>NC_134232.1:1585000-2210000 GCF_965140235.1 Caretta caretta
CCCTGCCTTTCGGCCTCAAGGGAGCGCCGGCCACCTTCCAGCGCCTGGTGGATCAGCTTCTCAGGGGGATGGAGAGTTTCGCCATGGTGTATATCGATGACATCTGTCTCTTTAGCCAGACCTGGGAGGACCACGTGTCCCAGGTTAGACAAGTGCTGGACCAACTCCAGGAAGCTGGGCTGACTGTAAAAGCGGAGAAGTGCAAGGTGGGGATGGCTGAAGTATCTTACCTGGGCCATCGGGTGGGGAGCGGCTGCCTAAAGTCAGAACCAGCCAAAGTGGAGGTGATCAGAGATTGGCCCACTCCCCAAAAAGCAGGTCCAAGCCTTTATTGGGGTGGTGGGGTACTATTGAAGATTCGTGCCCCACTTTAGCGCCATAGCCGCCCCCATCACTAGGCTATGCAAGAAGGGGAAGCCAGACAAGGTGGTCTGGACCGAGCAGTGCCAGGAGGCTCTCTGGGCCCTGAAGGCGGCTCTGGTCAGTGGCCCAGTTCTGTCAATCCAGACTTTGACAAGCCCTTTGTGGTGTTCACTGACACCTCCGACACGGGACTGGGGGCAGTGTTAATGCAGGAGGATGAAAAGGGGGAGAGACACCCCATCGTGTACCAGAACAAGAAGTTGCTACCCCGGGAGCAACACTACGCGGCCATCAAGAAGGAGTGCCTGGCCATGGTGTGGGCCCTCAAGAAACTAGAGCCATATCTATTTGGGCGACACTTCACCGTGTACACCAACCACGCTCCCCGACCTGGCTGCACCAGATGAAAGGAGCCAACGCCAAGCTCCTGAGGTGGAGCCTGCTCCTGCAAGATTATGATATGGACGTGGTCCATGTGAAGGGAAGTGCCAACATGATAGCGATACGTTGTCCCAGAGAGGGGGCCCCGAAATTCCCCAGGTCACTGGTCAGAGTGACCCTGCTCAGTTCAGTCTCGAAGGGGGGAGAGATGTGACGCAGTAGGGAGTGTGCCGGATTGACTTGGGAATGTCGCAGGGAAGTTTTACTGGGACTGTCTGAATTGGGAATGGGATAGCAGGGGATGACTTTACTTGAGGGATGATACCTGAGTCTGTAACCTGAGCCAGGAGGGGGGTTGGAGCCAGGTGACACCTTTGCCCGGGAAACTGGACAAAGGCTGGAGGAGGAGCCGGGGGCGAGGCTGGGTGAGACTACTGGGGGCAGTTTCAGTTTGGAGCGGTCTGGGGAAAGGGAGGGAGCTGCAGGGCTGGGGTCTAAGCTCCCTGTCCCCCAGAGGGACCTGACTGAGGGGTCCTGTTTGTACCTACAGTTTTGGGCCCCACACTACAAGAAGGATGTGGGTAAATTGGAGAGAGTCCAGCGAAGGGCAACAAAAATGATTAGGGGTCTGGAACACATGACTTATGAGGAGAGGCTGAGGGAGCTGGGATTGTTTAGCCTGCAGAAGAGAAGAATGAGGGGGGATTTGATAGCTGCTTTCAACTACCTGAAAGGGGGTTCCAAAGAGGATGGCTCTAGACTGTTCTCAATGGTAGCAGATGACAGAACGAGGAGTAATGGTCTCAAGTTGCAGTGGGGGAGGTTTAGATTGGATATTAGGAAAAACTTTTTCACTAGGAGGGTGATGAAACACTGGAATGCGTTACCTAGGGAGGTGGTAGAATCTCCTTCCTTAGAGGTTTTTAAGGTCAGGCTTGACAAAGCCCTGGCTGGGATGATTTAACTGGGAATTGGTCCTGCTTCAAGCAGGGGGTTGGACTAGATGACCTTCTGGGGTCCCTTCCAACCCTGATATTCTATGATTCTATGATCTGTTTTGGACTGTGTTCCTGTCGTCTAATAAACCTTTCATTTTACTGGCTGGCTGAGAGTCACAGGGAATCGCAGGAAGAGGTGGGGTGCAGGGCCCTGACTCCCCCACACTCTGTGACACCACATTATTATTAATTTGTATTACTGTAGCACCTCACCTCTGACCATGCTCCTAACCTCACATGCCTGCTTATCACCCTCACATAACTGCCATCATGTGTGGTCCAACCCTGCGAGCTCAACCACAAAGCCCCCGCCCTCGGCAAGGCCCACTTCTGCCATGCTGCCTGTAGTGATTCTAACCGAGGTGCGTATAACCTGTACTCAGATTACTCTTGATTCCATGACCTAGTTATTTGGCCACAGACTGTGAGCTCGCCAGAGCAGAACCATCCTTAAGAGTTTGGAAAGGACCCAGCACATAATGGGACCTACTACAAAGAACAATCTTCATCCCACCTCACTTTCCCTCCCATCATTAATTACACTCCCTTGTCTATAAGCCTCTAAGCTCTTTGCACCAGAAAAGACTCCGGGGCCCAGAGTCGTTCTGCATTTCCTGGTTCCCCCATGTCGGAGTGTAGCGAATGACACCCCCCCTATAGGAGAGGCATGAGGCGAACAGGGTGCTGCTGAGTGCCTGTAACCTTAACTCCACTTTAACAGCTCAGAGGTTTAACGCGGCAATTTCCTGGCTGTTGGGTATCAGATCAAAGATCTCTCACATTAACTTGCTCTTTTGAAGATATAACACTTGAATTGGTTTGCCAGTTAGCTCCAATCCTAGATTAAGAATCACAGGGCTAGATCCTCAGCAGGTGTAAATCAGCATGGCACCATTGGCTTCAGTGCAGCTACACTGGCTTAACCTGCTGAGTGTTTGGCCCATAGTCTGTGCTCCGTTGTGCCTGAGGATTGTCATGACTTGTTGCTGCGGCAGCTGAGAACCACCACCAGGCGGGCCTGTTCAATCACAAGTTTAGGGCCAAATTCTTCTCAGTTACAGTTTCAGTGGGGTGGCCGGCACTGGTGGAACTGGGGGATTTGGCCATGTGTCTGTAATTAAAGGTCTCTGAAATGTGGTGCTCTTGTAGATGCTGTAGACTGAAATCCCTTCCCCACACAGGATAATATGGGCCGTGACAATGTAGGCTTCTCCCTCACTCTGTCCTGCCAAGTGTACTGCACCCATTATTTAACGGGACACTTCCTACGGCTGACTCCCAGGGTGTGTTCCCTCATAGGCTCGTTCCTGATCATAAGGGACCCAGCATGCCCCTTATTAGGGCAGTTTTCTGGTGCAGACATACAGGGCCAGACTTTTAAAGATATTTCAGTGCCTAAAGATGCAGATAAGTGCCCGAGACACAGCTCTGCCTGTCAGTGCCCCAGCCCTTGTCTTTGCTGGAAAACCTTTGGGACACATGGCTCAGCGTCTACTCAACGCTTACTGAGGGCCTGTGTTTTGGGCAGTGGCTCCTGGGTTTTATCTGTCTGGTTCCATAAAGGAGCTTGATTGGGTCTTACATTTATCCTAAATGAAGGACAGTGGCTTCACCTATCAGCTTCAATCAGGTTTCACCCAGCTCCCCAGCATAACACCTCTAACAGATCTGGCCCCTAGTTGCCAACAATTGGACTGATGCTCATTTTACACGACACAGCTGCCTAATACAGTATGACTGGAGCTGGATTAGAGACTCACACTTACAAACTAGTTCATTTTCCTCCAGGATTATATTTTCATCAGCTTCCAGCGTGGGTCTCACTGCTTTTGCTCTCTGACCCCCAGCAATGAACGAGCTTTGTGCAGGAGTGTGCCAGCAGAAAAAATAAGTGACCCACTGCCCAGGCCAGCTAAGAGTGAGTGGTGGTAGGAGCCTGAGTTTCAAGAGACAAAGATTCTGGTCCTGGATTCCCAGGTGTGTGAGAGAGGATTTCTGCACTAATTGCATCTGCTGAACATGGATTCCTCCTACCTTTGTGTTTTAAATTAAACTTATCTGTAGGAAAACAACAAAACTGCCATTAGGAGAAGCAAACTGTAGCTTCCTTAACAGCCTACCCACTGTGCAGACTGGCTTTGCCTTGCCCGGTGTTTACAGTAAGTGTTGGCAGTGGGCTGTGACTTACACAAAATCACTAATCCTTGGAATGGAGTTTTCAGGAAATCCTGTTCTGAAGTGTCTGCAAGTTACAAACTCTCTGACCTTGGCCTCAGTGCATGTCCCTGCACCATATGGGATGAATGCTTTTCTCTGGGGATGAAGGATCCCATTAAATATCAGGATTCAGAATCATTAGACCCTTGGGGCAGATCTCTGGTCATAAACCAGCATGCACACCTAGGTCCCTACATGCTGCCCGAGGACCCATTGCTACATGCAACAAATAAAGTGCACACCTAGATCATTGCACGCTGACGCTGCCCTTGGTCCCACTGCATGCACACCTAGGTCCCTGCACGCTGCCCTTGAACCCTCTGCTGTGTGCAGCCAACAGCACAAGGTGGCGGTGGTTCTGCTGGACAGGTGTGAGAGTCACACGCTCCCGGCCCACCCATTCCCTTACTCACAAAGGTGCAGGAGAATGGGGCAGGATGGCATGGCCTCACGTGAGATCCTTTCAGGTTAAGGAGGCACTTAACTACACCCTCCCCTCACAGGCCTCCTTCCTGACATTAGACTGGTGTAAGATGGGACTACACAGCAGTGCTCTTGGTAACACAGGACTGGACCCCCCCCCCCCCCCACTCCCCTTCCTGCATGCACTCTGCACTGCTCAGGCTCAAGCTCGCTCTGGTAACTGGCACCTTAGAAACGTATTAATAACAATCTATGGTGCAGCCAGAATTGAACCGATTCCTCGGGAGCCACATGGTAAGTCTGCAGAAGGGGCTGCAGTCTTAAGTTTTCCTTGTCAAGGGGCTGAGATTTTCCCCTTCACAGTGTTCCCAGAGGGGAACACATTGCATTCCTGTCCCTTTCAGGAAGGAATCACTGAACTTTCTGCCAGCTCCTGGCCTGGCAGCACACCAGTGTGTCTGCCAGGAGAAGGTGCAGACCAGAGGGTCCCCCTTGGACAGATGCCTTTGCAGAAGCAATTAAAAGCCTTTTCCCTTGAATCCAAGCAGCCGACTCACTGCCCTCCTCCTCCCCCGCCTAGAACACACACCACTTTCATTTTCAGGGGCTGGGAAATCACATGCTTGCCGGCTCAAAGACTGATGTAACTGCAGCTTCAAAAAGGCAATTACAGAGAGGTTGACTTTAAAACTAAACTAACCCCCCTCCACATACACAGACCCTGAGAGAGATTTGCAGATGACCTTAGCCAGTGGGCATCCCTGCCCCCGCCCCCATGCACACCTGCTTCCTGGAAGTGCCAGGTGAGCCCTCTACGGTTGGAGATGCCAGGGAGAGGAGGCCCGCTGGGAATTAATGGAGCATGAAAACATGCACACTTGCTCTTTGGTGTGAGTCAAGGAGACTTTCCCAAGTACCTTTTATTTCTTGTGGAGCTTGTTTTAAATTTCTAATGTCTACACTATGAAATTAGGTTGAATTTATAGACGTCGATTTTTAGAAAGCGATTTTATACAATCGACTGTGTGTGTCCCCACTAAGCGCATTAAGTCGGCGGAGTGTGTCCGCAGTACGGAGGCTAGTGTCAACTTTCGGAGCGGTGCACTGTGGGTAGCTAGCCCACAGTTCCCGCAGTCTCCGTTGCCCATTGGAATTCTGGGTTGAGCTCCCAATGCCTGATGGGGCAAAAACATTGTCGCGGGTGGTTCTGGGTACATGTCGTCAGTCGCCCCTCGCTCCGTGAAAGCAACGGCAGACACTCGTTTTGCGCCTTTTTTCCATGCGGGCGCCATACTGCTTTCAGCAGATGGTGCAGTAGGACTGCTCACCGTCATCATCGAACCACCGCTTCCGCTGTCACTCTGCTCTCCTGCTCGTGTCTCGATAGCGAATTTCTCCATGTTGGCTGTCCTGGGCTCCCGCTTCTGCTGCCACTCTGCTCTCCTGCTCTCATGAATCCGCCTCGCAGGTCCTCTATATGACTGTCTTCATCCACCGCTTCTGCTGCCACTCTGCTCGGCTGCTCTCCTGCAGACACCACACCACGGCAAGCTTGGCGCCCGCTCAGACCACCGTGGCAGTTATGAGCATTGTAAACACCTCGTGCATTATCCTGCAGTAGGTGCAGAACCAGAACCTGCAAAAGCAGGCGAGGAGGCGGCGGCAGCGCGGTGACGAGAGTGATGAGGACATGGACACAGACTTCTCTCAAAGAACGGGCCCCGGCAATTTGGCCATCCTGGTGGCAACGGGGCAGGCTCATGTCGGGGAACGCTGATTCTGGGCCCGGGAAACAAGCACAGACTGGTGGGACCGCATAGTGTTGCAGGTCTGGGACGATTCCCAGTGGCTGCGAAACTTTCACATGTGTAGGGGCACTTTCATGGAATTTTGTGACTTGCTTTCCCCTGGCCTGAAGCGCAAGAATACCAAGATGAGAGCAGCCATCACAGTTCATAAGCGAGTGGCAATAGCCCTCTGGACGCTTCCAAGACCAGACAGCTACCGGTCAGGCGGGAATCAATTTGGAGTGGGCAGATCTACTGTGAGGGCTGCTGTGATCCAAGTAGCCAGCATAATCACTGAGCTGCTGCTATGAAGGGTAGTGACTCTGGGAAATGTGCAGGTCACAGTGGATGGCTTTGCTGCAGTGGGATCCCTAACTGTGGTGGGGTGATAGATGGAACCCATATCCCTATCTTGGCACCAGACCACCAAGGCAGCAAGTACATAAACCGCAAGGGGTACTTTTCAATGGTGCTGCAAGCACTGGTGGATCACAAGGGACGTTTCACCAACATCAACGTGGGATGGCCGGGAAAGGTACATGACGCTCACATCTTCAGGAACTCTGGTCTGTTTCAACAGCTGCAGCAAGGGACTTACTTCCCAGACCAGAAAATAGCTGTTGGGGATGTTGAAATGCCTACAGTTATCCTTGGGGACCCAGCCTACCCCTTAATGCCCTGGCTCATGAAGCCGTACACAGGCACCCTGGACAGTAGTCAGGAGCTGTTCAACTATAGGCTGAGCAAGTGCAGAATGGTGGTAGAATGTGCATTTGGACGTTTAAAAGTGCGCTGGTGCAGTTTACTGACTCGGTTAGACCTCAGCGAAACCAATATTCCCATTGTTATTACTGCTTGCTGTGTGCTCCACAATATCTGTGAGAGTAAGAGGGAGACGTTTATGGCGGGGTGGGAAGCTGAGGCAAATCACCTGGCTGCTGATTACGTGCAGCCAGACACCAGGGCAGTTAGAAGAGCACCGCAGGGCGTGCTGCGCATCAGAGAAGCTTTGAAAACCAGTTTCATTGCTGACCAGGCTACGGTGTGACAGTTCTGTTTGTTTCTCCTTGATGAAAACCCACCCCCTTACAGGTTCACACGAATTCCCTGTAAGCCAGCTGCCCTCCCCTCCCCACTTCGATCACCACTTGCAGAGGCAATAAAGTCATTGTTGTTTCAAATTCCTGCATTCTTTATTAATTCGTCACACAAATAGGGGGATGACTGCCAGGATAGCCCGGAGGGGTGGGGGAGGAGGGGAGGAGGGAAGGACACTGCACTTCAAAACTTATTGAATGCCAGCCTTCTGTTGCTTGGGCAGTCCTCTGGGGTGAGGTGGTTGGGTGCCTGGAGCCCACCCCCCCCCCCCGCCGTGTTCTTGGGAGTCTGGGTGAGGAGGTTATGGAACTTGGGGAGGAGGGCGGTTGATTACACTGGGGCTGCAGTGGCAGTCTGTGCTCCAGCTGCCTTTCCTGCACCTCAACCATACGCCGGAGCATATCAGTTTGATCCTCCAGTAGCCTCAGCATTGCATCCTGCCTCCTCTCATCATGCTGCCACCACCTCTCCTGTTGCTCCAGCCATCTATCCTCTCACGCGACCCTCCTGTCCTCGCGTTCATTTTGTTTTTTCCTGGATTCTGCCATTGCTTGCCTCCACGCATTCTGCTGAGCTCTTTCAGTTTGGAGGACTGCATGAGCTCCGAGAACATTTCATCGCGAGTGCATTTTTTTTGCCTTCTTATCTGCGCTAGCCTCTGGGACGGAGATGCTAGTCTCAGCATTGAAACATTTGCAGCTGTGGGAGGAAAAATAGGGAGAGTAAAATTGAAAAAGACACATTGTCTATTTAAAAGGAGGGGCTGATGTTTTCAGGTTAACGTGCAGCACAAATCCAACTAACCCCCCCCCCCCCCGACACACACACTCAATTCTCTGGGATAATCGCTTCACCCCTCCCCCCCACCGCGTGACTAACAGTGGGGATGATTTCTTTTCAGCCACAGGCAAACAGCCCAGCAGGAACGGCCACCTCTGAATGTCCCCTGAATAAAGTTCCCTTATTTCAACCAGATGACCATGAATGATATCACTCTCCTGAGGATAACATAGAGAGATAAAGAATGGATGTTGCTTAAATGCCAGCAAACACTGGGACCACACGCTGCCCTGCTTTCTTATGCAATGATTCCAGACTACGTGCTACTGGACTGCTGTGGTAAAGTGTCCTACCATGGAGGATGCAATAAGGCTGCTCTCCCCAGAAACCTTTTGCAAAGGCTTTGGGAGTACCTCCAGTGCAGCTTCATTGAGATGTCCCTGGAGGATTTCCGCCCCATCCCCAGACACATAAATAGACTTTTCCAATAGCTGTACTGGCTGCAAATGCATTCCAAGTCTTCAGGGCAAAGTAATCATTAAACATGCTTGCTTTTATACCATGTATTATATTTACAAAGGTACACTCACCAGAGCTGCCTTCTCCGCCTTCAAGGTCCAGGAGCCCAGGTAGGGAGGGTATTGGATCCAGGGTGATAAACAGTTCCTGGCTGTCGGGGAGAACAGTTTCTCTGCTTGCCTGGTGTGCGCTATCATCTTCTTCGTCCCCAAAATCCTCATCCCTTTTGCGTGAGACTCCCCCCTTGCAGGAGTCCACGGTCAGGGGTGGGGCAGGGGTAGTGGCACCCCCTAGAACTGCATGCAGCTCATCATAGAAGCGGCATGTCTCGGGCTCTGACCCTGAGCGGACGTTTGCCTCTTGGGTTTTTTGGTAGCCTTGCCTAAGCTCCTTAAGTTTCACGCAGTACTGCTGCGGGTCCCTGTGATAGCCTCTGTCCTTCATGCCCTTGGAGATTTTTTCAAATATTTTTGTCTTTTGGAACGGAGTTCTGATAGTATGGATTTGTCTCCCCACACAGCGATCAGATCCAGTACCTCCCATTCGGTCCATGCTGGAACTCTTTTGTGATACTGGGATTCCAGGGTCACCTGTGCTGATCAGCTTGCCACACTGGCCAAACAGGAAATGAAATTCAAAAGTTTGCAGGGCTTTTCCTGTCTACCTGGCCAGTGCATCCGAGTTCAGAGTGCTGTCCAGAGTGATCACAATGGAGCACTGTGGGATAGCTCCTGGAGGCCAATACTATCAAATTGCCTCCACACTAACTCAAATTCGACCCGGCAATGTCGATTTCAGCGCAAATCTCCTCATCGGGGAGGAGTACAGAAATCGATTTTAAAAGCCCATTAAGTCAACAAAAATGGCTTCATTGTGTGGACAGGTGCACGGTTAAATCGATCTAATGCTGTTAAATTCGACCTAAACTCATAATGTAAACCAGGGCTAAGGGACCTGCACTGGATGCTGTACACAGTCTGAGTACATGTACTGGGCACAGGAGCGCTCCTAGCAATGGAGGCAGGAGAAGAGAGCATCCCAGCCACCTCTGACTGCTGCTGTTACTTTCTGCCTGCAAAAAACCCCACAGCAGCTCCCCACCCCTGCTTTGGAAATAGGCTGTGGATCCACTCAGTCACCGACCTGGCCACTCCTCTCACGGCCCACCCTTCGATCCCACTGGGGGGTCATCGTTGTTGTGTTCAGAACTTTCCCCATCCAAGGGGAGCTGAATTTGTCCCTAGGTGATTGCAATGCTGGTGCAAGGTGCTGGCTTTGTTCTGGGGACTGACAGCTTCTACGTATCAAGAACACAGGTACAGCTGTTCCACTAGGCTGCACTGCCAATGTGCTTCAGGGCCTCTCTTCGCTGTAAGTTCACTGGCGTTATAACTAAGGTGGTGCTGATAACCTGCGTCCTGTCCACACACAAAACCCCTTAGCATGAGCGTGGTGCTGCTTCTAACTGTAGTCAGCTGGACTGTTGGAGTATTGGCTGACGTTCAAGTGAGCACAATTTGTCAGCTGTGAACATGTCCACTCTGTAGCACAGATGCAAGCTAGTACCAGTTGCGTGCCACAAGTCCTCCAAGTGCCTTTCCACAATTCCCATCGTGTGCCCAGAAAGGACAGGCAAGTTTTCCCACAATTCACTAGGAAAGAATTCATAGGGCAGAGATGCTCACTGCAGCGCAAAGAACCATGGGATGGGCCCCCAGAAGCCTTCCTGCCACACACGTGTGCGTGCAGCACCAGAGGGGGTGCAGGGCCAATGCCTTCCTTGCAGGGTGGCGGCTCTCCCTGAAGCTGGGCTAACTCAAGAGGTGTCACTTGAGTGCAGACCCCACGAGCTCACTCTGCAGTGAAGACTGACCCTGCCTCTGGGTACTGCCTCCGGAGGGAAGGGGGGAACGGAGTCCGTATCAGTCCTTGGATGTTCTGGCACAGGCTGCCAACAAGGGGGACAATTGTCAGGCAACGTGAACACCTGTGTGTTAAGAAAAGAGATGTGACCACATGTGGTGCAGGGCAGATGGTAATAAATGGTGCTATAAATGGTGTCGGTCATTAACAACCTGTGCCAGGCTCCTATCGTTAACACAGAGGTGAAAGACTCCATGTCCCATATCCACACAGAGGTCAAATTTTAGGGAGGTCTGTTTATTCAAATCCTAACACACACACACAGCCTGTGTGTTCGTACCATCTGGGCGGAAAAGATGCAACATGCCTGGTACTTACACTACACAGCTTTGTCCTGGCTTAGAGATTAGCTCTTATTTCCTAAGCAAGTCTCGTGGTGCATGCATGGGGCAGACATCTGGGAATATGCACCTTTGTGGTTCCTGTTCTACATTTTCCCTCAAGCTATCTTTGTTGTGATGAGAAATGCTTGTATGTTGTTTAAAAAATAAAGTGACATGCTGGAGTCTGTCTGTTGGTGTCCTGGAGGGGAAATTTGTTTCTAGGCTTCACAATGGGAACTGCCTCCTTGCTATCTGATATGCCTGTTGCTGTTCTCTACAGCTGATCCCCGACCGCTCCAGACACCACAGCCACTGGCTAACCCTGCACGTGTGGGGAATAGAACGAGGGCTGCCACCTAAGTTTGGCCACAGGACAAACTTCCTTTTGCTACTATTTGTATTGCGGTAGTGCTGGACCCAGGCCCCTTTGCACTAGGTGCTGTACAGACACAGAACAAAGGTGGTCCCTGCCCCAAAGAGATTACAATCAAAGCATAAGACAAGAGGCAACAACCAGGGGTGTACAAAGTAACAAGGAGTTTGCCTTTAAGTGCAATATCATGTTTTGTGTCAAAGCTTCATCATGCCATGAGCCATTTCAGCCAATGATTCCTGCATCAACTCTCAGGTTTCAGAGTAACAGCCGTGTTAGTCTGTATTCGCAAAAAGAAAAGGAGTACTTGTGGCACCTTAGAGACTAAACAATTTATTTGAGCATGAGCTTTCGTGAGCTACAACTCACTTCATCGGATGCAACTCTATAATTCTTGGTTGAACAATAGAATCATAGAATATCAGGGTTGGAAGAAACCTCAGGAGGTCATCTAGGCCAAACCCCTGCTTAAAGCAGAACCAACCCCAACTAAATCATCCCAGTCTGGACTTTGTCAAGCTGGGCCTTAAAAACCTCTAAGGATGGAAAAAGAAAAGGAGTACTTTTGGCACCTTAGAGACTAACAAATTTATTTGAGCATAAGCTTTCATGAGCTACAGCTCACTTCATCGGATGCATTCCATCGATGAAGTGAGCTGTAGCTCAAGAAAGCTTATGCTCAAATAAATTGGTTAGTCTCTAAGGTGCCACAAGTCCTCCTTTTCTTTTTGCGAATACAGACTAACACGGCTGTTACTCTGAAACATGTATCATAGAATCATAGAATCATAGAATATCAGGGTTGGAAGGGACCCCAGAAGGTCATCTAGTCCAACCCCCTGCTCGAAGCAGGACCAATTCCCAGTTAAATCATCCCAGCCAGGGCTTTGTCAAGCCTGACCTTAAAAACCTCTAAGGAAGGAGATTCTACCACCTCCCTAGGTAACGCATTCCAGTGCTTCACCACCCTCTTAGTGAAAAAGTTTTTCCTAATATCCAATCTAAACCTCCCCCACTGCAGCTTGAGACCATTACTCCTCGTTCTGTCATCTGCTACCATTGAGAACAGTCTAGAGCCATCCTCTTTGGAACCCCCTTTCAGGTAGTTGAAAGCAGCTATCAAATCCCCCCTCATTCTTCTCTTCTGCAGGCTAAACAATCCCAGCTCCCTCAGCCTCTCCTCATAACTCATGTGTTCCAGACCCCTAATCATTTTTGTTGCCCTTCGCTGGACTCTCTCCAATTTGTCCACATCCTTTCTGTAGTGGGGGGACCAAAACTGGACACAGTACTCCAGATGTGGCCTCACCAGTGCTGAATAGAGGGGAACGATCACGTCCCTCGATCTGCTGGCAATGCTCCTACTAATACAGCCCAATATGCCGTTGGCCTTCTTGGCAACTAGGGCACACTGCTGACTCATATCCAGCTTCTCATTCACTGTAATCCCCAGATCCTTTTCTGCAGAACCGCTTCTTAGACAGTCAGTCCCCAGCCTGGGGACAGAGTGTATCTTTTAGACGTTTAATCTTGAGTTAAAGACGTCAAGTGACAGAGAATCCAGCACAACCCCAGGGAGGTTGTTCCAATGGTTAATTGGCCTCACTTAGGCCTTGTCTACACTATGAAACTACTCTGATTTTACAAAAGTCGATTTTTGGGAACAGATTGTATAAAGTCGAGTGCATGCATCCAGACTAAGCACATTAATTCAGCGGTGTGCGTCCACAATACTGTGGCAAGCGTCAATATTCCGAGCAGTGCACTGTGGGTAGCTATCCCACAGTTCCCGCAGTCCCCGCTGCCCACCGGGAATTCTGGGCTGAGCTTCCAATGCCTGATGGGGCCAAAAATTTGTCACGGCTGGTTATGGGTAAATGCCGTCAGTCAACTCTCCCTCCGTGAAAGCAACGGCAGACAATCATTTCGCGCCCTTTCCCCTGGATTGCCTGAGCAGACGCCATAGCATGGCAAGCATGGAGCCCGTTCAGCTCACCGCAGCAGTTATGACCATTGTAAACACCTCAAGCACTATGGTGCAGTTTATGCAGAACCAGAACCTGAAAAACCAGGCGAGGAGGTGACGGCAGCGCGGTGACGAGAGTGATGAGGGACATGGACACAGATTTCTCTAAAACCGTGGTCCCTGGCAATTTGAAGCTCATGGTGTTACTGGGGCAGGCTCATGCAACGCCGATTCTGGGCATGGGAAACAAGCACAGACTGGTGGGACTGCATAGTGTTGCAGGTCTGGGATGATTCCCAGTGCTGCTGAAACTTTCACATGCGTAAGGGCACTTTCATGGAACTTTGTGACTTGCTTTCCCCTGCCCTGACGTACAAGAATACCAAGATGAGAGCAGCCCTCACAGTTCACAAGCGAATGGCAATAGCCCTCTGGAAGCTAGCAATGCCAGACAGCTACCAGTCAGGCGGGAATCAATTTGGAGTGGGCAAATCTACTGTGGGGGTTGCTGTGATTCAACTAGCCAAAGCAATCATTGAGCTGCTGCTATCAAAGGTAGTGACCCTGGGAAATGTGCAGGTCATAGTGGATGGCTTTGCTGCAATGGGATTCCCTAACTGTGGTGGGGCTGTAGACGGAACCCATATCCCTATCTTGGGACCGAACCAGCAGGGCAGCCAGTACATAAACCACAAGGGGTACTTTTCAATGGTGCTGCAAGCACTGGTGGATCACAAGGGACGTTTCACGAACATCAACGTGGGATGGCTGGGAAAGGTTCATGATGCTCACGTCTTCAGGAACTCTGGTCTGTTTAAACGGCTGCAGGAAGAGATTTACTTCCCAGACCAGAAAATAACTGCTGGGGATGTTGAAATGCCTATAGTTATTCTTGGGGACCCAGCCTACCCCTTAATGCCCTGGCTCATGAAGCCGTACACAGGCACCCTGGACAGTAGTCAGGAGCTATTCAACTATAGGCTGAGCAAGTGCAGAATGGTGGTAGAGTGTGCATTTGGACGTTTAAAGCGTCACTGGTGCAGTTTACTGAATTGCTCAGACCTCAGCGAATCCAATATTCCCATTGTTGTTATTGCTTGCAGTGTGCTCCACAATCTCTGTGAGAGTAAGGGGAGACGTTTATGGCGGGGTGGGAAGCTGAGCCAAATCACCTGGCCACTGAATACACGCAGCCAGACACCAGGGCGATTAGAAGCGCAGGAAGCACTGAGCATCAGAGAAGCTTTGAAAACCAGTTTCATGACTGGCCAGGGTACTGTGTGACACTTCTGTTTGTTTCTCCTTGATGAAAACCTGCCCACTTGGTTGACTCTAATTCCTTGTAAGCCACCCGCCCTCCCACCTTCGATCACAGCTTGCTTGCAAAGGAAATAAAGTCACTATCGTTTAAAAACCATACATTCTTTATTAATTGATTATAAAAATAGGGAGATAACTCACAAGGTAGCCTGGGTGGGGTGTGGGAGGAGGGTAGGAGGGAAGGAAAAGGCCACTTCAAAACTTGTTAAATGACAGCTTTCGGTTGCTTGGGCTGTCCACTGGGCTGTCCACTGGAGGGTGGTTAAACACCTGTGATCCTGTTGCTGTTCATAAACCTCCACCAGACACCGGAGCATGTCCCTTTGATCCCGCAGTAGCCCCAGCATTGCATCCTGCCTCCTCTGATCTTCCTGCCGCCACCTCTCATCTCCATCATCCCTCCTGTCCTCTCGTTCATCAGCCGCTTTCCTGTACTGTGCTACTGTGTTCCTCCACACATTCTGATGAACTCTGTCAGTGCCAGATGACTGCATGAGCTCAGAGAACATTTCATCACGTGTGCATTTTTTTCGCCACCTTATCTGAGATAGCCTTTGGGATGGAGGAAGGAGGCTTGAAACATTTGCAGCTGCAAGAGGAAAAAAAGGGAGTGAAGTAGTTAAAAAGATACATTTTACAGAACAATGGCTATACTCTTTCATGGTGAACAACACTATTCACATCACATAGCACATGTGATTTTGGTACAAGGTCGCATTTTGCATCTTATATTGAGTGCCTGTGGCTTTGGTGTTAGAGATCACACATGCAGTGCCGGGCAACAGAATTCGGCTTGCAGGCAACCATGGTAAGTCACAGTCTTTCGGCTTCTGCAACCTTCATAACAGCAGCATCTTCCTTGCCCATACCAAGCAAAGCATTTAGTGCTGCAGTTTTCATGTTAACATGCAGCAGCAGAAACCAAACTAACCCCCACCCCCATCCAATCCTCTGGGATGATCCCTTTACCCCTCCCCTCACTGTGTGGCTGGTATCAGGGAAGGTCCCTGCTAGCCAAACATGAACAGCTCAGGGCCAATGCCCCCGACCCCCACACCACTTGGCTAACTGCGGGGAGGATTTCTTTTCAGCCACAGGCAAACAGCCCAGTAGGAATGGCCACCTCTGAACGTCCCCTTAATTAAATTCCTGTATTTCAACCAGGTTACCATGAACAATATCACTCTCCTGAGGATAACGTAGAGAGATAAAGAATGGATGTTGCTTGTGTAACCCTTCTGCCTGTCAGAGTTGGCAGCAACAAGGGCCGGGTTCAATATCTAGGGGATCCATTCCAATAACACAATGCAAACCGGCTCGAGCCCCCACCCAGTGACCTGGGACAAATATATACCACCCCCGCTGGGCGCCTCCAAGAGGCAATACTTCCCCTCTCGCAAGCACATAGTCTGAGTGTAGCACAAAGCCTTTTAATAACAAAATCATAGAATCATAGAATCATAGAATATCAGGGTTGGAAGGGACCCCAGAAGGTCATCTAGTCCAACCCCCTGCTCGAAGCAGGACCAATTCCCAGTTAAATCATCCCAGCCAGGGCTTTGTCAAGCCTGACCTTAAAAACCTCTAAGGAAGGAGATTCTACCACCTCCCTAGGTAACGCATTCCAGTGTTTCACCACCCTCTTAGTGAAAAAGTTTTTCCTAATATCCAATCTAAACCTCCCCCACTGCAACTTGAGACCATTACTCCTCGTTCTGTCATCTGCTACCATTGAGAACAGTCTAGAGCCATCCTCTTTGGAACCCCCTTTCAGGTAGTTGAAAGCAGCTATCAAATCCCCCCTCATTCTTCTCTTCTGCAGGCTAAACAATCCCAGCTCCCTCAGCCTCTCCTCATAACTCATGTGTTCCAGACCCCTAATCATTTTTGTTGCCCTTCGCTGGACTCTCTCCAATTTATCCACATCCTTCTTGAAGTGTGGGGCCCAAAACTGGACACAGTACTCCAGATGAGGCCTCACCAATGTCGAATAGAGGGGAACGATCACGTCCCTCGATCTGCTCGCTATGCCCCTACTTATACATCCCAAAATGCCATTGGCCTTCTTGGCAACAAGGGCACACTGCTGACTCATATCCAGCTTCTCGTCCACTGTCACCCCTAGGTCCTTTTCCGCAGAACTGCTGCCTAGCCATTCGGTCCCTAGTCTGTAGCTGTGCATTGGGTTCTTCCGTCCTAAGTGCAGGACCCTGCACTTATCCTTATTGAACCTCATCAGATTTCTTTTGGCCCAATCCTCCAATTTGTCTAGGTCCTTCTGTAACCTATCCCTCCCCTCCAGCGTATCTACCACTCCTCCCAGTTTAGTATCATCCGCAAATTTGCTGAGAGTGCAATCCACACCATCCTCCAGATCATTTATGAAGATATTGAACAAAACCGGCCCCAGGACCGACCCTTGGAGCACTCCACTTGATACCGGCTGCCAACTAGACATGGAGCCATTGATCACTACCCGTTGAGCCCGACAATCTAGCCAGCTTTCTACCCACCTTATAGTGCATTCTTCCAGCCCATACTTCCTTAACTTGCTGATAAGAATACTGTGGGAGACCGTGTCAAAAGCTTTGCTAAAGTCAAGAAACAATACATCCACTGCTTTCCCTTCATCCACAGAACCAGTAATCTCATCATAAAAGGCGATTAGATTAGTCAGGCATGACCTTCCCTTGGTGAATCCATGCTGGCTGTTCCTGATCACTTTCCTCTCATGCAAGTGCTTCAGGATTGATTCTTTGAGGACCTGCTCCATGATTTTTCCAGGGACTGAGGTGAGGCTGACTGGCCTGTAGTTCCCAGGATCGTCCTTCTTCCCTTTTTTAAAGATTGGCACTACATTAGCCTTTTTCCAGTCATCCGGGACTTCCCCCGTTCGCCACGAGTTTTCAAAGATAATGGCCAATGGCTCTGCAATCACAGCCGCCAATTCCTTTAGCACTCTCGGATGCAACTCGTCCGGCCCCATGGACTTGTGCACGTCCAGCTTTTCTAAATAGTCCCTAACCACCTCTTTCTCCACAGAGGGCTGGCCATCTCTTCCCCATTTTGCGATGCCCAGCGCAGCAGTCTGGGAGCTGACCTTGTTAGTGAAAACAAAGGCAAAAAAAGCATTGAGTACATTAGCTTTTTCCACATCCTCTGTCACTAGGTTGCTTCCCTCATTCAGTAAGGGGCCCACACTTTCCTTGGCTTTCTTCTTGTTGCCAACATACCTGAAGAAACCCTTCTTGTTATTCTTGACATCTCTGGCTAGCTGCAGCTCCAGGTGCGATTTGGCCCTCCTGATATCATTCCTACATGCCCGAGCAATATTTTTATACTCTTCCCTGGTCATATGTCCAACCTTCCACTTCTTGTAAGCTTCTTTTTTATGTTTAAGATCCGCTAAGATTTCACCATTAAGCCAAGCTGGTCGCCTGCCATATTTACTATTCTTTCGACACATCGGGATGGTTTGTCCCTGTAACCTCAACAGGGATTCCTTGAAATACAGCCAGCTCTCCTGGACTCCTTTCCCCTTCAAGTTAGTCCCCCAGGGGATCCTGGCCATCCGTTCCCTGAGGGAGTCGAAGTCTGCTTTCCTGAAGTCCAGGGTTCGTATCCTGCTGCTTACCTTTCTTCCCTGCATCAGGATCCTGAACTCAACCAACTCATGGTCACTGCCTCCCAGATTCCCATCCACTTTTGCTTCCCCCACTAATTCTTCCCGGTTTGTGAGCAGCAGGTCAAGAAAAGCGCCCCCCCTAGTTTGGTCCTCTAGCACTTGCGCCAGGAAATTGTCCCCTACGCTTTCCAAAAACTTCCTGGATTGTCTATGCACCGCTGTATTGCTCTCCCAGCAGATATCAGGAAAATTAAAGTCACCCATGAGAATCAGGGCATGCGATCTAGTAGCTTCCGTGAGCTGCCGGAAGAAAGCCTCATCTACCTCATCTACTCAGAGAAAAACAATGTGGCATTATGTTGGGGAAACATCACCAACAGGATTCATAACACAACCCATGAGCAAAAAACCCACCCCAAGCAAATTGGGGCATGCCCTTTCCCTTTTGTTCTTGAGTCCAGCAACCCCAAATCACCCGAAGTCCCAAAAGTCCAATGACCCAAAAGTCTCTGTCCCTGGTCAGGGCAGCCCCAGAGTTCAAAAGTTTATCTACAGAGCTTTACCTCCCAACCTGGGTGGAGATGGGGGCGGAGGTAAGAGGCACCTTACATGATCTGAAGCTGACCGCCCCACAGTTCCATAGGCCTTCGCTCCGCTCCGCCAGCCGCCCCACAAACTGCTTCGCTCAGCTCCACTCTGCAGCCCACACGCAGCTCCCACCGTCCTATGAACTGCTCCACCAGCCTGTCCACAAGGCACTCCAGCCATCCCGCAAACTGCTCCACAATATATCGTCAGGCTCCCCCACTACTTAACACAACGCTCAGGGATTTCAGCTCTTAGGTGAATTCAGCTTGTAGTAGGGGAGCCTCAGTGCTGGTGCACCATTAGCCCAAAGTGAGCTCAGCAGCCTGTAACTAGACTTCTAATGAAATCAAAATTAGCTCTAATATTCCACAGTGGAGAGAGGAGGAAGTGCAATTAGCAAGTAAGGCCCTCACCAAGGGGCCCATGCCACCAAGTATTAATACTTGTCCCCAACCTCTCTCAATTCACAGAGTTTTGGAACCCATGACCCTTGCCTAGCGAGTGCTACTTAGTTGATGGAGAGTCCCTGCATCATAACAAAAGGCCAAGTACAGTTCCAAGCACAGTTCCCATAATCAGGGTAATAACAATTTATTCTTCCTGCCCCAATAACAGAGACACTGGGGATCCCACAGCAGCCAAAGTGACCATTTGGGCAGCTATGACCTCATTCTAGGCAGGAAGAAAAGGAGTACTTGTGGCACCTTAGAGACTAACCAATTTATTTGAGCATGAGCTTTTGTGAGCTACAGCCTATGCAAATGAAATCAACCCCTGAAGTTCTTTTCCACAACTTGCCACACCTCACCACCAGATGTCAGGGTGGAGCTCATCCTGACACTGCTTACATCTGAATGCCAGCAAACACCGGGACCATACACTGCCAGGCTTTGTCATGCAATGATACCAGATTACTGCTACTAGCATGGCGTGGTAAAGTGTCCTACCATGGAGGATGGAATAAGGCTGCTCTCCCCAGAAACCTTCTGCAAAGGCTTTTAGAGTACCTCCAGGAGAGCTTCATGGAGATGTCCCTGGAGGATTTCTGCTCCATCCCCAGACACGTTAACAGACTTTTCCAGTAGCTGTACTGGCCACGAATGAATCCCAAGTCCTCAGGGCAAATTAATCATTAAAAAACCCTTGCTTTTAAAACATGTATTATATTTAAAAAGGTACACTCACCAGAGGTCCCTTCTCTGGTTGGGTTGGGAGGATATTTCAGTCAGGGTGATAAAAAGATCCTGGCTGTCGGGGAGAACGGTGTGCTGTGTGCTCTCCTCCAGCTCGTCCTCCTCATCATCATCTTCCCCATCTGCAAAATCCTCAGGCATGGTGGAGGGTACCCCATCATCGGAGTCCATGGACAGGGGTGGGATAGTGGTGGCGGCCCCCCCTAGAATTGCATGCAGCTCAGCGTAGAAGAGGCATGTCTGGGGCTCTGTCCTGGAGCATCCATTTGATTCTTTGGTTTTCTGGTACGCTTGCCTGAGTTCCTTACGTTTCACGTGGCACTGTGTTGCGTCCCTGCTGTAGCCTCTGTCCATCATGGCCTCTGAGATTTTTTGAAATGTTTTGGCATTTTGTCTTTTGGAACATAGTTCTGATAGCATGGGTTCCTCTCCCCATACAGCGACCAGATCCAGTACCTCCCGTTCGGTCCATGCTGGAGCTCTTTTTCAATTCTGGGACTGCATGGTCACCTGTGCTGATGAGCTCTGCATGGTCACCTGTGCTGATGAGCTCGCCTGGCCAAACAGGAAATGAGATTCAAAAGTTCCTGGGGCTTTTCCTGTACACCTGGCCAGTGCATCTGAGTTCAGAGTGCTGTCCAGAGCGGTCACAGTGGTGCACTGTGTTATAGGTCCCGGAGGCCAATACCATCGAATTGCGTCCACAGTAACCCTAATTTGAAACGGCGATGTCAATTTCAGCGCTAATCCCCTCGTCAAGGAGGAGTACAGAAATAGATTTTAAGAACCCTTTATATCGACAAAAATGGCTTCGTTGTGTGGACAAGTGCAGGGTTAATTTGATTTAATGCTGCTAAATTTGACATAAACTCGTAGTGTAGACCAGGCCTTTGAAACCTGTTCCTTATTTCTAGTCTGAATTTGTCCAGGTTCCAGCCATTGAATCTGTTTTCCCTTTGTCTGCTAGGCTAAAGAGCCTTTTAGCATCAGAAACCTTCTGCCCAGGTTGCTACTTACAGACCATGATCAAGATACCCCTTAACTTTCTCTTGAATACACAAAACAGACTGAGCATCTTCAGACTTTCACTGTAAGGCAGGTTTTCCAGACCTTGAATTATTCTTGTAGCTCTTTTCTGAACCCTTTCCAAGTTGTCCACATCCTTCTTGAAGTGTGAACACCAGTGCTGGACACAGTATTTCAGTGACAGTTTCACTAATTCTGTACAGAGAATGAAATAGCTCTTTCCTACTCAACATTCCTCTACTTATGCATCCAAGGATCACATTAACCCTCTGCCACTCTATGGCACTGGCAGCTCATGTTCAGCTGATTATCCATCATGATATGTAAGTCCCTTTCAGACTAGCTGCTTTTATGATACAGTCCCCCATCTCCTAAGTGCGACCGACATTCTTTGGTCCAGATCCATAGAAGTATTTAGGCTCCTAACTTCTCTGGACATCAATGGAAATTAGGAGCTGTTGTGACAATTGGTCTATAACTTTTGCCTGCTTGGGAATTTACCACGGAAAGCTGGTCAAGTTATTTTCAGCAAAGAATGTTATAAACAGGTGCAAAAGAACCAGCCAGAGAAACTGGATTACTCTGAACCAAATAAGGCCACATTGATATAATTCAAGAAATGTTGAAATTATGCTTGTTAAAAACAGATGATGTGGCACTGGACATTAATGAACCAAAATTGGTGTGTCAGATATTAGGCCTAATTGGTGGATAAAATAAGGATCCTTTGTGGGTCCTTTAAAAAGAGACTTTAGGGGGAAAAGAACAGATTAGTTAAGAAAAGGAAGAACAGATGGAGGCTACCTGAGTGAGCTTTGTCATCATGGCTGCCACCCCACTATCTCCAGGGACCTCTGGACCTACACTGGCCTGACTCTGAAGGCTGTCCTGACCCGACCAGGCCGGAGAGAGGGACCGAGACTAGATCGTCATCTCTCCCGGTGCCAGCTGAACTCCAGACACCACCTGGGATGAAACAAGATTGGACTTTAACAGCAGCAGCAGCAGCTCCAGTTTATACCAACCAACTTCTTTTATCCACGAGGACACTTATTACCATTTTAATACCATCAAAGAGACTGTCGAACACGGAGTTTTGCCTTCTGGAAACTAGCTCTAGCTAAAGGGAGAGGGAGTGAGGCATGCTGTTATAATGAAGACCTCACTTCAGCCTTTACATTTCAAACACTAGCTGCGTTTCCTTCTTTTCTGTATCTGTAATAAAAGGTTAAAGGCTCTTTAATGGGGTATTTGCCATGGTACAAAGCAGGCTGAGGTCACACCCATTCTAGCTTTAATCTAGCTAGTGCAGGTAACAACAGGATCATAGACATTGCAGCATGGGCTTCAGCACATTAGCCGCCTGAAAACATGCCTGCTGGAGTCCCTGGGGTAGTGGTGAGCCCACCCTGAAACCGGTGCCACCGCGTCTACACTGCGATTGTCACCTGTGCTAGCTACCTGAAAGCAAGTGCACATATGCTTATCCGTGCTACAAACACCCCTTCCCTTGCAATGTAGACGTATCCTGAGTTAACTGGCATGGCGCAGACTGGCAGTGCTTACCTGAAGCACTCCCCGCTTTCTCAGGAGGATTAACACTGGATAATAGGAAGGATGAAGGGCTGATTCACTGAGGCAGATGGCTTGTTACTTAGCCATATTGGAGGTGGCAGTGGGTCTCTGGGAAACACAGCTGTAAGGGGTTGGTGAACAGACCTGCAGCAGACCCCTAGATGGTAGCATGCTAGTGATAGTAATGGCTTAAAGTATGTCTACACTGCAGCTGGAAGTGAACCTCCCAGCCCAGGGAGACAGACTCACGTGACTCATGAGACGAGTGCTGACGGGGCTCAAGCTGGCATGCAAAAAATACCAATGTGATGTTCTGGTTCAGGCAGGAGCTCCGGCTCTGACGCACAGGGGGGCAGGGGGGCTTGAGAGCCTGAGCTTCCGCTAACGCCCATGATCCACTAGCACAAGTCTGTCCCTGCAGGCTGAACGGCTTGCTCCTAGCTGCAGAGTAGACATACTCTGAGAGGTCTTTTATTTGAGCCATCTGAGCTTCGAGCCTTTTAAGTGGTGCACGGCAAGGGTCAAGCAGCCTTCCTGAGATGATGGGTGGCCATATAGGGAACTTTTAGAGTGTGCAGGTAGGGGTTAGGGCTAATCCCTGATTTTAAAATGAGGATTCAAGCTAAATGGAAACAATTTTTTTCAGTTTACCCCGGAGCCCTCATTTCTATGGGATCCCTGGGGAATACAAATGGTGTATGCGTGAAGCAAACAGCTTGATCATTGCTGTGTTTTGCTGCTGTTGTCTCTGTTTTCGCTCTCATGTGAACGGGGACAGCTCTGCTACACAAAACCAAATGAATGACAGTAATGTGAGATTTTATCTGAGTATGTGTATTACGAGAACCAGCAACTGTTACTTTGGTTTCAGTTTAGGGGATGGGTGTGTTTTGTGTGGGTGGAGATGTAATTTTTCATCTCTTTGGAAGTTGATGTTTTTTTACTTCTCTCATGACTTGCCCTGTATTTTCCTTTGAAAAAGTGAGAGTTTGGTGGAACCACCTATTCAGAGAAATGCGGTAGCAAGAGTGTATTGGTTTCACTAAGGGCTCAATACTGCACCACTGAAGACAGTGGAAGCAAGGCTAGCCAATGAGTGCTGAAGCAAAAGCTCTAGGCAGGGCTTCAGCCATCACACTGAGTGACGGGAACAAGTGTCTTGTAACAGGTGGCAGGGTTTGCCTGAAACACCCCACTCTGTCAGCAGGTGCTAAGCCTGCTAAGAAGGGTCAGGTGGGCTCTGCTGACTCATTGATGCAGGTGGCTCATTATCACATCTGGACAAAGAGGTCAGAGTGGCACTGGAGAATTAAAGGCTAGAACATGGGCTGAGCAGTGCTAAGGGTGATCTTAGGAACAGCTGAGCCTACGGAAAAGTTTCAAGCTGGTCTTCGATATTTTATTGGATTGAGTTTTCACTTTACAAAATGTATGGGCTGTGTTTGGAGGGAATCCTGGGAAAGATGCCTGCTTATACATCTCTGAAAGCACCATATGAACATACAAGCCTGCTGAGAGGGAAACCCGGATTCTTGGTTGTCATTTCCTGCCCACAGGCCAGTGAGATATTGTAGTTGAATATGTTTGGGTCAGTGGGGAGTTCCGCTGGGTCACTTCCATGCTGTCTAATGCTTGGATGCGTTTAGAAGCTTGGGTGATAAATGCTCCTAAGCAATTAGAGTCACTCACCTATTTCAAGCTTTTCATGTTTTTTAAACATACTTTTCTCTTCCTTCTTCATTTAAAGCTTTTCTCTTGGTTAAAAATAACCAGGGAGTCTCATTTTGGGGACCTGCATTTCTTTCTCCCATCCAGGACCTGATCCTGCAAAGCCCACCATCGCTGAGGACAATTAGAGTCAATGGAGTACCAGCGTGTGGATGTCTGTCCCTCTCTCGGGACTAGTCCACATAAGGGTGCACTGTAGCTGCAATTTAATAAAGTTACAATTTTTAGCTTTAGTAGTAAAAGCTTTTAGCTGAAGAATGTATGTTCAACCCTGCTTTTAGCCCAAGCAAGGTCCATTGTATAAGTGGTATCCAATGTTGGGCTTGAACTTGGAGGTGAGTGCTTGGGGTGAGCATTCCCACGTGAGCATGTGAACCACACTGTATTAGTGGGAGTCTCTGTCTCTCTTTAGTGGTTGGGTCTTCAGCAGCAGCCAAGAGCCTACTACGGGTGCCAGCTAGAGGAGTTACTCCTTTTGACTTAAGCTCATACTTAAGGCTGAAGGTCCCAGGTTCAAACCCCACAATCAGCCCAGGCAAAGTAATTAGCAGTTTCCTTCATATATAGCTACATCCCTTGGGAATGTTGCATATGCTGACCTTTCAGATGTCTGTTTGGCAGGCATTTGTATTATGGGTAGTGCCTAGGAATCCCCCCTATAGGAACAGAATGAAACGATCCCTGCCCTGAAGAGTTAAGGGGTGAAGGGAGACATCACACAGGCAGAAGAATGACTGGAAACAGCACTTGTGGTGCCATTCTTGTGGTGGATTTTGTTTCTGTTTTGCTTTATTTTATGGGTGTGGTTTTGCTGGGCGATGAGTGCTCAGCAGAGACACAGGCAGGGGGGGAGAAAGGAGAAGAGTGGGGAGAGCAGGGGGAGTGAGGCTGATATGAAAGAGACTGTGAAAGAGGAGATGGGAGAGGGGGACTGGAGCTAACAGCCAGTTAGAAGAGAGGAGAATATTGAGGATGAAACTGAATCTAGACTGGTTTCAGAGTAGCAGCCGTGTTAGTCTGTATCCGCAAAAAGAAAAGGAGGACTTGTGGCACCTTAGAGACTAACAAATTTATTTGAGCTCCGGTGAAGTGAGGTGTAGCTCATGAAAGCTTACACTTAAATAAATTTGTTAGTCTCTAAGGTGCCACAAGTCCTCCTTTTCTTGAATCTAGACTGTGGCTCTAATGATGACATCTGTGTCTGGAAATCCCAGCTGAAGTTGCTAGTTTCTGGTGGGCTGGCTCTGTTTCTGGGTGACACCTCCCCTCGTTCAAAGTGTTTTAGCCAAGTCTGTCTTGTGCTATAAGAGGAGACGGGCAATGTGCAATAGTAAGATGCTTAGCCCCCGTGCTGCTTTTTGGATGATCTTTGAGTTATTATTTATGTTATGGTACCACCAAAAGGCCCTGCTCAGGATGAGGCCCTGTTGTGCTGGGTGTTGTACAGCCACAAAAAAGGTAAACAGTGTCTTCCTTGATGGGTTTGCAATCTAATGAAATCCACAAATGAAGGGGAGGGATGGGGAGGCAACATACAAGTAGATGGATCTGGTGAAGAAGAGACAAATGTTGTGCAGTGTCATTGAAGCTGCCGAAGTTCCTGTGGGGGAAGGGTAGGAGGTGTGAGCATGTTCTTCTAGGCCAAGCACGCCCAGCATGTCCCTTTGCAAAAGTCCAGAGGAAGGTGCAGCAGCAGAGGAGGCAGCTGCCTGGGTTTCAATTCAAACCACATGAATGTCTGTAAGAGGAGAGTGCTCATCAACTGCTCACAGTTTCTGAAGACAGAAGCAGAGGACAATGGCCTAGGATAAAACAGGACATTCCCTAGAGCTAGAGGCCACACAACAACGAACAGCTGAGCCTCTTGCTGCTGCAGAGATGTTTCGCATTTGCCAGACACTGAGCAGATTTCCTCTCTGCTATCCTACCACATGTTGGTTCTCTCTTGTTCAGGTTACCACAGGAAATGAGGGAGAGTCCATGTTTCTTCATGTTGATTGCTAATCTCTCTAAAATGATTCTGAAGGTTTCAGTCTTCCATAGTACGTTGGAGCAGTTCTTTCTGATCTGTTAAAATATTGGGCAGCTGCCACAGGCGACCTTAGTGCACCATTGTCTGACAACCATCTCTGCTAGAGGGGTGCCACTTTTTAGTAGAGATGGGCTCAACCCACGAACATAAGAACGGCCACACTGGGTCAGACCAAAGGTCCATCTAGTCCAGTATCCTATCTTCCAATGCCAGGTGCCCCATAGGGAATGAACAGAACAGGGAATCATCCATTTCCTGTGATCCATTTCCTGTCACCCATTCCCAGCTTCTGGCAAACAGAAGCTAGGGACACCATCCCTGCCCATCCTGGCTAATAGCCATTGATGGACCTATCCTCCATGAACTTATCTAGTACTTTTTTGAACCCTGTTATAGTCTTGGCTGTCAAACCATCTTCTGGCAAGGCATTCCACAGGTTAACTGTGCACTGTGTGAAGAAATACTTCCTTTTGTCTGTTTTAAACATGCTGCCTATTAATTTCATTTAGTGACCCCTAGGTCTTGTGTTTTGAGAAGGAGTAAAGAACACTTCCTATTTACTTTCTCCACATCAGTCATGATTTTATAGACTTTTATCATATCCCCCCTTAGTCATTTCTTTTCCAAGCTGAAAAGTACCAGTCTTATTAATCTTTCCTCATACAGAATCCATTTCATACCCCTAATCATTTTTGTTGCCCTTTTCTGAACCTTTTCCAATATATCTTTTTTAAGATGGGGTGACCACATCTACCTGCAGTACTCAAGATGTGGGCATACCATGGATTTATATAGAGGCAATATGATATTTTCTGTCTTATTAGCTATCCCTTTCTTAATGTTTCCCAACATTCTGTTCGCTTTTTTGTCGGCCAAATGAAGTGTAAAAATATAATTAGGAAGGCCAAAAAAGAATTTGAAGAACAGCTAGCCAAAGACTCAAACAGTAATAGAGTAATAGACATTGAGTGGATGTTTTCAGAGAACTATCCACAGTGACTCCAAGATCTCTTTCTTGAGTGGTAACAGCTAATTTAGACCCCATCATTTTATATGTATAGTTGGGATTATGTTTTCCAATGTGCATTATTTTGCATTTATCAACATTGAATTTCATCTGCCATTTTGCTGCCCAGTCACCCAGTTTTGAGAGACCCTTTTGTAGCTCTTTGCAGTCTGCCTGGGACTTAACTATCTTGAGTACTTTTGTATCATCTGCAAATTTTGCCATCTCACTTTACCTCTTTTTCTAGATCATTTATGAATATTTTGAATAGGACTGGTCCCAGTACAGACCCCTGGGGGACACCACTATTTACCTCTCTCCATTCTGAAAACTGACCATTTATTCCATATCCTATCTTTTAACTAGGACCTTCCCTCGTAGCCCATGACTGTTTACTTTGCTTAAGAACCTTTGGTGAGGGACCTTGTCAAAGGCTTTCTGAAAATCTAAGTACACTGTATCCACTGGATCCCCCTTGTCCACATGCTTGTTCACCCCCTCAAAGAATTCCAGTAGATTGGTGAGGCATGATTTCCCTTTACAAAAACCATGTTGACTCTTCCCCAACAAATTACGTTCAATTATGTCTGACAATTTTGTCCTTCACTATAGTTTCAACCAGGTTGCCTGGTAATTGCCCGGCCTGTAATTGCCGGGATCACCTCTGGAGCCCCTTTTTAAAAATTGGTGTCACATTAGCTATCCTCCAGTCATTTGGTACAGAAGCTGATTTAAATGATAGGTTACAGACTACAGTTAGTAGTTCTGAAATTTCACATAAGAATTCCTTCAGAACTCTTGGGTTAATATCATCTAATCATAGAATATCAGGGTTGGAAGGGACCTCAGGAGATCATCTAGTCCAACATCCTGCTCAAAGCAGGATCAATCCCCAATTTTTATCCCAGATCCCTAAATGGCCCCCTCAAGGATTGAACTCACAACCCTGGGTTTAGCAGGCCAATGCTCAAACCACTGAGCTATCCCTCCCTTGCTATAATAATAGTCCTGGTGACTTATTACTGTTTAGTTTATCAATTTGTTCCCAAACCTTCTCTAATGACACCTCAATCTGGGACAGTTCCTCAGATTTGTCACTTAAAAAGAATGTCTCAGGTTTGGGAATCTCCCTCACATCCTCAGCCCTGAAGACCGATGCAAAGAATTCATTTAATTTCTCTGCAATGGCCTTATCGTCCCTGAGTGCTCCTTCAGTATCTCAATTGTTCAGTGGCCCCACTGGTTGTTTAGCAGGCTTCCTGCTTCTGGTGTACTTAAAATTTTTTTTGCTATTACTGTTTGAGTCTTTGGCTAGCTGTTCTTCAAATTCTTTTTTGGCCTTCCTAATTATATTTTTACACTTCATTTGCCAGTTTATGCTCCTTTCTATTTTCCACACCAGGATTTAACTTCCACTTTTTAAAGGATGCCTTTTTGCCTCTCACTGCTTCTTTTACTTTGTTGTTTAGCCAAGGTGGCTCTTTTTTGGTTCACTTACCTTGTTTTTTAATTTGGGGTATACATTTAAGTTGAGCCTCTATTATGGTGTCTTTAAAAAGTTTCCATGCAGCTTGCAGGGATTTCACTTTTTGCACTGTACCTTTTAACTTCTGGTTTCAGAGGAACAGCCGTGTTAGTCTGTATTCGCAAAAAGAAAAGGAGTACTTGTGGCACCTTAGAGACTAACCAATTTATTTGAGCATGAGCTTGTGGCTCACGAAAGCTCATGCTCAAATAAATTGGTTAGTCTCTAAGGTGCCACAAGTACTCCTTTTCTTTTAACTTCTGTTTCACTAACCTCCTCATTTTTGTGTAGTCCCCCTTTCAGAAATTAAATGCTACCACGTTGGGCTGCTGTAGTGTTTTCCCCACCACAGGGATGTTAAATTTAATTATATTATGGTCACTATTACCAAGTAGTCACTATTACCAAGTAGTGCTAGAGGAGCCAACTAGGGGGGGCGCTTTTCTTGACCTGCTGCTCACAAACTGGGTAGAATTAGTGGGGGAAGCAAAAGTGGATGGGAATCTGGGAGGCAGTGACCATGAGTTGGTTGAGTTCAGGATCCTGACGCAGGGAAGAAAGGTAAGCAGCAGGATACGGACCCTGGACTTCAGGAAAGCAGACTTCGACTCCCTCAGGGAACGGATGGCCAGGATCCCCTGGGGGACTAACTTGAAGGGGAAAGGAGTCCAGGAGAGCTGGCTGTATTTCAAGGAATCCCTGTTGAGGTTACAGGGACAAACCATCCCGATGAGTCAAAAGAATAGTAAATATGGCAGGTGACCAGCTTGGCTTAATGGTGAAATCCTAGCGGATCTTAAACATAAAAAAGAAGCTTTCAAGAAGTGGAAGGTTGGACATATGACCAGGGAAGAGTATAAAAATATTGCTCGGGCATGTAGGAATGTTATCAGGAGGGCCAAATCGCACCTGGAGCTGCAGCTAGCCAGAGATGTCAAGAGTAACAAGAAGGGTTTCTTCAGGTATGTTGGCAACAAGAAGAAAGCCAAGGAAAGTGTGGGCCCCTTACTGAATGAGGGAGGCAACCTAGTGACAGAGGATGTGGAAAAAGCTAATGTACTCAATGCTTTTTTTGCCTTTGTTTTCACTAACAAGGTCAGCTCCCAGACTGCTGCGCTGGGCATCGCAAAATGGGGAAGAGATGGCCAGCCCTCTGTGGAGATAGAGGTGGTTAGGGACTATTTAGAAAAGCTGGACATGCACAAGTCCATGGGGCCGGACGAGTTGCATCCGAGAGTGCTGAAGGAATTGGCGGCTGTGATTGCAGAGCCATTGGCCATTATCTTTGAAAACTCGTGGCGAACCGGGGAAGTCCCGGATGACTGGAAAAAGGCTAATGTAGTGCCAATCTTTAAAAAAGGGAAGAAGGACGATCCTGGGAACTACAGGCCAGTCAGCCTCACCTCAGTCCCTGGAAAAATCATGGAGCAGGTCCTCAAAGAATCAATCCTGAAGCACTTGCATGAGAGGAAAGTGATCAGGAACAGCCAGCATGGATTCACCAAGGGAAGGTCATGCCTGACTAATCTAATCGCCTTTTATGATGAGATTACTGGTTCTGTGGATGAAGGGAAAGCAGTGGATGTATTGTTTCTTGACTTTAGCAAAGCTTTTGACACGGTCTCCCACAGTATTCTTGTCAGCAAGTTAAGGAAGTATGGGCTGGAAGAATGCACTATAAGGTGGGTAGAAAGCTGGCTAGATTGTCGGGCTCAACGGGTAGTGATCAATGGCTCCATGTCTAGTTGGCAGCCGGTATCAAGTGGAGTGCCCCAAGGGTCGGTCCTGGGGCCGGTTTTGTTCAATATCTTCATAAATGATCTGGAGGATGGTGTGGATTGCACTCTCAGCAAATTTGCGGATGATACTAAACTGGGAGGAGTGGTAGATACGCTGGAGGGGAGGGATAGGATACAGAAAGACCTAGACAAATTGGAGGATTGGGCCAAAAGAAATCTGATGAGGTTCAATAAGGATAAGTGCAGGGTCCTGCACTTAGGACGGAAGAACCCAATGCACAGCTACAGACTAGGGACCGAATGGCTAGGCAGCAGTTCTGCGGAAAAGGACCTAGGGGTGACAGTGGACGAGAAGCTGGATATGAGTCAGCAGTGTGCCCTTGTTGCCAAGAAGGCCAATGGCATTTTGGGATGTATAAGTAGGGGCATAGCGAGCAGATCGAGGGACGTGATCGTTCCCCTCTATTCGACATTGGTGAGGCCTCATCTGGAGTACTGTGTCCAGTTTTGGGCCCCACACTTCAAGAAGGATGTGGAGAAATTGGAGAGAGTCCAGCGAAGGGCAACAAAAATGATGAGGGGTCTGGAACACATGAGTTATGAGGAGAGGCTGAGGGAGCTGGGATTGTTTAGCCTGCAGAAGAGAAGAATGAGGGGGGATTTGATAGCTGCTTTCAACTACCTGAAAGGGGGTTCCAAAGAGGATGGCTCTAGCCTGTTCTCAATGGTATCAGATGACAGAATGAGGAGTAATGGTCTCAAGTTGCAGTGGGGAAGGTTTAGATTGGATATTAGGAAAAACTTTTTCACTAAGAGGGTGGTGAAACACTGGAATGTGTTACCTAGGGAGGTGGTAGAATCTCCTTCCTTAGAGGTTTTTAAGGTCAGGCTTGACAAAGCCCTGGCTGGGATGATTTAACTGGGAATTGGTCCTGCTTCGAGCAGGGGGTTGGACTAGATGACCTTCTGGGGTCCCTTCCAACCCTGATATTCTATGATTCTATGATTTTAGTCCAGCTATATTCACCTCTTGGACCAGATCCTGTGCTCCACTTAGGACTAAATCAAGAGTTGTCTCTCCTCTTGTGGGTTCCAGGACTAGCTGCTCCAAGCAGTCATTTGAGGTGTCAAGAAATTTTCTCTCTGCATCCCATCCTGAGGTGACATGTACCCAGTCAATATGGGGATAGTTGAAATCCCCCATTATTATTATTGAGTTTTTTATTTTAATAGCCTCTCTAATCTCCCTGAGCATTTCCCAGTCACTATCACCATCCTGGTCAGGTGGTCGGTAATATATCCCTACTGCTATATTCTTATTGTTAGAGCATGGAATTACTATCCATGGAGATTCTGTGGTACAGTTTGGTTCATTTAAAATTTTTACTTTGTTTGATTCTATGCTTTCTTTGACATATAGTGCCACTCCCCCACCAGCACGACCTGTTCTGTCCTTCCGATATATTTTGTACCCTGGTATTACTGTGTCCCATTGATTATGGCATGTCATTCTGGATTTCAGATTCCCCCAAAGTTCAGGTCTTTGGAGCTGGAGTTTGCTCAGGTCTGTCTTACCTAGTTTAATAGTTTGGTTCCAAAACCACTGTCCTCTAAAGTCCCAAGTTTGGAGCCTGTTGTACCTCTTTGTTGTGCCTGAGGTTCTCCCCATGTGGTTCTGCATAAGTGAGGTTTTAATCCACAAGTAACTTCCCAATCCCAATCCTCAGGTGATTCTTACCAGGAGCCTTAGTGAAGAGCATTGTTCCCTGGTTTGGTGACAAAAGCTTCCCTCTCTAGCGTATGGGGGTATCAAGACGGGGTCTTGGACCTTCCAGCCTTTCCTAGGCTGTTGGGGACAGCTCATGGGAAGGGGAGAGGGTTAAAGGTGACAGCCAGGGAATCAGAGGGAAGGGCATGAGAAAAGGCCTTTTACAAACTGCTGTGATTTGGGGCAATTCTGACCCCCTTCAAAACACAGGAAAACAAATCTTTCCATCCCATTTCTGTGGGCTATTCCCAGCCATTAGTTTAACAGATTAGCTTTTCCAGACTATATAGTGCACATTTGACGGAGGTTCCAAAGGACCAGTGGCTGCATCAGGGTAATGGGAGTATTTTCAAAACTGAGGATCATTGTAACTATGGGAAGCTACGGTGTGTCCTAGTGGAAATCCTGGCCTCCAGCTGCCACTGTCTGTACTTAATGAAGCGCAAAGATTCTGCCTGCCCCTCACTTCTTGACTTAACTAGCTGTGGAACAATAATCCCCATGTATCAAAAATGGTTAAAAGCTCATCAGTGTTGCACAATGACATGCAGTTACTGAGGAAAGAAGCTAGAATGACAGTCTGAGGGAGATCAGAGTCTTTATCTGCAAAGCAAAACCAGCATGGGCAATAGCAGTTCCAACTCCTCCCCGTGCCTCAACCTTGCCCTGCAAACTCACTTTGAGAGGAGAGGACAAGAACTTGGTCTGCTTGGACTCTTCAGTCCTTGGCCTCTTTGTGGCACTTTCAGTAGAGAGGTCAGGAGTTAGAGTGGATTTGCAAGGACTATTCTTTCCAGGACCTGGACTAAGGTCCAATTGCATTTCCCAGAGGAGCTGTGAAAATGTACTGACCAAACCTGACAAAACAGGTGGAAGTTTCATCTTAGCTGTACAGTTACAAGCATCTGACAGCAACAAGCAGCTGGTGTGACAGCAAACTCTCTCTGGGGAACTCACATCTCAGCCTCAGGAGATATTGCTACTAGTAGGCAAGGCAAAGTCCAAATGCACTGTCACCACCCCCAGGAGTTCAAAATCCTGGGCTAGGTCCCCCAAAATAAGGAAATTTCAAATATATTCCTTGGTTATTTATTTGCATTTTGGTTTTAAGGTATACATTCTCATACTTTTATCTGCAGCTATGAGGGCTTGACATTTTTTACAAGAATCACCAAATATTATGAGACTCTTGAGGAAACTTTTTAGAAGTTATTTTCTACCATAGTCTTAAATCACATTTGGCATCGTGGAAAGGTTTAGATGAGAAGCATCTTGCTATGGGTATGTTTGTGTGTATACAGTGGCAAGGCACCTCCTTTCCCTCATCAGTGTTTCTCCCTCAGGCAGTGGGGGCCTGGAGTAGAATCATAGAATCATAGAATATCAGGGTTGGAAGGGACCCCAGAAGGTCATCTAGTCCAACCCCCTGCTCAAAGCAGGACCAATTCCCAGTTAAATCATCCCAGCCAGGGCTTTGTCAAGCCTGACCTTAAAAACCTCTAAGGAAGGAGATTCTACCACCTCCCTAGGTAACGCATTCCAGTGTTTCACCACCCTCTTAGTGAAAAAGTTTTTCCTAATATCCAATCTAAACCGCCCCCACTGCAACTTGAGACCATTACTCCTTGTTCTGTCATCTGCTACCATTGAGAACAGTCTAGAGCCATCCTCTTTGGAACCCCCTTTCAGGTAGTTGAAAGCAGCTATCAAATCCCCCCTCATTCTTCTCTTCTGCAGGCTAAACAATCCCAGCTCCCTCAGCCTCTCCTCATAACTCATGTGTTCCAGACCCCTCATCATTTTTGTTGCCCTTCGCTGGACTCTCTCCAATTTCTCCACATCCTTCTTGAAGTGTGGGGCCCAAAACTGGACACAGTACTCCAGATGAGGCCTCACCAATGTCGAATAGAGGGGAACGATCACGTCCCTCGATCTGCTCGCTATGCCCCTACTTATACATCCCAAAATGCCATTGGCCTTCTTGGCAACAAGGGCACACTGCTGACTCATATCCAGCTTCTCGTCCACTGTCACCCCTAGGTCCTTTTCCGCAGAACTGCTGCCTAGCCATTCGGTCCCTAGTCTGTAGCTGTGCATTGGGTTCTTCCGTCCTAAGTGCAGGACCCTGCACTTATCCTTATTGAACCTCATCAGATTTCTTTTGGCCCAATCCTCCAATTTGTCTAGGTCTTTCTGTATCCTATCCCTCCCCTCCAGCGTATCTACCACTCCTCCCAGTTTAGTATCATCCGCAAATTTGCTGAGAGTGCAATCCACACCATCCTCCAGATCATTTATGAAGATATTGAACAAAACCGGCCCCAGGACCGACCCTTGGGGTACTCCACTTGATACCGGCTGCCAACTAGATATGGAGCCATTGATCACTACCCGTTGAGCCCGACAATCTAGCCAGCTTTCTACCCACCTTGTAGTGCATTCATCCAGCCCATACTTCCTTAACTTGCTGACAAGAATACTGTGGGAGACCGTGTCAAAAGCTTTGCTAAAGTCAAGAAACAATACATCCACTGCTTTCCCTTCATCCACAGAACCAGTAATCTCATCATAAAAGGCGATTAGATTAGTCAGGCATGACCTTCCCTTGGTGAATCCATGCTGGCTGTTCCTGATCACTTTCCTCTCATGCAAGTGCTTCAGGATTGATTCTTTGAGGACCTGCTCCATGATTTTTCCAGGGACTGAAGTGAGGCTGACTGGCCTGTAGTTCCCAGGATCCTCCTTCTTCCCTTTTTTAAAGATTGGCACTACATTAGCCTTTTTCCAGTCATCCGGGACTTCCCCGGTTCGCCACGAGTTTTCAAAGATAATGGCCAATGGCTCTGCAATCACAGCCGCCAATTCCTTCAGCACTCTCGGATGCAACTCGTCCGGCCCCATGGACTTGTGCACGTCCAGCTTTTCTAAATAGTCCCTAACCACCTCTATCTCCACAGAGGGCTGGCCATCTCTTCCCCATTTTGCGATGCCCAGCGTAGCAGTCTGGGAGCTGACCTTGTTAGTGAAAACAGAGGCAAAAAAAGCATTGAGTACATTAGCTTTTTCCACATCCTCTGTCACTAGTTTGCCTCCCTCATTCAGTAAGGGGCCCACACTTTCCTTGGCTTTCTTCTTGTTGCCAACATACCTGAAGAAACCCTTCTTGTTACTCTTGACATCTCTGGCTAGCTGCAGCTCCAGGTGCGATTTGGCCCTCCTGATAACATTCCTACATGCCCGAGCAATATTTTTATACTCTTCCCTGGTCATATGTCCAACCTTCCACTTCTTGTAAGCTTCTTTTTTATGTTTAAGATCCGCTCAGATTTCACCATTAAGCCAAGCTGGTCGCCTGCCATATTTACTATTCTTTCGACTCATCGGGATGGTTTGTCCCTGTAACCTCAACAGGGATTCCTTGAAATACAGCCAGCTCTCCTGGACTCCTTTCCCCTTCAAGTTAGTCCCCCAGGGGATGAGTAAATCAGTCCTATTCCAGTGGGTTTTTAGTCTTCACTCTCGGTTATTTTTCAATATTACACAGCAGGCCTAGGGCAGGCCCAACTAGTTCTCTTAAGCAAAACAAAGTGAACCAAACTCACAATACACAGAAATACCTTTCCCTGCCCCACTTCGGGGTGTTGCCTTACTGTGCTGACTCCTGGTCGCCTGTCCGCCCCAAAGAGCAACTAACTTGGTTGTGTTCCCTATAGGGAGGATAAGCAGTCTTCCACCCAGGAGAAGTCTTTTCTCACTCCTGCACCTTTTGTCTCATCTATTCTCCCTCTGTCTCACCAGAACAGGGGCCTTTAAAGGTCAGTGGCAGCTCTTCATTAGCCTCAGATGTCTCTAGTTGACCTAAGGTAGTGTTTTGGCCCGGTTTCCTATGAACTGACTTCACCATTCTAGGGCTGATAGAGCGGCCTTCCATCACTCTCTCTTAGATCCGACTTTGTCACATATATAGAAGTACTAGGTACAGGGAGGATATGTAGGGTAGGGGATTAGCGGTCTTGGGTTCTATTTTTTAGTTCTACTTCTGATGTGCTGAATGGCTTTGGACAACTTGCTAAGGACATGTTAGAGATCACTACTGATTTTTACAGACAGTCTCAGTATTTGGGTGCTCAACTTGAACAGCCTTTGGCCTGATTTTCAGAACTGCTGGGTATGCACAACTCCAACTGAAGTAATGGGATCCACGAGTGAATATCGGGCCCAATGGGTCTCAGACTGGGCACCCAAAATCAGAGGCCATTTTTAGAAATACTGGCTTTAACAACTTCATGCCTCAGTCTCTTTCTGTACATCAGGGATAAGGAGACTTCCCTCAAAAGGCAAAGGGGAGGCGTCAGCTTTACTAAGGTTGGTTTGCAAAACACTGACATGCTCAGATGTACTCTGCAACAAAAAGGCAAAGTGTAGTTTATGTTTACGTGGGACTACTAACCAGAAATGAAAGCTTGTACCACTCCTTGCCCTGTCCCACACCCAACTCAGACTGAGAGTTCACTTTGAACAGGACACACAGCTGTTAAAATGATTACATATGTTTCCTGACAATAAACCAGAGACAAAAGCAGAACTTGTACAGAAAGACAACTAATTTGATCATAATTTGGCAAAAATAAGAGGAAGCCTTACAGAAGCATATTCCCTGCAGGGCAAAACTCTGATTAACTGCACTCTCTTTAGTATTTAAAAAGCCAATGTAAAGCTTTGAAACACAATGAGCCTGACTGATTTCATACTAAAGTGAATCAGGAGTAACTCCAATGAAAAATCAAAAGATTTACACTTGTGTAAAGCTGGTCAAAGTTAGATCAGAATCAGGCCCATGCTACTTTGATCCAGTTCTGCTTAATTCTAATACTTTTTAATTTTTTTCCTTCCCTCTTTTTTTATTCCTAAGTAAGGGTGGATGGAACACTGTATTTCTTAGGTCATAAAAAGCCCGCAAAACCTAGTCTTGGATATTCCTGTTATTCATGAGAAGGGTGGTCTTGAGCAGCATTTTTCCCAGGAATTGAAATTGGGGGAGGGGTGTTAGGATATTCAGGGGGGTGAGGGCCGACGAGGGTTGAGACCAAGAGGGCAAAGGTGGGCTTTATGGCACCACAGTAAAAACTGAAAAATGTTTCACGACCATTTTATTAGATTTAACTCATATTTTAAAATCAGCACAAAAATTAAAGTTTGCTACTCAAGGCTACTATGAAGCACTACATCTACATCCATCTTGGTTTCTTGTTGTAATTTTGCATTCTTTGGTGTCTTCTGTGTCCGTTACTTCCAGTCCTTCATGATAAGCTCCTGATCAGGCAGAAGGCGACTTCTTTCAGAACACAAAATTCTATTCAATGAGGAAAAAGAACACTCAGCTTTTGTGACTGAGTGTAGCAAGAGATTAATTCCTACTTCTTTCATCCCAGGAAACATAGCGCAAAGATTGGGTCAAACCACTAGTGATGATAAAGAAGTTGAAGTTAAATCTTCATTTTTTCATCATCTGATATTCCACTCTGTGTTCAAAATTCTCTATTCTGTCCTGATCACATAGCAACCCTGTTGCTGTTAGCGTCTCACTCCACTTAACTATAGGTGTTTTATAAGACAGGCATCTGTAGAAGCTACATGGAAATTGAATAGAATCCAGGAATCGCTATTGTAGATTTGTAAGAATCAAGTCTGTGTACTTTTTCCGCTGGCTCAACAAACACTTCTTGTCCTCTTCACTTAAGAAGTCAATATAAAGTACCTTCATTAGTCAACTTCTGGACTGAAGTATTTGCTTCTTCCAGTACATTTTCAATGGATCTCTCTGATAGACGCTACCCTTGGATCAATTGCTGGACAAAAATCTACCACTGTTGTAACAGATGCTTGGATGACATTGTTTAATGATCCAAGTGGTTTCAACAGTAGACTTACAAGAGAGAGAAGGGTGATTGAAGAGAAGATTGAAGAGAAGATTGAAGGTCTGGAGCAACAGATAATGACCCTGCGTTGCATATGAGAAACGGAGGATTTTCTGGACAAAAGTCAGGATAGGCTTCTACGGGCACAAAGCTCTAAAGATTTAGAGCAGGTTGCACAGTGGAGCCAAGAGGCCAGTGAAGAAGCTTGGCAACATATGACCTCCAGAAGAAGAAGGGGGAATGTCCGGGTTCCAGTAACGCGGACACAGGTAACTAACCGCTTTCATGTTCTCTCCACAGGTACCGTTGCGGAGAGTGGACCAGATGATATGTTTGGGGGGAGAAAGCAGAAGGAGACTCCGCTGGTTGGAAGGCATGAGATGCACTGTCCTGAGATGGGGGGGTTCCACGACCACCACTCCCAAGAGAAGGAGGCGGGTGGTGGTGGTCGGGGACTCTCTCCTCCGGGGGACTGAGTCATCTATCTGCAGCCCTGACCGTGAAAACCGAGAAGTCTGCTGCTTGCCGGGGGCTAAGATTCGCGATGTGACGGAGAGACTGCCGAGACTCATCAAGCCCTTGGATCGCTACCCCTTTCTGCTTCTCCACGTGGGCACCAATGATACTGTCAAGAATGACCTTGAGCGGATCACTGCAGACTATGTGGCTCTGGGAAGAAGGATAAAGGAGTTTGGAGGCGCAAGTGGTGTTCTCGTCCATCGTCCCCGTGGAAGGAAAAGGCCTGGGTAGGGACCGTCGAATCGTGGAAGTCAACGAATGGCTACGCAGGTGGTGTCGGAGAGAAGGCTTTGGATTCTTTGACCATGGGATGGTCTTCCATGAAGGAGGAGTGCTGGGCAGAGACGGGCTCCACCTTACGAAGAGAGGGAAGAGCATCTTTGCGAGCAGGCTGGCTAACCTAGTGAGGAGGGCTTTAAACTAGGTTCACCAGGGGAAGGAGACCAAAGCCCTGAGGTAAGTGGGAAAGCGGGATACCGGGAGGAAGCACAGGCAGGAATGTCTGTGAAGGGAGGGCTCCTGCCTCATACTGAGAATGAGGGGTGATCAGCAGGTTATCTCAAGTGCTTATATACGAATGTACAAAGCCTTGGAAACAAGCAGGGAGAACTGGAGGTCCTGGTGATGTCAAGGAATTATGACGTGATTGGAATAACAGAGACTTGGTGGGATAACTCACATGACTGGAGTACTGTCATGGATGGTAATAAACTGTTCAGGAAGGACAGGCAGGGCAGAAAAGGTGGGGGAGTAGCACTGTATGTAAGGGAGCAGTATGACTGCTCAGAGCTCCGGTATGAAACTGCAGAAAAACCTGAGTGTCTCTGGATTAAGTTTAGAAGTGTGAGCAACAAGAGTGATGTAGTGGTGGGAGTCTGCTATAGACCACCAGACCAGGGGGATGAGGTGGATGGGGCTTTCTTCCGGCAGCTCACAGAAGCTACTAGATCGCATGCCCTGGTTCTCATGGGTGACTTTAATTTTCCTGATATCTGCTGGGAGAGCAATACAGCGGTGCACAGACAATCCAGGAAGTTTTTGGAAAGCGTAGGGGACAATTTCCTGGTGCAAGTGCTAGAGGAGCCAACTAGGGGGGGGAGCTTTTCTTGACCTGCTGCTCACAAACCGGGAAGAATTAGTGGGGGAAGCAAAAGTGGATGTGAATCTGGGAGGCAGCGACCATGAGTTGGTTGAGTTCAGGATCCTGACACAGGGAAGAAAGGTAAGCAGCAGGATACGGACCCTGGATTTCAGGACAGCAGACTTCGACTCCTTCAAGGAACAGATGGGTAGGATCCTCTGGGGGACTAACATGAAGGGGAAAGGAGTCCAGGAGAGCTGGCTGTATTTCAAGGAATCCCTGTTGAGGTTACAGGGACAAACCATCCCGATGTGTCGAAAGAATAGTAAATATGGCAGGCGACCAGCTTGGCTTAATGGTGAAATCCTAGCGGATCTTAAACATAAAAAAGAAGCTTACAAGAAGTGGAAGGTTGGACATATGACCAGGGAAGAGTATAAAAATATTGCTCAGGCATGTAGGAATGAAATCAGGAGGGCCAAATTGCACCTGGAGCTGCAGCTAGTGTAACAAGAAGAGTAACAAGAAGGGTCAAGAGTAACAAGAAGGGTTTCTTCAGGTATGTTGGCAACAAGAAGAAAGCCAAGGAAAGTGTGGGCCCCTTAATGAATGAGGGAGGCAAACTAGTGACAGAGGATGTGGAAAAAGCTAATGTACTCAATACTTTTTTTGCCTCTGTCTTCACGAACAAGGTCAGCTCCCAGACTGCTGCGCTGGGCATCACAACATGGGGAATAGATGGCCAGCCCTCTGTGGAGAAAGAGGTGGTTAGGGACTATTTAGAAAAGCTGGACGTGCACAAGTCCATGGGGCCGGACGAGTTGCATCCGAGAGTGCTAAAGGAATTGGCGGCTGTGATTGCAGAGCCATTGGCCATTATCTTTGAAAACTCGTGGCGAACGGGGGGGAAGTCCCGGATGACTGGAAAAAGGCTAATGTAGTGCCAATCTTTAAAAAAAGGGAAGAAGGAGGATACTGGGAACTACAGGCCAGTCAGCCTCACCTCAGTCCCCGGAAAAAATCGTGGAGCAGGTCCTCAAAGAATCAATCTTGAAGCACTTACATGAGAGGAAAGTGATCAGGAACAGTCAGCATGGATTCACCAAGGGAAGGTCATGCCTGACTAATCTAATCGCCTTTTATGATGAGATTACTGGTTCTGTGGATGAAGGGAAAGCAGTGGATGTATTGTTTCTTGACTTTAGCAAAGCTTTTGACACGGTCTCCCACAGTATTCTTGTCAGCAAGTTGAAGTACGGGCTGGATGAATGCACTATAAGGTGGGTAGAAAGTTGGCTAGGTTGTCGGGCTCAACGGGTAGTGATCAATGGCTCCATGTCCAGTTGGCAGCCGGTGTGAAGTGGAGTGCCCCAGGGGTCGGTTTTGTTCAATATCTTCATAAATGATCTGGAGGATGGTGTGGATTGCACTCTCAGCAAATTTGCGGATGATACTAAACTGGGAGGAGTGGTAGATACGCTGGAGGGCAGGGATAGGATACAGAAGGACCTAGACAAATTGGAGGATTGGGCCAAAAGAAATCTGATGAGGTTCAATAAGGATAAGTGCAGGGTCCGGCACTTAGGACGGAAGAACCCAATGCACAGCTACAGACTAGGGACCGAATGACTAGGCAGCAGTTCTGCGGAAATGGACGAGAAGCTGGATATGAGTCAGCAGCGTGCCCTTGTTGCCAAGAAGGCCAATGGCATTTTGGGATGCATAAGTAGGGGCATAGCGAGCAGATCGAGGGACGTGATCGTCCCCCTCTATTCGACATTGGTGAGGCCTCATCTGGAGTACTGTGTCCAGTTTTGGGCCCCACACTACAAGAAGGATGTGGATAAATTGGAGAGAGTCCAGCGAAGGGCAACAAAAATGATTGGGAGTCTGGAACACATGACTTATGAGGAGAGGCTGAGGGAACTGGGATTGTTTGGTCTGCAGAAGAGAAGAATGAGGGGGGATTTGATAGCTGCTTTCAACTACCTGAGAGGTGGTTCCAGAGAGGATGGTTCTAGACTATTCTCAGTGGTAGAAGAGGACAGGACAAGGAGTAATGGTCTCAAGTTGCAGTGGGGGCGGTTTAGGTTGGATATTAGGAAAAACTTTTTCACTAGGAGGGTGGTGAAACACTGGAATGTGTTACCTAGGGAGGTGGTAGAATCTCCTTCCTTAGAAGTTTTTAAGGTCAGGCTTGACAAAGCTCTGGCTGGGATGATTTAATTGGGGATTGGTCCTGCTTTGAGCAGGGGGTTGGACTAGATGACCTCCTGAGGTCCCTTCCAACCCTGATATTCTATGATTGTCTTCTCTGAACTTAGTAACAAAAGTAGTCCACCAGCCTCACTACTTAGATCTGTCCTATCTTGGTGGATACTTTCCAAAGCCAGTAATAACGGTTGCAGTAATTTTAAGACAACAGCCAAGAATCACTCATGAGAAAGGTAGCAGGTTTTCCCAGGTTGGACTAATTTGAATTTCAATCCCAGTGTATCTTCTGTTTCCAAGACATTCAGTCCCTTTGGACTGTTGCTGAAAAAAAGAGAGTATAAAAAAAGCCATTCAATGTGTGGCTTTTTAATGTCTTTAGGATTCTGCAGCTTGTACTGGTGCTAGCTGGAGTAGATGGATTCTGCGGTGTGTATTGGAGAGATTAGGGTTACACTGTTCTCTGAGCAAAGCTTGTACTCCACTATGTCTTCCAGAGAAGTTTATAGCTCCATCAAATGCACAAGCAGCCATCTGTTTGGGGTCCATTTGACAAGCATTTAACTATCCTAAGATGTCAAAGATGGAGCTGATGTGTCTTCTATAACCTGAGCATCTAGAATGCATCTACTGGCCTACCACGGACATCAAGATAGCATACGCAATGACTTAATACTTGATGCCTGTTTGCATTGCATTGGTGCTTCATCAGCCACATATGCACATATTTTGAATATGGTGAGAGAGTTCTTCACTTTTCCAACTGTGGAGTCTTTCACTCTTGCAGCACATGCTTCTAGAGAGTCAGCTGAGTTTTTTCAGAAAGATAGCGAGCATTTGCCAGTCTTGTTCGAAACCAGTGTCCAACTTCCACTTAACATTGGCCTCCAGTTTGCAGTGTGCGGTCTCTTGCTTAAATAGAAAGTAGGATGCCACAGCCATGTTGGTCCACATAAACTGAGTTGTGTCTCCTCCTTTCTTAACAGCCTCGTTACGTTCTTCTAAAATTGGCTTGGACAGTGACGGGCTTATCAGGCTTTCTGCATGTTGGTGCAGTCCAGAGGCCTGGTGTTTTGCAGCCTTTTCATATAGGTTGCCAGTATTGGCTTAGCTGATTGGCTTAGCTTGAATTGGCTTAGCTTGAATACTGCGTGCAGTTCTGGTCACCCCATCTCAAAAAAAGATATATTGGAATTGGAAATGGTACAGAGAAGGGCAACAAAAATTATTAGCGGTATGGAACAGATTCCATAGGAGGAGAGATTAAAAAGACTGGGACTTTTCAGCTGGGAAAAGAGACGAGTAAGGGGGGATATGATAGAGGTTTATAAAATCGTGACTGGTATGGAGAAAATGAATAAGGAAGTGTTATTTACCCCTTCACTTAACACAAGAACCAGGGGTCACCCAATGAAATTAATAGGCAGCAAGTTTAAAACAAACAAAAGGAAGTATTTCTTCACACAACACACAGTCACCCATGGAACTTTTTGCCAGGGAAGTTGTGAAGGCCAAAATTATAACAGGGTTCAAAAAAAAGAACTAGATAACTTCACGGAGCATAGGTCCATCAATGGCTATTAGCCAGGATGGCCCAGGATCCAACACAATGCTCTGAGTGTCCCTAGCTTCTGTTTGCCAGAAGCTGGGAATGGGTGACAGGAGATGGATCAATTGATGATTCTCTGTTCTGTTCATTCCCTCTGAAGCATCTGGAATAGTCACTGTCGGAAGACAGGATACTGGGATAGACGGACCATTGATGAGACCCAATATGGCCGTTCTCACATAAAAATATTTATAATCATAAAAAAGTTTAGTACAAAAACTCCAAGATAATGACCTCTTGAGATAGCGATGATGTGAGATAACGACCTTGGCAAATAATACATTTTTAAAATCTTGGCCTACTAGGAAACACATATTTATATAAATTTCCCAGTCACAAATCTAGCATTCTGTAGCAAAGCCACTAAAACATGGTCCAATGCTCTGGCCCAGGTTTGTTATGCCACCGTTCACTCTACCACTCCATCCCCCATGGCCCTGCACTGTCACTTTCTCCTGCCACTGTGACCTCTGCGAGTTGGTCTCTCATGCTTCCACCAGCTCTCAGTGAGTTCAGCTCTCAGTTGGGCAAGCTCGCTGCTACTGCGGGCTGGGCCGTCTCTTCCACAGAAACACTGTCCTGCAGCAGGTCTGAGCACTTAGACCTGATTCTCAGTGATTTCAGCTCGAGTGGTCACTTAAACCAAAAGACTCTCTATGGAGCCTAATCCGCTCTCTCTCTAAACAGGAGAGAGGGGCAGGTCAACTAGTGCCTGTGACTCTTAGGCAGAGCCCACCCCACCAAGCAAACCACCTGTCCCCATCCTCTCTCTCTTCACTCCGATCTGGCATCCAAACTCTTGCTTAGCAAGTGCAGTTCAGTTGCGGGTGACCAGGGCTTAATCTGTAAGGAAAGAGGTGCTGGGGCTCAGGCAAGTTTGTTACTTTCATAACTGACGTGACAAGCCCAGAGGTCTCAGGGCTCTGAACGGCCAAGCCTAGAGGTGACGGGGTTCAGCCCTGGCAAGCCCTGCCACAAATTAAGCATGGAGGGAGACCCCCTCATTCAGTCAGGCTAAGCCCAGGTCTGCTGCCCTTTACTCCTGCAATCAGGAGAACAACAGTTCATGACCCCCACATTGAATGCTACAGGGATTTGTAACCCAACACCAGCCAAAATTGATCACTTGGGCAGCAGAGCTCTGTCTGCTGATACCTAGGCAGAGTAGGTGTGTTCATGTAAATACGGTCTGGTCCTGAAGCCTTTCCACCCTCCACTGGCTCATCACTGGCTGTCACGGGAGAGCTGATTCAGACCTTGCTTACAAATCATAATTTGAAATTATTAGGTAGGCCAATATAGCCAAAACAAATGTGCCGACATTGTCATAAATAACAGCTGTGTGAGGAAGTTAGTCTTTGTTCACACTTTTCAAACCCATTCTGCTTTCTCAGGTACAAATATTTTCTCATACACTGTATCTGCCTTTAAGTGTGGATTAATGCTTCAATTTCAATTCAAATTTCCAATCAACAACTAAACTGGCAACACTGCATGTAACTGGGGAGGGTGTTGGGGAAATTCAGGGCGGGGGGGGGGGGCAGGTCTAGGGAAATCCCTGGTCTTATGTCTAAATCACAGGACTGGGAGCTTTGACTTCTGGGTTCTGCTTCCAACTCTTCTGCTTTCTTGCCACTTCCCTATTCAGGGTCAGTGACTTTTGTAGCCTACGTCCAAAACTTATGATAGTATGCGTGGCTGTTGTGCAAATTGGCCTCCCTAAGGTCTGCTGCTATTCAGTCCATGTACTGAGTCTTTGGCCTCCCTCTTGGTCATCTTCCATTCATGATTACAAGAGCCATCTCATCAATATAACTCTCAGGTCTTGGCTAGACAAGTCCATACCAATATAGCCTAGTCTCCCTCAACTGGTCTTCAATTGGAGCAACGTGCATTAGACCCATCATAACCTTATTTCATTTCCTTTCATGGATCATCCAACCATTTCATCATCTCAACATCTTTATTTCTGTGTGGAAGAGTATATTGATTTATTTTCTTGTTGCTGGCCTAGTCTCTGTTCTGTACATTAGGATGGGTTGATTTACAATTTTATACACTCTATCTTTTAACTTTGGCATTCTTATCACAGAGGACAGGAGTCAGTTCCTGCCCTTTGCACCAAGCAGTTGTGGTACAATGCCGGGCAGGAATCAGGAGGGCACCATTGTCAGCAACCATTGACCCTAGGGTATTTCAATTCTTTCACTATAAGGTCTGTGCCTGTGATATGCTTTATGGTGGGTCCTCCTTCATCAGTTTTCATAGCCTAAGTCTTACCAATGTTCAGACTAAGTCCCTCCTGCTCAAAACTGTGTTGCCACTTGCAGGGTCTCACAATCTTCTGCACCTATCACTAAGTCATCAGTGAAGAGCATGTTCCAAGGGGGCTCCTTTCGTATATTCTCACAAATCACATCCAGGACAATGCTCAACAAAAAAGAGCTCAACACTGTCCCCTGGTGCAGACCAGCATTTACTGGAAATTCTCTGTTGTAGCCCCATTTGGTTATGGCTAGAGTAGTCACTCCATCAATACATATCCTGGATAAGACAGACGCATCCTGCTGACACACCACTACATTGCAAACCCCACTAAATTCTCTTTGTACATGATTGTACACTTTCTCCAAGTCCACAAAGTCCATGCCGATCTCTTTTCTCTGAATTTCTCCATGAGGATTCATAGACCATATATAGCAACAGTTGTACTTCCCAGCATAAATCTGTGCTGACCCTTCCAAATTTCAACTTTTCCATGCAGACGCTTTTCAATAATCTTCTCCCATATTTTAATACCTTGTGACATCAGCTTCATTGCGTGATAATCAGCCCACAGTGTAATATTTCCTTCATGTTTAAGGCGCCTCAAAGCTTTTACTCTCTTGTAGAAGAATATAATTGAGCAGGTTTGTAAAATAATTTGATATCTTGGACCCTTCTTTTGGCTTCCTTTTTTGTCTCCACAGAAGCCAGGTTATCTCTGCTTAATCCACTGGCTTGCCATTTTTTAAAAGTTATTTTTTTTCTTCTCAGTGGATTCTTTAACTTGAGGATTCCACTACCAAGTCTCCCTTTTGACACTGGTGTCATCACTCCTTGGACTTCATGTGCCGTTTATCAGCAATATTAACTTTAGTTTGCACCAATTATCCTCCAACATCCCTGTGTGTAGTCAGGAAATCAATACATTACTTCTTATTTAAAGATTTTTTCATTCCTATCTTTTAAGTTTCCACCACTTAGGCGTTTCCTGTGCCCAGGAGTTCAGACGTTTCTGAGGTCTCTGCATTCTGAAGTCCATAAGAAGATGTCTGTGTTGCTGCACAATGCACTTGCGTATAATTACCCTATAATTCATTAATCATGATCTATTAATTCTTTTTATTAAAAATAAATCAATTTGAGGCTTGTACCCTCCACTGGGAAAAATTATGAGGTGGCTTTCCCTCTTGTGAAAGTGTGTGCAATGCCAGACAAGTCTGTACTGTCATTCCCTCTCAGAGTTTCTGGTTCCAATGCTGTGCTCTCCTTGAACTGTTTCATATCCAGCCTTTGCCATTCCAACATGCGCCTTTAGATCTGCTCCAGTAATTATCTTCTTGTTGGGTGGCATGTCTGGAATAAGGCACAACAACTTATTGAAAAGCTCTTTTTACCTTTTGTAAAAATTGGTTGTTTGCAGCTGATTTGCTGCGTAACCATAGGCAAATTGCTTCCCTTATCATTCCAAAAGATGTGCTCTAGCTCAACTGGAAGATATAGGGTTGATACAGGAATCATTGGGTGAAATTCTCTGACCTGTGCTAGACAAGAGCTCATATTATATAATTATAATGGTCCCTTCTGGCCTTAAAAATCTATGAATCTCTATGCCTCAGTTTCTCCATTCCTAAAAAATAGGGATAATACAGATTTATTCCATGGGGATTTTGTGATGTGATGCCTATACAATTATTTAGCACAGTAGTACCTGAAGATCTCACCTGAGATGCAGGCCCCCAATGCAGTAGGCCCTGTATAAAGGCACAGTAAGAGACATTCCTTTCCCAAAGAGCTTACAATGGTAGTAGACAAAAAAGGCAAAGGATGTATTATTATCCCTATTTCACAGATGGGGAATGGAGGCAGAGAGATTGTGAGATACCTACGGTCACAGGCACAGTCTGTAGCAGTGCCAGAATTTTAATCAAGTTTTCCCGAGTTCCACTGGCTGCATTGCTTTAATCAGCCTTGGAGTAAAGTGCTTTGAGATCCTCAGATGGAAGGTACTATGGAACTGAGAGGCAAAGGAAGATCACCCTGCATGGGGAGCAGGCGGGAGTCGGGGCAATGGGGCAGAGCGGGGAAGTTGGGGTGTCAGGGATAGGAAGGGACATGGGGTAGGTGCTCTGCATGGGGCGTCAGGGGAGCAACTGAGACTTGTTGGGGTGAGGTGCTGACCTGCTCCCTGGCTGGATCCTGAGTCCTGCTCTTGCCTTCACCTCCTCACATGTGCATGCAATTCACAAAGAATGATGCACACGGGTGGCAAAGTAGGTCCACTGCCCCTGATAGAAGTGCAAAGTATAGTAAGTCCTGAGGCAGAAGCCTTTAGCTACATGAAATGTTCTGACAGTTTGAAATGACAATGGAAGAGTTTTCCTGTGCATAGATGCAGTAAACCTGGGTCCAATTCTGTTCTGACCTCACCAGTGCAACCCCCTCTGACTTGAGTGCAGTTTCACAGGTCTAGCTGAGGGAAGTGGTGGGCTCCTTGCCCTATTTTTCTGTCAGGTAACTCATGGGTTTAGGCCCATAATATACAGGTTACAAAGAATACTGTCTGTCTCATGTGTGGGAGTAAATGTCATATCCCATTGCACAGACTATTTATAGCACAGCATATTTGGGAAGTGAAACTTCTTAATGGTGAAGTTTTCAACCAGTTGCTTCAGGTTTCAATTCAGCTGCTTCAGCCTCCAGAGCAGCTCAGACCTCATTGCACAGGGCACTGAGAAAGACAGCTTCCTGGCTGAGACTTTAAGGCTGCAGGGAGCAGTCCAGAGAGTGCTATTTGAATGAGTGGCCTTGGGAGATAAAGAAGATAGAGAAAATAGTTAAAGCTACAAGACTTGGTTTCTCTCAATGAAAACACTAACAGATGGAATTGCTGTATATAATGAACTAAGAGACAAATTCTGATCTTAGTAAAACTGACGTACGTCTGGCCCAACCCCATTGAAATCAATGGAATTACTCAAGTATTAGATAGATATATTTATCTGAACCAAGAAATTTATAAAAAACAATCAAACGGGGTCAGGGGAAGAGGAAGTATGGACCTATGATACTTCCTGGGGGTACCCAGAGTTGTGAGACACATTGCTCCCATCTTCCCTTAGCATAAGGAAACCTCGTCTGTGCCTGCCAGTGGTCAGCTCCCCAACTCCATCCGCAACACAAGCTCTCCCACTAGGCCTTGAAGGCTCTGCTGTCTCTCTACAGATTAGCAATAGGCACACTCTGCTCTAGGGTTGCTAGGCATCCAGTTTTCAACCGGAATGCCCGGTCACAAAGGGACCATGGCAGCACCAGTCGGCACCGTCAACCGAGCCATTAAAAGTCCAGTCGGTGGCACAGCGGGGGCCCGGGGATAAGGCAGGCCCCCTTAGCCAGGTCCTTGTGGCCCCTAGGTGCATGGGTGGCCAGGGATGCTCTGCACGCTGTCCCCGCCCCTAGTGCCAGCTCTGCAGCTCCCATCGGCTGGGAACTGCATGTGGTGTTTCGTTTTCCCTTTGGGAAATATGGTCACCCTACTTTGCTGGCATAAGAACTGAACAGGCAACCTGGCCTGCGGGCGCGAGGGCAGTGCGCAGAGCCACGCTGGATGCCCATGCACCTAGGGGCTGCAGGGACCTGGGAGCCGCGGTAAGCGCTGCCGGGACCTCACACCTCCTCCCGCACCCCAACTCCTGCCCCAGCCTGGAGTCCCCTCCCGTACCCAAACTCCCTCCCAGAGCCTGGATCCCTCCAACACCCTGCCCCAGCCCTGAGCCCCCTCCTGCACCCCAAGCCCCTCATTCCTGGCCCAACCCCATAGCCCACGCCCTGAGCCAGAGCCTGCACCCTCTCCCGCACTCTGAACCCCTCAGCCCCAGCCCAGAGCCCCCTCCTGCACCCCAAACTCCTCATCCCTGGCCCCACCCCAGAGCCTACACCCCCAACTGGAGTCCTCACCAGCTTCCCACACCCCAATCCCCTGCCCCAGCCTGGTGAAAGTGAGTAAGGGTGGGGGAGAATGAGCAACAGGGGGAGGGGAGATGGAGCGAGCGGAGGCGGGGCCTTGGAGAAGGGGAAATGCAGGGCCTTGGGGTGGGGCAGGGGTGTTTGGTTTTGCGCGATTAGAAAGTTGGCAACCCTACTGCTGCCCCTGTGCCCTCCCTGGAGTATCCAGCCCCCGGTCCACTGGACACTCACAGTATTAACATATTTGCTGCTTGCAGAGAAACAAACAACTTACCAAAAAGAAAAGGAGTACTTGTGGCACCTTAGAGACTAACCAATTTATTTGAGCATGAGCTTTCGTGAGCTACAGCTCACTTCATCACATGTGATGAAGTGAGCTGTAGCTCACGAAAGCTCATGCTCAAATAAATTGGTTAGTCTCTAAGGTGCCACAAGTACTCCTTTTCTTTTTGCAAATACAGACTAACACGGCTGTTCCTCTGAAACAACTTACCAATTCCACTCCAGATCACCACTCTGCTTAACATACAGCACTTAGATATGTTTATAGTGAAACCAAGTATACATTTATTTAAAAAAGCATAGAGATTCAAGTAATAAGAAGTATTGTAAACCTATGGTTATATATAAAACAGAATCATAACACACATTATAGGGCCTAGATTTAAATAACAAGATACTCTCATGTCTTGCTCACCCAATAGCCTCACAGCGTTTTACAGCCAAGCTGGCTGTGATTCTCCTTTCATGAGACAGACATGGTGCCAGGTTGGCTTCTAGGTGAAGAAGTGCCATCCAACACTGGAATCTAAGATATACCTAAACATGTTTTTGTTTTTAATTCAAAAGCTGGACATTCCCCTGCTGTTTGTTTTGTACTGTAAACTTCCTCTCCTGTAGATTCACTTTCTTATTTATCTTATGACTCAGTATGCAAATAGGCATGCATTCTGAGACATACAATAAATTACCAGACAGGGAGATGGGTGCCTGCTACCTGAAGGTGTTCTCCTGTCTGAAAGGAACATTTCCAAGGTATGTCATTGCCAGGTGATCTGCCTTAACTCCAAGGACTGTAAAAACATAAATTTTAGTATAGATACATAACTCCTTAAATATTATCCATGCATATATTTTGCAACGATGAAAATGGCCAGTGGGCCACTGGTTCTTGGCAGAGACCTCACATGCCACCCTTCAGTGAACTGTTATGCACATATCTGAACCAGAGGATCCCTGTAAAACCCTATTCACCCCTTATGCCCTCTGTCAGTTAGCACTAAGAGGTCCCTGGATCACAGCAACTCATTTTAGAAAGTGCTTCTGATCTTTCAATCATTTTTAATGTAACACAATGTACCTGGATGGGGAAGGGATTGAACCCAGGAACTCTACATTTAAAAACATGAGATATTACTGCCTGAGCTAAAAGACTTAACTTGAATGGTGCAGCCAACTCATAAATCTCTGATCCTGCCACTGAAGGGGACAGAGAACGACACTTTAAGTATTGCTTATGCCTCCTGGCTGGGGGCATATATCCCAAGCTTTGGAGGTCCTGCACAGCTGAAATCCTGGTATAAGTCACCACTTGAAACATGACATCCCTAGGTCAGTCATAAGCAGCAGGGACTGGACCTGAAACTCTAGATCTAAAAGGTAGTAAAGACTGCTTTTAGATGAGTGGTCCCAGGTTCAGTTGCCACCATCAACCCATCCAGGGGGACGGCATTCCATGAAGTTGTTGTTCTAGATTTGTAGCCATAGCTACTGGATATATTCAGAGAAGCAGGTCTTGGCATCAGTTGCATCAATGAGAGGCAGGACTCTGCCTAGACCAAGGCTGTCCATACTTCATGACACTAGTGGCTACATTGGTGATATGCAGCATCCGGGTACCAGCAACAAATGTATATAGGCATTTTACTCCTAGGGGAATTCTGTGCCAAAAAATTCAGCGCCAAAAAATTCAGCACCAAAAAATTCAAAATTCTGCATATTTTATTTGTCAAAATACATTACAGAACATAAAAAAAAAAAAGTAGAATGTCATTTTAAAGGAAAGTCACACACATGAAAGTCATATAATTTTGCTAATCATTATCCTGGACCTGGCTGGGTACTTTGGGAAGTGCTTGGTTCTGATTGTCCTGACATGTTTTATTTGCCCTCAAAGGATTTTTTTTAATCGGTAAAATAAATCCTGAGCTGTCATCGAACCCCACTGTGCCACTTTGGTACAGGAAAAAAGTGAGAAATCACTTAGATCTTCCTAGGCTGAGGATTCCCTTACTGTCATTTACTATAAGGCTCCTTTACATCACTCTGGCAATGTAGGGGCCTTAAAACTTTCCCAGGTTTTATGCTTCTGGGGAATTTGCTGAGAATGGGAAGAGTTAACTAACAACAGGAACAATAACAATGTTACTACGTAGGCAGGCTGCTACATTTCTGCCTCAGAGAATGAGATCAGTTAACTCAGGCAGGCTGCTACATTTCTGCCCCTAGCCTGCCTCGTGCATAATAAAAAGCCCTACCCTTCCATGCCAAGAAGCTGCAGGAGTCTGTCCCTCTCGCTCGCTTATTGGCACACACGCGCATACGCCCAGTCCTGCCCCACCACCATGATCAACCATGCAGGCACGCATGCCCAGCCCCCTTTCCCCCATCTGAGGCTGCTCCAGGCATGCTGAGCTGCCAAGGAAGAGGAGCATGTCCCCTGGCAGATTTTTTTTGGTTTTTCTGCACAGGGGGCATAGAAAAATGCAGGCCATATGAATTTCTGCGCCCCTGCAGGGGCACAGAATTCTCTCAGGAGTAATGTTTACATACATTTGAACACCTGGCTATTTTTGTATGTACCATACTTGTACCTGTCTTGGTAGCTGCTTGTTTGAATTTTTCTTCAGCAATACAATCCTGTATTTGTTCACACTTGGCCTCACCTTGCAGTTATAGGGACAGGCCAAGCAGGGGTGGCAGCAAGCAGTCCCGACAATTTACTCCAGGCCACCAACACCACCCTGAACCCCCACACTAAACCCAACAACTGAAATTAAACCCACAGTATTACAGCCCACAGGAGACTAGACCATTATATGCCACAGGCAGAGAATAGGAGGGACCAAGGTGCACCAGTGCCTGAGGCCCCCAGTGTGACCAAAAGAACCCCTGTATTCACACCCTACACATTTCTGTAATAACCTTTGTATAAAATATGCCTTGTGAGGTATCATTTGAAAACTAACCCCTCACTGGTCAATAATATAATGGTGAAATGTATGTAGCAATATTATATGTAAAGTTATGAAATCCCTCTGTATGATGTTTTTAGCATATGTTCAAAACCACACAGCCCTGCCCCGGCAGAATTATCCTGAATGAGGGAATGTGTCAGGTTTCAGAGGAACAGCCGTGTTAGTCTGTATTCGCAAAAAGAAAAGGAGTACTTGTGGCACCTTAGAGACTAACCAATTTATTTGAGCATGAGCTTTCGTGAGCTACAGCTCACTTCATCAGATGTATGAAACTGAATTAATAGTATCCAATTAAACTGGAAATGGCCCACCTGTTGATCACTTTAGATAAGCTATTACCAGCAGGACAGTGGGGTGGGAGGAGGTATTGTTTCATATTCTCTGTGTGTATATAAAGTCTGCTGCAGTTTCCAGTTTAATTGGATACTATTAATTCAGTTTCATACATCTGATGAAGTGAGCTGTTGCTCACGAAAGCTCATGCTCAAATAAATTGGTTAGTCTCTAAGGTGCCACAAGTACTCCTTTTCTTTTTGAGGGAATGTGTGTTTATCTCAATTTATATATACACAGTAAACAAGGTCCTTGAGACTGCAGGGAGAGGAGATGGCAGGAGACAAAGCAGATTTGCATTGCAGCAAACACAGGTGAGAAGAAAGAGCATGGAGTCTCCTTCATCAACAGACTCCGTATCACCTTCTTTACTGTTTGAATAATCTTTACTTTGAAGGGTAACCCTTAAAAAGAATCCATATCAATGGTTAATTGGACTATGAAAGAAAGGGAGAGAAAACCCCAAGCATGCTCTCTCTCTCTTTCACTTAAGACGACAACGGAATGAGTCCTTCAACTTTAAGGGGAGATCCTGACCCACAAATTTGGTCAGTCATGTTGCTAGGAACATGTGGTAATGATTTTACCTTGAACTAAGTCTAGCTTGTTAAGTTTTAGCTACTAGAAAGCATTTTATCTTTATTTCCCTTGTAGTCATTTCTGACTTTAATACCTGATACTTAAATTCACTTAAAACCTCTCTGTGGCGGGTTTTGTACCTCATCAACCCCTTTGATGGGGGGGGCAAGGGGTAACCCCACCTCTCTGCGTCTATGCTGGTTCTACTACCTCTCTGGTAGTCAGTACTGTGGGGCCTAATGGCCAGAGCTCATATAACTCCTCTTCCCCTAGTGGGATAGCGCAGCCTAGCAGCCGGAGTCCATATACTATGCACCTACAGCAGTGTGGCCCAATGGCCAGAGTCCCTCTATGTCCTTTGGGATAAGGGGGGAGGGGGTCGAGTGACTATGTCATCAAAGGGGGGGCGGTTAGTGACCCCTGGTGGGGGAGCTCAGGCCCACGGCCCTGCCAGTGGTGGGGTGATCTGCCATGGGGTCAGCGGGGAATCTGACCGAAACATGCTGACCTCACAGTGGTGGGAGGTACCACTCCCTTACCTTCCCTAGGTCACTTCCCACCAGTTCTCCAACAGCAGTAGTCCCTGTGGCATCGGGGCCTCCAGGTTCCTCAGCACCCAACACTCCCTGGGGTTCCAATGGCTGCGAGCCTCTGGTCCCAGTTCCTGGCTCCTCAGCTCTTCCCGGTAAGGGCTGTAACTGATCCTGGACTGCAGCCTCCGCTGAGCATCCTTCCTCCTCGGCCGCCTGCCCCAACTGAGCAGCTCTGCAGGCTTTTATACCTGATTTCCGGTTGGAGCATGCCCAGCAGAGCCTCAGGGGCATGGCTTTCTCTGCTAGGAGGGAAGGGTTAACCCTCTCAGTCCCAGTGTGGGTCCGGTTCGCCCTGTCACACTCTCTTTATAGTTAAATAAACTTGCTTTATTTTTTAATCTCAGAGAATCCAATGGTGTGTTCAAACTGGATTGTTTGGCAACACCAGTTAAAGTAGCAAAGTGTTGAATACTGACCCTTTACAGGGCAATGGATCTTTAATATCTGATCTGTTCAGGAGTGGGCTGGACAGCACAGAGCACACATACTGGGGAAAATTTGGGACTGGGAGTGTGTTGGGATCACCCTGAAAGTAGTAACCCAGGCTGGTGGAAGTCAGAGGGTGACTGGTGTGTTGCTGACAAGCTGATTGGGTCAGAGTTGCTGGACCAGGCTACAGCTATGCACAGACGCTCAGGGTACGACCTGCATGCTGGTAGCTGTTTATGGGCAACCAAGTATTGCGAGAGGCACCCAAGGTGGCAGCGCAGGCAGTGGCACAACCCCCACCGATCTGGATTTTGCCTCTAGGAGGCGACACCTACAATGGCAGGGGAATGGCGGTCTCAACGGTTTTGGCAAAAGTGGGCATATGTCCCATTTGCTGTTGCCGACTTGATCAGTTGGCAAGAGCAAATGGAACAAATGCCGACTTTTGTGAAAAAAAAGTGGAGTGCGGTGAGGAGGAACATGCGGGGGGGGGGGGGAGCAGCAATGTCAACCCTGTGCAGGGATCATGTGGGGGGGGGGAACAGGGGGCAGGTAGGGCTCCAGTAAGCAGTGACCCCAACCTCATGCAGGGGTGGAGAGCAGGGTTTGGGTGAGCAGTGACCCCAGGCATGTGCAGGGGGCGGGGGAGGGGAAGGGAGGGCTCAGATGAGCAGCGACACAAGACCAATCCTTGCTCAGGGGGCAGGTACGGCTCGGGCGAGCGGCTCCAGCCAGCCCTGCAGGGAGTAGGGGGGGACTCCGGCAAGAAGCTCAGGCCAGCCCCATGCAGGGGGGGAAGAGGAGGGCTTGGGTCAGCCCCGTGTGGTGTCCCGTTTTCCCTTTGGGAAATATGGTCACCCTACTTTGCTGGCATAAGAACCGAGCAGGCAGCAACCTGATGCTGCTGCCACCAAGCTTACAAGCCGGCCAGCTGCTCCCTTCAGCAATTGGGTGGGCCAGCCAATCAGGCAGTCCTACCACAACCCAGCTCAGCTCATTAATCTGCCAGCAGGGTAGGCTAGTTAGTCCTCAGGCTCAGCTGAAGGAGTTCACTCCTGACATCCAGACTCTCACCCTTCTAATGGATAGAAACCTTCTTCTAATTTCCAGCCTGAATTTGTTCATGACTAGTTTATATCCATTTATTCTTGTGCCAACAGTGTCTTTTAGCTTAAATAGCTCTTCATCCTCCCTGATGTATTTATAGAGAGCAATCATATCCTCTCTTTTGCTAGACTACTTTTTTTTTTGCTAGACTAAGCAAGCCTTCTTTTGCTAGACTAAGCCAAGCTCTTCCAGTTTCCTCTTACAAGATTCTCCATTCCCCTGATCATCCTAGGAGCTCTTGTCTGCATCTTTTACAGTTAAAAATAATCTTTCTTGAAATATGGGTGACCAGAATTGTCCATAGTATTCCAAATTAGTTTGTATCAGTGCCTTGTACAGCCACCTGGTGGCTGACCTTTGTGACTTTGTCCGCACCCACAACTATTTCACATTTGGGGACAATATACACCTTCAAGTCAGCGGCACTGCTATGGGTACCCGCATGGCCCCACAGTATGCCAACATTTTTATGGCTGACTTAGAACTACACTTCCTCAGCTCTCGTCCCCTAACACCCCTACTCTACTTGCGCTACATTGATGACATCTTCATCATGGAAAAGAAGCCCTTGAGGAATTTCACCATGATTTCAACAATTTCCATCCCACCATCAACCTCAGCCTAGACCAATCCATACAAGTGGTCCATTTCCTGGACACTACTGTGCTAATAAGCAATGGTCACATAAACACCACCCTACACCAGAAAACTACTGACCGCTATACTTACCTACATGCCTCCAGCTTCCATCCAGGACACACCACACAATCCATTGTGTACAGCCAAGCTCTAAGATACAACCGCATTTGCGCCAATCCCTCTGACAGAGACAAACACCCACAAGATCGCTATCAACCATTCTTAAAACTACGGTACCCACCTGCTGAAGTGAAAAAACAGATTGACAGAGCCAGAAGAGTACCCAGAAGTCACCTACTACAGGACAGGCCCAACAAAGAAAATAACAGAACACCACTAGCTGTCACCTTCAGCCCCCAACTAAAACCTCTCCAGTGCATCATCAAAGATTTACAGCCTATCCTGAAAAATGATCCCTCACTCTCACAGATCTTGGGAGACAGACCAGTCCTCGCTTACAGACAGCCCCCCAACCTGAAGCAAATACTCACCAGCAACCACACACCACACAACAAAAACACTAACCCAAAGCCCGATGACGACTCTGTCCACATATTTATTCAAGTGACACCATCATAGGACCTAACCACATTAGCCACACCATCAGGGGCTCATTCACCTGCACATCTACCAATGTGATATATGCCATCATGTGCCAGCAATGTCTCTCTGCCATGTACATTGGCCAAACCAGACAGTCTCTACGCAAAAGAATAAATGGATACAAATCTGACATCAGGAATCATAACATTCAAAAACCGGTAGGAGAACACTTCAACCTCTCTGGCCACTCAGTAAAAGATTTAAGGGTGGCAATTTTGCAACAGAAAAGCTTCAAAAACAGACTCCAACGAGAAACTGCTGAGCTTGAATTAATATGCAAACTAGATACCATTAACTTGGGTTTGAATAGAGACTGGGAGTGGCTGGGTCATTACACATATTGAATCTATTTCCCTAAGTTAAGTATCCTCACACCTTCTTGTCAACTGTCTAAATGGGCCACCTTGATTATCACTACAAAATTTTTTTTTCCCTCCTGCTGATAATAGCGCATCTTAACTAATTATCCTCTCACAGTTTGTATGGTAACTTCCAACTTATCTGTATGTGTATATATATATATAGATCTTACTATATGTTCCATTCTATGCATCTGATGAAGTGGGCTGTAGCCCACGAAAACTTATGCTCTAATAAATTTGTTAGTCTCTAAGGTGCCACAAGTACTCCTGTTCTTATAGTGGCCTGAATGTTTCTCTGTCTCTACTGGAAATGCCTCGCCTGATACATCCTAAATTGCATTTGCCTTTTTCATACTGCATCACATTCATGGCTCATAGTCATCCTGTGATCAACCCACACACGCAGGTCTCTCTCCTCTGTCACTTCCAACTGATGCTTGTAGTGTAGCAGAAATTCTTATTGTTACACCTTAGGTGCATGACCTTGTACTTTGTACCATTGAATTTGTACCATTTCTGTCACTCCAGTCTTCAAGGTCATCCAGATTGTCCTGTATAATTTTCTGGTCCTCTGTACTGATGATGCCTCCCAACTTTTAATTATCAGCAAATTTCATTAACACTCTCCTACTTTTTGTGCCAATGTCATTAATAAAAACATTAAATAAGATTGGTCCCCAAACCAATCTTTGAGGAACTCCTCTAATTACCTCCCTGCAGCCCAATAATTCACCTTTCAGAACAACCTGTTGCCTTCTCCTCTTTAGCCAGTTTCTTATCCACCTTACAATTCTTGTACTGATCTCCATCTCCCTAATTTAGCTAATAATTTCCCATATGATACCATGGCAAGTATCATGGGTCCAAGTCCAAGTACATGAGATCTACTGCACTTCCCTTACCTAAAATATCAATTAGTCTGGCACGATCCGCCTTTCAAGAACCCATATTGCATTACATCCCCTTTACCACTTACCCTCCATTAATTTAATTATTTTTTCCTTCACAATTTGTTCTAGCACCTTGCATACTACTGAGGTCAGACTAACAGGTTTTTAATTGTCCAGATCACTTTTTCCCCCCTTTCTTAAATATAGGTACAACATTAGCTATTCTCCAGTCATATGGTACTATCCCTGAATATATAAATGTATTAAAAATCCTTGCTACTGGACTAGTAATCTCAAATGCCAATTCTTTCAGTATTCTGGGCTGGAAATTATCTGGTCCTCCTCCAATTTGAGCTCATTAATATCTTTAAGTTTTTCTTCCACCTCAGACATGGTAATTTCCATTTCTAGACACTTATTTCCATTAGCCATACTGCCTCCATGCACATGTTCCATGTTATCATCCTTACTGAAAATCAAGGCAAAGTGTTCATTTAGTTTCTGGGCAACATTTTGGAAGGGTGCATGGTTATAGTAGGGTTGGGTATGAAGGATGTGAATCATGATGAAACACTTAAGGGACTGTAGAGGAAAAGAACGTGGCTTGAATAGCTAGCAGCTCACTTCCAGATTCTGTTGTGTTTTGTTAAAGGTTAGGCTTAGTGTCCTCCTTCCATAGTTCTAACCATGCTTAATCCCAGTGAGCCGGGGGCATAAAAGAACCAGTAAGGTCTTTTCTGCATGGTGCGAACATCTCTACTAATCTAGCAAATATAATTTGGTGAAGAAACAATCAAAGGTTCCAAGACAGAACTTTATTAAAATCTTTGAACATTCAGAAACTTTTTTTATGGTTGTGGCATTTTTCAACCTTCCTTCCGCCAGTTATACTTCCACATTCATCATTGGAGGGTAGGATATCATAGACCTAAGAGGTGGAAGAGACTTGACTGATCATTAGTCCAAAGAATTGCAACACTATCTCAACTGAGCATTCCTAGGGCCTGTATACCAGATCCTGTGGTTCTCAAGCTCTCAGACTGACCAACACAACCAGTAATGCCTGATGTCACCTGTGTCCTGGCTTGGACTAAGTAGTCATGGAAAGGCCTGCTAACTGCAAAGTATAATATTCTCTGGTGATTATGATAACACAATATCATCACATTACTATGAAACTTGCATGTTATGATGGGATTATTTTGTGGCTTTGTGCAGCTCCATTCCTTTATGAAGAAACCTTACTCCAGCTAAAGGCTGAGGAACTCTACCCTAAGGGGATAATGGCCCAGTGACAAGACTGCATGTAGAAAAGGGAAGTCTGGGCACATGGCAGCATTCAGATAGTGTGCGCTTGAGGTGGAGGGAACTGACTGTGTACCTTTAACCAGAAAAACAGGATCCTGCTACAGCTGAAGTTTCAAGATTGCTCAGAGCATCCTCCATGGTGGTTTTTGTTCGAAGCTTGCTTGCTGCAGGCTGTTAGTCATCCTCCCGCAAGGCACAGCATGTCACTTACAAAGGCCACAAGAAGTCTGCTGCCCACACTCAGTCCAAAGGGAGTGAGTCGGTGGCCAGATGCTGCATAAATGCATAGGGAACATCAGGCCACAATTGCTAAACAAACTCCTTTCCCTCAGAATTCCTTACAAGTTATGGTCTCTTGTTTGTGTTTAACTTTTATCTGTCCCAGGGAGAAGACCTGAAATCACATAGGGAAATCCTTATCCATGTAAAACAGAAGCTGAAAACTAAATCAGCTGACAACAGTTAAGGGTAGGATGACCAGATGTCCTGATTTTATAGGGACAGTCCTGATATTCGGCTCCTATTACCTCCCTACCCCCGTCCTGATTTTTCACACTTGCTGCCTGGTCACCAGGGGAAATATACAATGTTTAAAGACTTTTGAACAGCAGCAGCAAAGTGCAGAAAGAGAGAGGAAGTCCTTCTCAGAAGGGAAGAGGCTAAACTAAAAAGGGGAAAGGCTATCGATCTGATCTGCTGAAAACTTCACTGTTCCCTACTGCAGTGTGGTCACACCTGGGGCTAGTTCTAATTCTTGAAAAGGTTTAATTTGGTCTGCCTTCTTGCAGAAGACTTAAAAACTGGACGGGACTCAATGAGACACCACAGAAGCTTTCCTATACCCCACCCAGTAAAAGACTAATTCAGAGAGAGCCTTTTAAATGTTACTATTTCATATTGCTCAGAGGCTCACTACTCTTGGTGAGTGCATGACTATCCAACTGAGCATCCAGCGTAGTTGCAGTATCTAGGTGCTACTACACTTCTTGTCCTCTCCTTTTCTGCCTTATTTTATATAATTTTAGGTAAACACTGGCTGATACTTTAGGAAATGCACAAGTTGGCGGAATATTTTACATTAAACATAGCTCTCCCTTCTCATCTTTTTTTCATGTTTTGTCCATGTGCTGCTGCTGTATGAACAGCCAACGGTTGAGTGATGGGATTGTGAGAGATAAATGGTCACAAAGGACTTTGCAATTTATGAAGGGAGAGAACTTGGTTTCTGCTGCTCCAATCCCCCAAATCCTTATCACTTGAGTAAAAGGAGAATTTCCTTTTATCATCTGTAATGGTATTAAGGCTTATGACACTCACACTTGAACAAGTGTGGCATCACTTCCAATAGCTGACAGTGGTGCACACACAACAACCTTACACAAAAGGGAATACTGTTGTCCAATGGTATATTTGGCAATGAATTCTGAAACCAATTCAAAAAGAATTTCAAAAAGATCTTATGCAGCTACACCTTGCTATCTTTAAAACGAGACATCATCTACATCAAAACTGGTGGAGGAATGGCAAAGCCGTAAAGCAGAAATCCCATAAAATCAATCACAGTTTGCAGGACTAAGGACCTTACATTTTGGCCCATAGAATAGTTGAATATGTAATCCAAAAAAGCCTTAGGATGAATAATAGTTTATGTACCCATTGTAACTTTAACAGCTCCCACAACCACTTTTCCTTTGCACTTACTGGCAAATTTCAGTGATTTAAGCATTGTAAAAAAACTTAATTTAAATGCCTTAAATTTTAATTACAAGATTGAACAATAGCAAGCCGGTAGGAACTGTAGGGAGTCATAAGAATCACAATGATATGGCTCACTGGCTATAAAAAAAAAGAGACCAGACCAAATACTCAGGGCATGCATAGCAATTAATGGTCAAAGCTTTGGTGTTCCCTGATACGCAAAGTGTTCTGTACAAAATACTAGCACTGAACATTCACAGGATTTGCTAAGGAAACCTAAAAGTGAGCAGAAAAAATTGTCCTAAATACAGCCCTTTTTATGCTCCTTTTCACTGGGCTTGACCTCCAAGGCAGAAACTTGCAGCACAGCATTAGGAAGATACTTCTGCCAAACCCTGGGACTTGGTAAACAGCCAACAATCTAGCATCACAGCCCTGGAAGTCAGCGGCAGAGTGGGAGGCGAGCAGTGGCGTTCCTGTCATGCCAAAGTGCCTTGTGGGGAAAAAGGCTGAGATTAGCTTGTGGCTCTTAAACAAGGAGAAGGGGACACGGATGTGGACAAGTGGTGCTGGTTTGCAAGCCCCGAACAGCATCCACAGGAGGCAGGAGCCGGTAGATGTGTCGCTTTAGTTCCCTAGCTGAGGATTTCTTTCGTCCCTTCAGTGCTTCACTGAGGCGAAAAAAAATATTTTTGGAAACTCCGCTGGTAGCGGCACCCTCCTGTAAACGTACAACTACGTGTGTTGGCGTGGGAAGGAAAAGCAAACGTCACGTGGCTGGTGGCTGCCAGGGGATGCTGGGAAGGCCAAAGCACAACTGGGTTCAAACCGGAGTTAGCCAAGCCCCCGGGGGCCAGGTCCATCAGCGGCTGCTAGCCAGGGCGGGCAGGGGGGCAAGCCCGTGCACCGGGCGCCCGTAACCCCCGAGCGCCGGAGGCTGGGCCTGGGTCACTGGCCGGGCCATTCCCTCCGAAGCGCCAGGCCCCGGCCCCTCGCGCAGCTCGAGGGACCCTGGGTCCGACCCAGCCTGGCCGCGAGCAGCTGAGCCGGGCCAGAGCGACTGGGGCCGTGAGCAGCCATCGCCGGCGGCCGCGGCACACTGCGGACCCCCCTGAGGAGACAAAGGCGGGAAGACGGAGCCGCCCACTCGTCACCAGCCGCTTAACGGCCGCACGCTCCCGCGCACGCGCAGCTCCACGTCGCTCCTCAGTTCAGCAGCTGGTAAACAAACAGCCGGCGGCCCTCGACCTGCGCATGCGCCCGCGCACCGGAACGCAGTCGTTTCCCTCCTCCCACGCTCTCGCGGGCGGCGCAGGCGCTGTTGAGCGATTCGTGCCGCGCCCGGAGGGGGAAGGGAAATGGTTTGCAAGAAGCCCCGCCCACTTCTGGGAAACCACAGGCCCCCTCCGCCCAATGAAAGCCGAGAGCTGGGGCGGCGGACCAAGTAAATCTCTCGTAGCGCCAGGGGGCGGGAGCGGTTATCGCTTCCGAACCGGCAGCGTGGGGCTGGAAGGAGTGTGCGCGCTGATTGGCTCGTGGGCTGGAGGGGGCGGGCCTAGAATGCGGGGCAGGGCGGTTGGGCGGGGCCGCAGCACCGTGGGGGCGTGGGCAGCGGGCCATAGTCTGCGGCTATTGGGCGGCGGGCCCCGGGGCGTGGCCAGGCAGGTGCCGTGGCAGATGCGGCCCCCAGCCCTGAACTTCTCAGGCGCCGTGGAGGGACCCTGAGGGGTCGCGCCGGGTTCGAGGCCCCCGCACGGACCGGAGCGGGTAGGTGAGCGCGCTCTCGGGGGGCGCGGAGCGTGGCGGCCGCTGGCCCCTCCCCCGCTGCGGGGCCGTGGGGCGCGTCCCCGCTCCTCCCCCGGCTGGGGCCCTGCCGCTCCCCCCCCCTCAGCACCCTGCGGCCCTGCCCCGCGCGGGGCGCTGCCCCCGGGCCGTGCCCGCGCCCCGCCCTGGCGGCAGCAGCGGGCAGGGCCCCTTCTCGGGGGCGCCCCGCGCTGGCTGCCCTCAGCGGGGCCGGGTGTCGCCGCCCGCCCCCGGCGGACGCGCGGGGCCGCGGAGCTCCCCGGGCGGGCTCGGGAGCGGGCCGGCTCCTGCAGGGGGCGCTGGTTCCCCACGCGGCTCGCGGGGCCGCCGAGGGGGCCATGCGGGCGGTGGCGAGGGGGCTCGCAGCAGGCCCCCCAGCCGGAGCCCGGTCACGGCGCGGCTGGGGCAAGCGGCGTCTTTGCCGCGGCCTGGCCGGAGAGGGAGCCCCGCGAACGTGGCTCCCGTCGGGCAGCGTTAGAAATCCGGCTTGCGGCGTCGTGCTGCCGGCTTCGGTCGGGTTTGTGAGCGCGTTCAGCCGTCCGACCGCTGCGGAAGTAACTCGCCTCTGTCAGGACAAGTTCCTGTGCCGGAAATCCGAGCTGTTCCTGGGACTAAATGGACTTCCTCAGTCTGGACCTCTGCATCAGCGACGGTGTTCGTTTGAGCTTGTTAAATTAAACTCCCCTCTTTTAAGGAGGACCCTGTGGCAGCTTGGCGACTAACACAGCTATTTGTGTTAGCTATTTGTGTTAACACGGCTGTTCCTCTGAAACCAGCTATTTGAGCGTAAGCGTTCCTGGGCTACGGCTCACTGCATCGGCTGCGTCCATTTGCACCGCATGCAGCCGGTGAAGTGAGCTGTAGCCCACGAAAGTTCATGCTCAAATAACTGTGTTAGTTTCTAAGGTGCCGCAAGTCCTCCTTGTCTTTTCGCGGATACAGACTAACGCAGCTGCTACCCTGAAACCTGTCTCTTATTTTAGTCTCTTACAGTTTGACATGAATGGCTTTGCCAGTAATAGCTGATATCCAGAATGTTTTGAGAGTCACCGTGACGTATGGTATTAGCAAAACATCAACTTCATTCATTCAGGGGAGTGTTGAAAGAGTGGCAGATTTCTAATAGCTCTGAAATTTGTGTGTGTGTATTATACCTTAACTAAATACTTAATGTTGTTATCACTGAACTCTGTTCTGTTCCTCTGGATTCTACCTGTGTGTTGTCCAACCCAAACATCTTCACATCTATTGTCAACTTTGTGAAATATTTTAGCAAATTAACAATTGTTTCATGAAACATTATTGAAAAACATAGTATTCCTAAGTGATCTCATTAATGACTAATATGCATTTTCAGTCTAGAATAAAGGAGTCTTGAATTCAATTGAACCTGCTGTTTCTTTTCCATGTGCTCTGGTGAGAGCTTCAGAGGAGGCCTAAAGAGACATTTTAAGCTTAGATGGTATTTTTCTACTAGTGAGCAGACTTTCCCTTTTGATTTTTTGAAGTAACTTGCTTCCTGCCTGCTCTGCTTTTCACAGCAAAGAAGCGCTCCTAATACGTTAGGAGATTAAATTGCAGACTTTGGTGTTTTGATTGGGAGTTGCTAGGTGCAGAGCTACAAAAGCTATCCTTTACAATGGGGAGGGGAGGAGAGAATGAGGCAGAGACCTTGAGATCAGCCAATCAAAATATACAATGAATAAGATCTGAAGTTCAGTTTAACTGCCTGTTTACTCACCACTCATTATCTGACCATATCACTTCTCTTTAAAACAATTTTTTTTTGGCAAAAGGTTAAAATACTACTTTGCTGATTAATAAGTCACTGCTGCGGTTGATTTCAGATGCTTCCTGTCTGTTTCATCTTAATATCAGTTAAGCTGGAAACATACATGCACTACCATGCATGAGTTGAAAGCTGCAGCAAGAAATTGATGTCCATAAACAACTTGCAAATTGCTTTTTAAACCGGATTTCCGAGCCCTCATACAAGTGATTTCTTTTGTCTATACACAGTGTGAGTCTGCATATGGATGTCTCCAAATCCTAATTTCAAATTAATCTGAGCATCAAAAGTGCTATACATTTTTATATTAACATTTAACTATCTTAAATCTAATGGCTGTGCAATTATCATAACTGACAACTCATTTGAAAAAATTGCGCTACTAAGTGATAGCTTTCACGAGAAGCCAAGTCTCTCTGAATAGCATACTGTTACTTTAACCTTTTAGTAGCAACAGCTGTGTGGAAGGAGAGGCCAGGTTTTTTGTACAAAATTGTTGGGATTCTTCATTTTTGTATTTGGCATCTGGATACCATGGTGATGATGGGTGCCCTAGAAAGACCTAAATGGCTCTCGATTATAGAATCTCAGGGTTGGAAGGGACCTCAGGAGGTCATCTACTCCAACCCCCTGCTCAAAGCAGGACCAATCCCCAATTTTTGCCCCAGATCCCTAAATGGCACCCTCAAGGATTGAACTCACAACCCTGGGTTTAGCAGGCCATTGCTCAAACCACTGAGCTATCCCTCCCCTATACATCCTTAAAATATTACTGTTTGACTAATAGTATTTTTCTCAGATTGGACATTGAAACTAAATGAGTCAGTTTGACTTTCTGGGTCTCATTCACCATTACGATGTTGTTTGGGTTCACAAGATTAAAGGGAAATATTTAAATGAAGCTTATATGGAAATGCTTCGATCTCTACTAAGCTTAGTAAAAGCATTTAAGTGAAAGCTGATTTCCTGTTGATATTACAAAATATGTCCTGTAAGGGCCTGGGGGAGAAGTAGCATGGTTGGTGTAGATGGGACCAAACCATTTTACTGTGTCTTCTGGTATTGGATTGTACAATATTTATAATATTTGGTGACCGTTTAGTCCTGTCTACGCAGAAAATATTGAATTATTGTAACATAGGACATAGATGGGAATGTCTCTTTTTTAAATACCATCTTATTTTAAGTTGGGGATATAATAGCAAATAAGTTTGCTTGAGAAATGGCTTTTTAAAAAATGAGGTCAGGATGTTGTGTTGGACTACTGGATCGTGAACATGGATGGAGATGTACAAACAACTAAACTTCACTGAAAATCTTGTCTAGATTGATGCTTACTAACTTGCAGCTTCTATGAGAGTTATTTACAAAATGCTTTGCAAACATTAACTCGGCTAACTTGAACGAAATGGGTACATATGAAGATATGTCATATTTGGGCAAATAGTTTTAGCGAATCTCATCCCATTTCAGTAATATGAAAAGAACATCATTAGGAGGTAGTTTGGGCCCTAGACATAAGTAAGTGTGTGGAATTAAAGATAGACATATTTAAGCATTTTTTAAAAAATGCTTAAAGTTTTAAATCCAAACAAATGTTTCCCCACAGCATTGCATTACATTGCAGCATTGTAGTGGTGCATGACACTATTATTTCTAATTACTATTACTATTCTAGTTCATTAATCACTCTGAAGTGTAAAAAGTAAGCAGAATAAATGATACTTACTTTTTGAAAACTTTTGGGGCTTAATTGAAGATATTAACATGAGGAAAGCTGTTTTAATATGACTTTTTAAGCTTGATAATGATTCATTAAAATAGTAGACTGTTTTGCATAGGAGCACTTGCCAATCCATTATGGACCAATTAACCTTCTCTGGTCTGTATAGATATTTTTGTCTGTGGGAGGAAAAGTGTAGTGCAAGAGGTGGGGGAACCTTCTCTAGAAGGATAACAAGTTATTTAACTCACTCTGCTTTCAGTCATCAAACAGCAAGTTTCTGTACAAAGCCTACATTTAACTCCATCAGGTACCCAAGATTTCCAGAAATCATCTTTTTGCTGATACTGACCTTAAAGTTGCAAATAAATTGTTGGAGGAACGTTCTCTGTATTCTAAACATTTTTCTTAATCCATTCTGGGACAAACTGAAACTTCCCCATGCTGACTCTGCTAGTTAACAACCAACCAAAGAGCTATGCTGCCATAATATGGCTTAAACTGACAAGGAAATAAACAGAACTATCTTAATTTCAATTCCATTGAAACATGGGCAGTGAAGGAAGTCTATGTATACCAACCAAATGAAGTAAGGAAAAGATGGCAGAAAAAGTCATTTATAAGCTTTAATGGAGGCATAATACATTTTTAAGAACTGTGTCACAGTTGATAATGCACTTTTTGCATGATGGAATTGGCATCTGGTAGTTCTGTATGAAATTCTCAGCTCCCCAGAGCATTCTCTATTCTAATGTTTTTCTGTTGGACCTATAACTTTCCACAAGTGCTGTTCTCCTTGTGGAAGCTGTGATGTAGGTAAGGGATTATACAGGCTCAAGTATTTTTTACCATCTTGTTGTCTAACGTCTCAGACATTTGAGCTTTGGACTACTCTTTGCTTCCTCAGTTGCTGCCTGTGGTGGGAGTGCACTTTTTGGGAATTACAGGTCCCAAAACAACCTTAGCGTAGGCAAAATCTAGGGGATGGGAATGTAGCGTTCCCTGTTGGTGTGATGTGTAAATTCCTGGCTCCATCCTGCAGTTGTGAAGCTTCATTTTTGGTGGCCAGGTATAGGTCAGCAAAGTAATATTGCTAAGACTTTTTAATTGCATGTTCTAATAAACCAAAAGCAGCTTTTGGGTGACCTGAGTTAAATGCATAGCTCATAAAACTCATCTCCCAGAGGCATTTATTTATTTCAAACAATATCAGTCTGAAACAGTTGTTGAACATTATAGCTATACATTTCTTCTAATAGCCTTAGATTTTTTTTTTAAAGTAGTCCTCTTAAATGTATAAATTAACTTAGGCCAGAACTCCCAAATGGCAAAATATAGGTTGCCTGACTGCCCTGACAAAGTGCTGACTAGAACCCTTCCAAAATAGCAATTGGCAGGGGAGATTTGGCCTTCACAGCAACTGATTAAGAACAGGTTTAATGTGCTATAGACCTTTCAGACTTTGAAATGCTTTGATCTGGTTCTCCCTTGCCTAGCTATAAATCTAGCTCTTACATAAAGTTTTTTAAGTTTAAAATCACAGTAAGTGTGTTTGTCTGAAGTGACAAAGTCCCTGCCCCAAAGAGCTTCCAGTCTAAGTAGACAATGTTCAGATGAAGAACTGGAGTGGATGAGTGGTGCATCAAAAAAGCAAAGTGATCAAAGCTGGGGTTTTAACAGAGCTGAAGGGATTTGAGCACTCTGTTCCCTTTGAACTTCAGTGGCATTTGGGTGCCTAATTCCTTTAGGCTCCTGAAAAATTCCATCCTGTGTGTTTGTATGGCAGGTGTCCTGGTCCAATATGGCAACTGTTTCTGTGTCTGAGGTTATTTGGGGAAAGAGTCTCTGAAGCCATCTGAAGTCTTCTTCAGTGCTGTACGATAACTTTCAATTTGCTGTTCATATGAGGAAAGGTAGACTATGGCTAAGTCTTTGCTGCCAAAAAAGGTGTGGTTTTTTACAGTGAGATAGCTAACATGCGTCAGTTATCTTGCTGTAAAATCTTAGTGGAGACAAGGTGCAATTAGTTTTTAACTATGATGGAGTTAAGTGAGGTCAACTGCAGGTAGGTGGTATAGTGTTCGCATCTCCTAGCTCTGTTTCTATGTGGCTGCCCCCCTGTGATTTCTTCATTTTCATGGGCCTGTTTTTTCAGAGCAAGTCTTCATGGTCAGGCAGGGAAGAAATCTGGAAGTGTTTAAATTTAGCTTAATCCTTGAGTTTGACTTTTGGGAGAGGGTGGTGGGGGAGATGAAGTTTTGAAATTAAAGAAGCAATTTCATTAATGAAACAGGGAACCCCTGTCTTAACTGCAGAATATAGTCCTAATAAATGTTGCATTTCTGTCTCACTTTTCTTTCTCACCAGCTAGAGTATGTAGTGACAACCTCAGGAGAATGTGATGGCCGCTGCAGTGGTAGGGTATCACCCTGATGGACAACCAGCAACGCTGCCCCATTATGGGGAGCCCTGGAGCAAACTTCTCTTTAATGTCTGTTCAGAGCCCACAGGACCTTGGCCCAGATCCTCAAAGGTATTTCGGCACCTAACTCCCTAACTGATTTCAATTAGTTAGGTGCCGAAATACCTTTCAGGATCTAAGCCTTTTTCTCTAAAAATCTAACTGAAAAAAGCTGTGTGCCAAGAGGTGGTAAGTGCCTGCAACCAAATCAATAAGAGTTGTGGATAGTTGGCACCTTTCGGGATTAACACCTCCAACTGTGTGTAGAACAGAGTTTACATATTTGGGAAGGGTTGAATCTGCTGGGATTGGAACCTGTGGTTCCAGGGAATGTTGTGGTTATAAACATGATGGCCAATCCTTTTTATTCAGTCTCCCATTTCCAACTCATATCTGTGAGAATTCCCACAACTTACAGAGGAACAGCCGTGTTAGTCTGTATTCGCAAAAAGAAAAGGAGTACTTGTGGCACCTTAGAGACTAACCAATTTATTTGAGCATGAGCTTTCGTGAGCTACAAGGGGAGGTAGGGTTCAAAGATCTCTCTGGGTCTTGTGGGGGTGAGGGAAAGGCAAGGAGAGAGTCTGAGGTAAGTTTATTGCAAATAAGGGGAGTGTGAATTCGAGAATAGCTCTGAACTTGTCTACTAGGTCACTGGTGGTTTGAGTCAGTCATTTGGCAGGCTGACTCTGCTGCTCCGGGAGATTAGTTCACAGCACTTGGACTTGAAATAATTTCTGTAGGGAAGAGGCAGAGGGGAGTTAGTGTAGTGAGAAGGATTCTGTCACCAGCACATCTTTCTCACAGCAGCTGTTCTGTGCTCAATTAGCCTCTGAATGTGGTCGTTGTTGACTTATCTTGTCTACCTGCCAGGCTGTTAGGTGCTTATTTGCTAACCACACAAGCATGTGCACTTGGGGCCAAACAATTCATTTCTTTTTTAAGGTGGCCCTGTAGGCACTGATCCTGAGAGGTGCTAAGCACCCTCAGTGCTCCTTCGAAGATCATAGTAGTCGCCAGGGGCATGTTTAGATTAAGTTCTGTTACCCCAGGCAGTGACCAGCAAAATCAGAGAGTCTGAGCACTGTGATACTCAATAAGCTGATGAACATGCACTTGGAATAGTCCTGTTTCTGCTTTTACTGGTTTTATTCAAACATCATTTTTTCCTGTCTTACATTTTGTGGAGGGGGGGGGAGCATGGGACTTATAATATTCATCTGTCTACACTTACTATAAGAATCTGAATTTTCACAAGCTGTTTAATAAAAGAAGCAGTTACTTTAAGATCTCGCTTTTACTGGTGGATGGATTGGAATGAGGAAATGACTCATGACAGGCAAGGAATAAGCTAGAGCATACTTTCCTCTTTTTAACACACACAACCCAACAAACTCAAACTCCCTCCCCCTCTAAAACAAACAAACCAACCACCCTTAACACACAAACTGTAAGAAAAAAATTCGAAGATGGTAGGCAGTGCAGGGGAGAGAACAGCCAGGAATACTACTTGACCATTTCAAAGGTACAGGTTGTAAGGGGATGTGCAGAGAATATGGAAGCTGCAGATCCACCTGATAAATCATTCAGGAAACAGAGTGGATTTGAGTGACTATTCCATCTTTAAAAGGATGGGGCTTTTAAATAATTATGCTTGATTTACTTTTTGTAGTTAGGCCACATGAATATGAGATGAAGGAAAAATCTTCAGTCTTAACCTAGATTTTAGATCTCATCTTGTGTCTCTGACCTAGTGGTAAGAGCAGGGAAATGGGACCCAGGATGCCAGAGTTCTGTTCACAGCTCCCAGGTAGTTCTGTGTGACCTGGGGGAACATATGGTGCCACCAAAATCTAAGCTATTCCTTGCTTCATGTGGATGTTCAAACTTAATTGTTTGAGACTCTTGAATAAAAGAATCTACAGAAGTATAAAATATTATAACAAGGGTTTTTTTTATGCAGTGTCTTTGTGAACCTATGAAATGGCCGTGATGGAAATTGCATGCCAAGGAGCTCCTGACCCCACCATCGGGCACCAGAAGGAGCTTTCTGCTAATAAAGGGCTGAGTGAAACAGTGAGTGAGAAGCAGAGCAGTGTTTGCAAAGTAGAAGATTCAGAGAAAGTTGCCTTCCACAGTCAATGGAAGATCCTGAAAGATGTGATCACCAAAGGAACAGCAAAAGAAGAGACAGAAGGGGGTTCTGCATCCATTTCTATCATCGCCCAGGCTGAATGTGAGTTGCACAGCTTTTTGTTGAGGGGAGTAGGTAGTGTCAGTGGGGCATTTCACTAGCTTTGCATCTCTGGAGAGCTGGGTTCACGTCTGTCTTTGTGATCGTAGGCAAGGTGAATTTGGTGATCGTTTTCCAGTTCCCATTTACCCACGTCACCAGACCTTTGACTATTTTGGCAGTCTCTGCTGAATAAAGACCAAGTAATGGAATAGCAGGGTGGTTACAGGCCATGACTAAGGGGTATTCTCAGAGCTGCATAAGGTTGCTCCTGCAGCAGCAACTACCCACACTGTAGTCCCAAGCCAGGGCCATTGGTCCCTGATTTTATGACCAGCAATGAACATTCTATGGCAGTAAGTTCTGAGTTTCGTGAAAATTCCAGAAGATGCAAGGGGAGGAAAGAACTGGAGGGAAGATTCCTAGTGTTTGGGGAGTGTTTGATCTCAGAAAAAATACTATAGCTCTTCATGATATGTCATAACTAGGGATCCTAGTGTTCCATGGTGAACCCACCCCCCAAATTCTTCAATTTAAAAAAAAACAAGTCTGTATGGGGGTGGGTTTTTTGCGATTTAAAACAAAATCTGTCAGCAGGAACCCTGGTGCCCAGGGCTGTCAGCATTAATTCCCCATATTCCTGTGTGCATGCTGATGGCACAGAGTTCTACTATAATATTTTTTTCACAAAATGTAAAAACACAAATTCTGTGTTTTCCTGTGGTAAACTGATTTATAAGATCCCTGGTCATGACCAATATGGTGACTTTCCTGGATTACGGTTTGGTTCAGCAAGATGTTGCCACTGTCTCCTTGTTCAGACACTTTCTGCCATCAGTGGAAACTATGTAATATTTAAGCTTTATGATGATCTTGTTTTCTCTCATACAGGTGAGAACAGCCAGGAGTTCAGCCCCACCTTTTCAGAAAGGCCTTTCATAGCTGATAGTAAACGTTACAGGTGAGAGGCCTTTAAAAACAGTTATATATCCATGTAGTACTTACTGGTCTCACATCACTCTACTTCAGTGGTGCCCCTTTGTATACTGCTACAGTTTATTTAAAGAAACTCTGTTTAGAATTGATGAACTCTTTTTTTTCCTAAGGAGTGTGGGGAACTTGCAACACTTTTTTACCCAGGTAACTTTCCCAGGTAACTTTCTCTCTTTACGTTTGCATCACATACTGTCCTGTGACATACTGCCCCACAAAGCATGTTGAGGGCTATGTGTTTAGCTGTCTTGCAGTCATCCTTGTTCATCCCTAGGATCTTGATTCTTTCCCAGTGAACATTTACACACAATCACCCTGAGGGTGGGAGCTGAAAGACCCTTTTAGTTTAGGTCCATGGGTTGGAGGAAGAAAGTTCATGCTAAGGGACATATCTTTTCAGTCTTGTCTGACTGAAGAATGTCTCTTCAGCCAGGTTCATGCATTCTTCCCCATGTCTTCCTCTGGAAAGCAGTGGGAGGCTGGATTGGCTGGTGGGGGCAATGATAACACAAGGAGCAGGTCTGTGTCCTGTTCCGTGGAAACCGCAGGAAGAGCAAGGTGGGCGGAGAAGGACCCACACCTATAAGTCTGGTGTTGCAGGACTCTGGATTACTGGCACTGCTACAGAGGGGGAAAGAAAAGAGGAAGGGTGGCAGAGAAAGGCAGGAGAGGGTAATAGAAGGGCAGGGAGCAGCAGCCACAGGAGGGGGAAGTGGAACTTTGGGGCCCTTCTGCCTTGGCTGGGATGAGGAGCAGCAGTAGCTTGATGGGGAGCTTGGAAGCCGAGTTCAGCACTGATGGTGTCGGCGAAAGGGGTTGTTGCTTTGGAGTAAGATGGTGGGGCTTAGTTACCTGTGGCTAATCAGGCATAAGCTTCCTCATTTTCAGCAAGTGCCCAGCTTCCTCTTAGTCCTGCAAAACAAGTTCCGGTCTGGATTGCTTTGATATGGGCTTAAGGGCACCACAGACCAGATGAAAGCTTCCAGGGGAGTGGATCTGATTCATAGAATCATAGAATATCAGGGTTGGAAGGGACCTCAGGAGGTCATCCAGTCCAACCCCCTGCTCAAAGCAGGACCAATCCCCAACTAAATCATCCCAGCCAGGGCTTTGTCAAGCCTAACCTTAAAAATATACAGGGCTGTATGCTTGACACTTCTGTTTTATACCCACTGCTGCCTTACCTTCCGCTAGAACGGTAGATGTTTTCCTCTATGCCAGCAACCTTTGAAAAAGTGCAAATTGTGCTGTCACATAATTTAATCTCTTAAGTGTGTAAAAAGTACAATGAAACATGTACAATGCTTAGTGCTACCATCTTGTCATGAGCTTAGCACCCACAACTCGGCTGCTAAACCAGCTAAATGTGCAGAGATAGAAGAGATTTCTGGGAATGATTGAAAAAGCTGTGAAAAACTCGACGGGTACTGCATAAAGAGTAATAAGGGCAGGTGGCTACACTGCTTGGACCAATACATGATACTTAACATCTAAAACTGGAAATGCTTTGTGAGGAGCAGTCTCACTTCTTCTCCTGGCACTGCTGTTTCTAGGGAACAGGACATAGACCTGTTAGATGAAAACAAACAACTTCTGATGGCCATTGACTAATGAATGACTAATAAAGTAAATATTTGTCTTCTGAAAGATAAATCTCTGGGTGGTGCTGGTTTGCATAGCTATGCTTTCCTAGTAAAACTATCTTAGTTTTACAGTAGCAGTCATCACAGACTTAGAGGTTTTTGGCTTAGATTTTGACTACTCTGTTAAACAATTGGTCCAGATCCTTTCTTTAACTCTAAATTTGCTTTTTAAAATGTCAGTAAAGATCTTTGTTCTAAGCACACTTACAGGTTTTTTAATTCTTTAAATAAGAGAAATTGTGAACTTAATAATTAAACATTCATGCAATACACAGCTAGTCTGTGCCAATAACGCAACTTGGCAATGATTTTTACTGCCAGTGGCTCCAACAGTCTCCCCTCCAGGGCCTTGCCAATCTGTACCTTCCAAAATACATTGACAGTGTCTTCTAGTGGGCCCAGTGCTGTCTACCTTCTTTCATGATATCTTTTTCCTGTGTAATGCCAAATATGCTGCTGCATTTGTAACTTTTCCTACTGAGAAAGCAATACTGGTAATGTCCATTCCTGTCTGGTTTTGTTTTATTGGCAGTGATCAGCCCGGGAAGATGTGCGCCTGTTGTTTGTCATATTAAAATGTGTCCTTTGCTTTTCTTGTTGGTAGCCGGTCAGACAGTCTTGATCAAATCCCCAACAATGTGGCCCATGCTACAGAAGGGAAAATGGCACCAGCCTTCTGGAGGTCAAGGCATCATGGTAAAGGCAGGAAGAAACGTCGCAAGAAAAGATCCAGGGTCAGAATACAAACACTGGCCTCTGCTAAGCAAGGGCCCAGAACTCCAGAACAGGAAAGTTGTACACCGATCCCAGTCCAGGTGAGACACACAAGCTCAGCCCCATGGGTTGGGAGGGAAAATCATAGGAGTAATATAATTCTTTGATGGTGATTGGTTTGAATTTTGAGACTGGATTTTATTGTTAGAGTTCCTGTCTAACTCTCTTACTCTTGTGTTCCAGGAGGATGAAACTCACCAAAACACACTCTTCAGTAACAGCTCCTGTTTTTCAGAACCTTGCAAGGACTCAATTTGTGATCAGATACCATTTGAGAAACCTAGAAAAGTTCTGCTCGCAGGCAAACTCCATTCGCTAAGGAACCTGCACAGACCAGAACTGCACAAGTTGATAAGCCCAGTACAGTGCCTGAACCATGTTTGGAAGCTACACTGTCAGGGTGACTTTGTGCCTCAGCCAGAGACCCTCCATCCCTTCCCTTACAACAGATTGCCCCCTTGCTTCCCCGTTCTGGACAGTCCTCTTTGTGCCATGAAACACAATCCTCTGGAGACTTATCTCCTTGATGATCGGGCCTGTGTGAATGGTGAGCGTCACTTGTCTGGCCTAAGCTTAGAACACAGCTTCCCAAAATGTGTCAGCCAGTCCGTGGAAACCAACTTGGACAAACTTTCTGTGGAAGAATATTTGGTGGATGCTCTTAAGGGGAGTGTGAGTCTCGGTGAGCCGCAGAATTTAGCCAGCCTGGCCAAGACGTGGAGAGGAGGTGGTCTGGATTTGAAGGAGCCATTTCGAGAGACAGATGACAATGAGGGGGTGCTGCTTACTGAGGTGATACTTATGGCCTAGTACTTGGGCTGACATAGTGGCAGGCAGTGTGTCCATCTCTGTTTTAGTAGGACTGTGAATTTACACATCTAAATGCCTTAGTGATGCAGGGGAAAGACTCCCGTAGAGTTAACTCATAAAGATTGAGTCATATCTGTAGTGGTGTAAATTCTCCTATAGTGTGTGCGTGAATTTAAGCAGTACTCTAACTCATGCAGTCTGCAATGTCCTTTATAGTTCCATGTGGCTTAAAATGCCTCAGTGAGAGCCATCAAGAGCTCAGTTTAGTGAGTGTTTATAGTAGGAAGAGGTTTGGTGCATAGCCAGTCTTCAGAGATTTCCTTTGTTTAATTTTTCAGTGGTAAAAGGGCCATATGAGTGAATAGGTAATAAGCTTTTATTTTCCATGTGCAATTTGCAATTTATTTTGAATCCAGTGGTCAGAGGGTTGATAAGCTGCACCTGTGAGATTTTTCCCTTGCACCTGCAAACCCCGCTTTTGTTCCATGTACCAACAAGCTGGGTGATTACACAGCTAAATACCCATTGCATAGGCAGGGCTTCCTGGGGCAACGGAAGCACATGTAAATCATGCAAACACAAAATATCCACCTGCTTCTACTTCTGGATCTTGTCGCACTAGCTGTTACAGCAATGTCCAGTGCGTGCATTGCATTGCTCAGCCTGTGGAAAGAACAGCCTTTAAAAGATGGGCTAGTTATTTACAAATCTTTAGGCCTCCAGGGGATAGCTCATTTTCTCTTTAGGATGGAGGGATAGTCATTTGGATCCCAGAGACCCAACCAGTGACCCAAGAAATCTAGATAGAGCAGGAGGGGAGGGCTTGTTAAAGGCAAGAATTGAAAATCCCAGCCCAGAGTTACTTCTGAGTGATTCTGGGACCCTTAACTCTTCTAGTTTCTTTTGAAAATCCCAGCTCTTTGCTCTGTCTTAGACTTGACACAGCTGATTGGCAGCCATGTTCCTGCATACTTGCTTCATCTTGTCTTTACTTCTAATTCTTAGAAACTAAAGCCAGTGGACTATGAATACCGAGAAGAGGTTCACTGGACCAAGTGCCATGACTCTCTGGGCGTTGGCTCTTTTGGGGAAGTGTACAAAATAGAGGACAAACAGACTGGATTTCAGTGCGCTGCCAAAAAGGTAACTTAAGAAAACAAAGGAAAGCTTGATATGTCCAATAAAAGAAGGCACAAAGAAAGTAAAAGCTGGGTCTGTTTTCATTCCAACTCCCAAGGACTATAGGTATCTCTCTTATGAGAGTCTGTGCTATTGAGGCTGTGCATCCAAGGGCAAACTGCAAAGCATTGGTATGGAAACACCAAACAAACTTTTGTCTGTGTGATAAGGTAGGGAGCCTGTATTTCAGTGATCAGTTCTAGTCCTTCTTTATCGAGTGAGGCACACTTGTTACTGTGAGATGAGAGATTACTGTGGACTCTGGGTATTCTTTAAGACCAGAAGTATGTTTTTAGCTGCTGCATGAATCTAACTGTATTCTTAAAATGTGTCCAAAAGCAAAGAGCAAAAGATTAGGTGCGCCTTCCTATATTGGATGCATGTACTCTGGGAAAAAAAATTTGTGGTTGCATATACCCTAATATGGGGTTAATTTTAAGGCTTTTTCTTGGCATTATCATTTGCATATTACGTTTGAACAATGCTTGTAAAGTGTAGTGAATTTGTATTATAGGCTCTGCAAAGGAACTACGCTTTTCCAGGATCCTACGTGGTCCAGCTTGTTTTAGATATTGTACAGTAAACAAAGTCAGATGTTTTCATTAAATGATGCATATAGAACTTGAGAATTTCTTTGAAGATTTGTCTTAGCTATGCCCCCACCTTTGTAGGTAATTATATTAATACAAATTACATTCTCTCATAATCTCACTACATAGTCCTCTGGATATCAGAGTGCATGTGCTTTCTGGTGGCTGTTAATACTTATATTACTCTAGTCAAGAGTGTGGGAGGTAACTGACTTTTAGAAAGTTTGGGTTCAGAATCCTTTTGAGTATGTATTTTCACTTTTTTAAAAAATCTGTTTTTCTATGCTATAAATAAATCCATCTCAACTTGACTGATTACCTGGTGGAAACAAACAAGCAAAAATATAATTAACCAAGTTGGAAAAAAAAAAATACATCTGATCTCTTCTCACATGTTTCACTTGTGAGCTGTGCAGGAGAGAGAGTTAAAACAAACCAGAAAATGTTATAATACTAAAATTTCCTGTGATACCTAAAAAAGAAAAGGAGGACTTGTGGAACCTTAGAGACTAACAAATTTATTTGAGCTTAAGCTTTTGTGAGCTACAGCTCACTTCATCCGATGAAGCTCACGACAGCTTATGCTCAAATAGTCTCTAAGGTGCCACAAGTCCTCCTTTTCTTTTTGCAGATACAGACTGACATGGCTGCTACTCTGAAACCCGTGATACCTCGTACATCTAAAAAGTACACACAATGACATATGGCCACTATGTGAGCAAGTTATGCTAATGTCATAATGTACAGAATCTCTTCATTTGGGTTAATTATCCACCTGGCAAACACATGCACTCAGATAATTTTGCAATAGGATTGTCCAGTACAGGGTAAATTTTGAAAAAGCCTGTCACCTTTGAAATTGTTACTCGCAGGCTTCAGAAGGCAGCTGTGTACATGAAAGGATGGATTTCTGATGGGTTGCATTTCTTCATCGTCAAAAACAGGTGGATTTTAACCAGCAATTAAGAAATATGAAGATCCAAGTTCTGACACTTTAAAGTCACTAGTATGGAAATGAGGTGCAATGCCTGGCTTGCCTGAAATTAATGCCACCTCTGTTTTTACGGGACTTGAGCTACCTACCCATGTCTTATCAAACTTGATTTCGGCAGCTGGCTTTTAAATTCTTGAGATTAAACCAAACTAGCTATGGCTGGACCATTGACAACAATGAAACATGATGCATCCTTTTCCCACCAGTGTCCAAATGAGTCATGGTTTCCTTCTAGTCTTCAGCAGTGTCTAGTTTTGTATTTTTTTTGGCCTACTGATGTGAATCAACTTTCTGCTTAGTTTTTCTTGTGTAGCATAGCTACTGCCGAAAGAGGTGACAGACAGAGCAGATTACTGTACGTGGGCATATAAAGAGAACTTGAAATCTAATCTCTTTCAAAAAAATTACTTACAAGTTATTCTGGGTGCTATACCTCCCCTGGTTTTTCCCCTCCTTTGTGGTTTTTACAATCACATTTTCCTGGCATTTATAAAAATGTTTTCTTCCTGTTGTATGAAAGACAAGCACAAACAGGGACACTGACTACACTGTGTGCTATCAAATGTACAGAGCAAATTGAAAAGTGAGATTAGAGGAAAATTTCCTGTCCGTTTTGAGCAATGTTGTGGGCTAGATAAATGTTCAGTCTGAAGTGTGTGTGAAGTTGCCAGTTTCCTTTTTAAACCAAATCAGCTGTAGTTATGTCTTGTCTTCCTTCCAAAATGTTATTCACTCAGCTATAATCTGGAGACCAAGGGGAGGAGGCATTTTGGGGAGAGGGCACTGAAGCCTGAGCTATGTTTTCTGGCCATTTTTCAAATGCTGTGTAGCTTTGAGTGTTTGGGATTCTTGTAGTGCACTTCTTGTTCAAAAGTGTCTGCTCCAAAACACCTAGTACTGTCTCTTGTACTCTGTTGCTAAAGTCCAGTTGGCTCTGGCTGTGGGACAGAAAGGTAATCTGTTCTACTGCACAGAGAGTACGTATGCTCAGAATTTTGAGTGGTGCTGTCCCACGTGTGGAGGGAAGAGCTGCATTTCCAAAGGAATCTTTTAAGGGGAGGGTGTTGTACAGACCTTGAGCTGTTGGAATCAGTCATCGTGACTCCAGTTTTTCTTCTTTGCTTCTCCAGGTGCAAGTCGAACACTTTCGTGCAGAGGAGTTGACGACATGTGCTGGAGTGACAAGTCCCAAAGTTGTCCCTTTGTATGGAGCCGTGAAGGAAGGTCCTTGGGTTACTATCTTCATGGAGCTAATGGAGGGTAAGGAAGATGGAAGCACCTTTGTAACCATCAAACTAAGTAGGCATTGATGTCCTCCTCTCTCTCTTCCCCCCTCCCCCACCCAGGCCACAGTTTTAAATGTTTTTATCCCTTTGGTGGTATTCTGGATTTTCATTGGAGTTAATTTCTTCTGGGACGGGTGGTTTGAGGTCAACACCACTAGTGCATAGAAATGGACATCTATTTTGAGTGATCCTCTCACTTCTGGATTTATATTTTTAAAACTAGAAAGCCAACAAAATTCCTCCAAGCCTCGAACTAAAGCAAGCACCTGTCGTCTTTGACGCTACAGTGTTTGCTATTGAGACCGAAGTTGTGAAATGAATTTCTGATCTCATGGAATATACTTGTGTGGAGCGGGGAGTATGTGTTGAACCTGGTACTTCCCTTGCACACAGCTCCTCTTCTCAACCGGGGGCAACAGAAAGCGCAGCCTCTTCAGGGATCAGTGGATGACCAGCAGGGGCTGGATGGGGTTGGGCTGTCAGATTGATGATTGGTTGCTATGAGGCCATTGAGTTATGTGAGACCAAAGTAAGGGACTTTGAAAAATGGAGGTTACTTGGACAGCTAGAATCATAGAATATCAGGGTTGGAAGGGACCCCTGAAGGTCATCTAGTCCAACCCCCTGCTTGAAGCAGGACCAATTCCCAGTTAAATCATCCCAGCCAGGGCTTTGTCAAGCCTGACCTTAAAAACCTCTAAGGAAGGAGGTTCTACCACCTCCCTAGGACTCCTAGAATAAATAACAGGAACTTTCCCATTCGTGGGAGACAAATGTCACCCCTCTGATCTTATGGCTGTCTCTGGCCCTAGCAGAAGGGGAGGAATGTTGATGCTCCTGAGGAATACTGGACAGATATAAGACTGAAATGTGTGCACTCTGAATTCTCTCATAGGTGGCTCACTAGGCCAGCTGATTAAACAAAGTGGCTACTTGCCAGAGGATAGAGCCCTCCATTACCTGGGTCAAGCATTAGAGGGTCTGGAGTATCTTCATGCTCACCACATTCTGCATGGAGATGTCAAAGGTAGGGTTCTGTGTAAAACACCCTATTACTCTTCTTCCTCTTAACATCTGACAGAACAGGCTCTTACTAATTCCAGATGGCTGCTGGGTGTCTCAGTGGGTTAGTGCACTAGCTTTTCAGGCTCTGTACATTCAGTCATAAGTGGTGAGTATAGTAAGCTCCACTTTTTCCTCTCTACCACTCAGTTTGGCATGACTTTGCTTGGGGAGGCCCAACTCTGGAGTAGAGGGGACTCTGCAGGTCAGAATTGGCAGACTCATGCATGGCATTATGTCTTCCTCTAGCTGCTGGTATTTGCTTACTTTTGTGAGCATGAGAAGTGTCCTAGGTTTGCGCTCAACAAGGACTTTGGCTCCTGGCTTTGGCTTCTTTTGCATAGGGCAGACTCCAATGAATAGGACATTGATTTTAAGCCTTTTCACTGGCAGCGGACAACGTGCTCTTATCCAGTGATGGAAGCCGGGCTCTCCTCTGTGACTTCGGCCACTCTGCTCGCCTTCATCCCGATGGCTTGGGGAAGTGCTTGGTGACGGGTAAGGTTTTGCCATGGTTCCGTATTGTCCCTTTTGGGGCCAAGTTGCCTTGTAAGCTGTAGCTCTGTATGAAAGTTTTGGGCACCTGTGGGCTGCATTTGGCTCCTGGGATCACCTTTTGACAACTCCTTAGTGCAGAGGTTGGCAGCCTTTCAGAAGTGGTGTGCTGAGTCTTCATTTATTCACTTTAAGGTTTCACATGCCGGTGATACCTTTTAACGTTTTTTAGAAGGTCTCTCTCTAAGTCTGTATATTGTATAACTAAACTATTATTGTATGTAAAGTAAACAAGGTTTTCAAAATGTTTAAGAAGCTTCATTTAAAATTAAATTAAAATGCTGATCTTACGCTGCCAGCCTGGGGTTCCGTTCACCTAGACCGGCAGCCAGGACCCCAGCTGGTGAGGGGCTGGCAACCAGAACCCCAGACCAGCAGTGGGCTGAGCAGGGCTGGCGGCTGGGACCGGGGTTGGGCTGAGCAGCTCAGCCCACTGCTGGTCTGGGGTTCCATCCGCCAGCTTCTGCTGGCCAGGGCCCAGCTCAGCCTGCTGCCGGTCTGGGATCCCGGCCCTGTCCACATAGTGTCTACCTTCCTTCTCCCTGGTTCTAGCCCATTTTTTTTTTTTTCTCTGTCTCTCTCTGCATTGAGCTGATGGTGGGAGTGCACTGAGCACAGGCCGGGGGGTGAAGGAACAGGTTGGGGTGTAGGGTCTGGCCAGGAGCTAGAATGAGGAAGGGGGCTCAGGGTTGGGGCAGGAGGTTTGGGTGTGGAGTGCTTACTTGAGCAGCTGCCATTTGGTGCAAGGGGTGCAGGTGGGAATGTGGGGGGAGGGGCATGCAGGAGCTCCCATTTGATGCTCAGGGTGGGGGTGGGAATGTGAGGGGTGCAAGAGTCAGGGCATGGGGTGTGGGGGGGCTGGGTATGTGGGGGGGCGCAGGGGTCAGGACTGGGGGTGTGGGCATGGGGCTGTTACCAGCCTCCTGCCCAGAGCGGCTCACGGCAGGGGCTGGAGGGGATATGCCCTGATTCCACCCCCCCCTTCCCAAAGGCCCTGTCCCCACCTCTTCTCCGTCTCCTCCCTGTAGTAACTCCGCTTCTCCCCCCTCCCTCGCTGATTGATCAGCGGCAGGGAGAGAGCGGAGGAGGAGGAACCCAGCATGCTGGGAGAAGAGGCGGGGGGGAGCTTGCCTGCCCTGCAGCAGCAGCCCGCAGGACCAAGCTTTTTCACTCTGCCCTGGCAGGGGAGGGGCCATGGGTGGAGTAGAGCGGACCAGGGCAGGCAGGATTTTTAATGGTACACTGCTGCCTGCCGGGGTCCCAACCTGGATTCGTCAGCAGGCTGAGCTGGGTTCAGCAGCAGGTTGAGCTGGGCCGGCGGCTGAGACCCGGCAGGCAGCAGTGTGCCACTAAAAATGGGCTTGCGTGCCGTCTTTGGCGCACGTGCCATAGATTGCCGACCCCGCCTTAGTGCATACTGAGCAGGTCTGATGGCAAACTGAGTTTCACTTGTGTCCCTAGGGTGCTACATGCCTGGCACAGAGACGCACATGGCTCCAGAGGTAGTAATGGGAAAACGCTGTGACTCAAAGGTGGATGTCTGGAGCAGCTGCTGCATGATGCTGCACATGCTCAATGGGTGTCATCCTTGGACTCGGTATTACAACCACCCTCTTTGCTTAAAGGTGAGTGATCCACAGTACACCATGCCAGAAATCCAGAGTGACAAACAAACTCTGACTATATCCAGCAAGCTGGTGTGAGCTACAGGGAAGAAGTCTGAAAGGTGCAAATAGGGGACTAGCAGGTGGTAGGGATCTTAATTTGGGAGCAGCTTACTTATGTTACTTGTTGGCCCTATTTTGTTCATGCACACTAGCTGCTTCCTGTTTCTCCTCTGCTCATCACTGAGGTGCACGTTCTTAACTACTTGTAGAATGAATTGTTACCAGGCCCCTGATCCTGATTCCACACTTCTTAAGCCAAGAGACAGTTAAGTGGTGGATGTGGCCAACTTAGGGGGGAACTTGTCTCTTTTGGAAGCAGACTGGAATGTTTGTTCATTCAGTTTAACCTCTTTTCCTTGCTGTTTTATGTGATACAGATAGTCAAAGAGCCACCTCCTTTGAGGGAAATCCCACCTTCCTGTAACCGTTCCACTGTCGAGATTATTAAAGCCGGGCTAGAGAAGGAGCCACTTAAAAGAGCTTCTGCAGCTGAGTTGAAGACTAAGGCTGACATAGCTCTGCAGGAGGGTAAGAATGTCCTGCTTCTAAGGTCCTGCTCATTTATTACTAACTACAACTGGTAAGAAACCAGCCACATCTGAAACATGCTGCTTGTGATGCAAAGACTTTCCCAGATGCAAGTACTGTACAAAATGACCCCTGTTGATGCTGTAATGTATGTGTTGCCTTGCTGCTCCTCATCTATACACAAAACACTTACATCCCCTGGAGTTGGATGGGGGCATGTAGATGACCCTGTTCGTATAAATCACCAGGAAAGGAGCCCTGATGAGTTCAAAGTCCAGATAGCACTATTTTAAGTACTGGCATGCACTCTTGCATCCCTCTTCATTGTTGGAAGCAGATGTTGTGCTCTCTGTGAGGCTAATGTTAGCATGAGCCAAGGCTGTGGTAGGCAACCCGAGAGCCCCATGTCTCTCCCACTAGCCAACGGCAAACAGCTGGTGTTTAGTATATAGCAAATATGAAAATAGTGTCCCATCCCTAAATAAAACCTATCCATATGCTAATGTTCCTTCTTTGAGACTATCTCATAGATTTCCCCCAGAGAGTTTGCAATATGCAGGAACTGATTTATGGGGAAGTTATAGGCTTCATCTTTTGAAGCCCTTGGGTATTCCACAGCAAGATACAGTACTGCCTGCTGTAGAAGCGTGCTACATCTCCCTGTATAACAGTCCTATATGTCTTTGTTTTGTAGTGGGAGATGTGAAGAACCCCTGGAAAGAATACAGAGAACCTAGACACTTATCTTTGGATGAAAAAAACAATCTGCACACCTCCCTGTCCCCAACAGTCAGCCTGATTTCTGAGACTTTGGCTAGCCCTGGGTCCGCATTCAAAGCTCCTTGCCTATCCCAAAGCCTGCAGCCACCATCTCTGGAGCTGACAGAGAAGACTGAGGTAACCCCTTGGAATCTGTGCAAGGAGTTACCTAGGATCTGTGATCCACTCTCTCCCTCCTCCCTGGCTCCTGTCCCCACCAAGAGCAGCAGCTCCTCAGAACGGGCAACAACTATCTCGGAACAGGAGCTTCAGCAGCTGGAAATAGGTAACATGGAGACTAGCTCTCTACTCTGTTAACAGAGCTTGGTATGTGATAATGCAGCTGCTGTTTTCTGGCTTTTTCTCTTTGGTGCCCAGAAATGGTTTTGTTTTTCACTTTTCCAAGAAAAGGGAAAACGCCTCATGTGTTAACCTCCCCTCCCCCCAAATTATCAAGATGAGTGGTTCTCAATCACTAGCATGTGCATCAGAACCAGTGGTGTGGGATTCTGAGACTGATGCTTCTAGGTTCCCCTGCCCTTCCTTAATGAAGGGCTGTAGCGTCTTGCCCCTTTTCAGCCCCATTCAGTTGCAGAGCCTAAACTCTATAGAAAATTTGCATATGCTGCAGATAGTGTGGGTTCTAACTTGGGGGAGACCTTTTGGCTGATCAAACCATCTTGTTATGCTGGATGAAGCATAATTGATAGGAGCTGTGAAAAACTGACTAGTGCAGCTAAGATTTGTCTGGTAAGCTTCCTGAAGAAATAAATGTGGGAAGTATATCTCCTGTGTCCAGCAGCCAAGCAGCTTGATTTCCAGTGTCTTGGAAAGTGCAGCAGGAGCACTGGTCAAGTTTTAGTCCTTTCCATTGGCCAGAATAACACTAATGTGCTCTCTTCTGATGTAGACAGGCATCTTCTTTCACTTAATGAATGATGTGGAAAGCTGCAGGAATAGTATTTGAATGAATAATCTGAAGTCCTTAAATATAACACAATCTTGGCAAATTCCTGTCAGATGCAGTAGGGCAGTATTACTGCAGAATGCTCCTCTAGTAGATAAGGAAATTCTGTTTTGAGATTTGCTTGATATCACAAAGTGGAGATTAGCATTTGCAGGGCCCTGTGCTCAGATCATTAGCCCAGTCTTCCTGCAACTTCGAGCTCTGGATACCCTCCAGGCAGGGGATTACAGGGACTAGGGCTTGTTTTAAATTCTAGCTTGGCTAAGAGTTCTCTAGACACACAGCAGGAGAATCCAGAGTGGGTGGCTATCTTGTGATCAGAGTACTGAGTTGGGACTGCTGGGTGCCATTCCTGGCTCTGGGCTTGGCAAGTGATGTGTAAATCACTTTCCTGCTCCGTGCCTCAGTTCTCTTCCCCCTCCCCCCCCCCCGCCCTTTACAGTGGGCACAATAGTACCTACCTCACAGGGAAGTTGCGGGTAATGTGATATTTGTAAAGAGCTTTGCGTTTCTTTATTATCCCTCATTCAGGGTTTAAAGTATTAATTACAGCAAAAAGGAGAGGGGTTGGGGAGGCATGGGATCAGAACAATTGCAAATCTCTCTCCATTTCCTCTCTCTTTTGCTTTTAGAGTTGTTTTTGAACAGCCTGTCGCAGCCGTACTCTCTGGAGGAGCAGGAGCAAATGCTCTCGTGTCTCAGCATTGACAGCCCACTCATGTCTGATGCCAGCGAGAAGGTGAACAAACAGATCCCAGCAGTGGTTGCTGTGTGGTTATGAGAGGCATCTGCCTTCTGATTTAAAATGGGAGGTCCAGCGTCACCAGCAGTGGAGACGTGGCAGTACGGCCCCTGGCAGATGTGCTGCCTTTCCCATTACCTCTGGGTCAATCTGTGGGTGGCCTAGGGACTGTTCTGTGGAGGGGATTCTCCCTTCTTTGGACACAGGAAGGTGGGCGCTCGCACTGTGGTTTAATAGTAACAATCCTGCATGCTGTACTGATGGATCGCATGGCCCTTGTATATGCAGTGTCAGGAAGTGAGCTGTATGCATGGTTACTTTTTCAGAACTCTCTGAAGGCCTCTCAGAGCCTGAGGGACACCATGAGCTCTGGGGTTCACTCCTGGAACAGTCAGACTGATGGACAGAGCTTCAGCTGGAACAACCTGCTGTATCGCAGTCGGCACACAGACACCCCCAGCTATTTTAATGGTGCGTCGATTTGGGTCTCCAAATCTGGACACAGCTACCCCCTCTCTTGGGGCGGGGGTGGGGGGGTGGTTCAGTAGCCACTGTGCATGAGTAGCTGTTTTTTTTTTTCCAAGTTTTCTCTCCCCATTGGTACAAGGGAATCATCCCTGGGAGGTGGGAGAGGGTCTTGTTAAGTCTGTGACCCTTCATCTGGTGAAAAGCCCATGAGCTTCAAAGAGGCTGTGCCCGCAGCTCCTGGTGAGTTCATGGGGTGCTCAGGCCCTTGAAGAGCAAGGCAGCCAGAGGAAAACTGCTGACTGCATAGCTTCAAGGGGTGCAGCTCTGTGCCTCGTACGTATTTGCCGTGCCTCTGGGCTCTTGGACCAGCGCACATGAGCCCCTTAGTGGCAAACCCTGTACCTCAGGCTCCTACCAGGGCATTGGACGCTGACTGATCTCCGTTGGAACAAGAGACTGTAACTCCACCAAGCCTGCAGGAGGAGTAAATGACTCTCTGTTTCAGGAGTGAAAATCCAGATCCAGTTGCTAAGTGGAGAAAATCTTCATATCCGAGAGTTCCACAGGACCAAGGTGGGGGACATTGCTACTGGGATAAGCCACCAGGTGAGGAGCCAGCCAAGTGCTGTGACTCAGATGGTGGCGGCTGGGCCGTCACGTGCTGGTCAAGAGTGGGCTACTGCTGGAGGGCAGGTGGTGGTGGCTTGGGGGTTAATGGGCTAGTCCGCTTACACACCTTCTTGACTTGTACTTTTTAGACAATGTTGAGAGATGGTTGAGTTGTTCAGACTTCTGGGGCTCCTTCTTTCTGACTAGAAACGTTACTGGTTTTCTAGGGAAATTAGAATACTGCTTGCATAGAAGAGGCATGTAGTGAATGTCAGCTAGAGAAAATGGCTGCTCATCGGTTTATAATGGCCATGAGGGCATGTTGTCAGCTTCCAGTGTAAATACTGGGCTGCCTCGGCTGGAGACTGCAAGGTGTGAGGGAAGGGCAGTTACCAGTGTCACAGGATTGTGAGGCTCAGTTGATCTTAAAATGCTTTGACCTTCTCAGAATGAAGGGGCTGTAGAAGTGTAAAGGATTTGTATTATTGGAGTATACTCCTTTGGGATAAGCCATTCACTTAAGAATCACGAAGCAGAGAGTTCCAGCTAAAGAGAGAAGGGCACAGGAGCCTAAACTAACCCAGCCATCCCAGTTAATGAACAGCCAGCAGTAGGCACTAAACGTCTGTGGGAATCCAGCTGCAGGAGAAATACCATCTCGATTTGGCTTCTGAAATAGTCAATCACCAGGGGAGAATTAGGACATGATCCCTGCCAAGCATGAACCTCCTTTCTCCTTGCACTTTGTTAATCAGAACGCTGTTAGCCAGCTAGAGTATTCCTGTCATGCACTGAATTAGACTTTGATTGCCAAGTGCCACAAAGCTTTGTTTGCTCTGGTTCACAGATACCAGCCTCTGCTTTCAGCCTTGTTACAAAGGAAGGTCAACCTGTTCGCTATGACATGGAGGTTCCTGACTCTGGTATAGAACTGCAGTGCACCCTTGCTCCTGATTGCAGTTTCGGTTGGACGTGGAGAGTCAAGCATGGTCAGCTGGAGAATAGACCATAAGGCTTTTGGTCTTGGAGGTCACTTCCTTATGTTGAAGCATGGAATTACAGAAGCCCACAACCAACTTTGCTTGATAAGCATCCAATGCAGCTATTGATGTTTCCTACTGAACTAGGATTCAGGGTTCAGCTATTCCCTGCTTTAGTGCATCAACTCCTTGCTGCTTGGTCTGGATTCAGTCTCTGCAAGGCAGTCTCTTGCGTGAGGGCTGTGAACATGCTGAGATTGAATGCAGCAGAGAGGAACAGGATTGTACTGCTGCACATCGGCACTTTCCAGGAGAATGCTGGGGAAGGGGCCGGCCACCTCGATTGCTCAGAACTCCGACATGAAGTCTGTAGAATTCGAACTCTAGAGGAAGGAAGATGGGGATCTTGAGTATAGTAGGATGGTGGATGAGGAGGTGGCAAACTCCTTTCTTGGTGAAGGAAAAATTCTGTTTCTGTAGGTTTTGAATAGCATCACTGCCTTAAGATTAGAGCAGTGAGGAAAATAGAAGCTGTAACTGGCTGGGTTTAAGGGTTACAATCAAATCATTGTATTCCCTGTTTCCCTTCCCAGCAGCACTCTGTTTTTTGAGGTTGCAGCTTCTGATCAGAAAAGGATTAGGGCCACTCTCCAGAAGGGCTTTCCTTTCACCTCTGATTTCAACAACCCCTCTTTTTAGTTCTGGTCCACAGAGATCTTGCATTATCCCACTCTTTCATTATTGTAAACAATATATATCAAAGAAGGGAATACATGGTCAGGAGGCTTGAGAGTTGAACTCCTGGGTTCTGTTCCCAGCTTTGCCATTGATGTGCTGTGCCTTGACTAACCTTTTTGAGAGTCAGTTTGTCCATACGATGGATAGAATACAGGTGGGAGGAATGGCAACTAGATTTAACCCCTATGGAGCATGTCAAGGTCAATGAACTATGTAAGTCCTCTGTTAGAGCCATGGCTAAGAGTACTGTAAGGAAGCAACTATCATTATCCCCATTTTACAGATCAGAAATCTGAGGCAAGATCAAAGTGACTTGGCCAAAATCACACTCTGAATGCATGGCAGAGCTGGGACTAGAACCCATGGTTCCTGACTAGCCAGTGCTTTGTCCACAGACCATGTTGCAAATTATAGTGAAACTTGCAAGTAATGCTGGGCTAAAGTACAGTTCTCCTCTGCCTTTATTAGAAGATGCAAGCACATTAAGCCTCTAATCTTCAATGGTCCCTTGCATGGTTAATGTTTCCGGCTGTATTATATGATCAAAAATCCTGAATCAGAAAATCAAAGCTCTTGCAAATGTGAATTGCAAGGTAAGAGTAGAACTTTACAAGCAAAGAGGTGATTTTTGAGCAGCAGTGTAGTGATATTTCTATACTTGTTTAATCCCAAAATACTTCAACTATACAGCGTATATATCTACTGTAGCTGAAATGCAGCCAGCTCTGGCATCTAGCAGTAACCAGCTAGAAAATAAAACTTGGCATTCCTACCAAGAGGGGAGACTTGAGTTCCATTACACTTCTTCTCAAGAAAAGTGTCATGGGAATTCAGCTTTTTAAATTTTGATAGAGAGCCTCCATGACTTCTGTTTTCAGAAGCCATAAAGTACATTAAACTGTTCTGCTACCTTGGAGTGAAAGGCTGAATTAGCATTGCCGGGGTTGGAATCTCTTTCCACGGAGCTGAGGAATTCCAAACGCTAATGCTTTGTCAACTGCAGCAAATTCATTGGCAGTGGGGACTTTGGTTCCTGTCTCTACTCCTGGGGCGCAGGATTTTCTTTGTCCTCTATCAAGAAAACCGTGGCATTATAATCCACAGCTGATGGTGTGTTGCTGTGACATAACCCAGTATATGTCTCCCCCTTATCCATTGTTTCGCATATCCGTCGCTCCTCAATAGGGGAACGTGTTCCAATTCACGTCAGTCCTGATCTGAATATCCGTCATTTGCAACTTACAGTACAGTACTGCAACCAATGGATATGTGGATTGGGACCGATGTAAAGGGAACGTGTTCCCCTATTGATGAGTGCCAGATATGGGACAGAGATGAGTAGCCATGAGTGGGCCACCACCCACCCATTTAACATCCAGGCCCATCCTGCCAGTCCCAGCTCTGCTCCCACCCCAGCACTTGAGCCAAGCCCCCATCCCAGGTGGGTGTGCACATTTTTCCAGGAGCCCCTGGCCAGAGCATCTGTTGTGCGTCTCCCCCCCCCCCACCCCCTCCCGGGCTGGCTGGAGAGGGGAGAGAAGCAGACAGATCACTCCTACCCCTCTGTCCCCAGTCATTGCCCACCCACCCAAGTGTCCCCTCCTGCCTATGCCAGTGCTGTACTAGTAGGTCCCCAGAATCCGTCATCTTGGGATCCGCTGCCCTTTTCAAGAACGCAACCCCAACGTAAACCAGGGACCCGCTGTATTGCCTGTCACCCCAAAGGTTGCTCATGCCAAAGTCTCCATTTTTGTCACGGAAGCCACTGGTTCCGTGACCTCCATGACTTCTGCATGGCTGGTGCGCCTGGCCCGGGAGCTGCCTTAGCAGCTTGGGTAGCTCCTGGGACAAGCACACCGGCCGCTGCTGGGGCAGTCTCAGGCCCCCGGTCCCCCAGCAGCAGGAGTTTGGGGGAGGGGCTCTCCGGAAGGGCAACAGCAACTCCCCTCCCTCATCTCCACATGCTGCCTCCACCCGCAGACCCATGGGAGCTGCAGAACCCAGGCCTTGGGGCAGAGCAGGGTCAGCATGTGGAGCCAAGAGCTGGGGTCACCACTTCCCAGGAGCTGGTTAGGGAGCCTGCCCCAGCCCCCCACCCCCACCCCCCGCAGTGCCCTCCTAAGCCGTGCTTCCCTTCATCCACACCCATTTTAGTCAGGGGTATATAGTAAAAGTCTTGGACAGGTTATGGGTTGTGAATTTTTGTTTACTGCCCATGACCTGCCCATGAGTTTTAATAAAAATATCCATGACTCAAACATAGCCTTACTCATGCCCTCTGTTCCGTCACTTAGTCCTGGTCTACACTAGGGAGGGATCGATCTAAGTTATGCAACTTCAGCTATGTGAATAGCGTAGCTGAAGTCAGTGTACTTAGATCTACTTACCATGGTGTCTTCGCTGCAGTAAGTCAACGGCTGACGCTCTTCTGTCGACTCCACCCACGCCTCTTGCCCTGGTGGGGTACGGGAGTTGACGGGGGAGCACTCGGCGGTTGATTTATTGCATCTAGACTAGACGTGATAGATCAACCCCTGCTGGATCAATCACTGCCCATCGATCCAGTGGGTAATGTAGACAAGCCCTTAGAGTCTCATTCTGGTATCTGAGGGGACACTACATAATTTTACCAGTTTCTCCTTAGTAACTTCCACCTTTTTAACCTTTTGGTGTCGAACTCTGCTAAACACTAGAGCAAAATGCAGCAGCCCTCAGTGTTAGGAGAGTGAGCTCTACATTTTACTTATAGCATTAATGCTGCCCTTTTTATGCTGGGAACTTATCTGAATGATGAGTAAAAGTGTAAACATTTGTGAATCCAGGTAGGCAGGATGTGTATATCCTCCTGTGCTTTGGCACACCAGCATTAGCCAGTATCTCTACCCCATGTATCTCGTCCTCCTTAAATCCGATGCTGTCCTCTTCATTGTAGCTTCATATCACTGTGATCCAGCTTCCATGTGACAGATTCCCATTGTCAGCTGAGCAGGCCCTCGTGTCCACTATCTCCAGCTGACAGGGACAAGGCTGACTTTCATTACTGGTACCACAAGCCAATCGCTTTTCCTTACTGTCCTTGAAGTGTGGATCTGCTCTGTAAACTGACTTCATAAGGTGCCTCAGGGCACCATGTTTGAACAATTCCAGATCAAATTTACCTTTCAAGTAAGAGACGGCTTTCCAGCTCAGACGCCACCGGCCCTGACTCTTGTCGCCAATGACAATATGCTGGTGCAACTTGGTGAAATAGTCTGCTGCTGGAGCCAGTGAGATTCCAGGTCCCTCCCCTGCAGCTGGGTGGCTCTGCAGTGCTAACAGGAGTACAACATGGGGGACAGCTCTCGTCGCTGGAATCAGCAGATCTGGCTGAACGTGCTCGAGTACGAAGGTGCTGCTTGCTGTTACCTGCGCACTGTCCCGTGGAGAACCCCAGTTTAGGGCAATAGAGGAGGAAGGAAAAGCAAGAGTGGTGGCACGCACCACTCCCTCCTGGAAGGGTCTGGGCAAAACTATGCCACTGAAAACAAAACCAGAAGCAGCTGTTAGGGTGCAATGGGTGCTACTTCTAGGGGTGGAAGCTGCCCTATTTTCCATAGGCTTGAACAATTTGTACACGGATGACACTTTACAAAACTGACTTCTTAAAAAAATATAAATTTAGATGCAGGTTGACCTGTCCATGAAAAGAATAAAGCTCTTTGTTCTCGTGGCTGTGTCAGAGTGGCATTGTCTGTGGTTTTGTGTCTGTGTTGTGATACTGGGAACCCGACAAATCCAGTTACATTCAGCTCTGCTGCTGCAGTGTCAGTGGGTTCTTGCGGGACATCACCTGATTGGGTTATAGAGAAGTGGCTTTCAAACAGCTCCACCCCCTTCCCCATTCCACCAGTCGCCCTGCTAAGACAGGGATATGCTAATCCATTTCAGGAAGGGAAGTTCTTGGGAGGGGGAAAATGGGCCTCTAATTGCAAACCTATCCATTTAATTAGTCCTAAGCTTAAAACTAGCCCAAAGACCCTAGCACCTGTTTGGTTCATCTCTGCTACAGCCCTAGCCTAGATTCCAGGTTAGTCAAGCATTCTAGTATTTCTGGGTGAGTAACATCTTCTCGTGGGAGGTGTCTGCTGAGAGGGCTCTGGAGGGCAGTGATAGGAGGAGGAGGGGAAACCTAGGCTGGGAATCTTGAAAAATGCCCTGGCAGGGAGATGGAGTCTAGGTGTGGAATTGGGGAAAGCCCTGTGCTTGAGATGTCTGAAAGTAACCATACTGTGGGGATGGCCCCCCTTGACATGGAGGGGCAAGGTGAGCCTTGGGAGGTGGTCTGATTTGGTCACCTGCAGCAGCCTTCCCAGGGCTGAGAAACTGCATCACTTGGAGCCTCTCCCTGACCCGAGCCACCCCTTGAAACCCAGGTTTTGTTCTGCTCCAGCCTGGCCTTTCCCCTTCAAGAGCCATGCTCTAGGCTGCGGGACAGCAGCAGGCCGAGGCACCAATGCAAAGAGTCCGACCAAGGTATGAGGCTTTTTAAAATACACAGGGATAACCTGGGCTGTCTGAATATTACCTCAATATGGGATATCTGCACAGGGAGTGAATGGGGCAGGAGTGGGAATGTTTGCAAGAGCTCTAGATCGAGATTTCTCTCTCCTCTTCCCCCCCCCCACCCCCACTGTGTTTCTCACACAAATAACTCTCATGGTGCCATAACTCCAGCTGATGTAGAAGGGCCAGTAATGCTGACAGTGTCCCCCCTGCAGTGTGACAGGGGAGGAGGTGAGCAGCATGTAGAGAGGTACCTAGGCTAGTAGCGTGGGTAACAATCGCGATGAAGCTGCAGTGGCCGTGTGAATACGCGTGCAGGATCTTGGGCTGCTGGGGCTTGCCCCGCTGCCAGAGCTTCATTGCTATGGTTACTCTAGCTAACTGGATCAAAGCTGACTTGGGGAACGTCTGTACACGCTCCAATCCCACTTCCTGCTTGCAGTGTAGACGTACCCCTGGGTGGTGAAGGTGTGTCAGCAGTGCAGAATACTCTACGGCAGGCTGCCTGGTGGCACCACACCAGTTCTGCAATCCCACCTCCTGATTACAGTGCAGACCTACCCTTCGAGCGCCGAAGTGAAGTGAAGGAGGACTTGTGGCACCTTAGAGACTAACCAATTTATCTGAGCGTGAGCTTTCGTGAGCTACAGCTCACCTCATCGGACGCATGAAGTGGCAGCTGAGAACTTCACTGCTGGTTTGCATCACAGGCTCACTTAGGGAGAAGTGCTTAGTCATGTCAGCCTTCAGCTAGTGGACGTGCCAAGAGCTGGCAGAAAAACTCCTACAGAGGCAACTTCTATCAATCGCTTCAGGGCACAAATTGGCTGTCACAAGACTGCACTGAAAGCAACTTCCAGGCATGGAAAACTAGGCTTATAAACTACCTGTCCAACTAAGCAACCTCCGAGGCCCATTCTTCAAGTGAGCATGTACATGCATTGCACTGCAGGACTCTACGTGCACCCAATACTCTTGAGCTCTTTGGGTGCACAGACGCCGCCCGGTGAGCATGTATGTGCCCCTCACGGCTCAAAGAACAGGTACTGCACAGGGAAGTAAGAGATGAGAGAACATGGATTGCTCCTACCAAACTGCGCATTGGACTTTGAGACCGTTTCCGGTCAGCACGCATGCTAGTCCCTAAACAAACTGGTTTGGGTTTCAAATTTAGCTCTGAGCACTCAGCGCCCTGCTGGTTCAGTTCGCTAGTTCTGCCTGTTGACTGTTCACTGAGAGTGCGTCTAGGAGCACGTTGTGTTCCTTGCTCAGGCCAGTAGAGGAAGCCTGAAGAGGCTAGAAAGCTCTTTCCTAGGCCCTGACCCTGGGTGGAGTGTGCTCAGCTGAATGTAAGGTTGGGAGTGGTGTGTTTAAAAACACGTTCTACCACCGCGTTGCTACGTGGTTTCTCATACTGGCCACAGAGCCTGGAAGGAAGGCCCCTGCTCTATAAAAGCTCTGGGTGCCTGAGCACTGGCACTGTGGAGCTGATGGTATTTAACTGGAAGGTTAAAGGCAACCAGTGACCTAGACTGCAGCTTAGCGATGGTACCTGAAACCAAAAGGGTGCCATCCCATGTACCCTGGAAGTTGCTTTTCATCTCCCTTGCGCATGGGCCCATGGGTGGAAGCTACAGTTGTGCTGGCATTTCCCACTTGCAGTGTAGATTTTGTCCAACTCTTTGATCGCTTTTGGTTGAAGCTTAACCTGTGGGGTTTGGGGTTTGTTTGGTTTTTAAATGTCCTTTTTACTAAACTCCTCCTGCTAAGTGGAAGATGGAGGCTCTGGCTACAGTGGCACCTTACAGCGCTGCAACTTTCTTGCTCATGGGTGTGAAAAACCACCCCCCTGAGCACAGCAAGTTACAGCGCCGGTGTAAACGGTGCCTGGAGCTGCTCCCCTCGTGGAGGTGGCGTACCAGCAGAGCTCTCTCCCAGCGCTGGCCTGCAACCCCACTCGCACTTCGAAGCTTCCAGCGTAGCCATGCCCAAAGAGAGGTATCAGGCGAGCAGTCACAGCCCTGCCTTCTACCAGCTTCCAGGGGAAATATCTAACCTGGGCCTGGCTCTGCAGTGAAAGCAGTTTAACTGTAGTGACTGGCCCAGGAGTGAGGGGTCAGCATATCTGAGACCGTGCCTAGGCCCCAAACTTCCGCCAAAACCAAGTAATTGGGCGTTGGAAATAGGTTCCACATCTTCCTCTCATGAGTGCAGGGCCCGTCCCCACCTGGTTATGCTGTTTGGACAGTAAACTGAGCACCTCCCCCACATCCACATACAAATTCAGGCTTCTGTTTGTCCTACCTGTGGCAATCGGCACACAGGGCGGGGAGGGGAGCACTGTCCTTCTGGGGGTTTGGAGAGGGGGGGCTCTGCTGCACCAGGAGAAACTGGTACATAGGACTAGAAGGGACCTCCAGGATCACTGCGTGTAGATCCCTATTACAAGCAACTGTCATAAGCTTACCAAGCTTCATCTTCAATTGAGCAGCCGGAGCTTTTAGGCACAGAATGTACCCGATAAAGGGAAAAGCTGAGGGCTGAGTCCTTTGGATGCATGCAGGGCTTTTCAAAGGATTTCTTAGCGCTAGTGCCCCCCATAGGGCTTTATGGAAATATGCTTATGAATATATGTTCTGGAACATGTTCTATGCTGCATATGCCATGTAACATATCTATGTAAAGGTTATGATCTACTGACTCTATTAATCCTATTGGTATGCATGTATCATTTTTGTATTTGAAGTAACAAATATTGACCATGTACCAGCTTGACTTCTAAATAACCTTAGTTGGTCAGTTCCTGGAGCAAGGAATTCACAAAGTTAAGGGCCCAGTCAAGAAGCACTTAAGGAACAATGCATCTTGGAAGGTTCCAATCCACCTAAGTCTTCCTGGAGACATTCAAGATACCATGTGGGCAATGGCTTCTGCCTGTAAAAACTGTGAAAAGAACAGGAGTACTTGTGGCACCTGTGACAAAGTTCCTGCTCTACCTTGGTGTGTCTTGCGCTTATTGATGGATTTGCTCGCCTTGGAGCTTCACAGCAGCCCTCAGCTTGGCCGTTTTTCTGAACCCACAATCCAGGTCGATGACTCCTGTGTCTGACCAGGAGTTGGGAGGATTTGGGGGGAACCCATAGGTTACTTTCCCCAAGGGTTCAACCACCTCATAGGGCCCCTGCCATTGGGCCAAAAGCTTGCTTTCTACCGTGGGTACCAACACCATCACCCAATCCCCCGGTTGGAACTGTCGGACTTTTGCCTGGCGCCTGTAATGGGTTCGCTGGGCCTCCTGCGTCTTTTCCAAATGTTCCCATACCATAAGGGTGACCTGGGCTATCCATTCTCGCATCTGCAACACATGGTCAATTATATTTCTCCCCTCATTAAGTTCCTCTTCCCAGATTTCTTTTGCAATATCTAGTATGCCATGGGGGTGGTGTCCATATAATAATTCAAAGGGGGAAAACCCAGTTGAGGCCTGAGGTACCTCCTGGATTGCAAACATAAGGTAGGGTAGTAGGGTGTCCCAATCCTTCCCGTCTCAACTTACCACTTCCCTTATCATTGCCTTGAGGGTTCAGTTAAACCTTTCTACCAGCCCATCAGTCTGCGGATGATAGACTGAAGTTCTCAGGGTATGTATATGGAGCAGCGTACAGAGGTCCTTCATTAGCTTCGACATAAATGGGGTACCTTGGTCTGTTAATATCTCCTTTGGTAGCCCCACGCGGGCAAAGATCCCCACCAACTCTTTAGCTATCGTTTTGGAGGCTGTGTTCCGCAGGGGAACGGCTTCTGTGTAGCAAGTAGCATAATCCAGAATGACAAGTATATATTGGTGGCCCCAGGCGGTCTTCTCCAGGGGTCCCACTAGATCTATGGCTATTCACTCGAAGGGGACCTCTATGATGGGAAAGGGTATTAACGGTGCCCTCAAGTGGGGATGGGGACTGTGCAGCTGACACTCCGGGCAGGACGCACAGTACCTCCGCACTTCTTCATGTACTCCAGGCCAGAAGAATCGTCACAGGACCCCCCCCGTGCCAGGGTCTTCTCTACCCCCAAATGCCCCCCAAAAAGATGACTATGGGCCAGACTTAATACAGCATTCTGGTGTTTTTGAGGTACTAGGATCTGCTGTACCTTCTTCCCCTGTACTGGTGCAACCCCGTATAAGAGATTCTTCTTCATTATGAAGTAGGGTCCTGGTCCCTGGGGTTTCTCTTCCACGGGGATCCCATCTATTTCGGTCACCTTCTTCCTAATGTTGTCGTACCTTGGGTCTTCAGCCTGGTCCCGTCCAAAATTTCCTCTCCCAGGGCTAATCTGCCCGAGATCTAGGGGGCCAGTCTCTGTTGCCTCTACTGGTTCAGAGGCATTAGGGTGTGGGTCAGACTCAGGTGCTTCTCCCTCCTGGGTGGCCTCCTTTTCAGGTGCTCAGGTCCGCCTACCTCCGAGAGCGACCCTCTGGCTTTGGTCCAGTATTCAGGTTCCCAAGGCCTTAACTGCCCTTCTTTCCCTTTTCGTCTTTCTACGCTGTCTGGGAGTGGAGAACAAATCTGGGGATATTTCAGAGAAGGTTGGGGGTTGACAGTCTACTGTGGATGCCTCACTACTTTCAGGGCTTCCCCCTTTCTCCAATTCCCCTACCGGGAGTAAGTCTCCAAACCCTGGGAAGTCCCTCCCTACGAGCACTGGGTATGGGAGTTTAGGGACTACACCTGCTGCTACCTCAGTAGCGTTCCCCTGAATTTTGATTTTTACTGGGATGGTGGGGTAATAACCAACTGTCCCATGGACGCATGTTATCCCCGTACGCTTAGCTCACAGCAGCTGACTACGCTTCACGAGCTTCCTCGAGACAAGCGCGATAACACTCCCCAAATCAGCCAGTGCTGTGGTCTCTACCCGATTTAGCTTCACTGGTCTGGTGTACATATGTGGGGTTAGTGAGACCCCCACAAGGTGGATTAGGGAGCATGGGTCTGCCCAGTTCCCCAGGTTACACTGCATAGGCTCCTCAGCATTGGGACACTGTGCAGCTATGTGTCCCCACTCCCGGCAGGCGTAACGTCTGTATGGAGCCCTAGGCGTTCCCCGGTCTCTTGGTTTGGGTAGTCTAATATCACGATCCTCTTCCCCCTCAGTGCTCCGACTCTTTGTGGCTTCTGGTGGCCTTCAGCCCTTCTCTTTTTCCCCCTGGGCTCTAATGGTGGCCCAGGCACCCGAGCTCTAGGGCTTGGTGCTGCTAGTTTAACCCGGGGTGCTTCTTCCTTAACGGGTCAGGTCAGCTCCCTCGCCGTCCTTCACCCTTCTACCAGTGCGACAACCTCGTCGTAGGGGGAGGGTTCGTTCTGGCTTACCCAGGCGCGAAGGTCTGGCGGTAGTCCTCTCATGTACCGGTCGATGACCAGAATGTCTAGTATCTCCTCCGGACTCCGGGACTCAGTTCGTAACCACTTTCATGCGAGATGGACGAGGTCATATAATTGGGACATGGGGTTTTGTTTTCTTGGTACCTCCACTCATGATATCGCTGGGCCCTCACTGCGGTCATTACCCCAGATCTGGCCAGGATCTCTGCTTTCAGCTGGGGGTAGTCTGCCACAGCCTCTTCAGGCAAATCATAGTAGGCCTTCTGGGCCTCTCCACACAGGAATGGAGCGAGGATGCCAGACCACTGTTCTCGGGGCCAAGCCTCCCACGGGGCTGTCCTCTCAAAGGCCAGGAGGTATGCATCTACATCATCCTCCTGTGTCATTGTCTGTGGCCAATTGCTGGCCAGCATGATCTGCGTCCCCTCATGGCCGCGGTTCAGCTCTGTCAGGGCCTTTCCCTGGTTTACCAGTTCCCGCAACATAGCCCGGTTTGAGCAGCCTGGTCTGTCAGCAGGCAATTAGTCTCTTGCTGCAGCCGCTCTGCCTCCTGTTGGGCGGCTGCCTGGACACGGGTAGCCTCCTGCTGGGCAGCCGTGGCTTGCATCAGTGCCCGCACTCCCTCCTCCATCGTGGTGAGAAAAAATAAAAATAGATCCTCTTCCTTTTTTTTCTTTCCACTTCCAAACACCCTCCTTCTTTCGCCGCGCTGTGGACACCAGATCCCACTTCCCACACCAGTTGTGACAAAGTTCCTGCTCTACCTTGGTGGGTCTTGCGCTTACTGGCGGATTTGCTCGCCTTGGAGCTTCGCGGCAGCCCTCAGTTTGGCCGTTTTTCTGAACCCACAGTCCAGGTCGACGACTCCTGTGTCTGACCAGGAGTTGGGAGGATTTGGGGGGAACCTGGGCCCGCCCTCTGCTCCGGGTTCCAGCTCGGGGCCCTGTGGAATGCAGCTGTCTAGAGTGCCTCCTGGAACAGCTGTGTGACAGCTACAACTCCCTGAGCTACTTCCCCATGGCCTCCTCCCAACACCTTCTTTATCCTCACCATAGGACCTTCCTCCTGGTGTCTGATAACACTTGTACTCCTCAGTCCTCCAACAGTCCGCGTTCTCGCTGTTAGCTCCTAGTGCCTCTTGCTCCCAGCTCCTCACACGCACACCACAAACTGAAGTGAGCGCCTTTTTAAAGCCCAGGTGTGCTGATTAGCCTGCCTTAATTGATTCTAGCAGCTTCTTGATTGGCTGCAGGTTTTCTAATCAGCCTGTCTTAATTGTCTCCAGAAGGTTCCTATTTGTTCTGGAACCTTCCCTGTTACCTTACCCAGGGAAAAGGGACCTACTTAGCCTGGGGCTAATATATCTGCGTTCTATTACTCTCCTATAGCCATCTGGCCTGACCCTGTCACACACCTTAGAGACTAACAAATTTATTTGAGCATAAGCTTTGTAGCTCACGAAAACTTATGCTCAAATAAATTTGTTAGTCTCTAAGGTGCCACAAGTACTCCTGTTCTTTTTGTGGATACAGACTAACATGGCTGCTACTCTGACACCTAAAAACTGAGTCATGCATGGAGATGTGACTTGCCCAGGTGACTCCAGAACTCCATCTTGGAGCTGGACTTTGCATAGGAGAGAGGAGGGGGTCTCCACCCACAAGAGAGAGTCTATTTAAGCCCGTGGGAGACCCCTCCATTTTGTCTTCAGCTGGCTAAAGAGAGAGCCTCTTCACTCCCAAGAAAAAAACTGGAACAAAGGACAATAACCACAGGGGGTGCGAGTGATTGCTGGACCTGGACTAGAAGGAGATTAGTCTGTAAAAGGAAACTTACTGGAACTGGTGACGTTTTTGTCTGTATTCAGTTTTATTAGACATAGACTTGCGGGTTTTATTTTATTTTGCTTGGTAATTCACTTAAATCCTACTTTCTGTATTTGATAAAATCACTTTTTACTTACTAATTAACCCAGAGTATGTATTAATACTTGGGGGGGGGGGGGCAAACAGCTGTGCATATCTATCAGTTTTATAGAGGGTGAACAATTTATGAGTTTACCCTGTATAAACTGGGTAAAAAAGATTTATTTGGACCTCATTGGGAGTTGGGCATCTGAGTGTTAAAGGCAGGAACACTTCTGTAAGCTGCTTTCAGTTAAGCCTGCAGCTGTTAGGGGACGTGGTTCAGACCTGGGTCTGGGTTTGCAGCAGGCTAGCAGCTCTGGCTCAAACCAGGCAGGGTGCTGGAGTCCTCAGGTGGCAGCTCCCAGGGGGTTTCTGTGATCCAACCCGTCACACCCAGCATTTGCAGAATTCCAAGTGTCAAGCTGCATGAGCTAAGTGACCAGTTTCAGGACATACAGAACTTTGATGGGAGCAAACCCAATGGTGCGTGTCTGGTACTCTGGGTTCTGCTGTTGGCATCTGCATGGCTGCAGTGTTTGTAATATAGAACAGCAGGGGTAGGAGCATAACTGCACAGCAGTGGAAGGTTATAATCACACCGAAGATGTGAAATTGGCACTGGCCTATAACTTGGCTGAATTGAAGAGAAGAGAACCAATGCACCAAGGATCAGGAGAGGAGCTGCCCTCGGGGTGAGGGCCCTATTGTTTGGGACACTTACAAATAGATTGGGCCAGCAGCGCACTGGACTGGCAGGAGCCCTGGCATTGAATGCTGGCTCGGCTGGTGACCTGAGGCATGTCATGTCTCCCCTCCTTGCTTTTGGTTGTTTGGGGCAAGAATGCTCTGTGGAGATGTGGGGCCCAGCACCCTCTAAGCCCCTAGAGCAGCTGAGGAGGATGAACTGCTCCCAACATGCCAGCAGCTCCCCTCCAGCATGAAGGCCTCAGCTTCCAGTGGTAACTGCAGGACTCGTGTCCCCCAGGTAATGCTCAGCAGAGGCCAAGGAATGCTCTCAGCTCTGAGTGAGTGATGCTCTCCCTGAGCTACCCCAGACCTTTGCCTTAATCTCCATGCTCTGGAGTGTATCTTCTCCCTGCTGCTGTTTCACTCCCTGGAGAGACAAGGTGGGTGAGGCAGGATCATCTCTGCTGGACCAGCTGCGGGGGGTGACGAGATGTGTGAGTGTACACAGAGCTCTTGGCTGTAAGCTCAACTGCATCTCCCCCCCCCCGCCCCAACCAGTTGGTCTACTGACTAGATGCTATTGCCTCTCTCTGCCCCCCCACCCCCACCCCACGGGACCAACCTCACGACCCCAGCCCTGCCTGCACCAAGGGAAGGCAGCGACGTTTCACATGCTGGCTGAGGAGGCCTCACAGGAGCAGCCGGGAACTGTAGCCGTAGTGGGTTTATTACCAGATTAAACCAGGCCTCACAGCCAGGATATAAAAATAATGTATACAAAGGAGCAGTTCCTGTTTCTTAAAGGCATGGTATAAGTTACACATTCATTTCCCCACCCCCCACCCCGCCTGCATTGTGATGAGCGTCTGGGAGTGAGACCAAGCAGCTGGCATTTTGCCCCTTAATTACAGCAGGAAGCAATCACAGCTCTGGCTTGCAAACATGGCTAGTCCTGCTCGAAAAGCCTGGCCTAGCAAGAGGATCCATGGCAGCTGCATGCCCTGAGTCAGGCCGAAAGAAGGAGGGCGAGCACCGTGGAACTCAGGGCTCGATCTCAGTGGGCTCCTCTACTCCAGCAAGCAGGGGGGCTGCATCATTCCACCAGCGCCTGGGGCTGAGGCATGAGTCCGGGGGCTAAAGGGGAGGGGATGGGGAGCCGCAGCCCACAGCCCTCGCTGCAGCTGGGTGCACAGCCATGCAGCTGGGAGCGTAGACACACGCTGCGCCTGTGGTTGCTGCAGCTGGCCAGAGCCACATCCCTGCTCTGCAGCCAGGAGGGCACAGCTGCATTACTGCAGCCCCCTGGCAATGGGGGCACCCGTGCAGCCTGGTGTGTGCTTAGGGCTTCGACAGACATCCCGGCCAGCCTTGCAGCCCAGAGCCAGTTGTTCTGATTGTCACTCATCTGCCTGTGAAAGGCTTAGCTGTACAATTAGAGGCTCCAGCCCTGCCCAGGGCTTAGGGGGCACTAGGTCTGAGCTGTGGCCCCAGCCCAGCCCGGGGGCGGGGTGCAGATGGCATGGGGAAAGGGTGACACCTTGTGGTGACATGAGGAATAGTGCTGCTTTACCCCTGTTGATTGTCATTGTTTGGAGCCTCCCTGGGGATGAGAGAGGGGCTGCTCCCATCCTGAGCCCAGGGAGGAACAGCGGCATCCCCTCCCTGCCTCCCCCACGCAGTGCAGCATAACAAGAAAGCCAAGGAAGACATTTAAAAGCCACCCTAAAATACCGTTCCCACGTTAGGTGACCAGAGAAGGGTGTGACTACTCGGGACACTTTTTCCAGGGGCCAGGAGGGAGTATAGGTGCCTATGTAAGACAAAGCCCCTCAGCTCAGGATGGCTGGTCACCCTATTCCCACCTGCCAGCCAAGAGGGTTGGTGCAACAGCCCCTGTCAGCCTAGCACAGCTCTGTAGGTCCCCCTTGCAGCCAGGCCGGGGCCAGGGAGGCGAGAGCCTGGGCGCTCTGTTCTCACTACAACAGAGATCAGGGCAAGGCAGTGCCAAGGCCGAGCGGGAGGCTGGGGTCAGGGTCAGCCCTAAAGCAGCACGAGAAGGCCAGTCAGGCCAGGGGAGGGGCAATCACAGTACAAGATGCAGCCCATGGACTGCAATCCCAAGCCAGACAGCATCTGCCAGACATTGGCAGGCAGGAAGGCAGGGCTAGCACAGACTGCGGGCAGACCTCACTCTTGGTGCACTGGGGGGCCCCGGTCAGTGGCTGTGGTCCAGCCCAGCATGTGGTGTTGCGTGAGGGAGAAGAGGGATGGGAATCGCTACTGGGGCCCTAACCCCCCTCTGGTCTCTCATGTGGAGCTCAAGCAGCTGCCACACACGTAACATTCCCCCTCCCCCCCCGAGCCAATGACTTGGCTGCCCAGGCAGCAGGGACATGGCCAGCGGGGGAGAGCCCTGTGCCAGACGTGCAGGGCTGGTTTGGGGGGAAGGGTGTGCATGGCACCAGCTGGCACTCGGAGCAGTTAAGCGGCTTGAAGCTGCGAGCAGGGATTCTCCCATCGGTGAGAGTCCTTGGTTCAGGCCTTGGTCCATGGTGGCCCAGTCCCTGTGGGTCACATCCACCTCCTCTCCCCGGGCGGGGCGGGGCGGTGCTGCAGGCTGGCCTCCTCCAGTCAGGGCATCACTGTAGGCGGGCGGTCACAGCGAGATGTCAGGGGTCACCTGGAGGGTCTGGCCCATGGGTCGTTTCTTGCCGCTGCACCGGCCGGTGTCGCCACGTCTGTACGGCTGGTTCCGCAGACCTGTGCCCAGAGAAAACGGAGCCTGGTTGGAGCCTGACCAGCAAGGGGGAAACCAAGCAGCCCTTTGCACCTGCCCTGAGGCGATGAGAGCAACTCCCCTCACTGGTGCCCTTCACCCCCCGCAGATGCCACGTGCCACCCTGTGCTGGCTGTGGGGTGGGGTGGGAGGGGCCTTTCCCATCCAACCGGCGCTGAAGGGAAGTGGAACGCCAGGAGCCAGGGACACGGCTTCATGTTGCAACGCTCGCCAGACAGGCCAGCAGGAGAGGGCCAGCACCTCGCCGGGCCTCCCCGTTCTGTGCTGGCACCAAGGGAGGCCCGCCGCCTCCTGCACCAATTGCTGAGCCACCTGCCGTTTGTCTAGGCCTCTGCCACCCCCATATGGACCGGGCCCAACCCCCCTGAGCGTGAGCGCAAACAAGATCACGGCCCAAAGCAGACGTACGTGAGCCCCCGGCATACCGCCTCCCTGGCTGTCCTCCCGCCGGACACGCACCCAGCTCAGAGGGAAGAGGTGGAATTCCCGGCAGGTGCATGCACAGGAATCTGCTCCCCCAGCCCAGCTCCTCCAACGCAGTCGGTAGCCCAGGCCTGGGCACCCCTCCAGAACCCGGCTCCCCAGGCAGGGGTTACCTAGAGCTACAGGGGACTCTCCTCATTGAAGCTGGCCTCGCAAAAGAGCCGGGACGAGCGCTTGCCTGTCCGGGCTGTGAAAGGAACCGTCTTCAGAGCTGAGCAGAGCGATCCGCCGAGAGGCAGCAGAAGGGGGGGAGAGAGAGAGAGCAGGAGAAAGCCGCAGAAGGAGGTGAGGCCAAGGATGTATGAGAGACAGACCGAGGTGCACGGGGAGAGCTCAGCCCTGCACAGTGGCCAGGAGTGCTGCTTGGAGCTGCAACGATGCTCTAGAGGAATGTCGAGCCCCTGCGGGGTGGATGCCTTGAGCCTGCCCCCTCTCAGCTGCTGGGGAGGTCAGTTCAGCCCGAGGCCAGGGGATGGCTCGACTGTTGGCACAGCCCAGGGAGATTTGGAGGGCTAGAGATCCAGGGGCATTACGGAAAGGCAGCAGGGAGCCCCCAGGCTGAGCTGCAGCTGCCAGGCAGAGATGCTCAGTCCCGGCCCTGGCAGCTCTTTGCACACACTAATGCCCTACCAGCTCACAGCACCAACCCACTGCACGGCTGGGGACACCAAACCCCGGAGAGATGCAGCTCGCCCCAAGCACAACAGTGCCAGAGCTGAGAACAGACCCCGGGAGCTCCCTGCTCCACCTATTGAACACACTCCTCTGGGCTACGCAGCCCACTGGCCCACCCCTCCCTGAGCCCCAGGGGACAGGAGAGCTGCCAGCCAGGCCAGGGGATGGCAGGCGATGGTGCCTTGGGAAGCAACGGCAGAGCACAGCCCTGTGATTGGCAGCAATGGTGTGTACCACATGGCAAGTCATGAGAAAGGGAGCAAGGGTTAGTGGTCATGTGACATGCAGAGCCCAAAGAAAACTCATCACAGAGCAATGGGCTCTTTCTGGTGCCACCTGGCCAGGACCCCGCTCTGCACCAGCTGCCCTGGCTTTGGCCCCCTGGCTAACGTATGGTGCGTTAGTTCCCATAGGCATCAGTCTGAGGGTTCAGGAAGACCCTGCTGGTCTCTGGGTCTGTGCCCCCTTACCCGAAATGATGTCCTCAATGGCACCATCTCCTCCCTCGTAAATGAGGGGCTCCTTCACCATCTGCTTCTTCTTCAGCTCAGCAATCATGTCCATCTGCTGGCGCTTGGCCTTGTGGACAGGAGACTGTGGTAGCAACCGTGGAAAGGAGAGAAGTTAGTGCCCTCAGCCATCTGGCCCCTCACACACAGTGTCTCCTTCTTCGGTAGGAGGAGACCCCAAAGTGCTTTACAAACCAGATACAAGAAACACTTCACCCACCACAGAACTGCAGCCACCTCTGGGGTAGAGCAGGGCAGCTGTGTACCAGCAAACAGCAATGCTACACTCTGGGTTATGAGGAAGTGAAGAAGACTCCAACGGCCAGGGGAGGTTTGAGGGAGGCAGAATGTCGGAGCTGGCAAGAATCTGGCTCCGACACACCGCCTCTTGGGAAAGGCTCCTGAATGAGCACATGGGACAGGCGCTTGGTGTCACGGCTGTGGGACGAAGCGGGGCCCAGCTCTGGGGGCTACAGCTTGGCTCGTACCTTTGGCTCTGGCTTCCTGGGGGAATTGGACTCCACTTCTTTGGCAGCTGCTTCCTCTTTCCTCCACAGCTCGATGTCCTGCTCCACTTTCTTGGGAGGAGAACGGTGCGGGCTCTGGTTACACAGGTTGGGGCTCTACACCCACTGCCCGGGAAGCAGACCCACCCCGCCCCCTGGCTGCGAGGGATCGCAGCAGATGAGCTTGCAAAGCCTGGCTGGAATTGGCCCTGCAGGCAGGGCCCAAGGCCAGTCTTTGGGCAGACCCTGCTCGAGCCCCGCAGGGTTACACGGCACATGGCCTCTGAGTGCCACGGAGCTCTGTGCCCATCCCTCATGGATCCCAGATCCAGTCTGCCCAGCCAATACGCCCGGGGCCAGGGGGCCCCACAGGGTCCTTGCTGGCGTAGGCCAGTCCCAGCCAAGGCAGATTCTGAGGGCTGCTGCCATTCTCTTGCCATGGCACGACCAGAGCGTCACCCCACAGGCCACAGGGCAGCGTGGCCTCTCCCCCCAGCTCCTGGGGCCCCTTTACCTTATAGGCCTTGACGAAGCGCACGAATATAGGGAAGAACATGGTGGGGGGGCTGGTCTTGGGGTTCTCCCCGAAGTACTCCACAGCTGACTCATAGGCCTCCTGCCGGCAGGGGGGACCCGTTAGCGCAGCCACCCCCAGGTAGATTCCCTGCCGGGGTCCTGGAGACCCCGCTCCTAGGCTGGCGTCAGCTGGCTGGGGCCGAGGAGCCTTGCTCTGCCTGGGGGCGCCCCGCTGCGGTGGATGGCATTACGCAGGGCCGGCAGCACGTTTGCTCCCCCCACGGCTCCCCTTCCCAACAGCGCTGCCATTGGAAGCCTGCTCCAGAGGCAGAGCCCCCCAGCAACCCCACCTGGGCCCTCCCCCTGCACCACCAGCAGGCACCGGCCTTCCAACCAGGTCCCCTTCCAGGCCAAGAGCACCCCCAGCTCAGCCCCCCCACCAGAGCATCAGCCCGCTGCGCACCCCCCCTAGGCCGTCTCAGTCCAGCCTCCTCGCCAGAGCATCAGCCCCACCCCTGGCCTGGGGTGACCCACCCCCTTAGGCAGTCTCGGCTCAGCCCCCCCAGTCTGGGGTGACCCACCTACCTGGGCAGTCTTGGCACAGCCCCCACTCCAGAGCATCAGCCCCACCCTGGTCTGGGGTGACCCGCCCCCCTAGGCTGTCTCGGCTCAGCCCCCCAGTCTGGGGCGACCCACCTACCTGGGCAGTTTTGCTGTCAGTCTGCAGCTTCTCCATCACCTCAGTGTTGGCCTTGAGGAAGTCCTTGAGCACCTGGCTGTCGTCCTGCCGCATGAACTCCTTGCGGGTCAGCTCCATGCCCCGCTGCAGGGCCCTCATGTCCTGCAACACGCTGTCCAGGGACACTGGGCGGGCAGAGGAGAACGCAACGTCAGTGGGGAGTGGCAGGGCTGCAGAGCCGGGCCGTCCTGTGCTCCTGGCCCGGCTCCTCTGACAGGCTTCACACAGCCCTGCCGGGACTGCGCCCTCCAGCTCCACGCCCCAGGGCTCGGGCCTGGCCCTGCCTGCGGGCACCCTGAGCTCCAGCCATGCTCGCTGTGATGATGTGACGCAGCAGGGAGGGGGGAGTGTTGACCTGGGAATGTGCCCTGGGGGTGGGAGACCTGAGAGCCTGTCACCTGAGTGGGGGGGGGGGAGGTAACACCTCTGCCCAGGAATGTGAAGACAGGCTGCAGAGGGGAACCTGCTGGGGGGGGTTAGTTTTCAGTTTGGGGCTGGGTGGAGGAACGCAGGGAACCCCAGGGCTGGGGTCTAAGCTCCCTGCTCCCCCAGAAGGACTTGACTGAGGGGTCCTGGGTGTGCCCACAAGCTCTGTTGTGGACTGTGGTCCTGTTGTCCAATAAACCTTCTGTTTTACTGGCTGGCTGAGAGTCTCAGTGCACAGCTACAGACTAGGGACCGAATGGCTCGGCAGCAGTTCTGCGGAAAAGGACCTAGGGGTGACAGTGGATGAGAAGCTGGATATGAGTCAGCAGTGTGCCCTTGTTGCCAAGAAGGCCAATAGCATTTTGGGATGTATAAGTAGGAGCATTGCCAGCAGATCGAGGGACGTGATTGTCCCCCTCTATTCGACATTGGTGAGGCCTCATCTGGAATCCTGTGTCCAGTTTTGGGCCCCACACTACAAGAAGGATGTGGATAAATTGGAGAGAGTCCAGAGAAGGGCAACAAAAATGATTAGGGGTCTGGAACACATGAGTTATGAGGAGAGGCTGAGGGAACTGGGATTGTTTAGCCTGCAGAAGAGAAGAATGAGGGGGGATTTGATAGCTGCTTTCAACTACCTGAGAGGTGGTTCCAAAGGGGATGGTTCTAGACTATTCTCAGTGGTAGAAGAGGACAGGACAAGGAGTAATGGTCTCAGGTTGCAGTGGGGGAGGTTTAGGTTGGATATTAGGAAAAACTTTTTCACTAGGAGGGTGGTGAAACACTGGAATGGGTTACCTAGGGAGGTGGTAGAATCTCCTTCCTTAGAAGTTTTTAAGGTCAGGCTTGACAAAGCCCTGGCTGGGATGATTTAACTGGGAATTGGTCCTGCTTCGAGCAGGGGGTTGGACTAGATGACCTCCTGAGATCCCTTCCAACCCTGATATTCTATGATTCTATGAATCCCAGGAAGAGGGGTGCAGGGCCTGAACTCCCCCACACTCCGTGACATTCGCTACCTGAGCCCGCCTTGTCCAGGAAGTGCAGCTCGGTGTGGAAGCCCGTCAGCTCCGGGTACTTCTCCATGATCACCCGCACAATGTAGTGCAGCAGAGTCTGCTTCCGGTCCGTCGACTTCATCTCCAGCAGCTGGGGGACGGCAGAGTCAGGTTGGGGCCATGCCCAGGTGTCCACCCCCAGAACCTGCACCCAGCCGCCAGCCTCCGCCCCCTGCCCCATACCCAGCCACCAGCCTCCGCCCCCTGCCCCATACCCCAGCCGCCAACTTCCGCCCCCTGCTGCCCCCATGTGCCCATACCCAGCTTCTGCCCCCTGCCCCATACCCAGCCACCACCCCACCAGCACCCATACCCAGCAGTCACCATCGTCCCCCCTGCTATTCCCCCCCCAGTGCCCATACCCAGCCACCACTGCCCTCCCCCTGCCATTCCCCCCAGCACACCTAACCAGCTGCCACTGTCTGCCCCCGCCACCCCCCAACACCCATACCTAGCCACCGCCATCCCCCCAGCACCCCTATCCAGCCACCACTGTCCTCCCCCTGCCATTCCCCCCCAGCACCCTCCTCCCCCTGCCATCTCCCTCCCCTCCCAGTCCCCAGCCACTTCTTCTCAGGGTAGATGCAGCTCTATATTCCACATAGGCACGCGCACCAGCCAGAGCATTTTCCTGGCAGCACCCGGAGGAGGTGGCGCTCACGCCGCGCGGCCACAGCTCCTCGCTTCCTTGCCACCCCGACCCTCCTTCGGTTCTTTCGTCCCCCCGTGGCTGGAGTCAGAGCTCTGGGTGGCTCTGAACCTCACAACTCCTCCTCCTCTGACGTGGCTGGTCCGGGAGCCCATCGCTAGCTAGTGCCTTTCATGCCAGCGTCAGTCGGTTGGCTGGGTTAAGTGTTCCCCGGCGATGCCCTCGCCAGGGTTCAAACACCGTCCGTTGGGGTGGGGGGGAAGACCCCCATCAACGCCCTCAGAGGGTGCTTGCTCCGCTTAGGCGAGGCCCCCGTCCGAGAGCAGCCTTCGATTTGTAACGCGTTCACAAAACACACTCGGGTGGCTGGAGACCTCTGCCTAAAGCAGCACCGTGTCCAGCGGGCCACGAGGCCTGTTTCAGCACTGAGGCCTAGGGTCAGAGGGCACCCTCAGCCTCAGCGAGTGGTACCAGCCCATACTTTGGGACCGGGGCCTCTCCGGACTTGTAAGACAAATCGAGACCACTCCAGGTCTCATGGACACTCGTCTTCCTCCTCCAAGAAGAGCACGGCTACTGCTGGCATACAGGATGGAGCAGGTGCTTCCAGTCACTGCCCGGTACCACACAGGGGCGAGCGAGACCCCATACCATCGACTTCGGTTCTGGCCCCGGCGCGTCTACTGAATCCGGTACCGATGTGGGTGACGGTTTCCATGCCGGCAGTGGATCAGGCGGCAGCGGATCTCCCCTGCCTTTCCCTCCTGAGCTCTTCCTTAGTCCAGGGTTTCGCTGTCCGGATGGCCTGCTGAACCTCTGGGTCTGTCAGCACCGCACCCCGATGTGCCTTTGCCGCAGACTGTGCAAGTGAGGCTGGTGCTGGGCTTGGCACAAGGACCTCCTCGGCACCACTGGACATCACGCCGGCAACGTTACCACGGCGGCACTCCCCAGCCTCGCCGACTTCGGTCACAATGGCCCGAGCTCTGCACTCCTGCAAGGATTCTAGGGGTTCCTTGGGGGTGCGCACCGGGGGTGCAAAGGCGCCACTACGGGTCACTACCCACAACGCCCCTTTGAGCAATCTTTCCCCCCGAAACAGCAGGACTACCCCAGACAGGGGCACAGGTCCCAGAGGCAGCAGCATCGGGTTCTGGGGTCAGCCAGGCGAGATGCCCTCCCCCAGCCTCCTTTGCCCAGCACAGGGGTCCAGTCTTGACTTTCATTCCCTGTCCCCTCCGTTCAGGGGCAGGCTTGATTACCACCCACAGCTGGGTCCTAAGCACAGTCAGATCAGGCTGTGCTCTCCAGTGCCTCTCCCCTACTCCTCTCCACCCTGGCTCCCTGTCCCGCGGGCTGCAGGCACCCCACCGGATGAGTGACAGCTGCTTCCTGAGCAGGTCCTCTCTCTACTAGCTTTGGGAGTGGTGGAGAAGGTTCCTCCAGAGCACTGGGGCCAAGGTTTCTATTCCTGGCACTTTCTGGTTCCCAATGCTCCGGACCTTCGGGACACTCATTTCCATGTGATGATTCTCCCGAGCCACAGAAGATTTCTCCGATTTGTCGTGGCAAATGGCCATTTGCAGTGTACAGTCTTTCCTTTCGGTCTGTATTCTGCCCCTCCCCGGGTTTTTACCAAACTCCTGGTCTCAGGAAGAAGGGAATCTGTGTCTTCCCGCCCCTGGAATAACGGTTACTAAGGGGCAGGCCCAGAGAAGTTCTCTCTCATGTGCACATTACACTGTGCTGACTTGACCGTCTGGGTCTCACCCCAACACCCGGAAGTCAACATTGGGCCCCACTCAGAAAATGGAGTTCACTGCGGTCCTAATAGACTCTATGATTTAAGGGTGTTTTTGTCAACTGATGGTTTTCAGACGATTCTCTGCCTTTGTCTCGCTCTGCACTTCAACCTTCCACAACAGTTCGGAGGTGCCGAAGACTCTTGGGCCACATGCCCACATGCCCACAGGTGAGTCCATTTGCCGGGCTGCATGTTCGCCCTCTTCAAATATGGCTCAGGACCATTGACCGTCCAACCCTTCCCGCCCCTGGACAGGTTGGTCTGCCTCCCTCGCTGATCCTGGGGGATGGTCCAGGGGAACGTCAGGGTATTCCCTTCATCCGGCCCTTACCAATCTGGACTGTGGTCACCATCACCTTCCTGATGGACTGGGGACCACATCTGGTGTTTAGGGTCTGTGGTCGAAGCAGGAAGCGTCACTGTGTATCAATGTGCCATCTACAATGCCTGTCACGCTTCTCTAGAGCGCATCGGGGCTCAGTGGCTCGCATGATCGCTGACAAGAGCGTCGCGATGTGTTATGTGAACAGGGAAAGGGGTGCCACGCAGTGGCAGTTCTACGCTGGGTTCTGCTTGCCCAGAGTCCAGAACCGTCTCGTGACCAGCTCAGCAGGAACTTTTCCCTGAGTCACGAGTGGTCCTGGGAGTCCAGTGTCCTGCGCGTCACTGTCACAGCTTGGGGCACCCCAATGATCGCCCTGCTTGCCACATGGGACAACCATCCGTTCTTCTCCCTTCCACCTCAGCTGGCAAGCGGCTCTCCTGTATGCTTCTCCTGCGCTCCCGACCATCCCACAGGCCATCCCTTGTTCGGGCCTTACAGTTAGCTCATTGAAGGTGCATCCGGTGGCAATCTCAGTGTTTCATCTGCCAGTTCATGGAAGATTGGTGTTTTCCAGTATCGTGGTAGCAAGACTCTTAAAAGAAATCCTTCCTCTCACTGGTGGTGGAACCGGTTCCCTTGTGGGACCGTCACCTGGTCTTGGCAGCGCTGATACAACCCCCGTTTGAGGCTCTGGCAACTTCCCCCTTTTCTCTCTTGTGTCAAAAACCTGCGTTCCTGGTTGTGATGACATCTGCGTGGAGTCTGGGAGCTGCAGGCTTTGAAAGCAGAGCCTCCTTACTTGTAATTCTCTAGAGTGATGTTGAGGCCGCCCCAAAATTTGCGTCTAAGGTGGTCTCTCAATTTCATCTGAACTAGGCGTGTATTTACTGGGTTCTTTCCTAAGCCACATTCTTTCGTGGAGGAGCAGCGTCTCCACACATTAGATGTCAGACAACGTCTTGCCTTCTACCTGGACAGGGCTAAAACCTTTCCATGCTTTGCCTTCTCTCTGTGTCATAGGCAGACCGTGCGAAGGGACAGGCAGGCTCCATACAGTGGATAACTTCCTGCGTCAAAGCGGTGTAAGAAACAGCTTTGGCTAGGGGCGCTGGGACAATGTGCAAAGTGGGGGGCGCTGAGAGCCACTGATCCAAACTGCAAACCCTGCATGTGATGGAAACCACCTCAAGCCCAGGGGCATGGCAGCCCCCCCAGTTCCAGCACCTCTGGCTTCGGCTACACCCCCTCGAGGTCATTGTCCCCCTACACCCCTCGAGGGGTGCGAGCTCATTAGACAAAAGCACAAGCTACGTCAATAGCTTCCCTCTGTGGTTTACAGCCCATTAGGCCATTACCGTGGCACCCAGAGCAGATGCAGGCCTTGGTAAGGTGGCCCTGTAATCCCTGTGCAGGCAGATGCCGAGCTCGCCTCCCAGGTCCTGCTTGTGAATCACCACATGGAATACATGGCTGCATCTCAGAGAAGAAGAAACAGTCACTCCCTGTATCTGTGGTTCGTCCAGGTGGGATGCAAACGTCTCTTCTACGACCCCCACTCTGGCCCCTCTGAACTGGAGCCGTATCTCAGGGGTGTTCGGTGCGAAGGAACAGAAAGGGATCGGGGCGCCCCATACAGCCAGGGATGGGGTTGGCCACGAGGTGGAAGCGCTGCCCCTATGGGTGCTGCTAGGGAAAATTCCCAGCTCTGGTGCACTGGGCGTTCACGTGCCAAAGTGAAATATATGGCTGATCACATCTGGAAGAACCACAGTTACAGGGAGTAACCGTTTCCTGCCCTGCCACTGCCCCGTCCCGTGCCATCCCCACAGGGCCCACCCCCTGCCAACTCCCACCCTCATCCACACCCAGCCGCCACCACCCACCCCCTGCCAACCCCCCAGAGCCCACACCCAGCCGCCACCGCCTGCCCCCTGCCAACCCCCCAACACCCACACCCAGCCACCGCCTGCCCCCTGCCAACCCCCAACACCCACACCCAGCCACCGCCTGCCCCCTGCCAACCCCCCAGAGCCCACACCCAGCCACCGCCTGCCCCCTGCCAACCCCCAACACCCACACCCAGTTGCCACCGCCCGCCCCCTGCCAACCCCCCAGAGCCCACACCCAGCCACCACCGCCTGCCCCCTGCCAACCCCCCAGGGCCCACACCCAGCCACCGCCTGCCCCCTGCCAACCCCCAACACCCACACCCAGTCACCACCGCCCGCCCCCTGCCAACCCCCCAGAGCCCACACCCAGCCACCACCGCCTGCCCCCTGCCAACCTCCACCTGCATCCACATGCGGCCACCACTGTCCACCCTGCCAACCCCCCAGATCCCACATCCAGCCAATACCACACACCCCCTGCCACCCCCCAACACCCACACCCAGCCACCACCGCCCACCCCCTGCCAACCTCCCAGGGCCCACACCCAGCTGCCACTGCCCACCCCCTGCCAACCCCCCAGGGCCCACACCCAGCTGCCACTGCCCACCCCCTGCCAACCTCCTGCTCCCTTCAGTTCCCAGCTGTCACTGTCCACCTCCTGCTAGTGCTCCCGGTGCCCACACCCAGCCATCATCACCCCTCCCTGGCATGATCAGAGGAGACAGTGAGAGGACACTGTTTATGCCCTGGCAGTGAAAGCAGACTTTGCAGACCCTCTGATCTAGTGCTGGATTTCCTCACTGGGGGGCAGACCTGGCTGACAGAGTCAGGAGCCCCCAGATGCCAGCTCCCCACTCCCCCAGCATGAGACCCACAGAGTGAAACCTGCTGCTTGACCCTCCTCCCCCTTGTCCAGTCAAAGCAGGTGCTGCCTGGGGACTATTGGGGCTCCTGTCCCCAGAAAGCTGTGGGCTGAGGGGGGGCCCCTCCCCAACAACCTACCGCGTCGAGGCTCTGCAGCCGGAAGCCGTAGGCCGCTCCACGCTTGCTGCTGTTCATATAGTTCCCGAAGGCCAGGACGATCTGCAGAGAGAACGGTCACCAGGCAGGGCAGTGCCAGGCAGCCCTGCCAGGCTGGGCAGAGAGAACGGTCACCAGGCAGGGCAGTGCCAGGCAGCCCTGCCAGGCTGGGCAGAGAGAACGGTCACCGGGCAGGGCAGCGCCAGGCAGCCCTGCCAGGCTGGGCAGAGAGAACGGTCACCGGGCAGGGCAGCGCCAGGCAGCCCTGCCAGGCTGCAGCTCCCATGGGCAGCCAGGGCACAGGGTGCCGATCCCCGTTAGCCAGCCAGGTGGGGCATCCCCCTGGAGTGGGGAAGTGGCCTGGGCACGGGGCAGAAAGGCACTGAGACTGGCAATCACAGATACCCAGCCTGGCAGCTCAGGACACCAGCCAACTGGCTGCAGGGCTGCTTGGGGGAGTCTTCTCCCAAATAAGACGCTGCACCCAGCCCCGCCTGGACTCTCCCCCGCAGCCTAGCCCAGACCCTCCGACCCAGCCCCGCCTGGACTCTCCCCCGCAGCCTAGCCCAGACCCTCCGACCCAGCCCGGCCTAGCCCAGACCCTCCCCCACAGCCCGGCCTAGCCCAGCCCCTCCGACCCAGCCCGGCCTAGCCCAGCCCCTCCCCCACAGCCCGGCCTAGCCCAGACCCTCCGACCCAGCCCGGCCTAGCCCAGCCCCTCCCCCACAGCCCGGCCTAGCCCAGACCCTCCGACCCAGTCCGGCCTAGCCCAGCCCCTCCCCCACAGCCCGGCCTAGCCCAGACCCTCCGACCCAGCCCGGCCTAGCCCAGCCCCTCCCCCACAGCCCGGCCTAGCCCAGACCCTCCGACCCAGCCTGGCCTAGCCCAGACCCTCCCCCACAGCCCGGCCTAGCCCAGACCCTCCGACCCAGCCCGGCCTAGCCCAGACCCTCCCCCACAGCCCGGCCTAGCCCAGACCCTCCGACCCAGCCCGGCCTAGCCCAGCCCCTCCCCCACAGCCCGGCCTAGCCCAGCCCCTCCGACCCAGCCCCGCCTGGACTCTCCCCCGCAGCCTAGCCCAGACCCTCCGACCCAGCCCGGCCTAGCCCAGACCCTCCGACCCAGCCCGGCCTAGCCCAGACCCTCCGACCCAGCCCGGCCTAGCCCAGACCCTCCCCCACAGCCCGGCAAGCCCAGCCCAGGGCACAGGGACCCCCTCAGCCCCGCTGGGGCTGCTCTGGCCTTGCCCAGCACCCGGTCGGGCCCCAGGCCCCTCACCTCCAGGATGTTGCGGAGCTTGGTGGAGGACTTGAGGGACATGGAGGCTGCAATGATGGCATTGAGTTGCTGCAGACAGAGGGAGAGGCGGGTGAGATGGGCCAGCAAGGCAAAGCCCGAGTCCAAAGTGCCTGCAGAGACTGCCTTCTGCTCAGCACAAATCACCCCTCCCCCTGTCAGCACGAGGCCCCCCCGCTGGCCCCACCCCATGCAAGAGTCTCCCCAGGCATCCCCACCAGGGAGCCCCCACAGTACCCAGCTGGGCTCCCACCCCAGCCGAGCCCTGCCCAAAACAAGGAAGCCCACCCACCCGGAACGCACCATGACACCGGTCCCAGCGCTTCCAGACAGCCAGCGACACTCAGGATGGGTTCTGGACCCGCTCATCCAAAGGCCCTGGCCCTTGGTCCTGACCTGCAGCCCCTGCCACCCCAGCCCTGGGCTGCCCCGGCTCGGCTGCCCCGGCCCTGGGCTCTCCCACCACGGCTCAGCTGAGGCACCACCGTCCTGGCGGGCTGCCCTCCTTGCTATCCCAGTGTGACGAAGTGGGACTGTTCTTAATGTTTCCTCTGAATAGTGTGGGGGTGCCTCAGTTTCCCCTAGGCAGTTCTTAAGTATCTAGGTGGTGGGGTAAGGGTGTATGATCATTGCAGAGCCCTAGAGGGCAGGTGTGTGCAGGAGTCTGGACACAGAGAATGGCCGACACCCTGTTTCCTGGCAACTGATGGCCTGGGCCCTTCCCCCCCTGCAAGGTGAGAGCTGAAGGGTTGGAGAACAAAGGAATCAGGTGACCTCCTGGCCCGGGAAAGGAACAAAGCCCAGAGGAGGAGGGGCTGGAGGGGTTTTTTCAGTTTGGGGCTGGCTGGGACATGGAGTGAAGTGCAGACGTGGTTGTCTGGCTCACTGCCCCCCAGAATGGACCCAGCTGAGGGGTCCCGTTCTCTGCACCTGCAAGCTCTGTTTTAGACCATGTTCCTGTCGTCTAATAAACCTTCTGTTTTACTGGCTGGCTGAGAGTCACGTCTGACTGCGAAGTTGGGGTGCAGGACCCTCTGGCTTCCCCAGGAGCACCGCCTGAGCGGACTCGCTGTGGGAAGCGCACGGAGAGGCAGAGGATGCTGAATGCTCCGAGATCAGATCCAGGAAGGTGGAAGCTGTGTGAGCTGTGTGTCCTGAAGACAGGCTGCTCACAGAAAGGCGACTACCCCAGAGTCCTGACTGACTTCATGGGGAGCAGTTCCAGAGCATCGCCCAGGAACTCCGTGACAACTGGTGGCAGCGGTGGGATCTACTGCACCCCGTGGATGGCGCTTCCTGCAGTAAGTGACTGGGGAGCAGTAACACGAAGGGGGATTGCCGAGGACCAGGCCTGCTGAAGGCTCAGAGAGGAGCGGTTTCGGGGGGCGGTTAACCCCTGGGAGTGTGTGACCAGCGAGAAGTACTGTGCAGTAATGGGGTCCCCCTGGGGACTGCAGTGAGCAGTCTCAGGGGCGGAGGAGTCTGCAGCTCGACCCTGGCAAAGAGGTGGTGACCTTGAGAAGGGCTGGCACACTAGGGGTTCTCCCTGGAAACCGTGGGGAGCTGAGAACACACGGGCCTGTGAGTCCACAACAACTTGGGAGGAGCGGAGTGATGGCCTGTCACCGTCTCCTTAAGAAGGACATTGTAACCCTGTGCAGAAAGAGAGGGTTGAGCATTGGAAAGTTCACCAAAGCAGAGTTAATCGTGCAGCTGGAGGAGGATGACCGCTCTAAGGAACAGATTCCTGACCCCAACTGGGGCTATAGCAGGATCTGGGAGCAGCTGAAGCGGGAGCCAGGCATCGCCAAGACTCCTGTCCCCGACCAGACGAGGGTCTTCATGATCGGGTTCCCCATCGGGGGATCAAGACGGACGGGATTGCAGCTGAGTCTGAGAGAGCAAGAGGACCGTGGGAGACAGCGAGAGCCCGAGAAAGAGCTGCAGAAGCAGCAGCAGCATGAACTGGCGGTGGTGGGGCGGAGAGGCCTAGGGGACCTCCCCGGGGTGAGTGGGGATAGATCCCGGGGGGCCAGTTCCGCAGGGAACCTCGAGACTAAATTGCTGCCCCTGGTTAAGGAGGGGGGGGGTGTGGATGCCCACCTCACTGCCTTTGAGCAGGCTGGCGATTTGAACCAAGGGGACCCTGCGGAAAAGCCCCGGTGTCTAGCTCCCTTGCTGGGTCCCAAGGCCATAGACTCCGTCAGCCAGGTGGTTGGGGATGTGGACAGGCTCCCACTCCTGACCCCAACCTATATGTCTGTGTGGAGTTTCCTGGGGCCAGGCCCCCCGGACCTCCAGTGGGAGTAGAAGGTGATGGTCAATGGGGAGACATTCTTGGGGTGGCCAAAGGGCATGGGCTGCATAAACCTTCCCACATGCGGCCTGCGAGTGCTATCGACCACCCCTGACCTAAGGGAGGGCGTGAAACTGGAAGGGCCTGGTGTAACTCCTACCAAGGAATGGGAGAGATGCTGGGGCATCCATGGGAACGTTGGTGGCTTCGAACTTCCCCAGGTCACCGGCTAAAGTGACCCCGCTCAGTTCGATCTCGAAGGGGGGAGAGATGTGACGAAGTGGGACTGTTCTTAATGTTTCCTCTGAATAGTGTGGGGGTGCCTCAGTTTCCCCTAGGCAGTTCTTAAGTATCTAGGTGGTGGGGTAAGGGTGTATGATCATTGCAGAGCCCTAGAGGGCATGTGTGTGCAGGAGTCTGGACACAGAGAATGGCCGACACCCTGTTTCCTGGCAACTGATGGCCTGGGCCCTTCCCCCCCTGCAAGGTGAGAGCTGAAGGGTTGGAGAACAAAGGAATCAGGTGACCTCCTGGCCCGGGAAAGGAACAAAGCCCAGAGGAGGAGGGGCTGGAGGGGTTTTTTCAGTTTGGGGCTGGCTGGGACATGGAGTGAAGTGCAGACGTGGTTGTCTGGCTCACTGCCCCCCAGAATGGACCCAGCTGAGGGGTCCCGTTCTCTGCACCTGCAAGCTCTGTTTTAGACCATGTTCCTGTCGTCTAATAAACCTTCTGTTTTACTGGCTGGCTGAGAGTCACGTCTGACTGCGAAGTTGGGGTGCAGGACCCTCTGGCTTCCCCAGGAGCACCGCCTGAGCGGACTCGCTGTGGGAAGCGCACGGAGAGGCAGAGGATGCTGAATGCTCCGAGATCAGATCCAGGAAGGTGGAAGCTGTGTGAGCTGTGTGTCCTGAAGACAGGCTGCTCACAGAAAGGCGACTACCCCAGAGTCCTGACTGACTTCATGGGGAGCAGTTCCAGAGCATCGCCCAGGAACTCCGTGACACCCAGCCCCAGAGGCGAGCTGCCCATGCAGATGTCCCCCAGTGCACGTGGCAGCTCTGACAGCTAATGAACTAGCTTGAGATGCACCAAGGCTGTTCCCTGGGTCTCCTGACCTGACTGGGCAGATTAGAAGCCAGATTGCTGAAGAATAAATGCCCGTGATCCCCCAGCCCACCCCTCCCCGCACCGGGCCTTTCTTTGGAGGCCTGCGATGCTTCTCAGCGTCCGCAAGCCCCTGCTCGCCGATCTCATCGAGTCCTGGAGGAGGCCCAGGAGGAAGCATTCTGATGTCACTACCCCCCAGCCCACGGCAGAGCCCCCGCCCGGGTCACTGTGGGTGCAGGCCAGGCGGCCGCCCGCTCTGGCCCATACCGGCATCAGGAGCTGGGCCGTGTCGCTGAAGTTGCCCAGGAAGGTCATGATGTTCATGCGGTCGGCGAGGCGAGGGATTTGGCTGAATTTGATCATGAAGATGTCCTCGTCCGACAGCTCCTCGAGCGGCCGCTGCTCCTTCTCGTACTTGCGGATCAGCGTCAGCTCATACTCGGTGGGCACGAAGCGCTGCAGCAGCTCCAGGAAATCCAGGCTCAGGCTCTGCAAGTCGTACCTGGGGGAGGGAGGCAAAGAGAGGCCAGTGCAGCATTGCACACCCAGCTACAGTGTCCCTCGCTGGGAACAGAGCCTTAGCCACTCATCTCCCCGCCCCATTCGGCCTGCAGCTCTGGATCCACTCTGCCACTCCCCTGAACAGCCACTCCCGCCAGGTGGTCCTCCCCATGCCAGGCTCGCTCTGAGCTCTCTGGGGCTGAGCTCCCCTCTGATCCTCGCCCATGCCCTGTCACTTGGCCCTTCTGTGACTCAGCCCAGCCTGCTCTCAGCCCTCTCCTCCCTGCCAGCTCTTCCCTTTTTTTTCCATTGACCAAAGTGCCTGATTCTCTCCATGCTTCAGTGTCCCCCCCGCCCCCCTCACCCTTGATGTCTCTGCTCCTCTCCCATCACATGGTCTGCCTTGTCAATCTTCAACCCTGGTTCACCCTCAAAATCCACTTCCTGCTCTCGTGCAGCGGAGCATCTCTGGAAGTTCAGACCATGCTGACTTCCATTACAAGTTCATTCTCTTCTCCAGTTCTACCATTTCCCGAGCTACGTGGCTTTACTTTTCCAGCCACACTGAATCCCGTACCCACCGCAGACACGTGTTGCCAGCCTCAGCTCTCCCACCCCCTCTTCACAGAAATGTTACTGGCTTTCACAAAGAGATAACAGACAAGATCCAGTGTGACCTCCCCCTTCCATCCTCCCTCCCCTTCTTCCTGTCGCAGACTCTCTTCTGCTCTTCCTTTGCCATCCCAGTGACGCCATCCCATCTCCTCCCCTCCCCTCAGGGACCTTTCCCTCCCAATACAAGGATGCCTTAGTCTCTTCCATACAAAACCACCCATCCTTGACTCCCCTGCCTTTCCTCCTCTCCAGGCTCCTTGAACGCAGTGTCTGCAAAGGCTGTTTGCAGTTCTCCAATCCCATTGCAGGGAATTCACCAGCACAGTTACGAGTGCTACAATTACACAGGAAGTTTCCCCTGTCGACAAGCCCTTAGACCCACTCCAGGCATCTCTCGCTCCTTGTACACCGTCAAATCAGCTCTCACCAAAGTCTAACGGCTTCTTCCCAGCCAAACGCCAGGGCTCCACTCCATCCTCTTCCTCCTCAACCTCTCAATACCGGCGACAGCTCCCTGCTTCCGATTCCATCCTCCCTCCGCTCTCATCCCGTCCACATTCTCCCATCCCTCTCCAGCTGTCCCTGCAGCGTCCCGTTCGTTGAGCCCCCCGTCCTCTCCGTGGGCATCCCCTGCTCCTCACCCCTGGCCCCTGCTTCTCACTAGGCCCTCACCTCCAAGCCAGGCTTCAGATGCCAGCCTTAGCCAGAGATGCCCAGACCCGCCTAGCCAGGCTCCCCTCCCCACAGCCCTACACCTCAGCTCAGCCTCCCGACGTCAGCTCCTGGATGTCTGGCCAGCAACTTCAGCTCAGCTGAGCTTTGGGCCCCTCCAAGCCTCTCCCCTCCCCCGGGGTTCCACACCCCACCTCTGGCCATCACCTGGGCGTCTCCTCTCACAGGCCCTGGATCTAGACCAGAAGCGGGCAAACTACAGAACCACGGGCCACATCCGGCCCGCAGGACCCTCCTGCCTGGCCCCTGAGCTCCTGGCCTGGGAGGCTAGCCCCTGGCCCCTCCCCTGCTGTCCCCCCTCCCCTGCAGCCTCAGCTCGCCGCGCCGTGGGCACAATGCTCTGGGCTGCTGAGCAGCACAGTTGCAGAGCCGCAGCCTGACCAGTGCTCTGTGCTGCGTGTAAGGGTGCAGGGAGCTGTGGGGGTTGGATAGAGGGCAGGGGAGTTCGGGGTGGTCGTCAGGGGGTGGGGGTGTGGATAGGGGTCAGGGCAGTCAGAGGGTGGGGAACAGGGGGGTTGGATGGGGGCAGGGGTCCCGGGGGGGCAGTCAGGAATGAGAAAGGGGGTTGGTTGGGGTGGCAGAAGGCAGTCGGGGGGGGTCCAGGGATGGTCAAGGGACAGGGAGCAGGGGGTGGTGGATGGGGCAGGAGTCCCGGGGGGGCTAACAGGGAACAAGGGGGTTGGATGGGGCAGGAGTCCCGGGGGGCCATCAGGAGACAGGGAACAAGGGGGTTGGATGGGGCAAGAGTCCCGGGGGAGCTGTCAGGGGAAGAGAAGCAGGGGGGTCGGATAGGAGGCGGGGGCCGGGCCACCCCTGGCTGTTTGGGGAAACACAGCCTCCCCTAACCAGCCCTCCATACGATTTTGGAAACCCAATGTGGCCCTCAAGCCAAAAAGTTTGCCCAGCCCTGCTCTAGACCCTCCAGCCAGGCTGTGTCCAAGCCCTATGCTCCTTGCTCGCTCCCCTGTCTCCTGCCTCCGGCTGCAGCCAGCCTGGGCTCGGGCCTGTGCTTTGCGCAGGTGGGGCAGGGCACTCACGTCTCAATGGCCTTGCAGATGCTGTCGATGCTGAGGCCGCCCTTGCGGAGCGTGATGGCCAGGTTCTTGGCTCGGTTGGACTCGATCAGCGTCACCTTGCTAGGGGCCTTTTGAACAGCCTTCACCTTCAGGGTGCTGATGTCTAAGCTGGGGCCCTGAGCCTTCGTCTTGAACTGCTCCTCAAAGTCATTCATGTCCAGTTCCTGTGGGGAGGGGAGCGGAGAGGCAGAATGCAGCAGGACAGAGATGCAGAGAGGGAGGGGGAGCACCAGCACAATGTGGGGGGGGTGCAGGGGAGAGAGGGGGAGCCCGTTCCTCTAGGGCTGGGCCGGCTTCATACTGGTGACGTCCATGAAACTGTCCCAGCACTAGAGCCCCTCTCCAGGGTGCTGAAGAGCCTCCTCCAGCCACTTTCCCAGCAGGCTGGCAGGCAGGAGGCTCTTCCCTCTGCTTCCCGCACGCTGCTGCCCCATCTCACCTCCCTGGGCTGGGCTGTGCCAGGGCTGGGTGCTCCCGGGCTCAGGAGCCCACGCGGAGTCTCGCGACACCAGGCTGCCAATCCGGCCTACAGGCCCCTCGGGCAGTCTCCACGCAGAAATGCCTCGGTCAGCACAGCTCAGAGCCTGCTCCGCACCCCAGCCTATCCGCCCGGGACAAGACAGCCTCACCTGCAGGACCTTCTCGTCGTTGAGCTCGTTGAAGACGGTCCCGTTGATCTGGGTGGGTTTCAGAGCCACCCAGTTGAAGATGGGCATTCTGAACTTGGTTTGAATTGGCTTCTTGATCTTGACGGCTAGCAGGGAGAGGGAGGGAGAGGAGTGGGCTGGAAAGCTTGGCATGAGCGCCCACAGAACCAACCTGCAGCGCCAGGACAGCCAGGACCTTACAGCTCCTCCAGCACCCTCACAAAGCTTGCACAAGGGTTTCCACGCCTCCAAGAGAGCACGGCCCAGCTGGCCAGGGGCATTGTGGGCAATCTCCTTTCCCTGGCGCACGGCTTTGCCGCTGGAGGCAAGGCGGCAGATGGACCGATGTTCTGATCCATTTGGCAGAAGGCCAGGGACCAGGCTAAGCGGCCAGGACCTGAGCTGGAATGGCCACAGGTGCGATACTGAGTTAGACGGATCGATGGTCTGATACAGGCTGGCAGGGGGGTTTCACTGCTAGGTCAGGGGGACAGATCGACCCCAGGTCATTTTCAGCTGAAGGCTGTTTGGGGATGTGTGTGAAGTGATGCGTGTGATCAGTCTCCACAACACACCCAAACCCATTCCCCTGGCTGACTCAGCAGGGGTGAGGGCTGTCTGGACCAGGGGGACTGACCATCCCTTTTGTGATTAGGGTGACCAGATAGCAAGTGCGAAAAATCGGGATGGGGGAGGGGGGTAATAGGAGCCCATATAAAAAAAAGCCCCAAATATTGGGACTGTCCCTTTAAAATGGGGACATCTGGTCACCCTATTTATGGTGTGAATGATGCTATGCCTAATCGGTGGATAACCAGGGGACCCGTCTTCCTAGGGCATCCCCGGCCCCTCTGCCCAGCGCTGTGCTCTGGCTCTCACCCTGCACACTCCATGGACACCATCATATCCCGGAAACTGGACTCACCTGAACTGGCTGCTGTGCTCGGGCCACTGACCTCTCCAGCTGGCATTCCCAGGGGTGGGGGGGGTGGGGGGGGAGGTGCCGGGCCACCCTCCACTGAGAGGGGAGGAGGTGGTGGGATTTCGACCCCAGGAAGGGGCGGGGCAGGCGGAGGGGGTGCAGAAGGTGGGGCTTGCTGCTGAGAAGGCAGGTTGACAGAGCCTGCGTCGTCGGTGTGGGGCAGTGGTGGGGGAGATGGAGGCTGAGGAATCGTCTGGGCAGCAGCAGGGGGCGGCAGTGGGGAGCAAATGGAAGGAGATGGGAAATCTGCAAAATAAGTAAGAGAAATGTCACCCATCCACCCTGCCAGCAAGGGAGAGACTAGGCTCAGCAAGACGCCGAGGCGTCTGTCCCCAGCCACTGACCTGCTGGGTGACCTCTGGCAAGTCACAGCCCCCTCTCTGTGCCTCAGTTTCCCCATTTGTACCATTGGTGTACGATGCTGACCCTCCCCTGCAAAATGCTTTCAGATCCTCAGCTGGGAGGTGTAGCCAGAGAGTGTATCTGAACAGATCCGTGCAGCCCCTGGCCTGGGGGCCCCGATCCCAGGCAGCGGCCCGTGTGCACCATGGGGCGAACACAGGCAGCCGGTGGGCAGCGGGACCAGCACCAGCATGTGGAGATCCAGCTCCCTGCCGGCAAAGAGCCACCCTGGGGGCTCCGGGGCTTGCAGCCCCAGCCGGGACAGGTAACCCCACGGTAACCCAGAGCCTCACTCCCAATGCAGGGGTCCTCTTAACCCCTGCAGCCCCCCAGCTACGCTGCCCACTGACGGTACCTGTGCTGGTAGAGGCGGCAGCTTCTATAGGAACCGTGGGGACTGCTGTGGTTTCCATGACAACAGGGACAATCTCGATGGCAACGGCTCCCTCTGGCCCACGCAGGATCCGGACTAACCCCTTCTCCTCCAGCTCCTCCAGCTTCTGCTCCAAGGCCGAGGGACGGGCGTCCGCCGGCCGCTGCTGCGGGGGGGGCCGGGCTTGGCCGCTGGAGTCGTTGAGCCGCTCCTGAGCGGACACACACAGCACCGCGGGCATCAGCGCCATCCCCCCTCACAGGCGGAGGGACCCGATCCCCTCTGCCTCGCGCAGCAGCCAGCAGGGACCAGCCCGCCCGAGAGATCCAGCGGCGGTGGGGGGATCATCCACGAACAGAGAGAGGTGCCACCATGCCCCCCCGCCCCATCTCCGGCACTGGCAGCTGGGTGCCAGGAGCCCACCTACAGCAGGAGGGCCCCCGTCCCAGCCTCGCCGCACTGGGAGAGGAGCCTCTCGGGAAGGCTGACAGCAGCATCACCCCCCCACCTTTGCGAGATCTCAGTGCGGGAACATCTCCCCACTGGAACGCCCCCCACGCTCCCCGTCTCCCTGCCCCCACCCCGCCCGACACCTCTCTCACTGCCCCCCTGCACCTCCCCACTTGGCCTCACCCTGCCCCAGCCGAGGTGCCCCGCCCTCCCCTCCCCGCTGGTCTCACCCGCAGCGTCTCTGCTTCACGGCGCGTCTGGCTCAGCTGTTTCTCCAGCTCCGCGATCTTGGCCATTGACTCGTTCTCCACATCCTGGAGCTTCTCTGTGAGCTGCAAGAGGAGCGAGCCCTCAGCCAGTCCCCCACGAGGGGTGGGCCTGGGCACAGGCTCCCAGCACCCCGAGGGAGGAGGGGAGCTGCAGGTGAGACAGTCCCGATGCCAGGAGACCACGCTGGGAGCCCCCTGCCCAAGAGAAAGGTCCCAGCGTCCCCCCTCCAGCTGCCAGGGGCTGGGAGAACTCCTGGGACCGTAAGCCCAGGACGTGGGAAACCCCTGGGCTAGGCAGCGTGCCAGGGCACTCGCTGCCAGGGTCAAAGCTCCTGGTCCGATAGAGCCACAGGCGGCATGGAGGCCTTGTTCCCTAGCAACTCCCATTGGCCGAAAACAGGAACAGCGGGGACCAAAGCAACCAGCCCTCCTGTCCCGGAGCTGGGCGGTGCTAGGGGCCTGGAGGAGCAGCCCTGGAATCCCTCCCCGCTCTCAGGTCACAGAGACGCTGAGCACACGGCAGCATTTTCCTGCCCATACGCAGATGGGCTCCTGCAGCCGCCCTTCGCAGGAACGGCTCCTCGCTCCCTGCCTGCCCTGGCTGGTGCCCCAGGGCCCTTACATGCCCCACTTGCTCCTGGAGGTCCTCCATGTGCTCCAGCACGGCATTCTTGGTCTCTGTGTCCTCCAGCAGGGCACCCACGTCGAAGATGTTATCCAGGTACGCCTGGATCTGCACCTGCAGCTTGTCGCTCTCCGTGTAACGCAGCCTCTGTCACAAGACAGCAAGGGTCCCCATTCAAAGCCAGGCCCAGGCCCAGGCGTCCTGAGTCTAACGTTCTCAGCTGAATGCACATCCACACACACCTCCTCTTCTGGGGTCTCCGCGCAGCCTCCACCCTGCTCCTCCAGCCAACACAACTGGTCTGGAATGTGGCTCTGGGGAAGAGGGAGCCGGAGGAGCCCAGTCCTAGCCCAGCCCTTCTCTTTCCCAGCATTTCCAGGCTGCGTGGCCAATAGCCCAGGCTGGTATGTCACACGTGGTGCGTGCGGACGAGGCCCATTAAAGGAGATGGCTGTAGACAGAGGATGTCCCTCGTTGAGAGGACAGTGGCTAACACCTCCAGTGATGGGGGCATACAGACCAGCCTCCTCTCTCAGAACTCAGGGGGTCAGAGCAGCCTCACCTCCAGATACTCATCCAGCCCCAGGTGAGTGAACTCGTACTGCAGGAAGACGCGGAAGTTCATGTTCTCCACCGAGTGCACCACGATGTTGATAAACTGCATGCAGGCCACCTGCCGGGGAGCCCCAGGGTTAGCACCAGAGCCTCTCCTTCCACCAGGGCAAGCGGCGGGCGGGGGGTAGTGAGACACAAGCAGGGACACTATAGCCATCAGTGACCAGCACCAGAAGCAGCTGCCTGGCCTCCCAATCTTGTGACCTTGCCGCTCGAGGGTCTCGTGCTAGGCACATAAGCCAGCGTGAACAGTTCCAGCACGCATGAGATGGTGTCTCCCAGAGCTAGTGCCCTAGCGTGGCCGCGGAGTGCTTTAAGGAATTAGCAGAGAGGAGGCCCAAGGTCAAGCAAGTCAGCAGCAGAGAAGAGAACCCCAGCGTCCTGCCACCCACTCCAGAACACTGTCTCCCTTAATCAGAGCAGAAGAAATCATTGATCGTTTTTGTTTGGTGGCTAAATCCTAAATAAATAAATAAATAAATAAACTCATTTTCTTTCAAACCGAAGTGGGATTTTTTTCGTTTTTTCCTCTCAATGAAACAAAATCCACCACCACAACAATGTCATTTGCACTGAATGCAACGTTCGGAACGCCGACTTGAAACAAAAGCGTCAACCCAGTTTGTTTAGACATTGGCTAAATAATCTTTTTTGCTTTCAGGGTTTTTTGTGGCTGAAACTATTCACCGTGTTCGGCCCAAATTCAGTGCCCGAAAAATTTTATGGTGGATTTACTATTTGCCAAAGAAGTGTCACCCAGCTGGACCTTTAACACAGCCACGCTTAGTGGGAGGAGAGGAGGCAAGCCCAGAACCAACACAGCTGCTGGACACAGGGAAAATCAAGCCTCGAAGACCCAGTCAGAGGGGCTAATGGCATTTGGAACTGCCCCCTGCTCGCTCCGAGAGACCCTCCAGACTTGCAATATATCAACTACTGCCCTCTAGTGGTCTGATGCCTGTGCACGCTAAAAGCCCTATTACTACTGACCCCAAATGGGATTCACCCGTAGTTCAGGTGGCAGAGGCCTGGGAGTGAGGTTACAGGTTCTTTCCTCAGCGCCGCGCATGTACGGTTTAACAGAGGGCTGAAGGCTGTGTGCGGAGCCCTGGATCCATCCCAGGGGCAGGGGGGCATGCCCACCTATGGTGACAGGCGGAAGGAAGGGGTGCTGCAAACAGCTCTTTCCTGCACTAAGCAGATGGAAAAACCAGCCAAGTCTTCACATCACACAAGCCCTGAACACTCAGGCAGCAGCAGCATGTTATGGATGGTCTGGGGGATGGGGCAGGCGACGGGGCTGCCCTCCCCCCCGTCACTCTCCTCCCCCAATGCTCACCATGAAGTCAATGTTACTGTCCTCATTTCGGAAATACTCCATCAGCTTCTCAAAGCGATTCTTCTCTCCGCAGACCTGTGGGCAGGAGCAGAGACCGCTCAGCGCAGGCGGATTCTGTGCCACGGGCTGCTGCTGCTCCCTGCCAAGCAGAGAAGCCACCCAGCGAGGGAGCCGGGCCCAGACGGTGCCATCCTGCTGCCCTAGAGAGCAGTACGGTATCTGCCCTGCAGCCAGCCACAGTCCAAAAGCTTTGCAGTGCCCAGAACACGTGTGAGCCTGGGCAGTGCACGGGTCTGCGAGTGTAGGTGCACGAATGAGTGTGCCAGAGCAGACACCCCGCTTCGCTGAGCTCGCCCCAGCGTAACCCCACCCCTCACCACAGCCTGTTCCAGCTCTGAGCCCTCGGCGTAAAACCCCTGCAGCCCGTCTTCTGTTCCAAGGCTTGTGGGACTGAGATTTTTGTGCACTCCTAGAAATGAAGCCAAAGGCAGCTGGGGGAGAAAGGGGGGTAGATTTCCCAGGGGATCTCCAGCTCCTCCTCCCTGCCACATTACTCTAGTAGGTCAAAGCCCCCCAAGGTAAGAGACCATGCAGCGCCCCGCACATGGGGCCCTGGTCTGTGACCAGGCTGCCAGGTGCTGCTGCAGTACAAATCCTCGATAACAACTTGGCCCAGGATGAAACTCCAAAAACTGGCATCGATCTGCCACTAACTGGCATCCATCAGCTGACCAGATGGCTCAATAAAGCCAATGCCTTGCTGCCCCATGGGACTCATAATGACAGCGACCCAGAGCAGGAGAGGGACTCTTGTACATGGACATGGCCAGGGCACACCAGCAGGCGGCCACATGGCGATTGCTGGAATCCCAGCTGCAGAGGGATGGAAACCACGGAGGCATAAATGTTCAGTCCAGTGCAGCGACTCCTGGGAAGGGTCAGGCCAATGCAGTGCAGCGGGCAGCCCCTTCTGTGAGCCTGGTAGAGGCTGGGCCAGGCCCTGGGAAGACCCAGGATAGGGATACGAGGAGAGGTGGGCTGGGAGCTAGAGCCAGAGAGAACCGGAGGGTGCGTCTGAGTCCAGCAGCCTCCTTGGTTCACCATGGCCCTGCCCAGGCTCCTTCCCTACCAGGAGGGACGCTGCAGCTCAGAACAGGGCCCTGTGATGGTCAGGGCATTTGGGTCCAGCTCCAGCGCTAGGTCCTTTGGCCAACGCCAGGGCATGAGGACATGGGCAAGGTCTGGCCCTCAGAGAGACGGCCTTGTTCTGGGCAGGACTTCTCCAGTTAGCGATGCCTGCGCCATCCTACCCCTGTGCAGTGCAGGGGCAGTGCCCGGGCCACAGGACCTGGGCCAGAGCCAACCAACGAGGGGAGGGAATTGGGGGGTTGTGGACAATTAAATTCCTCCAGCTGCTCCCTGGCTCTCATTTCTCTACTGTTCCTTGCAGGGTGCGGGCTCTGCCATGGGGCTGTGAGCCCCCCATGGCCCATCGTGCAGTGCCAGCAGGGGCTTGGAGAACTCACTCAATACATTAATTAATACCGATTCCCCTCGGATAGCACCTTCCAGCCGAGGCTCGGCACTGGAGCCTCACGCCCCCTTTGAGGTGGGTTAGTTTCATTATTCCCATTATACAGATGGGGAAACAGAGGCATGGAGCTGGAATGGTCTGGCCCATGGTCACCCAGCATGCTAGCAGCAGAGCCAGGAATAGAACCCAGGCGTCCTGGCTCCAAGCACAGCCATGGCTGGGATGCAGGGATAGGAGAGAGACAGCACGGGTGGCTGCTGAAACAGACATGCTAGTGAACTGTAACCCGAGTCACGGAGCCAACAGAGCCCCCCGTGTCCGGCCCCCATGACTGCAGGCCATGCTCCGGCTCGCTGGCCCGTCTCCAGCACAAGGGACCAGGTCCTCTGCCCTCCATTCATCGTTCAGCTGTCAGCCTGGGTTCCCGTCTCCCGCTCGCCTCCCGCTAGCCTCAGCCCAGCTCCCTGCTGCTGCACCCGGGAATTCAATCCAGCCTGCAGCCCATGTCACCCAATCGGCCCCTTTGTTGGAGCCCCCTTGTAGGGTTACAGCAGTAACAGAGCGACAGCTGGGGCAGCTCATTGCCAGGCACCAGCAGCCCTGCCCGAGCATCGTATCGCTGACCGAATGGGGCCAGCACTTCACACACTGCCAGCGTGGAACAGCCACCACGCAGGGGCCCTCGGCACATTGGTTCTGTTCCACCAGGGGAGAAGGGGGAGCAGCAAAGGGCAACAGCAGGACACGGTGTGACGAAGTGGGACTATTCTTAATGTTTCCTCTGAATATTGTGGGGGTGCCTCAGTTTCCTCTATGCAGTTCTTAAGTATCTAGGGGGTGGGGTAAGGGTGTATGATCATTGCAGAGCCCTAGAGGGCAGGTGTGTGCAGGAGTCTGGACACAGAGAATGGCCGACACCCTGTTTCCTGGCAACTGATGGCCTGGGCCCTTCCCCCCTGCAAGGTGAGAGCTAAAGGGTTGGAGAACAAAGGAATCCGGTGACCTCCTGGCCCGGGAAAGGGACAAAGCCCAGAGGAGGAGGGGCTGGAGAGAGTTTCAGTTTGGAGCTGGTTGGAGACATGGAGTGAAGGGCAGACGTGGTTGTCTGGCTCACTGCCCCCCAAAATGGACCCAACTGAGGGGTCCTGTTCTCTGCACTGACAAGCTCTGGTTTAGACCATGTTCCTGTCGTCTAATAAACCTTCTGTTTTACTGGCTGGCTGAGAGTCACGTCTGACTGCAGAGTTGGGGTGCAGGACCCTCTGGCTTCCCCGGGAGCCCGCCTGGGTGGACTCGCTGTGGGAAGCGCACGGAGGGGCAGAGGATGCTGAATGCTCCAAGGTCAGACCCAGGAAGGGGGAAGCCGGGTGAGCTGTGTGTCCTGCAGACAGGCTGCTCACAGAGAGGAGACTCCCCAGAGTCCTGCCTGGCTTCGTAGGGAGCAGTTCCCGAGTATCGCCCGGGGACGCCGTGACACACGGCCCCGGGGGCTGCTGGGCAGGACAGAGGGACACTGACAGCGCTATGCTGGGTGGCAGGGCTAGGCTGGGGGCAGGGCTAGACTGGGGCAGCGTGGGGCTGCCAGGCAGGACATGGGGACACTGGCAGACTTCATGCAGGGTACCCAGGACTCTGGCACAGCCTCTGCCCATCGCTTGCCACCATTAGCAGCACCACACTCAGGAGCCCTTCCCTCAGTGCCCCGAGCTCTCTGGGCGGGGAGATGAGGGAGCTTTCCCCAGTGCTTGGCCTTCCCCCGAGAGGCAAATCTCCGCCACTGCGTGAAGTGCCCCCGTCCCATCCTGTGCTGCACTAGAACCTCCCTGAGGGAGCCCAACGGGAGACACTGGCAGCACCCGGGCACCAGCCACGCCTGCGAGAACTTCACGGCTGGCAGCGCAGAACCCGCTCTGAGTGCCTGGCAGAGGAGCTGGGCATTCTCCGCTCCGGGGGCACGGGCCGTGGGGCCGTTGCAAAGGGACGTCAGACCCTTCCTTCAGAGCCGCGACACCAAGGGGTCAGAGGTGAGGGGATTTTACAAACCCCAACAGCAAGAGGGATGGTTTCAGGAGCCCAGAACGGGCAGGCTGTTCCCCAGGGACGGCAGGTGGGGGGGCGGCTAAATGTGAGTGGGACGGAAGGATTGTAGGCTGGCTCCAAGGTCATTTGGGGGAGATTTTCAGAAATGTTTAAGGGAGTTAGGAGCATGACTCCCATTGATAGCCAATGGGACTGTGCTCCTAGCTCTCCTAGGAACTTCTAAAAGACTTCCCCTTCCTGGCTGTATGGGGGCAGGGCAAGACTGGTCATGGGCAGAGATACCATGCTGTATCACCAGCTTTCCAGGCAACGCCCTATGGTCAGAGCCAGGGTCGAGGAGTAGGAGACCTGAGGTCCATTCCTGCCTCTGCCACTAACTCACCATGGAGCCTTGGGTGAGTCCTTTCCCCACTCTGTGCCTCAGTTTCCCCATATGTACCACGGTAGGTAACTGTGACCTCCCTCCATAGGATTTACAAGGGTCAATACATCAGCGTCTGGAAAACACCTTGAGATCGTTGGCAGAAGGGGCTAGGGAAGGGCGCCGGATTGTTCCTTGCTACCACTAAGGGCTGGCGCAGACAGGAAGAGACGGGAAACCTTCGGTACGGCGTCCATCCGACACCCTGCGACACACCCGCATGCCAGCTGTCAGCCCTGGGCAGGGAGCCACGGAGGGCAGAGGTCACGTTCTGACCCCATTCTGAACACCCCCACCTGCAGACAAGCCGGAGCCAGTGCTGGGGGCTCCCAGAAGGCAGCAATGGCAGGAGGGTTGGTTCTTGCCCCAGCACTGGCAGCAGAGACATGCCCTGCCTCTGCCCATCCTGGCTAGAGCATGGGGTCCTGGCCCCCTGCTCTGTCTGCAGAGACACGCCAGCCCTGCCAGCCAGGGCATGCTGCGGAGGGGAGGGGAGGGGATGGAGGGAAGCGTGAGCCAAAACACACCGAGCTGGTGAGGGGCTGGCTGGCGTGCAGATGGCCGCTGGGCTCGGGGAAATGTCTGTGTATTCCGGGGATGGAGGACAGGCTCCACGGAGTGGGGCTGTGACGGACTGGGGGATTGCAGAGGGGAGAGGGTCCCGCCGCTCCAGCCCTGCGTCAGTGCCAAGGAGAGCCCCTCATGGACCCGGCCCACAAGGTGTGAGGCAGGGGCTCCTCAGAGAGAGACGTGCTCCATGATGCTCCCCCCGGCCAGAGACCCGTCCCTCAGAGAGACCCCACCTGGGCCCAACCCGATGCTCTGCTCAGTTCTGGCACAGGGCGGGCCGGCCACGCACAGCACCCACGTCCTTACGCCGAGGGCACAACGTGGTCCTCGGACTGGAGGGGAGACGTAGCTCGGCCCCCCAACAGCAGCGACCAGGTTACCTATCTGACTGGCCAGAGCCCTAGAGGAGGGCCATGGGGTGCAGCCCTGCGCAAGAGGCGGGGCGGGAGGTGACCGAGCAGGGCTCCCCCAGCTCCTGACACGCACAGACACAGCAAGGCGGCACCGAGGGACCAGAACCAGGCTGCTCAGTCACGGAGCGTAAATTCCTGTGGCTGCCACGCACAGCCACGTTCCTTAGGACCTGGTGCGTCTCCTCTCCTCAGACCTGGCCCAGCTCAGCCCCCAGCAGGCAGCTGGGTACCAGATGGGGAAACTGAGGCCTGGGGAAGGGCAGGGATTTATCAGAGCTACACTGAGAGCTGCTGTCAGAACTGGGACTAGGAGGCAGGAGTTCCTGGCTCCCACCCCTAGGCCAGGCCCCACCCCCATTGCCCCCATCCTCTCCAGCAGGGGCTCTGAGATCCTCAGGGCCAGCCGGCTCCTGGGCCCCACCGGCTCTGACCCAGTCGCTGGGGGACCCACCTCTTTGAAGTTGTCAAAGGCAGCAAGGATGATGTCGTGCCCTCCTCGGACCAGGCACACAGCGGCCAGCAGCTCCAGGACGAGGGCTTTGGTCCTACAGGGAGAACACAGGGTCTGACTCCCTCTGGGGGCTGCCCCTTCTCTATGGCATCAGCCACAAGGTGCTTGTCCTCACTCACTGTGCCCCCTCCCTATGGTCTCTAATTCACTCCCAGGTCCGTCAGCCCCCTGCCAGCTTCCATTGCCCATATGTTAACCTCTCAAATGACGTGTCCCGTGCTGCCCTGCACGCTTGGGGGAGCTCCCCAAAACATCAGCAAAGCTGCCTCCTGACCCTCCTTAAATCCCTCCTTTGCCGCCATGCCACAGCCAGGCCACCACTGACCAGCCCTACCTCGCTGCTTCCTTGTGCTCCCCCATCTCTGTCTGCAGCTGCCGTCTCTTGTTTCTTACTTAGTCTGTCAACTCTCTGGGGCAGGGCCTGGCTTTTTGTTCTGTGTTTGTACAGCACCTGGCGCAGCAGGGACCCACAGCATGAGGAAGAGGGGCGGGGAGCATACCTGGGGTTTTTGTTGTTCAGACTCAAGGTGATCTCGTTGACACAGGCTGGATGGTTCATCACCAGGCTGAATCCAGACTAGGGGGAGAGGCAGGTGTTAGCAGGTTTCATAGAATCATAGAATATCAGGGTTGGAAGAGACCTCAGGAGGTCATCTAGTCCAACCCCCTGCTCAAAGCAGGACCAATCCTCAACTAAATCATCCCAGCCAGGGCTTTGTCAAGCCGGACCTTAAAAACCTCAAAGGAAAGAGATTCCACCACCTCCCTAGGGAACCCATTCCAGTGTTTCACCACCCTCCTAATGAAATAGTGTTTCCTAATATCCAACCTAAACCTCCCCCACTGCAACTTTAGACCATTACTCCTCGTTCTGTCATCTGCTACCACTGAGAATAGTCTAGATCCATCCTCTTTGGAACCCCCTCTCAGGTAGTTGAAAGCAGCTACCAAATCCCCCCTCATTCTTCTCTTCCGCAGACTAAACATCCTCAGTTCCCTCAGCCTCTCCTCGTAAGTTGTGTGCCTCAGCCCCCTGACCATTTTTGTTCCCCTCCGCTGGACTCTCCAATTTGTCCACATCCTTTCTGTAGTGGGGGGTCCAAAACTGGACGCAATACTCCAGATGTGGCCTCATCAGTGCCGAATAGAGGGGAATAATCACTTCCCTCGATCTGCTGGCAATGCTCCCACTAATGCAGCCCAATCTGCCGTTAGCCTTCTTGGCAACAAGGGCACACTGGTGACACATATCCGGCTTCTCGTCCACTGTAACCCCTAGGTCCTTTTCTGCAGAACTGCTGCCGAGCCATTCGGTCCCTAGTCTGTAGCGGTGCATTGGGTTCTTCCGTCCTAAGTGCAGGACTCTGCACTTGTCCTTGTTGAACCTCATCAGATTTCTTTTGGCCCAATCCTCTAATTTTTTTAGGTCCCTCTGTATCCTATCCCTACCTGCCAGCGTATCTACCTCTCCTCACAGTTTAGTGTCATCTGCAAACTTGGGGCGGATCCCACGCCTCACCCTTCCCCCCCACACACTCTGAAATGCTTGTGTGTCTTTAAGGCAGAGACCACCTGGGCAAGACCAGAGGGGCACGGATTGCAGGCCCATCGTGCCCAAGGTGCTGGCAAGCCCCTGCCAGCTGCTCTGCCCCCTCTGCCGGCCCCCACAGGACCCGACACACCAAGCTGAGCCAGGCCAGTTACAAGGACCACACTGAGGAGCAGCTGATGCCATGGGCATGATGGCACTCAGAGCCCCCTCCCCTGCCGAGGAGAGACCGCAGCACTTAGGGGTCTCTCTCGTGGACCAGGCCCCCAGGCTCAGAGCCGCAGAGAGTCCAGGCTTCCAGGCAGCACATCAGGAGGGGCTGCAGGGATGGCAGCTGGGGGCAAGAGGGAGAACCCAACCGGAGGGGAGGGGAGAAAGGGGAAAAGGAAGGAAGGGGGAAGAATCATAGAATCATAGAATATCAGGGTTGGAAGGGACCCCTGAAGGTCATCTAGTCCAACCCCCTGCTCGAAGCAGGACCAATTCCCAGTTAAATCATCCCAGCCAGGGCTTTGTCAAGCCTGACCTTAAAAACCTCTAAGGAAGGAGATTCTACCACCTCCCTAGGTAATGCATTCCAGTGTTTCACCACCCTCTTAGTGAAAAAGTTTTTCCTAATATCCAATCTAAACCTCCCCCACTGCAACTTGAGACCATTACTCCTCGTTCTGTCATCTGCTACCATTGAGAACAGTCTAGAGCCATCCTCTTTGGAACCCCCTTTCAGGTAGTTGAAAGCAGCTATCAAATCCCCCCTCATTCTTCTCTTCTGCAGGCTAAACAATCCCAGCTCCCTCAGCCTCTCCTCATAAGTCATGTGTTCTAGACCCCTAATCATTTTTGTTGCCCTTCGCTGGACTCTCTCCAATTTATCCACATCCTTCTTGTAGTGTGGGGCCCAAAACTGGACACAGTACTCCAGATGAGGCCTCACCAATGTTGAATAGAGGGGAACGATCACGTCCCTTGATCTGCTCGCTATGCCCCTACTTATACATCCCAAAATGCCATTGGCCTTCTTGGCAACAAGGGCACACTGCTGACTCATATCCAGCTTCTCGTCCACTGTCACCCCTAGGTCCTTTTCCGCAGAACTGCTGCCTAGCCATTTGGTCCCTAGTCTGTAGCGGTGCATTGGATTCTTCCATCCTAAGAAGAAGAGGAAGGGGGGATGCTGGAGAAAGGGATGCAGGGGAGAGCAGGAAGGTGGCAACTCAGTCACATTCAGGTTTCAGGCCCCACGTGGTGGGACTGACCCTCTGGTCAGCACAGCCCACCCAGGAACGCCCCCGGGGTGCCAGGTGGAACCCGCACTCGCCCCCACCCCGTATGCCTGGGCTGGAGATGTATCAAACAGTTCACTGCCCGAGGGGCAGGCGAGAGGTCGCCAGCACCATCTGGGCTTCGGGGACTGTCTTCTGCTGGGACCCCACAGATTAAATGGTGGGGGCTGCTGGCACTGTGCCTCTGGGGTCCCTCCATTTTCACGGGTGGCTGGTGGAGTCCGGGCCACCGCTGGGTGGGATGATTTCCCTGAGACTGTCCCGGAGGGGCAGCACTTGGTAACAGCTGGGGACAGCGAGGCTCCCTGGGGTGGCTCACAGCTAAGTGGGGCTGAAACTCAGCAGGGAGATCACAACGCCAGACACGTCTCTCCCCGGCTGGCTGCTGGGAAGGGCGAGGGGCTCCCTGTCCCAGAGTGGGGGGGCTCTGCTCTGCAGTGCCTGGACAGGGAGCTCCAGCCCGAGGGTTACCGTGGTCCCTGCACAGCCGCACAGAGCAGGACCCAAACCCCCTCTCTGCCCAGGAGTCTCCCACCCCACCGGGAACTGCCTTGCTGGCGAGCGTGCTGGCCGGGGACCAGCACCTGGCCCCCCGCAGGGCTGCGCTCGGGCCGCGGCCTTGCCCCACCTGGTAGTTCATGATGGCGCGCAGACACATGATGCAGACGTGGACGTCGTCCTTCTGGCCGATGATGCGCGAGTTCCGCAGAGCCTTCCTGCTGGGCGCCGGGTTGAGTCTGGGCCAAAGGGAGAGAGCGGGTGACGCCAGGGAAGGGCTCGGCGGGCAGCACAGCCACAGAAAGCACCGGCTGGGGGCCTGGCTGGCTCAGACTGGGAACGGGGTCCCCTCTGACCCGTCCACAGTCTGCAGCCCAGACACCCCCCCACAGGCCGTCCTGGCAGAGAGGCCAGCGACTGAGTGGGCTGGGCTCTGCCTCGCGCCAGGACAGGACTGAGGCCCTGCGGTGGGTCGAGCGGGGCAGCTGCTGAACCTGCTGCGGGAAATCAGGAGAGGACCCTTGTCCCAGGGCTGTCAGTCCGGTGCCTTTCACCAACACTACGGGGGCTTATGGCCTGGAACGACCTGGCATTGCGGCTGGCCGGGGAGAGCAAAGGGCACCGGCCCGGCCCAGTCTGCACCCTAGTGCACTGGTGATCTCAGATGGCTGCAGGAGGCTCACCGGGGCGCATAGGAGTTCATAGGTGGCCTGGGTTTACTCTCCTGATCGCTCCAAGGGGCGCTGGAGGGGACGCTTGGGTGGACTTGTTGAAAGAATGTGTGGATCTGCTGGTTCAAGTGGCAGCACCTGAAGGAGGATTACGGCCTGCAGGACAGGAGGGAGAAACAGTCCTTGATGGGGAGGTGCCCTCCTTGGAGGCATGTGGCGGAGTGGAATGGCGGGGGCTTGGCGACCTCTCTGGGCCACAGGCCGATGGCCAGGAGGCCTCAGCGTCCAGCAACGGAGCAAGGCCAGGTTGTGCACTAAGCACCACGCTCTTCTTACAGGTGGCTAGAGGGCCCAGGGCCTGGATCTTCCTTGGCTTTACCACCAGGCCCTGCTCATCACACCTCTGATCTTTGCATGCAGTGAACTTCCTTTGCCTTTCCATGCTCACATTTCTAAATATCCAGTCCCTAAAGAGGGTCCCTGCCCTGTCCATGTCACTGCACTGGCAGCTGCTCCCCGCGTCCCAACCCCTCAGAGCGGATGGCACACATTGACACCCCCACAGCCTGCAAGGGCGCAGTCTCCAGGGGCACATGTGTGGGCTTTAAGCCAGTAATTCTGGGCTGGGTTCCTGAGCAGTCACTGCAGGTAGCAGCCGGGTGAGCTGGGAACTCAGTAAGTCCCTATTGATTCTTAAGGGGTATTTCTGCTCTGGAAATCAGCTGGCACAGTGCCTGGAGTGCCATGGCTATCATCTCTCTGGCTCCATGCCCAGCGTGCTGTGGTTAGGTGATTTCCTAGCTGCCAGCCTTGCAAACACACCCCGGGGAGTGGGGGGGACGACACGCCAGGCTCTTTCCTCCTTGCACATCACCATGAGCAGCCAAGGCTCTGCAGGCCAAAGCAGACACCACCTGCGCAGCCCTAGAACTGCCCAAAGGAGCGATTCTACGCATGCACAAAAGGCTCCTCCCCCGGCTAAACAGGTCCCGCAGCGCTAATGGGGTCAGACTCCGGCCGCCCCCTGCCACCCGTGGCTGGGCTGGCCCCACAGGGCCAATGGGATCAGACTCCAGCTTACTCCCCCTGTGGCTAGGCTGGCCTCACAGGACCAGTGGGGTCAGACTCCAGCTCCCACCCCCACCCCCTGACTGGGCTGGCCCCACGGGGATAACAGGAGTAAACACCTGTATCCCTGAGTCAGTAGGTCTGACTGCACACAAAGGGAGCGTGAAGCGGCACCGTAGGACAACCTCACACACGACGAGAAACAGAACTGGGAAGTGAGCCAGAGCCTGACCCCAAGCACCAGGAACCCTGGGGCAGACGGCAGAGCCAAATCTCCACCATCCCCAAGAGCGAGCCCTGGTTACCTACCGTGAGACACGGCCCGAGGGAAGCGTGCAAAAGAAGCCTGTGGTTAGAATGTAGGAGGGGAACGGGCATGCACAGAGCCGCATGAGGTGAGCGGGCTTTGAACTAGAACCGTCTCCCATCAATATGGATCAGAACCAGCCAGATTCAGCCTGGGTGTGGGTGGGTCCAGCTCCACAACGTCCACTTTTAACATTTCACCTTGTTTTCAGATCCACAAGATTTTACCCTATTGTCCTTTTAGGCCTCACAACCTATCCTGTGCTAGCACCCTGATGGGGAAACCGAGGCACAGGAGGGGACAGGACTTGTCCCAGGTCACATGGTGAGTCAGGAGCAGAGTCGGGATGTTTTAGTGGTCAGGGCACTAGGTTCAATTCCCTGCTCTGCTACAAACCTACTGTGTGACCCTGGGCAAATCGTTTAGTCTCTCTGTGCCTGAGCTGGGTGAAATGGGGACAATGGCACTTCCCTACCACCTGGGGGTGCTGAGGAGAAATACATGAGAAGAGGCCAGTGGTAACAGATAAGTAGTTACGATAATTTCTCAGGGACAGAACCTGGATTCCTGGCGCTGGGTCCCCTGCATTAGACAGTCCGTGCTTCCTGGGGCTGCGGGAGTGGGGTGTAATTCAGGTACAGATGTTCTCTGGGTCACCAAGCTCCATGTTTATCAGTTTAGGGGGCAGTTGTTAGAGACCTCCCAGATTATCATTTACCCACACTTGGCCTTCTGGCCAACATCAGGTCAGTGCAGTTTCTGGTGGTCCTCTAGCGGCTACAGCCCTGACCCCGCTGCGCAAGCATCACTCAGCCACAGCCAATACACTCAGAACTCAAGGAGCAGTGCTGGACATTTATTTCTTGGTGGTGGTGGGTCTTCTTAAATTTATTTTTATTTTAATTGTGAAAAATTTCAACCCGCTCCATTATTCAGGGCTCTAACCCTTCCCTGACACTCACCAAGCCATTAGCCTCAGTAACATCCTGCAGCATGGAGTGCCACGAGTTAAATATATGGTATGCAAAAAAGGAAACGTGGTGGGGAGAGGGGCGGGTTCCTCAGACCAGCAACTCCAGGCTGTACTGACTCCAGATGGGCAGCGTGTCAGCACCAGAGCAACTGAGACAAAGCTGTGTGTGTCGAGATTCGTAAGAGGCCAAGTGCAGTGGTGCCCCGGGCGCTCCCACAAGGGGAGCTGATGTTCTGGTGTGTGTGTGGATGTAATTCTTCCCCACTGGGAGCTGGGCACCTCCCTCCCGGCCCAGGGCAGAATCAGGCCCACGAGCTGTGCTAACGTTGGGACGGGAGAGGACTCTCTTCAGCCTGTTTGCTTGGCCAGAAGAACCCCGACCGGATGGCTGCCCACTTGCAATGGCCTCTCCTCCAGCATCTCTGAGGAGAGCGGGGGTGTCCCATGCTGGCTGCGTGTGTTACCTGATAGTCAGGTGCCTCGTTTTGGAGGAGCCCTGTGTGGGGGACGAGGAGCTGCTCTTGCTGAGGTCCTCCATGGATCTGTCCGGGGACTTGCCCTTGTCAGAGCCTGGGCTCCCGTTATCTGCGCTCTCCATATTGTACCTGGAGCCACACACGTGAAGACAGACGTGTGAGTCAGCAGAATGTAGTGAGGCCTCATATGAGGCCGCAGGATCCCGGCCAGTGGCGGGGAAGGGCAGACCCAGCGACAGAGCCCGGTGAGAGGAGGTCCCCCGGCACAGATACCTCACGGCTCCTCGGCAGAGGCCCCACACTCGAGCCCAGGGGCGGCATGAGACTGCCCAGCCCAGCCCAGCCCAGCCCAGCTCTCGCTCCTCTGGGACTGCAGAGACTGGCCCACACCAGCTCGCTCCCCCCGCCAGCCTCCAGCCTCCAGCCCCCTCAGCCCAACGCTACCACTCAGCCAGCCAGAGCCACACGTAGCCGCACTCGCCCAGGGCAGGAACTGCTGCCACCAGAGCCCTGCATGGCCCCGCAAACGCCCCCGGGGACCAGCAGCGCCACGGCCGGCGTTACGCGCAGGGGCGGCCCAAGGCAGCAGGTTGAGGGAGTGGAGACGGACGGGCTTTTAGGGAGATCTCTGCAAGCTGCAGAAATTTCAGCACCCAGGACAGGGACGGAGAAGGGGATGGGGGAGGGGAACCGCTCCTACATGTGGGGCGACATTTGTTAAGGGGCCGGGGGTTTCAGAGATTTTAAGGCCCGATAGGGTCATCTAAGCCTGTCCTCCCGCACAGCACAGGCCCCAGACCCGCCCGCAGGGGTGCCACCCGGCCCAGAACGTCTGAGCTAGAGCAAGTTTCTCAGCCTTTGCCAGCTGGCGACCCTGTCTCTGGAGCCAAAATCCGTGCAGCCCCCTCAGCATGGGCGAGAGAACCGTCCCGGTGCCCCCATGCTCAGCCAACCCTGCCTCTCAGCTGGGGGTTAGACTAGATGGCCCCTAACCCTGCGGGTCTGGGAGCTCTGCATGTTCCCAGAGGCTGGCACGACGCACTTGGCCCTGAAGGCTCGGGGCGCATGAGGGGAGGGGGACGAGACTTTTCTTGAGATGGTGACTCTCAGGTGACTGGCCACCCCCAATGGCCTCTCATGCCACCCATGGCGAAATGCCAGGCTTGAGCAGAGCTGTCAGGAGATGGCCAGTCTTGATCTAAACACTCCCAGGGATGGAGAATTTACCCTGTTCCACTAGTCGGAGTTTGTCCGGCTTCAGCTCCCAGGGGGTCTCATTTTGCCAGGCTGCTCAATCCCAGACCCCTCTGCTCTCAGAAACCTGCTCCTGGTCACACGGGGCCGAGGGAGCCCTGCTCCCACAACCCGCTGGCCTCCCATGGAGAGCTGGGGCCCCAGCCCTCATGTCGTATGGGGCAGGCTTGTGTGGCCCCTCCCCTCCCATGACCAGTCCAGGACAGGCTCTATTGCACTAGGGGCTGGCACTCCTTGCATGACACCCGGGCCCTGGTGCCAGAGGGCACAGACTGGTGCACTCGTGGAAGGCTCCTATGGCAGAGATGTGGGCTGCCCCAGCCTGTGGCTCTTGGCCCTGCCCTCCCGGGAGGCTGCTTTCAGAGACTCCTTCCCAACGAGCCACAAAGAAAGCAAAGGGACCGCCTCCCCCCGGCTCACGGGCTGCTAGCAAGGGACGCAGAGGGCAGTCTAGAGAAGTCAATCTGTGGCCGAAGTCCAGAGCCAGACCCTGTAGACGCAGGAGCAGGGCTCCGATGAAGCATGGTGCTCAGGCAGGTCTCCCGCGTTAGGCCTAAAGTCACAGGCACGACTCATGCTTACAGCTCGGCGCGGGTCTGAAGCAGGGCCGACGCTTGGGGAGAAAATGGCACCCGGCCCATCGCCCTCCCCTCCCCAGCAGGAGCAAAGGGCTCAGCAGCAACTTACGTGACGGCACACTGGGCGAAGGCGAGGTATTCCAGCAGCACGTCCAGCCCCTTGTTCTCCTCGTTCAGGAACTCCTGCACCCAGCTGGGGGAGAGGAGGTGCGTTAGCCAGGGAGATCAGGCAGGGAGAGCCCAGCTGCACCGCCATCCTCAAGCCCGTTTCTCTTTTCTTCCTTTTGCTTCCTTTCTAGAGTGTCTCTCCCCAGCTGCAGGCTGGTGCTTCTCTCCCCACAGCCCTCCCCTCGGGCCGGAGTGACCCAGCCCTGTGGCTACCCCTGCTCAGACTGAACCCAGCTGTGACGGGTGTGACGAAGCAGGACTGTTCTTAATGTTTCCTCTGAATATTGTGGGGGTGCCTCAGTTTCCCCTAGGCAGTTCTTAAGTATCTAGGTGGTGGGATATGGGTGTATGATCGTTGCAGAGCCCTAGAGGGCAGGTGTGTGCAGGGGTCTGGACACAGAGAATGGCCGACACCCTGTTTCCTGGCAACTGATGGCCTGGCCCTTCCCCCCTGCAAGGTGAGAGCTAAAGGGTTGGAGAACAAAGGAATCAGGTGACCTCCTGGCCCGGGAAAGGGACAAAGCCCAGAGGAGGAGGGGCTGGAGGGAATGGCAGTTTGGGTCTGGCTGGGGACATGGCGTGAAGGGCAGATGTGGTTGTCTGGTTCATTGCCCCACAAAATGGACCCAGCTGAGGGGTCCTGTTCTCTGCACTGACAAGCTCTGGTTTAGACCATGTTCCTGTCGTCTAATAACCTTCTGTTTTACTGGCTGGCTGAGAGTCACGTCTGATTGCAAAGTTGGGGTGCAGGACCCTCTGGCTTCCCCAGGAGCCCGCCTGGACGGACTCGCTGTGGGAAGCACACGGAGGGGCAGAGGATGCTGAATGCTCCGAGGTCAGACCCAGGAAGGTGGAAGTTGTGTGAGCTGTGTGTCCTGAAGACTCCCCAGAGTCCTGCCTGGCTTCGTAGGGAGCAGTTCCCGAGCATCGCCCGGGGACTCCGTGACAACTGGTGGCAGAGGTGGGATGTACTGCACCCCATGGATGGCGCTTCCTGCAGTAAGCGACGGGGGAGCAGTAAAATGAAGGGGGATTGACGAGGACCAGGCCTGCTGAAGGCTCGGAGAGGAGCGGTTTCGGGGGGCGGTTAACCCCTGGGAGTGTGTGACCAGCGAGAAGGACTGTGCAGTAATGGGGTCCCCTGGGGACTGTGGTGGGCCGTCTCAGCGGTGGAGAAGCCTGCGGCTTGGCCCTGGGAGAGAGAAGGACTTTTGCAGTAACAGGGTTCCCCTGGGGATTGCAGCGAGCAGTCCAAGGGGCGGAGGAGTCTGCAGCTCGACCCTGGCAAAGAGGTGGTGACCTCGAGAAGGGCTGGCACACTAGGGGTTCTCCCTGGAAACCGTGGGGAGCTGAGAACGCACGGGCCTGTGAGTCCACAACAACTTGGGAAGAGCGGAGTGATGGCCTGTCACCGTCTCCTTAAGAAGGACATTGTAGCCCTGTGCAGAAAGAGAGGGTTGCGCATTGGAAAGTTCACCAAAGCAGAGTTAATCGTGCAGCTGGAGGAGGATGACCGCTCTAAGGAACAGATCCCTGACCCCAAATGGGGCTATAGCAGGATCTGGGAGCAGCTGGAGTGGGAGCCAGGCATCGCCAAGACTCCTGTCCCCGACCAGACGGGGGTCTTCGCGATCGGGTTCCCCATCGGGGGATCGGAGATGGACGGGATTGGAGCTGAGTCCGAGAGAGCCAGAGGACTGTGAGAGACAGCGAGAGCCTGAGAAAGAGCTGCAGAAGCATGAACTGGCAGTGGTGGAGCGGAGAGGGTTAGGGGACCTCCCAGGGGTGAGTGGGGATAGACCCCGGGGGGCCAGTTCCGCAGGGAACCTCGAGACTAAATTGCTGCCCCTGGTTAAGGAGGGGGGGATGTGGATGCCACCTCACTGCCTTTGAGCAGGCTGGAGATTTGAACCAGGGGGACCCTGCGGAAAAGCCCCGGTGTCTAGCTCCCTTGCTGGGTCCCAAGGCCATAGACTCCGTCAGCCAGATGGGTGGGGAGGGGGACAGGCTCCCACTCCTGACCCCAACCTATATGTCTGTGTGGAGTTTCCTGGGCTCAGGCCCCTCGGACCCCCACTGGGAGCGGAAGGTGATGGTCAATGGGGAGACATTCCTGGGGTGGCGAGATCCTGGGACAGAGAGAACTGGTGTCAGGCCCCGGGTGGTGCAGCCTCATCAGATGCTGAGGGGCTGTGTGAGCTGGATGAGGGTCCTAGGGGTGAAGCCCCTCGCCCTGCCTACGGCCCAGATCCCTGTGCAGACCCAGGAGGGGTGGGGATGGCTAGTTGTTGGGGTTCTCCAGGATATCAGCTGTGAGAACCTGTTGTGGGGTGACTGTGTCTCTTTGGAACAGGATCCAGGCCCTGCTCCTGTAACAGCCAAGGGTTTGAATTTGAATCCAGGGAATCACGTCTGATTGCAAAGTTGGGGTGCAGGACCCTCTGGCTTCCCCAGGAGCCCGCCTGGGCAGACTCGCTGGGGGAAGCGCACGGAGGGGCAGAGGATGCTGAATGCTCCAAGGTCAGACCCAGGAAGGTGGAAGCCGGGTGAGCTGTGTGTCCTGCAGACAGGCTGCTCACAGAGAGGAGACTTCCCCAGAGTCCTGCCTGGCTTCGTAGGGAGCAGTTCCCGAGTATCGCCCGGGGACTCCGTGACAATGGGGAGCACAGGGGCAGCCACTGGGAGGGGCAGAGTGGGCTGGAAGCATGTTGGCTCTGCCCCTCTCACACACGGGCCACAGCCCTGGGATTAAGTAATCTGCTCCCTTCCTAGAGCTGTGGGGAAGGGCAAGGCTGCGTCCCCCCCATCCCAGCTCTCTCCCCACTAGTCTAGGCCGCCCACACTCAGGGCGGACAGCAGAGTTAGGACGCAGCCCTCTGAGGGTATGGGTGGCGTCGAGTCAGCCTGGTCAGGCCTGGCTGGATGCATGGGCAGGCTTCACAGGAGCAGAGAGGTTCACTTTCCATCAGGGCCCTGCTGTGTGGCTGCATCCCCCAAGGGCAGCCAGCAGTCCCTCTTCTTGATTCCCCCACTGCATGGCTATTCACAGGTTCCCTGCTCCAGGGGGAGCCTTTTACTCTTTTCCTGAGAGCTCAAGTCCCTCCGCCTGGCCCCCAAAATCTCAGAGCTCTCCCCAGACTGAGCCATAGGTCAGGCATGCCATCACTGCCACCCCATCTCGCAGGTGGGGGATGGCAGCTCGGAGACATGCGGGGACTCGCCCAAGGCCAGCAGGGAGTCTGTGGCAAGGCTGGAAATTGCCCCCAGGTTGCCTGAGTCTCAGAACCCAATGCCTGAACCCCCAGACCTGCCTTCCTGCTCTCCATGCAACCCCGCCGCTTGTCTCCTGTTTGGCTGCCGTCACCCCCAGCCCATCTACCACAGGACCCGCCCACAGACGCCTCCAACTGCCTCCATTGCTTTGAGACGTGACTGGCTTTGGGCCAGGCCCCAGATGGCACCGGACAGCCCCAGCCCCACGATCAGGGAGGGGCACTGCCCATCTGCTTTTGCCCCATGCTCAGACAACAGTTCCAGATCAGTGCTGGGTCCCATTTGCCAGAGCACTACCCAGTGGGTTTGCCCCACAGCACGGGGGTAGATTTAGCAGTAGACATACTCCAGGTCACCCTGGCAGCGCAGACACTGGGCCGGCCAGGCCTCACTGCCCATTCCCACCCAGCCTGAGTCTGATCCTGAGAGCCCATCACACGCTGCACTCCAGGTAACTTCAGAGAGGCTTCTGCACGAAGCCTGGGGCCACAGACGTGCCAGTGTGGACACAAGAACAAAGGGATATAAACTGCCCATCAACAAGGTTAGGTTTGAAATTAGGCAAAGCTTTCTAACCCTCAGAGGAGTGAAGTTCCCATCTCCACCCAGACTTGCACCTGTTCTGGATCTTCCATGATCCGGATGGGGCTGGGAGACAGCCAGGGGCCCACAAAAGCCTCACCACCACAGTCATGAGATTTTCGCAGTGGGATGGTAGCACTGAGGCAAACTCAGTGGGGGCCATCCCTAGTTCCCCACAGGGCTCACCCCCCCAGACACGGCACGACCAGTTATGACATCTGATAGCCAAGCTGAGGAGCAGCAGCAGATGGAGCATGGCAGGAACCCACCCTTGCCGGGTCGTGAACCAGGGACCTTTGTACTCAAAAACCAGCTGCTCTGCTGCTGCAGCCAAAGCAGACCTCCGGCTAGCATTGGTAGCAGCTCCTGCTTCTTGCCTCCTTGCAGGCCTGCAGCGATTAGCAGGCAAGAGTGCAACACCCCTTGTCTGCTAAAACACAGACCTGCAGCCCCCAAAGCACAAGCCCTATCGCGAGTTGAGCCACATGCAGGCTGGGAGCGGCCACTAGAGGGAGACAGTCATCTGCACTAACCCTGGGCATCAGATTCTCACCGGATATAGTTGGTCCTCAGCGAGATCTCCAGCTCTCGGAGCACCTGTGTGGACTCCTGCACTCGCCTCTTAAACTGCGTTTCAAAAAGCAAAGGGGAGTTAGACAGATCTGCCACATCACTGGCCAGGTCGCAGCCTCATTTCTCTTTTACCACCTGTGTTAACTCCAAATAACCTCTAGAGCAGCAATTCCCAAACATTTCTGGTCCATGTACCACCCTCTGAGAACAGATGCTTGCCTTCCCTCATGCCAGCATCCCCTTTTTGTGCACAGTTATTTTAGGCCTTAACAGACTTAAGTATTTACAGTCAAAGTGAAATAAGTTTCAAATTTGGCTGGTGGAGATCTGCCTGGGGGAATCTAGAAGAGAAGGCCTTTTGGCTGGGGGTGCCTGGTGGGGAGGGCTACAGGACGTTAGGTTTAGAGGGGGTTGGAAATTTTTTGACTAAATGGTTTTTCATCAGAAAATGCCAATCTGTTTCGCAGGAACGTCCCAGCTTCAACGAAACTTTTGTAAGGAAGGTTCCTCGGGCCCAGGATGGAATTTCGAGTCAAAATGAGAGAGCGACACAGCCTCATTCCAGAACAGCCTGACTCAGAACAAGCCCTGGGACCTGGGGCTGTCACATCCCAGGGGAGTACCCTGACCCCAGGCTACCGGCTATTCTGGAATGATGGGGGATGGCAAGGGGGGAGGTGTCTCTCTGAGGTTTTTCCACACAAAAAAACTACAAAAAGTCGCAGTTTCATCCCGATGCAGAATGGGGAAGTTCTTGAAATCAGGAAAAGTTTTGTGAGCTGGGAATCCTGTTTCCCACCGGCTCTAATGAGGTTAGACTGTGGGGAGGGGCGCTGGTAGTGTGTGAAGGAGTGGGCGTGTAAAAGGCCAGAGAGTGCTCAGAAGGGAGGCATAGGGAGCTGAGGGAACCTTGGCTGGAAGTGAGGGGGCCTCAACTGGCAGCAGGCAGCTCCAGCTCCAGTTCACCTCGTTCCAGGGCTCCCTTCCCATTTCCTCTGAGCCAGGCAGCTCTCCCAGCCCCGACCCCTCTGGAGCATCTTTCCCATGGGTCTCTCTCTGCCCCGGTCCCTGGACTAAATGCCTTCCTCGCAGCCAAGCGATTCCACAGCCCCTCTCCTAAGGGCTGTGCTGTGACTCAAGCCAGCTTCCCCAGCCCGCCAGTATCCAGCTGCCAGCCCTGCTCCAGGGAGCCTCCTTTGCTCCCCCACTTGTTCCCTCTGGTTCTGGGGCCCCCACCGATCCTTGGGGGCTATGCTGTGACTCAGGCAGGCTCCCCAGCCCCCAGTCTCTCCTCTGGGTCCCAGCCCCGGGACCCTCTCTCCTGGGCTGCTGCTGCCCTGTAATTCTGCTCTCCCTCTCCTCCCGGGAGCCAGCCAGCCAGCCAGCCAGAAGGAGGTAGCCACCTGACCCGACCCCCAGGTAGTCCGCTGCACCCTGCAATACCTGTGTCCTTGAAGGGCTCATGGCATGGAAAGGGGTTGTCTGGTCCAGGCTCTCCTCCCCCTTACAGAGGACAGACCACCCTGCTACAGTGCACCACTTCTGACAGCTCCTGTGCCCCTGGGGGTGCACTACCCCATTTCGGGGACCTCGGCTCTCGACTGCGGTACAAAAGCTAAGGGGCGGCAAAGGAGAGGGGAGAATAAAAGGGGAGGATAATACCGCCATGGCAATCAGCCAATCGGAGGTCACCTTTCTGCTGACTCCGCCCGTGTCCAAGTAGCTCTTCAGTTTCTGGATGTACGCAGAGGGGGGGTTCTTGACCTGGAACCGCTCCTGCGAGGATGGGGGAGAAGGGAGACATTCAGGCCCAGCTTCCTCAGACGATGGAGGAGAACACACAGCCCCAAGCACTGATTCAGCGTGTGCACAAGTGCACCCGCAAGCGAGCGGGACGCTGAGGAGACTGCAGGGGTCTGAGATGTGCGTGAGAAACGGCTGAATAGGGCCAGGGAGAGAGACTCGCTCTTTGGAAGTGACCTGCTGCCCAGGCCGTCTGCCCCTGGGAACTAGCCAGACGGGGAATTAGTGGCTTTACACAGACAGGACGTTTGCCAGGATCCGGCAGGATTTCCATGCTGAGTGGGAGCAAGTGAGCCCGCCTGGCTCAGAACTCACAGCCAGCCCTCTTCTTTAGGGCACCAAGCTGCCATAGGCCAACAAGCCACTCTCAGACACCTGTCATCATGTAGTGCTGTGGCTGCATGGGGGCGGGGGACTCACAGGGACCCTCCCCAGCTCGGAAGCTACGCCAGTGAAGACAGAACACAGACGCTGCCTGTGATAACCCTGCAGTCCCCTGCCCCAGACCACACCACTGCGCTCTCTAGCCAGGTCTCCAGTCTCACCACCTCCAACTGCCAGTCCTGCCCAGCCAAGGATGAGCAGTGCCCGGAGCTGGATGCTCTGTAAACCTCACAGGCCACATCTGTTATAGTATGCCGCACCTTCCTATCCCCTCCAACCCAGGCTCTCAAAGCTCTTTACATGCACTCGTCCATAAAGCTGCACAAGCCCTGACCACGAATTAGGTGAATATTATCCCTATTTTACAAAGTAGAGAAATTAAAGGACTTGCCCAAGGATAAGTTTGTGGCAGAGGTGGGATTAGAACCCAGATCTCCTGATGTCCAGTCCTGTGCATAACCACAGACCATGCTTCCTCATCCCATGATATAGCACCAGGCCTGCCTCCCTCCCTCACATGGCCCAGCACTGGGCCTTCCTCGTCCCCAGGGCACAGCGCTGGGCTTGCCTCCCCCCCTGCAGGGCACAGCACGAGGCCTGCCTCCCTCCCCCGGCAGGGCACAGCGCTGGGCCTGCCTTCCTTCCCCCCACTCCCCCGGGGCAAAGCGCTGGACCTGCCTTCCCTCCCCCGGCAGGGCACAGCGCTGGGCCTGCTTCCTGCCCCACAGTATAATATTGTGCAAGAGAGATTGTTGCCTGACACCAGCCGGTGAGCAGTGTGCCCATCAATCAATTGCTATCTAGTGTCACTGCAGATACTGGGCACACAGATGTTAACTCATTTTAAGAGCTACTTGTCCTAGGTCTGGTCTACACGGAAAACGTACATGGGCCTAGCTCCATCTCTGGGGGCGTGACAAACCCACACTGCTGAGAGATATCACTGTGCCGACCTAACCCCCGGAGCAGACAGCACTAGGTCCACAGAGGAGTTCTTCCACTGACCTAGCTACCGCTGCTTGGGGAGGTGGATTAGCTACAGTCAGGCCATGTTGACACCACAAAATTACATCGACCTAACTTTCATCGGCATCCAGCCACTGCAGTTATTAAATTGCTTGTGCGTGCACGCTTGGCTCCTTGTGTTGGCGGTGCACAACCTCACCAGTCGCGCGGATACCGTCACTGGGGGGCATCGTGGGACGGCTCCTGAAAGTCAGCACCTTTCCATATAAGCATCAGAGTCTGCACTGACACTGTCCACCTACATACAGTGGCCGTGACTCTCCACCGCTCGGGGAAGTGGCATTACTAAACCAGCGTAGAGAGGCACTTACGTCAGCAGGACCCACAGTTAAATGAAGACACTTCCATGGCTAGGTTGATGCAAGGCAACTTACGTCAACCTAACCACGTGGTGTGACGAAGTGGGACTGTTCTTAATGTTTCCTCTGAATAGTGTGGGGGTGCCTCAGTTTCCCCTAGGCAGTTCTTAAGTATCTAGGTGGTGGGGTAAGGGTGTATGATCATTGCAGTGCCCTAGAGGGCATGTGTGTGCAGGAGTCTGGACACAGAGAATGGCCGACACCCTGTTTCCTGGCAACTGATGGCCTGGGCCCTTCCCCCCCTGCAAGGTGAGAGCTGAAGGGTTGGAGAACAAAGGAATCAGGTGACCTCCTGGCCCGGGAAAGGAACAAAGCCCAGAGGAGGAGGGGCTGGAGGGGTTTTTCAGTTTGGGGCTGGCTGGGACATGGAGTGAAGTGCAGACGTGGTTGTCTGGCTCACTGCCCCCCAGAATGGACCCAGCTGAGGGGTCCCGTTCTCTGCACCTGCAAGCTCTGTTTTAGACCATGTTCCTGTCGTCTAATAAACCTTCTGTTTTACTGGCTGGCTGAGAGTCACGTCTGACTGCGAAGTTGGGGTGCAGGACCCTCTGGCTTCCCCAGGAGCACCGCCTGAGCGGACTCGCTGTGGGAAGCGCACGGAGAGGCAGAGGATGCTGAATGCTCCGAGGTCAGACCCAGGAAGGTGGAAGCTGTGTGAGCTGTGTGTCCTGAAGACAGGCTGCTCACAGAAAGGCGACTACCCCAGAGTCCTGACTGACTTCATGGGGAGCAGTTCCAGAGCATCGCCCAGGAACTCCGTGACACGTGGCTAGGCAGCAGTTCTGCAGAAAAGGACCTGAGGATTACACTGGACGAGAAGCTGGATATGAGTCAGCAGTGTGCCCTTGTTGCCAAGAAGGCCAATGGCATTTTGGGATGTATAAGTAGGAGCATTGCCAGCAGATCGAGGGAAGTGATTATTCCCCTCTATTCGGCACTGGTGAGGCCACATCTGGAGTACTGTGTCCAGTTTTGGTCCCTCCACTACAGAAGGGATGTGGACAAATTGGAGAGAGTCCAGCGGAGGGCAATGAAAATGATCAGGGGGCTGGGGCACATGACTTATGAGGAGAGGCTGAGGGAACTGAGATTGTTTAGTCTGCAGAAGAGAAGAGTGAGGGGGGATTTGATAGCAGCCTTCAACTCTCTGAAGGGGGGTTCCAAAGAGGATGGAGCTCGGCTGTTCTCAGGGGTGGCAGATGACAGAGTGAGGAGTAATGGTCTCAAGTTGCAGTGCGGGAGGTCTAGGATTACCTAGGGAAGTGGTGGAATCTCCTTCCTTAGAGCTTTTTAAGGCCCAGCTTGACAAAGCCCCAGCTAGGATGATTTAGTTGGGGTTGGTCCTGCTTTGAGCAGGGGGTTGGACTAGATGACCTCCTGAGGACTCCTTCCAACCCCAGTCTTCTATGATTCTGTGTAGACCAGGCCTGACAGCAGAGCCCCTCCCATCACTGTCTCCCCTGCAGCTATACCACTGTAGCAGTCTGAGTGTGGACGCACCCTTCATAACAGAAACATATAGTTCTCTAATGATGATCCTTCTATGGGGCTTGAACTGGGACCACTGGATTTAAAAGCTTGAGCCACACTTTGCTGGCCTGGGTTAGGCATCGAGATCCCCTTTCATCCAAGTGCCTCAGGACTTCTCCTTCCTGGTAGATCGATGGGGTAACTGAGGCAAAGGGAAGGGAAGTGACTGCAGCAGAGCAGAACAGTCCTGGGGACAGAGGCTGGCACACGGAGGTTTGATAATGGGCTCTTCAATCCAGCAGAGGAAGATGTAACACGATCCAATGGCTGGAAGTTGAAGCCAGACAAATTTAGACTGGAAAGGTGTAAATTTTTAACCGCGAGGGTAACTAATCTTTGGAACAACTTCGCAAGGTGGATTCTCTAACCCTGACAATTGTTAAATCAAGATGGGACGTTTTTTCTAAAAGACCTGCCCTGGGGATCACTGTGGGGCAGGTGTCTGGCCTCTGCTATCCAGGGGATCAGACTGGATGGTCCCTTCCGGCCTTGGGATGTAGGAATGCACGAGCCCCCTCTGAGATGCTGGACTCCTGGCACCCTTGCAGGGCTTCACTGATGGGCAGGAGATAGAGACAGAATCAGGGCCCTGAGGCTCTGGCCATGGAACAAGCCAAGAAGAGCCTCCTCTGCGCAGTATCCCCAGTCAGCACGTGATGACTCCTGCCCTGCACCATCTCCTCAGGGAGCACATGGCCCAGCAAGCTCTGGTCAGACTCAGGCCCCCAGACCACAGGCAGGCGAAAGGGGTGATGACACCCATTGCCTTTGCACAGCCCTGGGACCCCTGAGCAGAGCTCTGGGCTAGGGCCAGGGATGACTGTGCTGGGTGAGCCCTGAGGTGAACAGCCCATGGCCTCCATTTATCTAGAGCGCAGGGACAGCACAATTAGCAGGGCACTGAGCCCCGAACCTGCAGGGACTGCCCGAAGGTAGACAGGGAGGTCAGTCTCCATGGCCCACCCAGCCTACAGCCTCTCCGCTGGCCTGTCTTCAGCCATGATTAGGGCTTTGTCATGCCTTCCATGGCCCCCAGGAGCAGGAGCCAAATTAACTGCCCATCAGGAGAAACAAGGCAGCCCTGGGGCAGCAATGCCCAGTGGTCACTGCCAACCTGAGTGAGCCTGGGGCCTCGCCGCTCGCAAGCTCAGCATCCCACCCCCATCCCCAAACCTGAGGGTTTCGCTCAACACAGACCCCCCCAAAGCAAAATCTGGAGTCACCAGAGCCCCTGAGCTAAGAAGCAAGTGCAGAGGCTGACTGGTTAAAATATCCAGTCACTAGCAAAAACTACCAGCCCCTCCCCCAGGGAAGCAGTCGCTCCAGTGAGATGCATCAATTACAGGGTTTTCTGAGGCATTTGATCTTTCACCGGTTTCTAATAATACTCAGCACTTACACGGCGTTTGCATCCTCAAAGCGCTTGGCAGGCATTAAGGGCCCCATCCGGCAGGCCTCGGAAGCACTGGGCCTTGCTCCCCCCAACCCCTCTGAACCGGATAAGAACTAGTGCACACACATGCCCAGTCCCTGCTCCCTCCCGAAGGCCTCTCAGCACCAACGCACAGCGAGGGGATCAACCCCCAGCTTTCTTTGCAGATCACCAGGAAAAGGCTACTTGAGCCTGGGTGGAGGCCCAGCTAACGGCCTCTGGCAGAAAGCCCATCCCTGCAGCGGAATGAATCTTTCTGCTGATAAGGAACTGACTGGCTGGGTGCAGAGATGACAGACGGGGAGAGAAATGACTCATCGAGGAACCGCTGGGATTCCTCCTTGGCTTCAGAGGATTCAACCCATCAGATTCCTCTGCAGGCACCTCCAATGACTGCGAACTGCTGGCAGGGGAGCCAGCCCTCAGACCGTCCCAGCTGGGAGCAGAGGCTGCCGGCCTAGCACCTCCCCTGACATCTGGAACATCTGTGGGCTGAAGCAATGAGCGTGACTTCTCCCGCTCCGGCCCCACTATCGTGAGTCATGCTGCGAAGCGGCAGACTGAACGCCCGTGATCAGGTACCAACCTGAGCAACACAGGAAGTGTCTGGGTGTGAGTTTCCTGCCGTGAGTGTTGTGTAGCAGTGGGTAACGGATGGAGCTGAATCTCTGGCAGCAGGTGCTAGGGTGGCCATGGGGGGTGGCGTATGGGTGCCCGCAGCTCCTGGAGACTTCCCTGGATTAGGCACCTCAGTCTCACCTGGTCACAGATCAGCTCCCACTTCTTCTCGCTGTCATACTGGCTGAGCAGCTTCATCTTGTCGGGCGGCAGGTTCATGGAATCCTGCAGGGGAAACAGACAGGATGAGACAGGAGTGGGCGCTGGGCGAGGTACATCCCAGCTGCCAGGACCATGAGGGAAGCAGATGAAGGAGGAGAGCCCCTGTGTGGGGAGGGCTGAGTCCTATCCATCTGTGTGTCTAGGCCCAACCTGGACGAGGCAGGGTCCCTCGCATCCCAGGTATCTGGGTGATGTCACCCCATCTTCCTCCAGTTCCCTGTACCCAAGGGGCTGAGCTCAGGCCTCCACCCTCTTACCAGCATTGCATCCCCACCACCCCACCCCACCCTTCCACCTCCAAGGACAGAGCCCCTGAGCTCCAGCTCCAAGTCAGGAAGTGGTTGGGTTGCTCCATCACCAACCAGAGCTGCCTGGCCTGGTCAGGTCTCAGAGAGACAGACTCCCAGCCCAGCATGGCCACTGCCAGCTGGACCCCGGCACAGACACAGACAGTCTGTCCTGGACAGGTGGAGATCTCCGACATCCACTCTAATGTCTGGCTGCAGAACGAGAAGCTTCAGCCTATAGTGTCCTGAGGACTTCCCCCCCCAGTGCTCCTCACCACCAACTCAGGAGTCGGCCCATGCCCTCTCGGGATTTGCACTGCGCATGGCGCCGGGGGGGCAGGGGGGAGAACCAGGCCAGAACCCCAGGCGCTCGCTCAGTGCTGGGGTGCGGCCTGTGTGGGACACAAGGATCAATAAAGCCAAGTCGAGTTTCAGTGCAATGATTTAAGCTCCCCATCACCCGTCTCAACAAGCCCAGACTCCCTCTGACAGCATGTTTTAACCGGGGGTCTCTGGACGCTTTACAATCAGCTACTCAAGCCTCACAGCTTGGCCCTGCCTGATGGGTCCGTAACGTTAGCTCCCATTTTATAGAACGGGGAAACTGAGGCACTGATGGGGGATGTGATTTGCCCAAGTCCGCACAGTGAGTGACTGAGTGGGTTGTAGAACCCAGGAGTCCTGGCTCCCAGGCCCCAGCTGCAGCCAGTGAACATTGCCCCTTGCCATCTGAAAGGCTGCATTAAGGGCGGTTAACGCTCTCCCTCCAAGAGACTATGTGAGAGCCGTGTACAGCCGCGTGATGGGTCTCAGCCCATGAAATCGGTGTCTGTTTAGAGGCATTAGCTCAGCGGCAGGATGTTGCGTGCTGCAGTGTTCCCAGCACTGATGTTGCTCAACCCAGCTCCTTCCTGCTTCCCCATCCCGGGGCAGTTGGTTAGGGCCCAATCTGGAGAGACGGGGAGCCAGCGAGGGCCCTGGGCAGCTCGTGTGGTAATTGGGCACAAACGGTTGGCTTCTCCAGAGGCTGCCCCCGCCTCGCGTGTGAGGGAACAGGACATGACCTCACTTCCCCTTTCCAAACAGGTAGCACGCGGGACTTCACTTCTCCTTATGCTCGGCTGTGCTGGGGGAGGGCTCGGGCCGGACCAAGTTACTTTATGCGCAGCTCGCTCCCTGAGTGTTGGTGCCGGGAACCCAGCGAGGAAGCCACCAGGCCAAAGTCCTGCTCCCTTCCAGCACAGGGCCCATTGAGCTACAGCTCCCAGCAGTCCATGCTCCACCCTGGCATCCAAGATGGAGCCCGAGCACACAGACCTGCCTGCCCTGGGGCTTCTGGAGCTCCCAGGGCAGCCTGCCAGGACTCAGGGCGGCAATGGGGTTGCAGCCATGAAAGGAGCCCCGAGGGGCACTAAAAGGGGACGGGGCCACAGATCCTGCTCGAGCGATGAAGCCCACAGTTCCCCACAGACATTTAATGCAGGGTGTGGGTTATTTTCCTGGTTCTAAAGCAAATCATCACTTTTCCCCACAAACAGCAAGGAGACAGGAGCTAAGGCCCCAGGGAGGGGCAGCTGTCAGGAAAAGCGCCATTGCCCAAGGAAGGCAGGAACAATGGCACGTGGTGCTCCAGGGATGCACCTCCATCATGCGATGAGCTGGCGGGTTTTTATGTAAACCAGCGCCCTCTACTGGATGGACTGAGAACTGCTCCCCTGGGGGTCATAGACCCTACACTGCCAACAGGGATTCTCCTTTAGCCCAAGGGCTCAGGGCTTGTGCTTTGCGAGCAGGAGGATCTGAGTTCTAGCCCCACCACTGCCATGACTCTGAGTGGTGACAGTGACAGCTGTGAAGTGCCTGTAGATTTCTCACAGTGCTCAAAGTGGAGGGCAGCCAATGCTCATGGCATTTCACACAATATAGTTTAAGTCATCAGGCTACCAGGCTGCAAAGCCTGGGCAACATGGACAGAACATCCTAGGAGCCCAGCTAATGAGAAATGAGAGGAAACACACTCCCAGAGGGATTTGGGATTAAAACCAAAACTGCTCAAGAACAAAGCGAAAGAGACTCAGCTCACTTGAGAGGAGTGCATCCAGGAGGAAACCTGCCAAGCCACTCGTGAAGCGGAAATCTCACCACCCGCTAACTGCACTTCAGTGCCCTTTGTGGTGCATTCGGGATGAATGAGGCTGCCAGAGACAGTGTGTGCGACTCAGAGGAGATGAGATTCTGCCGAGGACACGGAGCCACCTCAGGAGAGGGCTCAGGGATTCTCCAGCAGTGGGGAAACCTGCGGCAGAAAGGCATCCCAGGGTTTGGGGAGAGCCTTGCTCCAGGCACAGCTGGGTTTAGCCAGGTCCCACTGGATCCAGCTCACTCCCCTCCACACTCATCCCATCCGTGCTGGCTCATTCGGTCCCTTTGCTTTGGAAACACGAGGGTGAGCATCTGGCGGGGGCTCTCCTCCCTCCCTCACGCAGCCACGCAGAGCCGAGCTGAGCAGAGCAGGCTGCGAGGCTAGAAATAGAAATAGCCTCGCTGAGACAATCAACAGCCCCGGCGCTCACTGCCTAGGTGACCAAACAGGATTGTGCTGCTGTTGAGAGCAGCCGGCTGAGAGCCCATGCTGCACCTGCACTGGGCGCTCTCCTAAGGAATGGGTCCCATCCCCACGGCGCCCACCAGCCAGAGGGGATGCGGGTTATGCTGCACGGTGCCACCTGGTACCCAGGAAGCAGTGGACACAAGGGCGAGTGCGGCATGTCAGGCGGTCCGCTAAGTAACAGCACAGGGCACTCCGGGCAGGCAGGGCTGCCTTCAGCTCCCTGAGCGTCACACACAACCGCCCCCGCCTACCCGCAGCGTTTAACGGCCCAGTCGCTCACGGACAACGTGGCGTTTCCCAGCATGGACCAGCCCTGGCAGGATGATCTTGGGGCTAAAGCACAGGGCTGGGAGCCAGAACTCCTGTCTCCAACCAGTCACTTCCCCTGCCCATCTGTAAAGCGGAGATACCCTGATGGGAGAGATTTACGCATCACAGTCCTGGCTGTGGAGCCTGGCACGGGAGGGGCTGGCAAGGGGTGGGGCTTTCGCTCCAGCAGAGAGAGAGCAATGCCACCCGCCAATCATAGCCCCTCTTTGGGTAATGTCATTGACCAAGGAGAGCTGCTGGGTGCCACCATCCAGGGGTGGCTAACGCAGTTGGGCAGACCCCTGCCGTTTCACCAGTCCAGGGAAGGCAGGTCAACGGGACTTGAAACCAACGTGAGGGCCCCATGGACACGGGGCAGCTCTGAACCTGGGCACTTGGTTCCTGTCCCAAGAGAGCCACCTTCCTAATTGTCCTAATGCCTTTTAGGGCAGGTTCCTGCCCTGGCTTAGTGACCAGCCCCTCCTCCCCCACTCTGCTGGGGCTAGGATCCCTAACTCCCAACCGTTCAGGGAGTCCCACTTGGCCTCCTCTCCCATTTCCAATACATCTGGGGGCTCCATTAAGGATCCAGGAGCCCAGCTGGGCTCGCAGGTCGGCATGCTCCCAGCCCGAGCACTAGCCCACAGAACGTAGAGCTGCCATCCCTCGTAGGGATGTGCTAGAAATACTCCGGGGCTTTGTTCATCACAATTGCTGTGGGCAGCTTGCTCGCTGTGCTTCATGTAGCCTCCAAAGCGCAACTGTTAATAAACTGGAGCCTGCCCACCCACTTGGCTCGCCCTAGGGAAAGCAGCCATCTGTGCTCCCACAGCTCCCAGCTGAGCTGCCAGCTCCCCACTGGCCTCTGGCCCAGACTCGGCTGCCTGGGCTGCTGCTGGACGTGAAGCCCTCAGCAAGCGAGATGCTGCACTGGCATCGCCTAGACCTGAAAGTCACCAGCCCATCGCCTCAGGAGCGGAGGAGCACATGCTGCCTAAGCCCCCCCCGAGCCTCCAGATCAGACCCTGCTTGGATTCCTCCCTGGTCTGGAGCTGCCATCCTGCAGGGAGCCGTCAGCACATCTGCGCGCTCTCAGGTGGGCTCAGGGCACCCAGCTGTGCACCCCACCCATGCCAGCACACCATTACATCCTCCCCTGGGAACAGAGGGCAGCACTTGGGCACAGCACCATGCTCTGGGTGTCCCTGCCCAGGCATGTGGAGCAATAACCGGGCCGGGGGAGCTGAGAATGAGGCAAAGCTTCCTCAAGCAGAGGGCAGTAAACCGACTGAATGCTCCATGCCTGCCAGCCCCCTCATCAGATCTCAACAGCTGTGTGGGCATCGCCCCGGTCAGCACTTGGAAGGGTGTTCCCCAGGTGGGGCTGGCACTGCTGGGGGGGCGTCTTCTGGATGAGACATTGCACCAAGGCTTCGACCACTTGTGATCATTCAAAATCCCACAGCACCCTACAAGTTAACCCTGGTGTCCGGGCCAAGTGCCAGTCTGGTTGATTACTTCCTGCCCCCCTAGCTCTTTCCAGCAATTTCAGTTGCATAAGGAATCCTTCTTCACTTCCTGTCCTAAACTAACGTGTTGCATTGTTTTGCGCTATTAAGCAGCTGCCCATTCCACTCCAGAGGTGGCTGCATTTCAGTGCTGGGTGAAGCAATTCCTCCCTCCACATGGCACAGTGCGTTGGGATAAAAGGAGCTCTATAAATGTAGGTCAGTATTATTACTACAAACAAGGAGCTGCAACAGAGGCAATTGCCTACATAGGAGTTTTTAAACTCCAGTGAATTGACTGCCAGTTAACACCTTTGTACATGCTGTCTGGACAGTCGATAGCGCCGGGACCCAAGCCTTGGTGGCTTACCCCAGCCTGGGGGTCCAGACTCCCAGGTGCCCCTTGAGTCTTTGTGCCGCATGGTCCCTACTGTTACCAGTGAACACAGTAGGGCCCCATCTCAACTGGGTGCTCTGGGGACCACTGCAATACAAATATAAGAGCGTAAGACTTGCCACATGGGGTCAGACCAATTGTCCATCTAGCTCAGTATCCTGTCCCTGACAGTGACCAGTGCCAGAGCTTCAAGGGGGACTGTACAGAACAGGGCAATTCTGGAGTGATCCACCCCTGTCTTCTACTCCCAGCTTCTGGCAGCTGGAGGTTTAGAGTCACCCCAAGCACGGGGTTGCATCCCTGCCCATCCTGGCTAATAGCCATCGATGGACCTATCCTCCATGAACTTGTCTAATTCTTTTTTAAACCCAGTTATACTTTTGGCTTATACAACATCCCCTGGCAATGAGTTCCACAGGTTAGTTGTACACTGTGTGAAAAAGTACTTCTTCTTGTTGCCAGTTAACCAGTGCAATCCCCAGCTATACCGATTCCACAAATGGGCCATTGTGCACCACTTTTCCTGTTTAGAGGGACATTGGTGACCCAGCAGGGAGAGGCTGATGTAATGGCCTGAGCAGAGGAGTGAGAGCCAGCAGCTCCTACCATGTCTCTTTCCCATATGTGTGCTCAATACAGTTTGCAGCCAGGACTGGACTAAATCATCGGGCTTATGGGCCCGTGGCTAGGACCCCAGGATCTCAGCTGTCATTTGAAAACATTACATTTCCAGCCTTTGCAGATGTAAAGAAAAAGCTTGAAAAACGTGACCGGAATGTGACTGCCTGAGTCTGCAGAGAGCCTAAAACAACATCTCCAAAAAGCTCAGCCTTCCCCAATGATCTTAACTCTGACCCCTGCTGCCACTCCTCAGACAGGCAGGGCCATGGGGTGGCGGGGGGATGGCAGGGGGCCTCCAGTGGGCTGTGCCACCAAAGCACCAGATCCGACCCCCAGGAGCTCTGCCCCAAATCCAGGCTCCAGTGCCCGAGGAGCTCTGTGCTGATCCGATTGGCATGCAGTCACCTGAGGTCCCGCAGAGCAGGGCTGTGGAGCAGGCAGCTGCCTCCCCAGGGAAACCTGGCCTATATTTGGCAACGACAGCGGGTCCCTTGCGCTTCAGTCGGCAGCCTGAGACATGAAGGCAGCGGCGGCTCCCCTGCTCCCGCCTGGCACAGGAATCGATGCTCGTTGGGCTGGCAACACTGCTCCACTTGGGGGACACAGGGCAAGGTTTGCGTGGGAAGCTGGCCCTATTCCACAGCAGTGCCAGAGAGGCACCAGCCCGTGCTGGGCTGGGATTCCTGGGGACACCGACCTAAGCCATCTGGCTCCTTCCCGGCTGCGTTCCCTCAGCTGCTGTGTGGGCTGCAGATAACGAGGCAACTGGGCTCCGATCTCAGCCCAGGCTTCCCCGGCAGCCCCACCCCAACACACGCACCTCGCTGTGCCAGGCAGGGGGCTGCCACCCTACTTCTCTCTGCCCTGTCCCAGGCACCCATGGCCTCACATAAATAAGGATCAGAATGCTCTGCACTGCTTTAGCACTCTCATCCACTGATCTCTGGTCACGAGCATCATTAGCCCATTTTACAGACGGGGAAACCAAGGCCCAGAGAGAGGCCATGACTTGCCCCAGATCACACAGTGAGTGGTGGAGCTGGGAACCCAGGAGTCCTGATGCCCACTGCAGGGCCCTGTGTGTCCTACAGAGAGTGGTTCAGACACGTTTTGAAACCTCAGGAAACAGGGCACCGCTGGGGGTGGCTGAAGACTTGGGCTCAGACTCTGGTCTGAGCTGGACCAGAGGACCCTCTCCAATCGGGTTACGCCAGCGCCTTTAGCCCAGAGGGGGTCCTGCCTGGCCAAGGGCAAAAGTCATTGACCCAGCCCAGAGAAACTGTTCCAGAGGGAAGGCAGGGTAGGGAGGGAGCCAGAAGGGCAGCCTTGGACATGCTGGCATTTGTATGCCAGCAGCACCCAGAGCTCCACCAAGATCAGGACCCCATGATGCCAGGCACGGAACAGACACATGGGTACAGCTACGCAGCCAGCAAGAGCCCGCAACAGCGGGCCTCCGAGCCCAGGCTGAGACAGGCTCTGGCTGATGGGCTCAGAACAGCTGTGCAGACAGCGCCTTGAAGCCGTGACCTGGGCTGGAGCTCAGGCTCTGAAGCCCCACACCCCACGCCCCACCCCACAGGCTTCGGAGCCCGAGCTGTACCATCCATACGGCAATTTTCAGGGTGGCAGCATGAGCCTAGGGGCATCGAGACAGGCCCAGGGGCTGCTGTGCAAAGGCACCCAGAGAGACAGGCCCTGCCCCAAGGAGCTCACAGCCTGAACAGACAAGAGCAGAGAGGGGAAACTGAGGTGCAGAGGGGGAAGGGAGTCAGCCACTGTCACCCAGCAAGTCAGGATGGTGCTGGGAGCCGAACCCAAGTCTCTGAGTCCCAAGGCGGTGCCCCAGTCAGTAGACTGCACTCGCTCTCCCACGCTGGTGGCAGGATGGGGGGTGAGGCTCCAGGGTTGTCACCCAGGCAGATCGAGGGATGATGTGGAGACAAAGCAGCAGCCCCTGGGGGGGGGGGAGGGATGCAGCCAGGGGCTGCCTTGGCCCAGCCAAACCAACTGGCAAGTGTGCTAATCCCACCTGACCGCTCAGTGATGAGAACAGACGAGAGAGAGCGAAACGACGTATAACATGAGCCAGGGTCTGCCCACATGCCCGGGGCACACCCCAAGGGCACCCAGAGACAGGTACATGCCCAGGGGGACCCAGAGACAGGCACACGCTTGGGGCACACACCCACAGGGGTGCCCAGAGACAGGCACATGCCTGGGGCACACCCCAGGGGCACCCAGAGACAGGCACATGCTCGGGGCACACACCCACAGAGGCACCCAGAGACAGGTACATGCCCGGGGCACACCCACAGGGGCACTCAGAGACAGGCACATGCTCGGGGCACACCCCAGGGGCACCCAGAGACAGGTACATGCTCGGGGCACACCCACAGGGGCACTCAGAGACAGGCACATGCTCGGGGCACACCCCAGGGGCACCCAGAGACAGGTAGATGCCCGGGGCACACCCCAGGGGCACCCAGAGACAGGTAGATGCCCGGGGCACACCCCAAGGGCACCCAGACACAGGTACATGCCCGGGGCACACCCACAGGGGCACCCAGAGACGGGCACATGCTCGCGGCACACCCGAGGGGCACCCAGAGACAGGCACATGCCCGGGGCACACCCACAGAGGCACCCAGAGACAGGCACATGCTCGGGGCACACCCCAGGGGCACCCAGAGACAGGCACATGCCCGGGGCACACCCCAGGGGCACCCAGAGACAGGTACATGCCTGGGGCACACCCCAGGGGCACCCAGAGACAGGCACATGCCTGGGGCACACCCCAGGGGCACCCAGAGACAGGCACATGCTTGGAGCACACGCAGAGGCCCCATCACACGGAAGCCACCCATGGGCGGACACACAGCAGGCAAGCGGGAGGGCAGCCACAGCTACAGCTCAACACCAGCCCTTCCCCAGAGGCAGCCGCGCTGTTTCCTGTCACCACCTCCCGCCAGCACAGCCTGGCCTGGCAGCAGCACCCAGGGCCTGTCTGGGAGCAGCTGGGCAGTGGCTGCGGCTCGTGGGGGGTCCCCCTCCCTCCCGCTTCCCAGTGCCCCTGAGGCCGGCCAGGCAGCGAGGGGCAGGAAGCAGCCGCCCTGCTGCTCCCCTGGCTGCCATCACGGGTGGCTTCAGCGAGTTGTGGCACGAGAAGCAGAGCGAGAAAATGCCGGGCCCTCCCTGTGGGTTCGGTTTCCCGTCGAGAAACACATGCTCCTGGCACCTTGGGGAGAGGGGGAACTCCCAGGGCAGGGGCCTTGGCCTGCTCTTGGGCGAGGGCAGGGGGTAGAATGCAGGAGCACCCTAGGGTGCCAGGAGCTGGTCGTGGGCGGGAGTAGTGGGGCATGGAGAGGACTGCGGCCAGAGTCCAGCTCATGCTGATGGAGGGGCCAGTACAGCAGCAGCCCCAGGGGAGACTCCTCATGGGGGAGTCCCCAGAACCCCCCACTCTGGGGATGCTCATGGGTCCCCACCCCAGCCCCCCGTGCTGCCCTTTGGAGACACTGGACTCCGAGGGCCCTGTTGGGCGCCAGCCGCGATCATGCCCCCAAGCTATGCAGAGGGGCCTCCGACCCCCCCCCCCCCCGCACCGGTTCAACAAGCCCCACAGGTTCAGCACCTGCTCCTGTGGCCCCCCCAGCCCCGACGCTCCCCTGGCTTGTTTACAAACTGGGCCCGGTAACATGCCCATGAGCTCCTCCACCCTCCTGACTGCCTGTGCCCCTGGGGCTGGTCAGTATCCAGCCGTATGGGCCCTGTGCATAGGGACTGCGTGGCCAAACGAGCTCCAGGGGCCTCCTTCCCCCGAGGTGCCGTACTGCACGATGCCGCTGGCTCTGCGCCCACCCTCCACGTGCTGTTGGGCTCTGCCTGCTGCTGCCATGGCCACGCCGGACACCGGGCAGCGCAGCCGCTGCCTGCATTCTTGATGGCCCAAGGTTCAGCTCTTCCCCAAGGAAGGGAGCGGATTATTCAGCAGATGCAACCACCTGGGCTCCGGGCCCCTTGCAGAGCAGGAGGGATGAAGACGAGCCTCTGGCCCCCGAATCGGGGGGGGGGGGGGGCTTTACACTCCCCCACAAGCCGCCAACCCTCCTGATACAGTGCCAAGGAGGCACCTGGCAGGGACCATGCTGCTGCCATGGTGCCAGGCGGAGTATCAGAGGGGAAAAAAGGACTCGCCCCGACTCCCCACCAGGGCTGGGATGAGGCACTTGCTACCCGCGTGGGGGCTGCCCAGCGAGGAGGGAAAGCAGCTGGCCAACTATCAGAGCTGAAGGGTTCAGCTGACGGAGGCTGGTGACTGGGTTCCATAAACCCTCCTAGCCGGCCCAGTGCCCGTGGCACTGAGACACGGCTAATGCTGGCCAGCACTACGCTGGCTTCCACCCGCTATTGCAGCCCTGAGCTTCTCAGAGCCCAGAGCGACCTTCCCGGGAAGCTGGGGCCAGTGGCACCGTGCTGTTGGCATGCAGCCATCTCTGCACTGGGCACTGATGAGAGACCCCCACTTATTTCAGGGGTGACTGGATTGGAGTCCTGGCCCCAGGGGCAGAGACTCAAGTGCTCGGATCAGCCCCACAGGTGCTGGGCCACAGGAACCGGGGGCATACGGCCATGGGCAATGAAGGGTTATGGCCTTGAAATGCAGGTGCTCCTGGCCTGGGCCTGCTTGGCCCCAGGCAGGGATTATGGTTCTAGCTGCCGAGAGGGGAAAGAAGCAGAGCTGGATCCAGGGCACCTGGAGCAGGCTTGGCTGAGCACTAGGCGTGTCCTGTGTGGATGGCCGCCTTCATTCCCTTCCCCCGGGGCTGGGGAAGTGGGAGCTGAGGGTTGGGCCTGGCTGACGAACTGACGGCTTCAATACATTGTCCCACAACCAGACGAACCAGATCCACTCTGGAGACTCTGCGCCCCAGCACGGCAGGGACCAGCAAGGAGACAGGCCTAACTGGCTAATCACTGGGGGTTATTCATCCACCTAGGCTAATCACTGCTGGCTTCTGCCATCTGTGCCATATTAACCCTCCCTGACCCGATGCCCCACCCAGGGCACCACGGCTTATTTCTGGAGCCCAGAAGTCAATGCTGCCTCTGGGGAGAACAGTTGTCAAAGCACTTCCATTTATACAATGCCTTTCCCTGCAAACGGAGCACATCCCCTAGCACTGAAATGCAGCCACTGCTGAGGGCTGAGCATGGCAGCTGTTTAACATCCCAGCGTGGGGCAGGGTGGCTGATCCCCAGCTTCGCGGGAGCATTGGGAGGCTATGCCGTGGTACAGCTCTGAACAGCACACGGTGCTCAGAGCGGAGTGACTGCAAATTCCACCGCGGAGGCAGGGGGATGAACTGGGGGCCTGGGATGGTGCAGGTAGACGTGATGGGGGATGAAGTTAAAAGGGACAGGTTAGGCTGAGCCATGAGATGCGTGGCGCTGTATAGACCCAGAGGTCTCCTGGGCTGGGCCCTGCATCAGGAGCCAGGGTCACTGCTGCCAAGTGGGAGTGGCAGGTGCGTCCAGGGAACGTCACCCAGGATATCCGGGGATCGGAGCCTCACGCTGGGAGGCAGAGGGAGCTGGGGCCTGGGAGAGAGCTCCTGCAGGGGAAGCCCCAGGAATCGCCACGCGGGGGAAGAGAGCTGAGGCGGAGGGTTCTGTCTGGTGGAGCCTCCATTGCTCGGGACATTTAAAACTAGCACATTACAAGAGGGACCACTCCTGCTTGGGGGCAGGGGGGTGGCTCCATGAGCCAATAGGCCTTCTCCATCTCAAGCTTTTAGAATGGCATCACTCCACCCAGCATGTGGGGCAGACCCACAAAAACTCAGGGCTGGTCCTGAGGTGACCCTGACGATCAGCGCAGGGGCAGACATGTGCGGTGGGAGGGGGCTCTGCCCTGGGAAGTGAGGGACAGGGCAGCCTCGCAGAGTCCATCTCCCGAGGTTCGGGGGAAGGAGCGGCTCAGCTGGAGCCAGTCCGAGCACAAGCAGGAAAGACGCGTCTCACACTGAGCAAGAGATGCACGAACCGCACCCAGATCTGGTGCGGGAATAATCACCAGCCCAGCTTGTGTCTGAAAGGCAGGAGCCTCGCGTTGCCTCTCACTACTAGCGTCACCATCAGAAGCTCTCAAATCCCTGCCCATGGTCAGCTCTCACACTCACCCGGATGGAGGGAGATTGTCCCCATGGCACAGAGAGGAGATCCAGGCCCAGAGAGGAGCAGTGATGGGCCCACGGTCACACAGAGGATGGTAGAAAGGAACAGAACCCAGGAGTCCTGGCCCCAGGTCAGCGGAGTACGGCTGGAGCAATGGTTCACACTCCTCCCTGAAGTAGGCTGAAGGTTTGCCACTGCCAGGTTTGCCACTGCTCCAGTTGTCTCTCGACCTGCTCCAGGATCAGACAGGAACCTGTCCTGTTCACCCCACCCTGCTGGACCCCTGCTCTCAGGCATCCTGCACCCAGGCCCCAACAGATCCAATTGCAACGGCCCCACGGAGACAAGCCACCGGGGAGCGATTGCTGCACTCCCCAGCATGGCGGCTGCCTCTGCAGTAGGCGACAGCAATGGTGGGGAGACAGACCCCTGGAGCCCACCTAGACCTTTACCGGACCACTCAGAATACATGGCAGGTGCAAGAGTCAGATCTTCCCTCCCATGCAAGCTATGGTGGCACCATGGCCTAGTGGGTAAGGCCCTGGATTGGGCATCAGGAGGCCTGGGTTCTATTCCAGAGTTGGACACTGAGCTGCTGGGTGACCTTGGGCACATCGCTGGGCCTGAGGGGCCTGAGGGGCCACAGGTCGCCTGTGTCTGCAGTGTCAGCACAATGGGCCCTGATCTCACTGGGGGCCTCTAGTGTTACTGGAATAGAAACGCCCCCCTCAGCCCTGCTGGGGCAGGATACCCCGACCTGCCCAGGGGAATGGGGGAGGCAGAAACAGACTCCAATTCCCTGCCCAAGCTTGGAATTTGTTCAGCACATTTTCCCCCAAGAAAGAATAAAGTGCATCTACCCCCCTGCAGCAACTGGCCGAGCCACTCCCAAGGCCCCCATGCCTTCACGGCGCTCAGCTGGGTCGGGGGGCAGCAGGGCTGGGCCCGCAAGGAAAGCCAGGGCTTAGCTGAGCAGCCTCTGGCCCCAAACCCACTGACCCCATCTGAGGAGCAGGGCCAGTCGCCTTGCCCCAGGCTCAGGGTTGACAGGAGCCTCACCTGGCAGCAGGGCCCGGCTTGCCTCCTGCCCAGGGTCTCTGGTGGTGCTTAACCTGGCCTCAGGGCCGGCTCCTCACTGCAACACCTACTGGCTCCAGCTCAGTGAGTTGTTCAGATCAGGTAGGTCCAGAGCTGCCCCCACTTTGTGGGAACGTCACGCAGAGCCAGGCAGCCCCTGCCCTGGCCCGGGCTGACCAGCGCAGGCTTCTAAAAGCCAAGGCCACTGACTCTGCTCCCTGGGTCAGGTCTCCATCCCTTACAAGGTGAGGCTCCGGGGGCCGGAAGCGAGCAGGTCCCCAGGCTTGGAGCATTCCCCCCTCCCACCCGCAGCACCAGCTATGGGGTCTGCTCGGCCCTCCCGGGACCCTGATGCCAGGAGAGAACCCGCCTCTCGCGCTCCACGGCTGACGCAAGGAGCTGCTAAGATGCTGGAGGCTGCTTAGCTTGTTGCTGTGACAGAGCAGGCGCCTGCTGCTCCCACCTCTATTTTAAGAGCAAGCAGCAGCTTCTCTCTGCACATGGAGTCACTGTGGTTGCTCAGCCACCCTCGGTCCCAGCCTCTCACACCCCCTCCCACACCCCCCGCGGCTCCAGGTCCGCGCTCCCTCCGCTACCTCACAGGCCCAGGTGCAGCGCCCGCCCAGGCAGCCGGCAGAGAGCCCACGGGTCAGGGCGGGGCCGCACGGCCAGACAGGGCGGGCAGTCGTGCGGAGGAGGCAGGGACGGTGACTGGGGACAAGATTCATTGCCAGTCCAGGTGCTAGGGAGTATGACCAGGGAAGGGCTGCCAAGCAGCAGGAGCTCCTTCCACCCCAACCCACTCCAGTGCAGGATTGTACAGAGGGGCAGATAGGTCTAACCTGTTCAGTAACTTCTGGGCTTGGTAGGAGGGGGAGTCTGCAGCGCTCAGCCCCAGCATGGGTCAAGCTGCTCAGCTGCAGAGGAGCCTTATAAAAGAATGGCAGGAATGGGTCACTGCCTGGGCTGGAGAAGAGAATCATTGCGTGTGATGCCAGAAGGGATCGTTGCGCTCATTGGGTCTGGCCTCCTGTATAACACAGGCCAGAGAACTTCACCCAGCCCAGACCTTCTGGTTGAGCCAGAGCGGGGCCGTGAGAAAGACACACCCAATGATGTAAAGGCTCCAGGCCACAGAACCCTACGTCAGTTGTTCTAATGGTTATAAATTGTGCCTTGTTTCTAATCTGAGTTTCTCTAGTTTCAGCTCCACACCGCTGGATCTCGTTATGCTTTTGTCTGCTAGATTAAAGTGCCCTCTGCTATCAGAAATCTCCCCACATAGGGACTTGCAGACCATAATTATGTCACCTCTCAACCTTAACTAAATACACTGAGCTTCTTCAGTTTCTCTCCCTAAAGCTGGGCTGCAGGTCTCTTCTCAGCAATTTGTCAACATCCCTTTTGAAGGGTGGACACCAGCCCTGGACACAGCAGCCAGGAACAGTCTCACCAATGCCATACCAATGCACCTTCACCTCCCTCCCTCCACATGCACAGATTGCATTCGCTCCCTTAGGCCTGGTCTGCACCTGGAAGGGCTTGCTGTGTTCCTAGTGGAGACACAGTTTATGCTGATCCCTGAAAGAATAAGCCACCCTTGGAGAAGGACTTTTTGCCCTGTCTTGTGAGTGTGATCTACGTTCTTTGTTCCGAGGGGTCTGACCTTCTAACTACCTGCATGAAGACACACATTGTGCATGTGAGGCCATCCTACCCAGTTATCCAGATCACTCTGTAGGAATGACCTGTTCCCATCATTGTTTACCACTTGCTCAGCGTGTCTCATCTGCAGACTTTACCAGCAATGCTTATAGTTTGTTCCAGATCCTCAATACAGATAGTGACTAGCAATGGGCCAAGCACAGACCCCTGTGGGAGCTTACTGGAAACACCCCTGCTGGATGACGATTCCCCATTAACAAGTCCTTTTTCAGATCTATCAGTTGGCCAGCTTTTAATCCATTCAACATGTGTGGCACCGATTTTGTGCAGTGCTATTTTTTAAATTAGATTGTGGCCAGAGTCTTCAAGAGAGCTCCTCCGGGCCAGATTTTCCAAAGTGCTCAGCTCCCATTTTAAGCACCAGAGTAAGAGCCAGTTTTTCAGAAGAGCAGAGCACAGTGGGCTCAGAGCTCGGTGGAGAATCTGGTCCCAGTTGTGGGTGCTGAGCACTTGGAAACTGAGAACTGGAGCCCAGCTGGTCCACTGGTTGGACTGGTGTGGTGAGCGTAGGAGGCCAGGCAAGATGGACCAATGATAAGATCCAGTGGGGGCCACAGCTGCTCCAACGCGGCAGGCTACAAGAGTGCAGCAGGAGCCAGAGAGACTGGCCAAATGGACGTGCTCTGATTCACTGAAGCAAACCCACTGTTCACGAACACTGCGCAGGCCTGGTGTAGACAGCCCAGTGAGCTCACAGAGCTGGTTGTTGCTTTCCCTGGTAACGGGGTTGGAATTCCCTGGGGCTTCAGACAAGCCCAAATCGCTTCCCTACCTCATGACCCCACCTGGATTCTGCTGGTCGCTTTTAGATCTGAGGAGGAGAAAGAAACAAACCCTGCCTGGGTGAAGAAAGGGAGTTTGTAGAACCTGCATCGGGGGTTTCACCTGCCCTGCCCTGGAACCGCAGCTCCCACTGTTGTTATCCCCAGCTGGCAACACCCCCACCAGTTCCCATCTTCTGAGCCCCCTCCCGGCCTGCGCATAAGCCCCACAGCCAAATTCTGAACAGAGCTGTTGCGAGGGAGGGGTCATGTGGCCTCGCCAGCCCAGCTGAAAATTCATTCTGCTATTTTTGGCCGGGCCTGCCTTCAGCCCCTGCTCACATTCCCCTCCCCGCATCTTTGGCCTCAATTCCCAGCTCCATCTTCCATTCCGGACCTCTCCCCCCCCTCGGTGCCAGCGGAGAAGCACCTGGGCTTGCAGGCTTGTGGGCACCGGGGAATTCTCACAAACTGCCCCTGGAAAAGCTGCACCAGTGGGAATCCCTCCCAAGCCTGGACCGAGGGCACGTCCAGGCGGAGAAGCTGACGGGTAATGCTGCAGCAGAGTACCTCTGGGTGGATGCTCTTCTCCAAAGGAAAAGTGATTTTATTCCAGATTAGACTGACTTTATTCTGTTCCCATGGGGAAGTTCTAGAGGAACAGCTATTCTGCTAGAGCAATTCCAGTGTAACTCGCCATGGAGAAAAGGCTTTAATAATCAAGGATAAAAAGCATTGACTACAGCCAGGAATCCTGACCTGCAATCCCCCTGCAATTCCAGCCCTGGGCTGTCCCCCGTCCCCCAGCTCTGCCAGTGCCCCGCAATTCCAACCCCCAGCCCCCTGCTATCCCACCCCCAGCTCTGCCAGAGTACCTCATTCCTGACTTACAGGCTCATCCTCTGCTAGCCCAGTCCTCAGCCCCTTACCACAGTTCAGCCTGCCCCTCGGCCATCTCCTGCAGGACCCCTGTAACTGCCAGGCCTGGCTTCTCCTGAACCCAGGTTTCCATTCCTGCTGCACTGTGTGACTGTGTCCTCATCCCTTGCTGTGTTTCTGTGACGTGACTGTTCTGTGGGGATAGGCCGTTGCTCATCCCCTGTCCTGGAGGGCCAGAGTTCTGCCTTTTGGCTGGTCCCTACCATTTGACCTGTCCAGCTTGGGTAGCCCTCTGAGAAACGACAACTCCTGCTGGCACAGCTTACAGGGTGACTGCCAAGGGGCAGTCCCCAGCAGGGGACTTTACAACACAGAGAGATCTCCAGGATAGACAGGGATGGCAGAGCTTTGTCCTAAGTGATGTCCGATGGCATGAGAAGGATTCAGAAACCCACCCGCTGGTAACCTCAGTCCTGTTGCAGTCCAGGTCTCTGGGGGTGAAAGGCTAATGCATTAGGCCACATGCTTGACCCACACTGCAAATCTCTCTCTGTAGAAAGACCTAGCTGGTTCTAGTCCAAGGGAACTTGCATGGGGCTGCAGTGCCATCCCAGCTGCCTGCCAAGCCCAGCCCAGCCAAGCCCGAACATTTCCACTTTGCTGGTGCAGCTACAGCTGCCAGGAGCTGCCAGAGAGCATGGGATGGTGTGCACATGAATTGCACCCACAACGCAACGCAGATACCAGCAACCAACCACTCTTGTGAATAAACTTTGAACTAACCAGCATGCAGGCCCCTGCTGAGGGTAATGTTTTACCCACCAACTTGCCATTACAGAGAAGCGTTTAGAGAGGGCTGTGAAAGTTCACAAGCAGATTTAGAAGGATTGGGACCTACATAAATGCCAGGCTCCAATTCCTGCATGCCTAGCAAAAACCACCCCCCATGCTCAGAGCAGGCTCTGGCATGGGGGAGTCCACGGGAAGAAGGAAGAGAGATTGGGACATCAGCAATGTTTCACAAGAGTCAGAGTTCCCAAGTTACTGCAAGCCGGCACCCTGCTGTGAACTCCCTCTTGCAGAGCTAGGCATAGGGTCCTGGAGGTCCGGATGGGACTAAGACACGCTGTTCTAATAATGCTACTTTGCTCTTCTCATCACCTTTCAGCCCAGGATCATAAACGGCTTTGCATGCATTCTATCAGCTTCACAATGTCCCCATCTTCCCAATGGAGAAACAGAGGCCCATGGCCACCCAGCCAGGGAGTAACAGAACCCAGAAATCCTGACTCCCAGTCCCCTGCTGTAACCCGCAGACCATGCTCAGCCTTCAGCGCTGGGAGCAACACATCCTGGGAGCACACTGTAGATATAATCGTCATCTTACCCTCATATAGCCCCTGCCCCAAGCGGCATGTAACCTATAAACATAGAACCACAGAAATTCAACCACCCCTGCAATGGAAGGCAAATTTTGAACAAAGAACCCAGGCCCAACCCCCCCCCCCTTCCCCCCAACCCGCAACTGCATAGAACCCATGTATCTATGGCACATACAAGGATGAAAGGGTCGGTGGACGTTGCTGATGGTAGAGCCGGTGTTCCAGGCAAGGCAGGAATTCCAGGCCTGGTACTGATTACTAAGCCACCCACTCCTGCAATTGGTGTAAAAGACAGCAAAGTCTTGAAAAGAATGCATCAGCCTTGACCTGAGCTTTCCCAGCCAGCAGCAGAGTGAAACCAACATGATCCTTGTCAGTTTAAGGACTGCCAGGTGCTGAACAGCAGTAGTGAAAACTGACCAGAGTCTTGTCAATTGTGCTGGGCTCAAGGCTAAGAACATCCCATGGGGCACTGCCTGGGTGGTACCAGAGTCTCGTGTGCAATCTTTGCTGTGTGTCTGTAACAGCCAGAAACTTTGTATTTTTACAGCAAAAGCTGCAGGAACTGAGAGCCGAGCCTCCTTCTCTTGCCAGGGGCAGCAAGGAAGTGGCTCTTTCCAGGCTTACAGAGGGCAGTAAACTCAAGCTGCCCACGTTCTACTGGTCCCACTGAACTGCATGGCTAACCCCTTCCCCCAGCCTTTGGGAGGTGCACAGACATGGCTTTGTTAAAAGTCAGATCAAAACAAGACCCCCGCCAGGGGCCTTCCTAGGCTGTAGCTCAAGCAGGAGTTCTAGGCTCCTGGGGCAAGATTCCCTGGCTGGCCTGCACAGGGGGTCAGACTAGATGATCATCATGGTCCCATCTGGTCTCAAAATCCATGACACTGTGAAGAGACTATTAAGGGAAATACTCACAGAGCAAAGCTCCTGTGGTGTGTAGGCTCTGATTAACTGACAGGAAATAAAGGGTCATGCAAGGGAAGCGCCCAGGAGCTCAGGACTGGACCATCCAATTCACTGTGTTTATGGAGGGCACCAAGGATGATATGAAGTCATTTGGGCTAGTTTCGCTAGTCTTCGCCTGGAGCTCAAAGCATTGTACAAAAATCACTGAATGAAGTCGCATAGCCCTGCTGGGAGGAAGCTTATCCCCATGCTACAGATAGGGAAACTGAGGCTCAAGAAGGGAAAAGGACTTGCCCAAGGCCACGCAGCAAGCCAGTGACAGAGGCAGGAATAGAGCCCAGTTTACCTCGTTACCTGTGATCTCACCACAAGACCACGCATCCTTTAAAAAAAAAACAACAACCCATGATGGAGGAGATTGTGAGAAACGCCAAGGGGACGTGAAGGTACTGAAGGACTTGGCAGAATGACAGGAGGGGAAAGGACCAGTTTAGGGAACGTGTAAAGCACCTGTCACCAGAGTGTCTGCGGTAGGTGCTGTGCAGGGATTACACAGTAGAAGCCCCACCACTTCAATGTGTGTCTAACACGGCTTGGTCCCAGCAACTGTACAGGCAAGACCAAGAGTGCGAGGAGCTGAAATCCCATTTCCAAAAGGGACTCAGGCACTCAGGAGCTTAGTCTCCCTTATGCACTTTCTGAAAACGGTGCCCCAAGCCTTGTTACAACTTGATCAAGTGCAGCATGCAGCGGCAAACAGATGGACGCTGAACTTGGGAGAGCCCCTGAGACATGAGTTAGGACTCGCCCCAAGAGTGAAGGAATCAGGAGCAGCAAGCTCCCCAAATGGGATAAAAGGGGAAAAATGCAATTCACAATATGGTTTAATTACGGCCTCTTAACTTAAACCAGGAGTGGAACCCAATGTGCAGCTCTGTGCCCAGTTTTCATCACCTCGTCCTGAGGTGGAGAAGAGGCTGAAAAAGGCCTAGAAGAAGGAGAGCAAAGCTGGTGACAAGGATGAAAGGGGGGGGAGGTGTCTCTAAAACAAGGAATTTCAAAATCAAATATTGTTTAGCATGGAAACCAGTAGCATTAAAGAGGGTTTGACCGAGGTGTTGAAGATTTCAAAGAGCTCTAGTGACTGTGAAAGCTGGACTGTTCCCTTCTGTTTGTGCTTGTCCCATAACTGGATGGGGGGTGGGGGGGGGAGAAGCCACTCAATTAAATTAGAGGGCAACAAATTGAAGCAGCATATAAACAACTTGCGGAATTCCTTGCTGCAGGAGGGCAGAATGTCAAGTCTGAGACTAGATTTAAAACAAGGATGGACTCCAAATACCAAAACGCACTGCCATGCAACTTAAGGACACAAACTGATGGCTGCAGAGGTCAGGAAGGAACGGTTCACCTCCTCTGGTGTGCAGCACTGCACAGGGGGCTGAGTGCATTACATCCACACACACTTTCATTGGAATATCAGGCATTGGCTGCTGCCAAAGGCAGGATCACGGACTAGTTGGACCAATGATGCAATCTGACAAACGACAGTTTCCAAAACATCTAAAATTGTAGGCCGTGCCAGGAGTGGGCCAAGCACTAAATCTCTGGGTTAGAATTTAACCCCTTCCCCCCAGGTCTGTCTCCCAACAATCCCAAAGATCAAGGCATTGAATCAAATTACACATCAAAGGGGGAGGGAAGTGATGTGTCAGAACTTCATTGCTCCTGCCTGGGGGGTTCCCCTGGCCAACGCCCGTCCATTTTAAATTGACATTGTGAACCATCCAGTCTCTCTTTTTTGAAAGCAGAGAGAGATCTGCTTCCGTTTGCAAGGCACGGGCCCAGCTAGCCAGGCAGCCGAGGTAAGGTCGTGTAACCAGAACGCAGGAGGGAGAAGTTATGCTGCCTGTGGATCTCAGGGCGGGCGTGTGACCGGGTGGCCATGCAGTGGGGTCCCCCCAGAGGTGCCTGATGTCAGCCGGGTTTTCTAGTGCTCTTACACACCCGCCCACAGCAAAATTTCTCCAGGAGGCCTGATATTTCCTCCCCGAGGGAGAGAGGCCAAGAAGCTTCACCCACTAGCTTCAAGGAAGGAGTGGAAGGTCTTGGTGACCTTCTCTCTGGACACCAGACCATCCCGCTTGGCTTGAAATGGGGGCCGGGCTGGCCAGTCCTGTGTGTGGCCCCACCACCCCAGTGACTTGGACACCATGGGACCTGCCGCTTTGAGGCCCTCCCTGCTCCAATGGGCAAGTCCAGAAAGTTGTCTTACAGGCCAGCCAGAGGGGGAAGGTTACAGGTCCCCCTGGGTGCGATGCACCCTCAGACATCCTCTGGCAATTAAATAATAGAGGCTGTCACTGCACATTGTTCCCCACAGAGACCCACTGGGGCTGCAGGGAATGCAGGTGGGCGGGCGGGCCTGGGGGCACAGTGACTTACCAGCACATGGGTGAATCTTTCCTCCAGCTCCCCAGCGCTGGGCATGGGCTGCTTCGGCGCTGCAGGCTGCTTGGCTGGCAGAGCTGCCGCTGGTGGCGGGGTCTTAGTCTCCTTCGCCGGAGCCTGGTCCACGCTACCGGCCGCGTTGCCCATCCTGCTGCTCCTGCCCAGCCCAGAAAGCTGCTTCCAGGCTCCCAAATCCAGATTGAAAAAGAGGAAGGGGCCAAAAAGGAGGAAACTTTCCTCCCAACGCGCGAGGGGTCGGGCGACAGCGGGGCCAGCTCCGAGCCGCCGCCTGCACCCAAGGGGGGCTGTCCCAGGAGCTCCCCGCACTCCCAGCCTCCCCCGCGGATCAGCAGCGGGTGCCAGGCGCGGCTGCTCCCCTGCGGGGCTCCATCTCCACGCGGGCGGGTCTCAGCGGCTCCCAGGGGGTCGCCGCGGCACGGCGCGGCACGGCTCGGCTCGGCTCGGCGCGGCGCGGCGATTGCAGCAGGCGCTGGCTGGGGCTGGGGCTGGGGCTGGGGGAGGAAGTCAGGGAGCAGCTGCAGGGGCTGCGGTTCCGCGGTGCGCGCTGGGCAGGAAGCGAAGCTGCAGCCGGGCTCGTGTTTCGCTGTCTCTGTTTGTAACTTCGGGTGCCTCTGGCCCCGGGCTGCAGCCCCAGCCCCGCAATGGCCCCTCTCCGGCCGGCCCCAGGGCCACGCACGGCCCACGGGGGCTAGGGAGAGCCGGGGGCCGGCGGCTCCGCCCGCTCCCCCAAGGCAGGAGCCATGGCCCGGGGAGGCAGGGCCCAGGCACCTGCCGGGAAGGGGCTCTCGGAGCAGAGCGCAGAGCCGCGGCAGCGAGTGGGCTCCAGGGTCCCAAAGCCCCCAGCTCCGCGGCCCAGATCCGCCGCTCAGGGAGCCGGGAGGGACCGGGTCGGGCCGCTGCTTCTTCAGCGGGGAGCCTGGCCCGGCTCTGCCCCGCGCTGGGCGGGCCCCTTCCAAAGCTGAGCGAGCCCCCCGCAGCCCCTTGTGCCCTGAGCTGAGACCAACCTCACGCCCCCCCCCGCAGCCCCTTGTGCCCTGAGCTGAGACCAACCTCACGCCCCCCCCGCAGCCCCTTGTGCCCTGAGCTGAGACCAACCTCACGGCCCCCCCCCGCAGCCCCTTGTGCCCTGAGCTGAGACCAACCTCACGCCCCCCCCCGCAGCCCCTTGTGCCCTGAGCTGAGACCAACCTCACGCCCCCCCCCGCAGCCCCTTGTGCCCTGAGCTGAGACCAACCTCACGCCCCCCCCCGCAGCCCCTTGTGCCCTGAGCTGAGACCAACCTCACGCCCCCCCCCGCAGCCCCTTGTGCCCTGAGCTGAGACCAACCTCACGCCCCTCCCCCGCAGCCCCTTGTGCCCTGAGCTGAGACCAACCTCACGCCCTCCCCCGCAGCCCCTTGTGCCCTGAGCTGAGACCAACCTCACGCCCCCCCCGCAGCCCCTTGTGCCCTGAGCTGAGACCAACCTCACGCCCCCCCCGCAGCCCCTTGTGCCCTGAGCTGAGACCAACCTCAGGCCCCCCACGCAGCCCCTTGTGCCCTGAGCTGAGACCAACCTCACGCCCCCCCCCGACAGCCCCTTGTGCCCTGAGCTGAGACCAACCTCACGCCCCCCCCCGCAGCCCCTTGTGCCCTGAGCTGAGACCAACCTCACGCCCCCCCCGCAGCCCCTTGTGCCCTGAGCTGAGACCAACCTCACGCCCCCCCCCGCAGCCCCTTGTGCCCTGAGCTGAGACCAACCTCACGCCCCCCCCCGCAGCCCCTTGTGCCCTGAGCTGAGACCAACCTCACGCCCTCCCCCGCAGCCCCTTGTGCCCTGAGCTGAGACCAACCTCACGCCCCCCCCGCAGCCCCTTGTGCCCTGAGCTGAGACCAACCTCACGCCCCCCCCGCAGCCCCTTGTGCCCTGAGCTGAGACCAACCTCACGCCCCCGCCCGCAGCCCCTTGTGCCCTGAGCTGAGACCAACCTCACGCCCCTCCCCGCAGCCCCTTGTGCCCTGAGCTGAGACCAACCTCACGCCCCCCCCCGCAGCCCCTTGTGCCCTGAGCTGAGACCAACCTCAGGCCCCCCACGCAGCCCCTTGTGCCCTGAGCTGAGACCAACCTCACGCCCCCCCCCCCGACAGCCCCTTGTGCCCTGAGCTGAGACCAACCTCACGCCCCCCCCGCAGCCCCTTGTGCACTGAGCTGAGACCAACCTCACGCCCCCCCCCCCGCAGCCCCTTGTGCCCTGAGCTGAGACCAATCTCATGCTCCCCCCAGCAGCCCCCCGTTGCTTGTGCTGGATTAGGGCTCCCCCGGGCCTGGCGCTCTGCTCTGGGCTGGGCTGGTGACTGGCTCTGGGCAGGGGGAGCTAATGCAAGGGGCTACTTCCAGGTGCTTCCCTTGGTCACTGTGAATTGCAGCCTAGGCCCCTGAATTGTCAGCTCCCGGCCTAGGGTGCCCTGGGATCCTCGCTCCTTTTCACTTTCACTTCCCACGGGCCAACTCTCCTTCGCCCCTGGATGCCTCCAGGAAAAGGGGGAAAGAGAGGGACGGCTCAGTGAGGCAGGATTCTGGCCCAGAGACGTGTCCGCTTTGGGTAGCCAGGCTCCTGGGGCGCTGGCTCGCAGACAGTGTCTCTGTAGATGAAAACGAAGCAGGCGCAGGTAGCGTCCACTCACTGACCCTGGGGCTTGCCTGGCAGCTCCTGCCTTAACCAGCGCCCTGTCCTGCCTCCGCCTGCAGGCCCTGCCTTGTTTTCCACCCTCCTTCCACTCCTCCGGCTCGTGAGGCAGGGATCCTGCAAAGAGCTGGGACCAGTGTGGCACTTGCCTGGACAAACCTTATTGAATTACGTGTCTGTATCGTTGTGGGCCGGGGATTGTAGGTCATTTCATGGGGGAGGGGGACCACAGCCCCTAGGAACTGAGTCGGGGGTGGGGCAGGCACAGTCACTCAGGAGAGGTGCCATACCCTGGAGCGACTCTCCCATCTCCTGGGTCAGCCTGGATTCTCCAGAGACCAGGGCTGGCGTTAGGGGGTCACAAGCAGGGCAACTGACGGGGCCACCATGCCACAGGGCGCCCTGTGAAGCTAAGTTACATCATATCTACAGAGTCACTGGGATAAATGTAATGCAAGTACGACAGTCATTTCATCTCTAAAAGAGGAAATAAATCACACTAAAGCCGAGATTTCCAAACATTCAGGGCGTGAACGGTGACACCAGGCAACTCGGGCTTCAGCAGGTTGGGGGCCCACTCCTTAGTTTCCACCCCTGGACTCCAGTGAGTCTCACGCTGGCCCTGCCAGAGACCAGCAGACAAAGAAAGGACTTTTGGATAAATATCCTTCTTCCTGATCCAGCAAACGGACAGGACCTTCTGTCTTAGGGGCCCCCAATCCTTCCTTGGACAGGCTGGAAGGATTTTGGCCTATGAGGCCCCACAAGACTGATGGGTGCTGATTCTGAGCTGGGGCTGTTATGAACTTGTAACCCCAGAAAACCCCCTTGGTGGGGTCTAAAGGACTGACTCCTGCCAGAGCTTATGGGTGGGGTGCTCCTGGTGAGCTTATTAGCATGCGTGCAGGTTCTTTTATTGTTTTTAATCTGTTTTCTCTGTAATGCTCTTACCTTAAGAATAAATGGGCTTGCTTAGAAAGGGCTGGGTGGTAACTCCACCATTTACTGGGGCAACTCCACCATTTACTGCCTCTGAGGAGAAAAGTAAAACCAACCAGCTTGGGCAGCCCAGCCATGTAGGCAGGGAGCTGGGCAGTCTGGAAATACCCCAGTCGGGAGGGAGAGATACGGGTCTTTGCCCGAGAGAGCTGGTGGCTGGGGAGCTGGGATTTTACAGTGGCTGCCATGAGGGGGAATCGGGGTGCATTGCCCTGAACTGTAAAAAGAGTCTCATTCACTCCTCCCCTGAGCGCCGTCACTCCAGTGCCCTGAACGAGGGAGGATCCTGTGCAAAACAGGACTGCAACACAGGGTCAACGTCAGGGCGGCTGGTCCAGTGGTTATGGTGCTAGCCTGGGGCTAGGAGATGGGCATTCCAGTCCCTGCTCTGCCCGGGGAATCTTGGGCAAGTCCTTGTCTCTCTGTCCCCCGCCCGTAAGGTGGTGCTGCTTGGGAAGTACCATCTCCCAGGGGTGCAGAAAGGATGAATGTGGGAGGGAGCCAGAGCTCCCTCTGGCTAAGGGCTAGGGTAAGGGGCACCCTAAGTCCTGGCATTTCCTGACATTTGAGTGCTTGCCTTTGCCATTTAAAGAACATTCTTTTATTAAACATTTTTGTATTTAATCCAGTAGGTTTTCTTTTAAAAAAGACAAATGTAAAAACAAATGGGGATATATGCAACTCCCTCCCGCCCATCATACAGCAGCAGGGTTTGAACCCGAACCTTCAGCACTGCTCAAGCTACCAACAGGAAACAGCTGTTACCCTGGGGATGGGTTGCTAGGTCCATTGGCTAGCTCTGGGGGTAACCTCGCATCTCTTTTCTCTCTCCTTCCCTCCCTCACCTTGGGGGAGCTCCTGCCCCGTGTGGTGACCCCAGAGGGGAATGGGACACTGAAGCCGTGTGCTGGGTCCAGTCAGCAAGGGCCCCCCTGCTTGGCTATCTTCCCCACCCCCGGGAGAGGCTGGCTGCTCCAGTGTAGTGCGGCTGGGGCAGGAGGGTCCAGCCTCTTTGAATGTTCATGTTCACTTGTCATTTGGGCTGCTGCCAACATTGTGCTGAAAATGCAAGTGCTGGAAGGGGGATGATGATTTCCAAAGTCAGCATCTCTGCAAGCCCAGAGCAGAATTTCAGGGGAGAAAGAAAAGACACTTTGCAGACCCCAGGGCTTTCTCCCTCCTTGATTTCAAAGGTTTGCTGCAAACAGCAGAGGCATGAGAGTGTCACAGGCGAAGACTGCAGGAATCTCTTATCATGGAAAATGTTATTCGACTTATTATGGGTCGCTCCCAGCTGCCGTATAATTACAGACGTAGTTGTTGGAGGCACCAGTCGAGATCGGGTTCCCATTGTGCCCGGTGCGATACAGAGAGACAGGCCCTGCCTCAACAAGCTTACAGTCCAAACAGACAAGACAAAGAGTGGGAAGGGAAGTGACTTGCCCAAGGTCACCCAGCACAGCAGGGTCTCCTGTAGCCCGGGCTCATGCCCAGCACCCTAGCGCAGGAGCGAGCTAATGGAGCAATTCCTTTCACTCCAGTGCTAGAGGCCTGTGCTTTGAAGCCGAAGGTCCAGCTAGGTCTGTTCTGGCTGACGGAGCGGGGCTGGACTGGGGTGTGTTAAATGCACAGCACTCCATCCAGGCTAGCTGCTTGGCCCCAGAGGCGGCGTGGTCTGCTGGGCTGTACAGTCTCCCGGGGGGCACCAGCTAGGGCAGCTTCGGGTTCGAGGGCTAAAGGGGATGAGTGAGCTAAGGGATAAGGGATAAGATAAGTGAGCTAGCACCAGCAGGAGAGTGAATTTGTGTGGGGGGGTGGAGGGTGAGAAAACCTGGATTTGTGCTGGAAATGGCCCACCTGATGATCACTTTAGATAAGCTATTACCAGCAGGACAGTGGGGTGGGAGGAGGTATTGTTTCATGGTCTCTGTGTATATATAAAGTCTGCTGCAGTTTCCACGGCATGCATCCGATGAAGTGAGCTGTAGCTCACGAAAGCTCATGCTCAAATAAATTGGTTAGTCTCTAAGGTGCCACAAGTACTCCTTTTCTTTGAGCTAAGGGAAGCTCTCTCCAGCCGAGCCCAGAGGGCGAGAAGCCAGCAAGGCCATTTCTTGCATCCTCTCTGGGCTCATGGACCAATCCATCTTTCCATCTCACGCAGCTGCCCCGCACGCGGCCCGTCTACCCTGCCGTGCGGCCAGAGATGGGTTCTGAACCTGGCCGCGATCCCAAGTGAAGGAGCAGGGAATGTTTTATTTCATCCCCCCACTGACATTTACAGGCTATTAGCCTCCTTCACCTGACCATCATTTCCAGGCAGTGCTGTGCAGCCTGGCGGCTGGGAGCACCCAGAACCTCTGCCGGAGGGGAACAGGGAAAGGGAGAGCTCAGCTGCAGGGAGGGAGGGGAGCGTCTGTCTGCTAGTGGGTCGAGCAGGGGACTGGGAGGCAGGACTCCTGGGTTCTATTCCTGGCTTCCCCACCATTGTGCTGTGGGACTGAGCAAGTCATTTCACCTGGGTGCGCAGCGGTATCTCCATTTGTAAGTGCAGGCTGACGGTTGCTCCCCGTGCCCCAGGGAGGGCGAATGGATGTTTGCAACAGTTCCACGACCCCCGTCGGAAAGTTATTATAGCGGCCGGCGGCAAAAGTGCGTCCACCCGGCCTCAAGCAGGGGTCACGACCCCGAAGAGGAGCACAAACAGGGGCTTGCAACCTACATTCCCTGTAAGCTGCACCCCTGCCCCAGCCCAGCCCCGCCAGAGCTTCTGGGGAGAGAAGCCCCTTCCTCGGCCGGCCCAGGCCTGCTGGAGCAGCCACTGGGGACAGGCGCCTCTCACCGGCCCCAAGCTGCTGCCGCAAGAGAGGGCTGGGAGGAGTCCTCTCTTCCCACTGCAGTCCTGGGGCAGCCCGGCCCCACCCCAGAGCCCAGCCACCCTGCACCCCAACCCTCTGCCCCAGGCCTGAGCCCCCTCCCACACTCTGAACCCCTCATCCCTGGCCCCACCCCAGAGCCCACCCACCCTGCACCCCAACCCTCTGCCCCAGGCCTGAGCCCCCTCCCACACGCTGAACCCCTCATCCCTGGCCCCACCCCAGAGCCCACCCACCCTGCACCCCAACCCTCTGCCCCAGGCCTGAGCCCCCTCCCGCATGCCGAACCCCTTGTTCCCATCCCCCCCACATGAATTTTGTTATGTGCACCGATACGAAGGTGGGGCGTCACACATCACCTCCACCTTGGTGGACATAACAAAATTCATTCCACACACGGGTGGGAAAAATTAGAGGGCCACTGGTTGTAACTACACATCCCTTCCTCCACTGCTGAATGGTTGCAGGGTCCTGGAGTGGCGATGGAAAAGCCCCTCCAGGCTGGCAGGCACAGCACCCCAACTCAGGGGTCTCAAACTCAAATGACCACGAGGGCCACATGAGGACTAGTACATTGGCCCAAGGGACACATCACTGACCCCCTGCCCCTGCCCTGGCCCCGCCCCCCACTCCACCCCTTCCATGAGGCCCCGCCCCACCCCACCTCCTCCCAGCCCTTCCCCGAAATCCCCACCCCAACTCTGCCCCCTCCCTGCCCCCAGGGGGTGCAGGAGGGGTGCAGGGTGCGGCAGGGGGCTCAGGGCAGGGGGTTGAGGTGCAGGAGGGGAGTGGGGTGCTGCAGGGAGTTGGGGTGCAGGAGGGGTGCGGCAGGGGGCTCAGGGCAGGGGGTCGGGGTGCGGGGTGCAATAGGGGGCTCAGGGCAGGGGGGCAGGGTGTGGCAGGGGGTCTGGGGGCAGGAGGGGTGCAGGGTGCGGCAGGGGGCTCAGGACAGGGGTCGGGGTGCAGGGTGCGGCAGGGGGCTCGGGGCAGGGTGTGGCAGGGAGTTGGGGTGCAGGAGGGTTCGGGGGGCGAGCTCCGGCCTGGTGCGCACCGGGGGCAGGGCAGAGTCCCCGCCTGCCTGCCCTGCCCCCGCGTCGCTCCGGGAAGCGGCCGGGACCTGGGGGGGGGGGCAGGGATCTGTGTGTTGCCCTGGCCACGCCTCCAGGCACTGCTCCCCGCAGCTCCCATTGGCTGGGAATGGGGAACCGTGGCCAATGGGAGCTTCGGGGGCGGTGCCTGGAGGAGCGGCCGGCGCAACACACAGACCCCTGGTTCCCCCCCCAGGTCCCGGCCGCTTCCCGGAGCAGCGCGGGGGCAGGGCAGGCAGGCAGGGAGCCTGCCCTGCCCCCGGTGCGCACGGGGCTGGCCGGAGCCGCTCGAGGTAAATGCTGGGGGGCCGCGGGGAGCTGGCCGGCGGCAGAAAATGACCCCGCGGCTGCGTGTTTGAGACCCCTGGTCTACCTCCTCCTGCCTGCCCTGAGGGTCTCCAGCTCGGCAAGAGGAGCCTGTTTCCCCAGTCGCTCTCCAAGACGGCCGGTGGTCCGTGCCACGAGCCCCGTGACTTGGAGGGGGAAGCTGAGACACAGGGAGGGCTGGTGACTGACTCACGGTCACACAGCAGGCGAGGGCCAGGACTAGACCCCAGGTCTCTGCAGTCCCGCTCCCGGCCTTGTGCACTGCCCACGAGCCCACACTGCGCCCTCCAGGCAGCTGCAGTTCCGGTCCCATGCGGCAAGTGTCATGAACATGGAAGGACTCTGGACAATCAGCCCCTAGGGGCCAGGGCTGGCAAGTCAAAAGCAGCCGTTGCTTTTGGGAGTCTTGGTTTTTGGCTGCCCAGCTTGAGGCCCCAGGAGCCCGTTCAACCCAGAACTCAAGCAGAAGGCTTAGGCCTCTGGCCTAGCGTTTCTGGGGGCCAGTTTGCCCCCCGGGGGAGCTAACACTTGTTATTGCTACAGTAAGAGAATCAGCATGACTGTAAGCTCCTTGGGGAAGGGACCATCTTTTGGTTCTATGTTTGTGCAGCGTTTGGCCCCAGGCATCTGGGGCCACAATTGGAGCCAGGCACCAGGAGATAGATACTCGTTAATCATCATCATCATAACTCAAAACCCCCTTTAACAAACAAACAACCCCCTTTCAGCCTCTTTTTATCCATCATCAAAAAGCTGGAAAGGGCACAAGTCCGGTGTGTTTAAACTCTAGCTCAGCGTGGTGTATGGCCCCACCCCAGCGTTCGCAGGAGCTGCCCTCTTGCCTTTCAGGATTCAGGCCCATCATTAATCAAGGGTAATTTGTAAAGCCCTCGTTGCACTCCCCTCCCCTCTCTGCCCTACATTGCTGTCCTTCCATCCCCAATCACAAGTCTTTCTAGGGCACCATTCCCCGAGGCACCCCTGGAGTAGGAGATCTAGGATTCAGCTTTTGGCTGATGCAGTGATACAGGAAACTCTTGTGCATGGGACCAAGGAGAATTCAGGACCTGCAAGGGGCTCTAGTGAGGACTTTGGGGTGTCTGGAGAGAGCCCCATTCTCTCTGGCACTAAAGCACCACAAGCCTGGTTCTGGTAGCATTCTCACCAGTGCAACGTGGGTGTCTCATGCTACCAGCTCAGCCTGGGATGCGCTTGCACTGTTGCAGAGGGTGGCACAGAGTGCAGGGCAATGGCGAGGCAGGCCCCAGATTTGGGTGAGGGAATCGCTAAGTGCCCTGTGTTATTTTCAGTGGAGGAGGACGCTGCTTTCTCCACGATAAAGGCAGGATTTGCTCTGCTGAGTCAGGAGTACAGAGGTGGACTTCTTTTGGGCTCGCACTTTGCCAGACTGAGGGCAATGCACCAGGAGGCCAAGTGCCAGGCCTAGTTTACATCGAATGGGGCACATTGCAGCCGCTCAGAGGCTTAGTGAAGCCAATATAACCGGGGTGGCCAAACTGCGGCTTGCAAGTCACAGGTGGCTCTTTTACAGGTAAAGTGCAGCTTGCGGAGTCCCCCCGTCCCCATTTTCCACCTACCGTATCGGGGTGGTGGGAGCTCGGGGCTTCAGCCCTGCGGGAGGCACCTGCTGGGGCTTAGGGCTTCAGCAGGACAAGGGCTGAAGCCCTGAGCCCCGGCAGCCATGCCCCACAGGGCTGAAGCTCCAAGCCCCAGCAAATGCGCCCGGCTGTCAAACTTCTGAAGACTGTCGTATGCAGCTGGGAGGGTCAGTAACTTTGGCCACCCTGCAATATAAAGCTTTGGAAGGGACAGAAACCCTCCTGCTCCAGGGCTCAAGCTGACCACTAGGGAGCAGGGTCAGGAAGCTCCCATAACTGCTGGAGGTGGGGTTCTTGCCCCTTCCTCTGAAGCAGCTGGTGCTGGCAGCTCACAGAGGGAGGACTCAGGACCCCTGTTCAGACCCAGCCTGGCCGTGCCCGTGTAAAGTGCTTGGACAAGCAGGGTCAGATTCTGATAGGGTGACCAGATAGCAAGTGTGAAAAATTGGGACGGGGTGGGGGGTAATAGGCCTCTATATAAGAAAAAGCTCCAAATATCGGGACTGTCCCTATAAAATCGGGGCATCCGGTCACCCTAGATTCTGATCTCGCTTACCCGGGTGTTAATCTGCAGTCTCTCCATTGAGTGACTCTGTACTGACAGCCGTGTGAATGAGCTCAGCGCCTGGCACTGTTTGCCCTGCGGTGGGAGAGAAAAGCCACACCTCCCACGCTGCAGCCCTCTGCCCCCAAGCTCCTTCCACGCCCCCTTCCTTCCCACCCTGCGCACACCGGGCAGAGCCAGGGTGCCCCCGGTGCTGGGACAGTGCAGGCCAGAGCCCTGGCGAGCGGACACTGTGGTGAGGTCTTGCTGCCCCCTGCTGGGCCTGGGAATCGGGTACATCTAAGCAAGCCCCGAAGACAGCTCCAGCCGGCTCTGGTTGTAATACAAGGGGCTGGTCTGCTCAGTGGGTCTGGGCTGCCTGCAAGAGGTGAACAGCGGTGGCAGAGCCTTTCCAGAGGCAGTCGTGCCCCTTAGCAGAGTGTGGGCAGGGAAACTCTGGGAACAAGCCTGGGCCCTCCTTGCTTTGGGCACAGCAGCGTGCATGGCTCTGAAGGGGGGGCATCCGGGGGAGTGACAACACACCAGTTCCAAGTACACATTCATTAACGCAGTGTTAAGGGTGCCTGGTGTGTGCCCTCCCCAGACCATCAAGTTCGGCAAAACTCAAACATCCAAACCAGGAACTCGAGTGAAGGTAAACGCCTACAAACCCCCAGCTCTGCCCCCTGGAGCTGCCAATAGCTTTTGGGAAGCCTCCGCTCGTGGCACTCATGGGGTTGGGTGTCGCTGTGCTGAGCGGTGGAGGAGCAGTTTGGCAGAACGGCGATTGTGAAATGAGACAATGTGGCAGGGCCATGCCCAGGTGGGGGGTGCCCCTCTCCCTGACCCTGTGCGTGTGATCATAGGAAAGAGGGGAGCCTGAACCTCAGGAGAGCCAGCTTGCCCCTGTCCAGAGCTGCGCTGTGTGGGGCAGGTCAGCAGGGGGGCACAGGGATTTTCTTGCCATGGGGCTTGTCAGCAGTGCGGTGGGAGAAGCGTGAGGTCTGAGGGGTTAACGGAGGGCAAGCGGCAGTACAATGTTAGTGGCCATTGTGTGCAGGAGGGCAAAGGGGTAGCAGGAGGTGTCCAATGTAGCAGCTGTGGTGTGCAGGGGGGGGGCTGTAGGTAGCCCCTGTTCAGTACAAAGACAGCGGGAGTATGTGTGGGTCACATTGGAGCAGATCTCAAAGCAGGCGGGGGGCTTGGGATACCAGGGCGTCAGAGGCAGGAGCAAACTGGAGATTGGAACCACAAGTCAGACACCAGGAGGCAGTCAGGTCAGGCTACCCAGAGATCAGAGCAGGAGCAGGGTCAATCCCAGCTGCAAGGACGTCTTCCTGGTCCTGTGCTGGGTTTATAGAGACGCTGCGAACCAGTCGGGCCCGCCAGCATCCTGCCAATCAGGCTCCAGGAGTGGAGTGCTCCCTCACGGTTTAGCTTCTGCTCTAGCGGCTGTGGCAGGCTGGGTGGCAGGTTGGAGCTGACTGGTACTTAAGCACCCTGTGGCCTATGGTTCAAGACCTGTGGGTCCTGGCAGGAGCAGCAAAAGCTTCTTAAAAGGGGGGAAAGAGGCTACCAGCAATCAAACTGTGACCCTACATCACCCCTGCCCTTGTACTGCCTTCATGGCAGGTAAAAAGTGGTGGGGCCGTGGCTGCCTGTTCTGGCTCCTGGCATGCGGGCTGCCTGGTTTGGCCAGAGGCTTCATCCTAAATCTGATCATTGCCAAAATTGTCCACTAAACCGAGAAGCGTCCCAAGGAAGCAAGGGGAGTTTCCGTTGAGCTGAAGAGTGGCTGAGTATTTTCTTCCCCAGCTTGCAGGGAGGGGAGGATGAGAGGGGTCAGTGACCTGGGACAAGTCTGCTAACTTCCTCTTCCTCGAATGTGCTTGTCTTGCTCTTCTCCCTTCTAATAAAGACACCGAGGGTGGAGGGGGTAGACCTGCTTCGCTGAGAGAATGGCTTTGAATCATTTTCCTTTGCTCCTTCCCATCTTCACCATGGCAGACGGGTGGGATGGGCCCCAGAGCAGGACCTCAGATCCGAACAGCTTGCTCTTTGGCACAGCTGAATCGGTGTTCAAAGTGCCTAGGCCTGCTCTGTTTGAGAGGACAGCTTCTGTCCTGCGGACAAAGGGAGGGGTTTGCCCTGGACACGTAATTCTCCTGCCTGTGTTTGTGTGTGGAAAGTTTGGAAGTAAGGAACAGGCAGGGCTCTTCGGCTTCAGGTTTTGGTGATTTTTTTTTAATTGTAAATTTCCCAGGTTTTACAAAAGCTATTATTCCGGGGCGGGCGGGAGGAGGGGGGCAATTTTCACCCAAATTGTGTCCCCCTGAAATACATGAAAATACTGATTGCTGAGGAAATCCAATGCATTCCATTAGGTGGCGGTGTGTATGTTAATAAATTAGTCTGTCAGGGATTTCCCTAGACCCCTCCCCTGAATTCCCCCCTGCAGTTACATGCAGTGTTGCCAATTTAGTTGTTGGTTGGAAATTTGAATTGAAATTGAAACATTAATCCACACTTTGAAAGCGGATACAGTGTATGAGAAAATACTTCTACCTGAGAAAGCAGAATGGGTTTGAAAAGTGTGAACAAAGACTGGCTTCCTCACACAGCTGTTATTTATGACAATGTCGGCACATTTGTTTTGGCTATATTGGCCTACCTAATAATTTCAAATTATGATTTGTAAGCAAGGTCTGAATCAGCTCTCCCGTGACAGCCAGTGATGAGCCAGTGGAGGGTGGAAAGGCTTCAGGACCAGACCGTATTTACATGAACACACCTACTCTGCCTAGGTATCAGCAGACAGAGCTCTGCTGCCCAAGTGATCAATTTTGGCTGGTGTTGGGTTACAAATCCCTGTAGCATTCAATGTGGGGGTCATGAACTGTTGTTCTCCTGATTGCAGGAGTAAAGGGCAGCAGACTGACTGACTGAGGGGGTCCCCTCCATGCTTAATTTATGCCAGGGCTTGCCAGGGCTGAACCCCGTCACCTCTAGGCTTGGCCGTTCAGAGCCCTGGGACCTCTGAGCTTGTCACGTCAGTTATGAAAGTAACAAACTTGCCTGACCCCGGCGCCTCTTTCCTTACAGATTAAGCCCTGGTCACCTGCAACTGAACTGCACTTGCTAAGCAAGAGGTTGGATGCCAGATCCGAGTGAAGAGAGAGAGGATGGGGACAGGTGGTTTGCTTGGTGGGGTGGGCTCTGCCTAAGAGTCACAGGCACTAGTTGACCTGCCCCTCTCTCCTGTTTAGAGAGAGAGCGGATTAGGCTCCATAGAGAGTCTTTTGGTTTAAGTGACCACTCGAGCTGAAATCACTGAGAATCAGGTCTAAGTGCTCAGACCTGCTGCAGGACAGTGTTTCTGTGGAAGAGACGGCCCAGCCCGCAGTAGCAGCGAGCTTGCCCAACTGAGAGCTGAACTCACTGAGAGCTGGTGGAAGCATGAGAGACCAACTCGCAGAGGTCACAGTGGCAGGAGAAAGTGACAGTGCAGGGCCATGGGGGATGGAGTGGTAGAGTGAACGGTGGCATAACAAACCTGGGCCAGAGCATTGGACCATGTTTTAGTGGCTTTGCTACAGAATGCTAGATTTGTGACTGGGAAATTTATATAAATATGTGTTTCCTAGTAGGCCAAGATTTTAAAAATGTATTATTTGCCAAGGTCGTTATCTCACATCATCGCTATCTCAAGAGGTCATTATCTTGGAGTTTTTGTACTAAACTTTTTTATGATTATAAATATTTTTATGTGAGAACGGCCATATTGGGTCTTATCAATGGTCCGTCTATCCCAGTATCCTGTCTTCCGACAGTGACTATTCCAGATGCTTCAGAGGGAATGAACAGAACAGGGAATCATCAATTGATCCATCTCCTGTCACCCATTCCCAGCTTCTGGCAAACAGAAGCTAGGGACACTCAGAGCATTGTGTTGCATCCTGGGCCATCCTGGCTAATAGCCATTGATGGACCTATGCTCCGTGAAGTTATCTAGTTCTTTTTTTTGAACCCTGTTATAATTTTGGCCTTCACAACTTCCCTGGCAAAAAGTTCCATGGGTGACTGTGTGTTGTGTGAAGAAATACTTCCTTTTGTTTGTTTTAAACTTGCTGCCTATTAATTTCATTGGGTGACCCCTGGTTCTTGTGTTAAGTGAAGGGGTAAATAACACTTCCTTATTCATTTTCTCCACACCAGTCATGATTTTATAAGCCTCTATCATATCCCCCCTTACTCGTCTCTTTTCCCAGCTGAAAAGTCCCAGTCTTTTTAATCTCTCCTCCTATGGAATCTGTTCCATACCGCTAATAATTTTTGTTGCCCTTCTCTGTACCATTTCCAATTCCAATATATCTTTTTTTGAGATGGGGTGACCAGAACTGCACGCAGTATTCAAGCTAAGCCAATTCAAGCTAAGCCAATCAGCTAAGCCAATACTGGCAACCTATATGAAAAGGCTGCAAAACACCATGCCTCTGGACTGCATCAACATGCAGAAAGCCTTATAAGCTAGTCACTGTCAAAGCCAATTTTAGAAGAACGTAATGAGGCTGTTAAGAATGCTGGAGACACAACTCAGTTTATGTGGACCAACATGGCTGTTGCATTATACTTTCTATTTAAGCAAGAGATACCACACACTGCAAACTGGAGGCCAATGTTAAGTGGAAGTTGGACACTGGTTTCGAACAAGACTGGCAAATGCTCGCTATCTTTCTGAAAAAACTCAGCTGACTCTCTAGAAGCATGTGCTGCAAGAGTGAAAGACTCCACAGTTGGAAAAGTGAAGAACTCTCTCACCATATTCAAAATATGTGCATATGTGGCTGATGAAGCACCAATGCAATGCAAACAGGCATCAAGTATTAAGTCATTGCGTATGCTATCTTGATGTCTGTGGTAGGCCAGTAGATGCATTCTAGATGTTCAGGTTATAGAAGACACATCAGCTGCATCTGTGACATCTTAGAAGAGTTAAATGCTTGTCAAATGGACCCCAAACAGATGGCTGCTTGTGCATTTGATGGAGCTATAAACTTCTCTGGAAGACATAGTGGAGTACAAGCTTTGCTCAGAGAACAGTGTAACCCTAATCTCTCCTATACACACTGCAGAAGCCATCTACTCCAGCTAGCACCAGTACAAGCTGCAGAATCTTCAAAAGACATTTAAAAAGCCACACATTGAATGGCTTTTTATACTCTTTTTTTTTTCAGCAAGAGTCCAAAAGGACTGAACGACTTGGAAACAAATAGAAGATACACTGGTATTGAAGTTCAAATTAGTCCAACCTGGGAAAACCTGCTACCTTTCTCATGAGCGATTCTTGGCTGTTGTCTTAAAATTACTGCAACCCTTATTACTGGCTTTGGAAAGTATCCACCAAGATGGGACGGATCTAAGTAGTGAGCCTGGTGGATTACGTTTGTTACTAAGTTCAGAGAAGACTATCGCCCTTCTCTCTCTTGTAAGTCTACTGTTGAAACCACTTGGGTCATTAAACAATGTCATCCAGGCATCTGTTACAACAGTGGTAGATCTTTGTCCAGCAATAGAAGCTGCATTTGAATCAATCAGAGAGATCCATTGAAAATGGACTGGAAGAAGCAAAGACTTCAGTCTAGAAGTTGACTAATGAAGGTCCTTAAGTGAAGAGGGTAAGAAGTGGTTGTTAAGCCAGCTGAAAAAGTACACAGACTTGATTCTTACAAATCTACAACAGCGATTTCTGGATTCTACTCAGCCTCCATGTAGCTTGTACAGATGCCTGTCTTATAAAACACTGACAGTTGAGTGGAGTGAGGCACTCACTCCCAGCAATGGGGCTGCCATGTGCTCAGGACAGAATAGAGAATTTTGAATACAGAGTGGAATATCAGATGATGAACGAATGAAGATTTAACTTCAGCTTCTTTATCATCGCTCGTGGTTCGACACAATTTTTGTGCTATGTTTCCTGGGATGAAAGAAGTAGGTATACCTCTCTTGCTACTCCCAGTTACAACAGCTACATTTGAGCATTCTTCTTCCTCATTGAATAGGATTTTGTGTGCTGAAAGAAGTCACCTTCTGTCTGATCATGAGCATATCATGAAGGACTGGAAGTGACAGACACACAAGAAGACACCAAAGAGTTGTGCAAAATTATAAGAAACCAAGAAGGATGTAGTTGTCGTGCTTCGTACTAGGCTTGAGTAGCCAACTTTAATTTTTGTGATGATTTTAAAACATGAGTTAAATCTAATAAAATGATTGTGAAACATTTTTCAGTTTTTACTATGGTGCCATACATCCCACCTTCATCCTCGCGGTCTCATCCGTCATTGGCCCTCACCCCCCCCTGAATATTCCAACACCTCCCCTAATTTCAGTTCCTGGGGAAAACACTGCTCTGTGTAACTGTGAAGTGGTCCGCTAAAGTAAGGCCGGGTAGTGGAAGACATGCATGTATGTGTACATCAATAGTCAAGGTCTCAAATAAGGTGTGTGGAGCTCCCCAGACCCGGCTCCCTGCTCCAGAAGGAGAGCTGGTGGCTCAGGAACCCAGGCAGATCTGGTTACCAAGCTGCCATCTCTCATTCCAGAGGTGGGAGCTGGGTCTGGACGCCAGGGAGATCTCCCTGGAAGGGGAGATGGTGGCTCAGGAACCTGAGCAGACCACAGGTGGACCCTCCCCCAAGACCCAGCTCCTCGCTCTGGAAGGAGAGGTGGCAGCCCCCAGGAAACTGAGCTGCCAGGTCTCCTTCCGGAGTCAGCCCAGAGGAGGCAGCATGAGGAGATGGCGCCCTCGCTTTCTCCATCTCTTCCACTTCTGAGCCCACTCCAGGAAGAGAGACGGTGGCTCAATGAGCTGGGCCCTCCAGGTTACTGAGCCGCTTGCTCCTCCAGTGGGAGGGAGCCTTGCCTGGGTGTTAGCACCCTAACACCACCAGCCCATCAGCCATCCAAGCCCCCTCCTCTGGGCTAGGCCAGCCCTGTCATGAAGAAACGCACACCAGTCCCTTTGAATCGTTGCCCTGTAATATCCCTGACACTGGCTACTCTCAGAAATCCCAGCTCCTCAGCTCCCAAAGGAGCAGTGGGCCCCAGTTGACCAGCTTTACCTTAAACTCCCCCCCCCACCCCCCGCCACTCCTACGTCACACACAGCACGTCTAAGAAAACGAAAGGTGGTGTATTTATTTAAGAAAGAATGGAGAGTTAACTAGAAACAAGGAGGTGTGGTGGAAACAAATGGTTATGATACAAAACAAAATGCACTCACACTTTTTGTGCCAAGGTCATTAATAAAAATGTTAAATAAGGTTGGTCCCAAGACTGATTCCTGAGTAACTCCACTAGTAACCTCCCTCCAGCCTGACTGTTCACCTTTCAGTAGGACCCACTGTAGTCTCCCCTTTAATCAGTTCCTCATCCACCTTTCAGTTCTCATATTAATCCCCACCGTCTCCAATTTAATTAATTTCCCATGTGGAACTGTATCAAACGCCTTCCTGAAATGAAGGTAGATTAGTTCTACTGCGTTTCCTTTGTCTAAAAAATCGATTATTGTCTCAAAGAAGGAGAGCCGGTTGGTCTATCAAGATCTACCTTTTGTAAAACCCTCTTTTATTTTATCCCAATTACCGTTTACCTCTATGGCCTTAACAATTTTCTCTTTCAAAATTTGTTCCAAGACCTTGCATACAATTCAGGTCAAACTAACAAGCCTGTAATCTCCTGGATCACTTTTTTCCTTTCCCTTTCTTAAAAATAGGAACTATATTAGCAATTCTCCAGTCATAGGGTACAACCCCCAAGTTTACCGATTCATTAAAAATCATACAATCTCAGAGTTGGAAGGGCCCTCAGGAGGTATCTAGTCCAACCCCCTGCTCAAAGCAGAACCAATCCCCAATTTTTGCCCCAGATCCCTAAATGGCCCCCTCAAGAATTGAACTTACAACCCTGGGTTTAGTAAGCCAATGGTCAAACCACTGAGATATCCCTCCTTGCTATTGGGCTTGCAATTCTATGTGCCAGGTCTGTTAGTTAATATTTTTGGGTGGAGATTATCTGGGTCACCCAAATTTAGTCCCATTAAGCTGTTTGAGTTTGACTTCCACCTCCCATGTGGTAATTTCTACTGCCATGTCCTCGTTTCCATTACCAACCCTGCCGCTAATCCTCAGCTCCTCATTACCCTTATTAAAAACGGAGGCAAAGTATGTGTTGAGGTGTTGGGCCAGGACTAGATTATCTTTAATCTCACTGTTTAGCAGCCCCACGTTTTCTTTCCTTGAGTTCTTTTTATTTACATGGCAAAAGAACATTTTACTGTTGGCTTTAATTCCCTTTGCAAGGCCCAGCTCTTCTTGGCTTTTGGCCTTTCTCATTTTTCCCTGCGCTTTCTGACAGCCAAGGGGTAGCTTTCCTTGCTGATCCCGCCCATCTTCTGTTGAGACGGATAAATACCCTGCAAGCTGTATGTGTTGTAGTGAGCATGGCAAATTGGAGATGAGTGAGTTGTTTGCAAAGACCAGGGGAGCGTCTGCTAAGGAGCCTGGGTCACAGCTGCCACCTCTCTAGCCGGGGCAGAAGCTCTTGTACTTTTTTCGATTTGTTACTCTGTTTTTTCTGTTCTCCCATCCCCCAAGGTCAACCCTGAAATGTAGCCAGCAAACTGTGGCGCTAATTTTTGCATCAATTTTCACCCTTTTTTTTTAATGGTAATAAACACAGACATTCCTGAGAAAAACCAAAACTAATGGGCCATATGAACAGCCCATGGAGCCCTTGGGGTGTAAAGTTAATAGATCCCAAGGCCAGAAGGAACCACTGTGACCATCCAGTCTGACCCCCTGTATAACAGAGGCTGGAGCCCTGCCCCGAAATAACCCCGGAGCAGATCTGCTAGAAAAAACATCCAGGCTGGATTTTAAAAATTGTCAGGGATGGCAAATCCACCACAATGCTTGGAAAACTGCTCCAGTGGTCTATGACTCTGTTAAATATTTACATCTTATTTCCCGTTTGAATTTCTCAAGCTTCAGCTTCTAGCCACTGGATCGTGTTACACTTTTTCTCCTAGACTAAAGAGCCCATTATTAAATATCTGTTCCCCACGCAGGTACTTATAGACTGGGATCAAGTTACCCCCAAATCTTCTCTTCATTAAACTGAACTGGAAATCCAGGGGGGGGGGGGCTGCAGTGCGGGTCAGTGGCAAGGCGTGTGTGGTTCATGAATCCCATAGAACAGCCTGTAGCTCCCTGCTTCAGACACAGGCAGGCTGCTGGTTGCAAGGGCTGTTTGAAAGGAGCCCTGGCCCAGACGTATTGTTCTTGCTCTGTTTCTGTCTTTATTGCTGGGGCAGGCCTTGCTGGCTGGTTATGATTTCCTGGGCAGCAGGCGAGCACTCCCCTTCCCCCCGCTATGAATGGTGAGAGAGGCGGGGTGCTGGAACAAGCTGGACTTGACGTGTTGGCTGTAGTCACACGATGTGGGCCAGGGTGACGAGGGTTTGTCATCTGATGGGGCCAATAATTGCTGATTCCAGCGGCACTGCCAGCTCCTACAAGCATGTGACACACGGAGCGTGTCCCCGCCTTAGCTGCAGCAGGGTAGCGGTCGCGTTTTCTGCACTGAGCACTGACCCAGGCTGTTGCCTCCTGAGACAAGCATCAGAGAGGGGCAGAGGGCAGGGGACTGACTCAGAGCTGAAGGGGAAATGAGGCAAAGGGGCATGGAACCAACGGGCCCTGATTTCCACAGAGCTGGCCGAGGATCTGGCCCGTCACTGTGATGGGGGGGATACGGGGGGGGGGGAGGGGAGGGGGGAACACACTGTCTTTTAATCAGCAGCTCAGCCTGAGAGATCCAGCCAGGGAGAGAATGTTTGCCCCTTCCCCCCCACTCCGAGACAGAACTGGGGGAAGACGCATCCCCTGAGGCCCACCCCAAAGGGTGTGAGGAGGCTGAGAAAGGGCCAGGAGGGGGTGCTCTACTCTTCAAAGGGAAGGACACCCTTGTAGGACAGACAGTGAGAGGGGGAAACACCCCCTCCCCCCCAGAGATGGCAGTAAGAGAGCAGTGGGGGGGGCAAACATTCCCTAAGGGCACCATCTGCCTCTCAGCACAGGAGGCTGAGGGAGGGGGATGCCTACTGCTGAGACCCCCCAGCCAGAGCTGCGCGCTGTGAGAGGGGACAATGATCCCACAGCCCCCCCACCCCCACCTGCTGGAGCTGTGGGGGTCCTGGGCTCCGGGTGTGGGCAGCAGGGGCCTGGAGCCCACCCTGGGACTCAGACTGCAAAGGAGACAGAGCCCTCCTTAGGCAGGCAGCACCAGCCCCCCACCCGCTGCCTCCCCCGCTCCTGCTCCCCAGGGCACCGTGAGGGGCTGAGGGCGGGGACGGGGTGTCCTCCAGAGGCAGCTCAGCCCTGGGGGTGTCCACGCTGCAGCTGGGAGTTCCCAGCCTGGCAGAGAGGAAGTGGAAGCAGAGAGGCTGGTCTAGGCACTTCAGGCTCAATCCTGCCATCCTCACAGGCCAGACTCCCTGCACACTGAAATGGATTGACTTGGGATTTGCCTGTTTGGGGACTGCAGGATCGGGCCCTTCTTGTCCACTCTGTGGCTGCCTGCCATGTCCTGGCCCAGTGGGAAGCAGAGCGCAGCAAGATTCACTCCCGGAGCCCAGCAATGCAGTTAAAAGGAACAAGGGATGAGGGAAAGAGCCAGACTGGAAGCAGAGCACCTCCTGTAAGCCATGCCGCCAATGCCGGGCAGAGAGCCCATAGCCTGCTGCACTCACAGCTGGTCAGTTCCAGGGCCCTCCTCTGCATTTGGCGTCTGCGTGTTGCTGCCTCTCTGTACAGTCAGCCTGGCACTGCATTCTGTCTCCCCTAGGGCACTGGGGGCCCTGCACACATAGTGCCCCGTGTCCTCCACCGAGAGCCTCGCAATGGCAAAGGAGCAGCTTCCATTCTCCTCCTCCTCTATGCGGAGCCGGGGAGATTCCTGGATAGGGGCATTGTTCCAGAGCCACGTCACCTCCGGGTGGGGAAAACCTGCCAGGGAAGAAGGCCACAGTGATGGGTCAAAGGTCCACCAGGCTACCCAGAATTTTGGGACATTTATTTGACCCTACTGGGTCTCCCAAGTTGGGTGTCACATCACAGCCTCTCAGGTCCTTAATCACCCTGCAACCAGTGCTGCACTGCTGTGTCCTCTACCGGGGCCACACACATTTAGCAGCATGGCGCCTAACACCATGCCAGGTGTTAGTCCAGTACAAGATAACCACCTAGCGTATCAACGCCCCCTTTCCTAGAGTACCAAGGTATCCCAAGAAAGTCTCATCCAAGCAGCGATGCTGCTTAGCTTGTGAGAGTTCAAAGCACACAGCTGTGCAGCCCCCATTCGTGCACAAGGCTCCCCCTGTTGCACAAGAGTGATTTAGGCCCTGCAGAGCCTGTCCCTGAGGGTGAGCACCCTGGCAGGGGACATGCTCCAAGGTCATTCCAAGGACTTCAGTCATTGAGGGGGTGGGAACAGCCTTGCAGGCTTTCATAGGAAGTTACCTTCAACGTGACACTGGAGGCAGGTACTGCTGCCTTCCGTTGCTACTTGGTCCTTCAGCGGCTCCAAGAAGCTGGGCCCCTGCTCCATCTGCTGTGGCAGGAAGGTGAAGATCTGATCCTCTTCCTGGCTGTGGCCCAGCTCTGGGGACCGGGGATGGTGGTGGGGGGAAGCGACATGTTAATAGGCGAAGATTCATATGCAGAGCAGATGGCTGCAAAAATCTGAGTCTATTGATTATAAAACTAGAACGATCCAAAATGAACATGGCCCACACGGATCAAAGAGTTCACGGACTGACAAACTGATAGGTCTAACGGGCAGAAGGGACCACGGTGATCAGCGCAATCTTATGGTGGCCTGTGTTATACAGGAGATCAGACTAGCTGAATTAATCCCCGTTTGAATTAGAGCAAATCAACAAAACATCCAGTCTTGTTTAAAAATCTCCAGCGATGGAGAATCCGCCACGACCCTGGGCAAGTTGTTCCAATGGTTAATTACCCTCACTGTTAATAATGTACATCTTATTTCCAGCCTGAATTTGGCCAGTTTCAACTTCCAGCCATTGGCTCTTGTCATAGCTTTGTCTGCTCGACTGAAGAGCCCGTTACCAAATATTTGTTCCCCATGCAGGTACTTATAGGCTGCGATCAAGTCACCCCGTAACCTTCTCTTTGTTAAAACAGGTTGAGCTCCTTAAGTCTATCACTACAAGGCATGTTTTATCAATATCCTTCTTGAATTGTTGACACCAGAACTGGACACCATATCAGCTCGACAAGCCAGTCAATTGATCAGTCAAATAATGTAAATTGACTGCCTATTATTTGACCATGGCCAAATATTACAGCAAGAATGCCCTGATGTGGTAATGGCCTATCTTTTTTCATTGCATCATGGTGCTCTCTATTGGCAAGTCTACTTAAAATGTCTTGACCACACACTTCAATACATGCTATTGCCCCTTTTTGGGAAAAAAGCCGAACTAATTGAAAGTTGAGCATCTTGACTGGCTGGAATCTTCTAGAGCAGACACCCTAGGTCTATCTTTATTTGTATACCAGGCCATCAGTGTACATGGTGGTTTACAAAGCACATTAAATATGGAAAAAGACATGGTCCCTGCCTCGAAGAGTCTACAGTCTACCCTGACTAGACAAACACGTAGAACTCAACTCCCAAGGGAGTGGGGGAGGGAGAAGAGGGGTCACAGTCACTAACCCTCCTCCCCCAACATAAAGAGAACAGATGCACAGCCATTAAGTAGCTTGAAGAGTCTGTTATAGCAGGGGGTTGGACTAGATGACCTCCTGAGGTCCCTTCCAACCCTGATATTCTATTATTCTAGTTGCTCTGGGTGTTTTATTTCTGTTTAATTTCATTCCTCTTTTGTAACTACAGCTGGTAATTATTTTCCTTTTTAAAGCTTCATTTCATTGTTTCACATTTTTCAGAGTTAAAAATCTTGGTTTTTGTAATTAGGTCCAAGTATCTGAGGGCAAGTCTGCATGACTGCACTACCCTGGCATACCTGCGCCACTGTCGTGCACCTGGTGAAGACGCACTCTCCCGTCGGCTACTCCACCTCCAGGAGAGGCGGACGCTATGTGGGCAGGAGAGCGTCTCCCGCCAACATGTGGACACTGCTTTAAGTCTATGTAACTTACGTTGCTCAGGGGGGTGTCGTTTTCACACCCCTGAGTGACGTAAGTTACATCGACTTAAGCAGCAGTGGAGACCAGCCCTAAGTCTCACCGATTGGAGGCCACAAATTCTTACTTTATTTTGTTTCTGTTCTAATAATTAGCGCTTTAAAATATTTTACCATTCTTGAGACTATCTGACCAATTAGTCAAACATCTAACCCTAACATCTTCCAGCAGCGGTTGTACTAAATGCAATTGAACAGGGCATAGTCACCAAGCGGGTATATTTCTCCTGGGGTCCCACAGGGATTAGTTCTTGGCCATACACTATTTAATATTTGTATCAATGTCCTAGAAGATAAAATCCTCACGGATAAAGTTTGCAAGTCACACAAAGATTGGAGGAATGGTAAATAAGGAAGAGGACAGGTCACTGAGAGCGAGATCAACAACATGCATTTCATATAGCTAGATGAACACAGGCCACACTTACAGGACAGGGGACTGTATCCTGGGAAGGAGGGACTCTGAAAAGACTCAGAGGTCATAGTGAATAATCAGCTGAACATGGGCTCCTAGTGCGACGCTATGGCCAAAAGGGCAAATGCCATCCTGGGAAACATGAACAAGGTTATATTACCTTTGTATTTGGCACTGGTGTGATGCCACAGGTGTGTCCAGCTCTGGTGTCCCCAGTTCCAGAAGGATGTTGGTAAATTGGAGCGGGTTCAGAGAAGAACCATGAAAATGAATAAAGGATTAGAACACCTGCCTTACAGTGAGAGGCTGGAGGAGCCCCATCTAGGACATGAGGGAGATTCGCACACCCAAACCATTCTCTTTAGGTGAAAAATCTAAGGAACTGTCTCAGACTGAGGTGTAAACAGAGGAAATTTTGGAACAAACGGATAAATTAGACAGTAATAAGTCACCAGGCCCAGATGGTGTCACCCAAGGGTTCTGAAGGAACTCAGATGTGAAACTGCAGCACTAGTAACTGTTGTATGTGTCCTATTGCTTAACTCAGCCTCTGTACCAGATGACTAGAGGATAGCTAATGTGATGCCAATTTTTAACAAAGGCTCCAGAGGTGATCCTGGTAGTTACAGGATGGTAAGCCTGACTTCAGTACCAGGAAAATTGGCTGAAACTATACTAAAGAACAGAATTATCAGACAGGTGATGAACACGATATGTTGGGGAAGAGGCAATCATGCCTCACCAGTCTCTTAGAATTCTTTGAGGGGGTCAACAAGCACGTGGACCAGGGTGATCCAGTGGATATAGTATACTTGGACTTTCAGAAAGCCTTTGACAAAGTCTCTCACCGAAGACTTAAGCAGTCATGGGATAAGAAGGAAGATCTTCTCATGGATCAGTAATGGTTAAAAGATAGAAAACAAAGGGCAGGAATAAATTTCATAGTGGAGACAGATAAATAGCGGGGTCCCCCGCAGTGTTCCCTCTAATTTTTTACATCCTTGTGCGGAATGAATTTTGTTATGTGCACCAATATGGAGGTGATGTGTGGCGGGGGTGGGGCCAAGGGGTTTGGAGTGTGAGAGGGGGCTCAGGGCTGGGGCAGAGGGCTCTGGCTGGGAGTGAGGGCTCTGCGCTGGGGCCAGGGATGAGGGCTCTGGCTGGGAGTGAGGGCTCTGCGCTGGGGCCAGGGATGAGGGGTTTGGGGTGCAGGCTGCCCTGGGGCTGCAGCGGGGAGAGAGGACTGCCCCCCAGCTCTCTCTTGCTGCAGCAGCCCGGGGCTGGGGGAAAGGTGTGTTTCCAGCCCAGGCCCTGTGGCTGCGCACCTGTGTGGCCCTTGATAGCCTGTTGTGTGGCCGCATGGCCACGCGGCTTAGAGGGATCTTAGGTCCCTTAGGGATCTGTACTGGGACCAGTGCTGTTCAACCTAGTCATAAATGATCTGGAAAAGGGGGTGAGGTGGCAACATTTGCAGATGATCCTAAACTGCTCAAAAAAGTTAAGTCCAAAGCAGATTGCGAAGCGTTACAAAAGGATCTCACAAAACTGGGTGACTGGCAAGAAAATGGGAGATGAAATTTAATGTTGATAAATGCAAAGTAATGCACATTGGAAAACATAATCCCAACTCTACATATAAAATGATGGGGGCTAAATTAGCTGTTACCACTCAAATTGATCTTGGAGTCTTTATGGAGAGCTCTCTGAAAACATCTGCTCAATGTGCAGCGGCAGTCGAAAAAGCGAACAGGATGTTAAGAACCATTAGGAAAGGGACAGCTGAGAAGACAGAAAATATCATAATGCCACAATATACATTCATGGTCCTCCCATCTCAAAAGAGATATTAGAATTGGTAAAAAACAGAGAGGGCCACCAAAATGATTAGGGGCCATAAATAGCTTCCATATGAGGAGAGATTAATAAGACTAGGATTTTTCAGCTTGGAAAAGAGACGACTAAGCGGGGCGGAATATAATAGAGGTCTATAAAATCATGACTGTTGTGGAGAAATTAATGGGGAAGTGTTATTTACCCCTTCACAGAACACAAGAACCAGGGGTCACCAATGAAGTTAACAGGCAGCAGGTTTAAAAACAAACATAAGGAAATATTTCTTCACACAATGGACAGTCAGTCAACCTGGGGAACTCGTTGGCAGGGGATTTTGTGAAGGCTAAAAGTATAACTGGGTTCAAAAAAGAACAAGATAAGTTCATGGAGGACAGGTCCATCAATGGCTATTAGCCAAGACAGTCAGGGATGCAACCCCATGCTCCGGGTGTCCCTAGGCCTCTGACTGCCAGATGCTGGGACTGGAGGACAGGGGATGGATCACTCAGTGAATTTCCCTATTCTGTTCATTCCCTCTAAAGCATCTGGCACTGATCACTATCAGAGACCAGATACCGGGCTAGATGGACCACGGGTCTGACCCAGTGTGGCCGTTCTTAAGTTCTTATTTACCTTATCAAAGAGAAGATTAAGGGGTGACTTGATGACAGCATGCAGGTACCTACCTGAGGAGGAGATTTCTAATCAGAGAGGGCTCTTCAACCTAGCAGACAAAGTGCTAACAAGATCCAATGGCTGGAAGATGAAGCTGGACACACGCACAGCAGAAATAAGGCACGCATTGCTAACAGTGAAGGTAATTAACCCCTGAAACAACCGTACCGAGGGCTGTGATGGATTCTCCATCACTGCAAGTTTTTAATTAAGATTCGATACCTTTTCTGAAGGATCTGCAATGGCAAGTAGTGGACTCTAAGCAGGAATCAATTCAAGGAAGTCCTATGCTGTGTCATGCAGGGGGGCTGACTAGATGATCACAGGGGTCCCTTCTGGTCTTAAAACAAAAAAACCTATGAATCCATGAAAACTCAGGCAAGATGGCAGTGAAGTCAATGGGTCAAGGAAAAATCATTTTGAACAACTAGCCAGCCCCACAACATCTCCTTCCCTTGAGGGCATCTGCCTTAGCTTGCCAAGATGGACCTCCGTCCTAGAGTTCTTCCATGCTGCTCAACAAACTAGATATCTAACGAGTGACAGATAGCCCAAATGCTGCTAAAATGCCTTCTCCCAGTTCTAGCTAGCAACAGACTGAGGGATGTGGGCTTGGCCCCACTGGTCCATGCACTGAGGTTGGATTACTGTGGTTCTCTATGTACCAGGAGGAAATGCAGCCATGCAAGACCTCCAGCTGGTTCTGCAGACACCAGCTCACCAGTTAAGTGGCATATGTTTAACAAAGCCCATCACTCCAGGACTCATTGTCAACAGCCTGATCCTCCAAGCCTGCAGTAGATGGGCTTGGACTGCTCCAGAGACGACCTCTCTCCATGATGAGGCTCCACCAGGATGGTGATGTTCCCCAGACACAACGGGATTGTTAACACAGCGGGCGTTGGGAGGACACATCATCCAGAGCTTTCCCACAATTAAATTAAACCCAGACTGGTCGGCCTGCCTGTGGCCAGAGAACCATGGGGGAACTAAGCCTCTTCTGTCTCTCAGCACCAAGCTGCCATTTCACAAGGGTGAATGTGGGAACAACGAAGCCAGGAGTGGAGCGGGAGTCAGCTGGGTGGGGAAATCGGGGGATCGCAGCAGGTGGGCTCTGAGGCAGAGGCTGGCATGGTGGGTGCGGGGGGACAGCCTGGGGGCTGGAGGAGATGGTGGGTGGGCAGGCGAGGCTGCTGGTCGCGTGGAGGTGGGAGCCGTGGTTGGGTGAGCTGGTAGATGTCACAGGGAGGGCAGGGCTAACTGAGTCAAAGGGCCCCGGGGTGCAGACAAGGAGCCTATGCCAGTTGGGTGTGTGTGTGTGGGGGGGGGGGTGTGATTAACACATTCTGACAGGCTGGGCCATTACCTCCCTTCTCCTGGGCACTGGGGGTGGTCACCGGGTCATCCAGCTTGTGGGCCAGCCGGGACATTCTCCGCAGGGCCAGCACGGCGTTGCCTGTTTTCTAGAGAGGAAAGAAGCAGTGAAGGTTCCTAGAGGAAAAATCCCAGCTGGCTGGGAACGAGCGACCACTCCCCTACCCCCTCAGGTCCCGAGCACAGGCTGGCCAGTGCCGAAGGGCAGGAGACCTCTCTGCCCCCAGGGGACAGCGGCATGGGCATCCCCGGCTCCACGGCAGAGGGGAGCTCTCTCCTGAAGCCCCTTTCCCAACCAGGCCATTGCACGGCCCCCCGCAGAGCGCGGGCCACACGCTGTCCAGCAGGCAGAGTGCAGCCCCAACGCCAGCAGAGACGGCATCAAAACTGGCACCAAGCGCACCTGCCACTTCTGGCGGGCCAGGAATCGCCTCATCCTCTCCTTGGACAGAACCTTCCTGTCGCTCTGCTCAGTCTTCCGCAGCCAGGGGTGCGTGAGGGCCTGGTCGCTGGGCAGCCGGCAACTGGGGGCGACAGCATTGAGGGAGATGGGCAGTGATCTCCGCATTGGGCTCCAGGCTCTGTGGCCTGGCAGGAGGTCAAGTCAGTGAGAGCTCAGCCCTCACAGGCCCCATTGCCTGGGCTCCAATCCTGGGAAGCAGGATGCTCTGGTCTTGGTGTGAGCTGCGGGGGCCAAAGAGCAAGGGGGCGGCAATGCCTCTTTGGCTCCTGCTCCCACAGGCATGCTGCCCTCCACAGAGGCTCCATGGGCACGGGGCCCTATGTGCTTTCTGGGATTTCCATTTATCCCAGTGTTGCCAACTCTTGATGTTCTGCAGTGACCACGGTACATGGCCATTGCAGAGCCCATTTGGAGATGCCAGGAGAAACTCTAGCCTCTCACAAAGCTCAGCCGTACCAGAAGCCAGCAGAGTTTGTCCCCTCCACTCGCTGCCCCACAAGGAGGGTGGGGAGGGGAGCAAAGAGCCCAGCAGCTCAGTAAGCCCCCGCACCACTGGGAGCAATGGGGACAGGATGGTGCCTCTGCTGCTCTCTCTTGCCCCCAGCACCTGCCTGGATAGTGGGTGTCACGGAGCGTGGGGGAGTCCAGGCCCTGCCCCCCTCTTCCTGGGATTCACTGAGACTCTCAGCCAGCCAGTAAAACAGAAGGTTTATTGGACAACAGGAACACAGTCCAAAACAGAGCTTGTGGGCACACCCAGGACCCCTCAGTCAAGTTCTTCTGGGGGAGCAGGGAGCTTAGACCCCAGCCCTGGGGTTCCCTGCGTTCCTCCACCCAGCCCCAAACTGCAAACTAACACCCCCCCCCCCCCCCAGCAGGCTCCCTTCTGCAGCCTGTCTTCACATTCCTGGGCAGAGGTGTTACCTCCCCCTCCCGGCTCAGGTGACAGGCTCTCAGGACTCCCACCCCCAGGGCACATTCCCAGGTCAACACTCCCCTCTCCCTGCTGCATCACGTCCTCACAGTGAGAGCAGGGTGAGGAGCTCCTGGAGCTGCCCCCCAGGTCCTGGAAAGGGGGTGAAGAACAGGAGGAGCAGCAGAGGTGATGCTGGGGGATGGGGGGAGGAAAGAATAATTAAAAATTGAAGTGAATTATATTTAGCTATTGGGACAATTATGAGATTTTATTAAAAACTAAAAAAATTATGGCAATTGCTAGATAATGCATATAGGTATTGTGACAAAGCTCTGTCCTTGTCTCCGTGGGTCCTGCGTTTCCTGGCGGATTTCACTGTGACCCTCCACATAGCCCTTCTCTCTCTAGAGGCAAGGGTCACCGCTTACTGAGCCATTTTCATCATAAGCCAGCAAAGGAGATGAGGAGGTGAGGAGAAGCTACCCTCCCTTGCACAGTTTCTGTGGTCTCCCAGTCTCAGTGATTAATCAGGGGCAAAGGGGGGAGCCTGGGCCCGCCCCCTACTCCAGGACCCTAATAGGATGCGTATAATTCCCTGGGCCACTTCCCCACAGCAGCCCCCACTTCAAGATCCACTTCACCCTGGTCTCCTTCCTTGTGCCCGATATGGTTTGTGTTTGCTCAGTCTCTCCAGCAGCATGACTTCCTGCTACAGCTCCCGACAGGTGCACCCACCTGACTAACTGGGAGGCTTTTAACTAGTTTCAGCCAGCCCCTGATTGGCTTCAGGTGTCCCAATCAACCTAGCTGTCCTCCCTGCCTTTTGGAAAGATCTTAATTGGCCCCAAGTGTCTTAATTGACCTGGAACAGCTGCCATTTGCTTAACCTGGTAACAGGGATTTGTTTAGCCTGTGGCTAATATATCTATCTCCCACTACTTTACTATAGCCATCAGGCCTTGCCTCATCACAGAATGTAGGTGTTACCAAAAGTATACAAAGAGAAGAAGGGTTTAAAGTTATTTTTGAAATACTTTGATTCTGACTGAACTGATTATTTTAAAAACTAATATTTGGGGGTTTATAAATATAGTCACTGCACTGACATACAGAAAACTCAGAGGTGGTTGGGGTTGTAAAGATATTCTTGCATGGAGAGCTCTGGGCCACTCACATAAACCTTGATTGAAAAATACTAGGAGACTGTGATACGGATAGAGAGCACTTTGTAGTTTCTCGGGTGTTTGCAACATCCTTTCTGGGGAGTGTGCGTCTCTCAGTTATCAAAGCCTAAGTCTCACCAAGTTCACTCTAAGTCCAGCCTGCTCAAAACTGTGTTCCCACTATTCAAAGTTGGTTTGCAGGGCCTCCCAATCTTCTGCACAGATCATTAAGTCATCAGCAAATAGCAAATTCCAAGGCTCCCTTCATATAGTCTCACTTATCACATCCAAGACAATGGCAAACAAAACAGGGCTCAGCGCTGAGCCCTGGTGCAGGCCAGCATTTTCTAGAAATTCTCTACAGGAGTCCCATTTGGTTTTGGCTGTGGTAGTCATGCCATTGCATGTAGCCTGGACAAGACAAACACATCCTTCCAGCACACTGCTCTGACACTAACTCAACCAAACTAATTCTTTCGGGACATGACTGTACACCTTCCTCAAGTCCACAAAGACCATCTCTTTTCTCTGAACTTCTCCATAAGGATTCATAGACCATACAGAGCATCAGTGTACTCCTTCCCAGTAGAAATCCACACTGACCTTTCCAAATTTCAACTCTTCCACAGAGATGCTTTTCAATATTCTTCTCCCATATTTTCATAGCATATGACATCAGCTTCATTGGGCAATAATTAGCACACAGTATAATGTCTCCTCTATGTTTAAAACTGGGCAAAGCAAAGATTTTATGCCATTCATCTGGCATTTTGTCTTTCTTAAGAATATAATTGAACAGACTTGTAAAATATGTTCTGCCTTCCCTTCCCCATGACTTCAGCGCATCCACCCGTATTTCACCTGGCTCAGGTGCGCTCTCATTTTCTCAAGTGCCTCTACAATCTCTTCCTCCTGCTTGCAGTCTATCACGCCCCGGTTTGACTCACATGTTCTTAGTTCCTTCAGTTCTCCTCATTCATCACTCTTTCAAAACAGTCACTCCGGACTTCAGCGATTGATTCACCATTCATTTGCAATGTATCCCGCTCATTTTAACAGGAGAAAACTCGTTCACATTCCCCTTTGATTTCTCTCTTGCCTTAGAGAGTTAGTAGGTGGTCTTTTCTCCCTCATATCCTCCTAGTCAGTTATCCAGCTTGTCATTTGTAGCCATTAACAGCAGCATTACAATGATATTGAAATAAGTCTCGTCACTTAGGACTAACCCAAATAAAACAAAGACTTAACCATTTTGCATCAGCTCCATTCTAATTCTCCTTGAGCATATCTGAACCCTCCAGAATACAGCACGTCTCCATCTGAGTGCACACACACGAGTAGAGGGGAGTTAAAGTCAAGACAGACTAAAACTCATGGCTTGATTATGTTTTGTAAATCATGATTGGTGGGGCCAGTCTCAGGATTTTTAAGGATCTGACTCATGGTCTTTGATGTCTCGAGGTTGCCAATGCTGTTATCGGCACACATTCGCACAACCTGTGGAATTCTTTGCCAGCAGATGTTGAAGGCCAAGACTATAACAGGATTCAAAAAAGAACTAGACAAGTTCATGGAGGATAGGTCCATCAATGGCTATTAGCCAGGCTGGGCAGGGATGGTGTCCCTAGCCTCTGCTTGCCAGGAGCTGGGAATGGGCGACAGGGGATGGATTACTTGATGATTCCCTGTTCTGTTCATTCCCGCTGGGGCCACTGTCGGAAGACAGGGTACTGGGCTAGATGGACCATTGGTCGGACCCAGTATAGCCGTTCTTATGTTTTTATCCAGCGTCACCCATTCTCCCAGGCATTGGCAAACCCCCTGACTCACTACCTGGGCTCCCATCCCCACCCCCAGGGAGGCCTGTCTCCCCATGGAAGGTGTCCCTCCCAACCACCTACTCAGGGCTGGAGGAGGAGGTATGTGTGTTGGGAAGGGCCAACCTCACAGTCCGCAGCCACAGCTCAGCACCTGGTGCCGCTCCACCCCACCCCCTTGGAGTGCTCTTTCTCCCCCCCTCCCCGAACACTCTGGGTAGTACCGCTTCTCCCTCCCTGCGACATCAGCTGCTCTACCGGCTGTCTTTCTGCAGTAGCTCGCTGATGAAGTCCTTGGCCTCCTGGGAGATCTCCGAGAAGGTCTCCTCATCAAACTCCCACTGGGCAGCCGTGATGTTGTGCAGCGTCTCCATGTCACTGTTCCCCTGGAAGGGGGAGTCCCCACTCAGCCTGGGGAGCAAGAGAAGAGGCTGTTACTCGCTCAGCCGGGACCTCTGCCCCAAAGGCTGTTAACGGGCAGCAACGTACAGGATGTAGCAGATCACACCGATGCTCCACATGTCCGTGGTGAATCCCACTGGCTCAAAGGCGATCACTTCTGGGGCCATGAACTCCGGGGTGCCGTGCATCACCTTCACGGGGCTCTTTGGATCTGAAGGGGCAAGATAAGAGCAGTCCAGCATCCCCATCCCTGCAGACCGTGCTTCCCCCAGCCACAGCAAGGGATCAGCACAGCCTCCCGTGTCCATGTCTCCGGGATCCCCCATTGCAATGTGCTGCCGCAGCGATTACCCCCACGCGCAGGGTAGCAGCACCAAGAGCCCAGAACTGATACTGGAGCCCATTGTGCAAGGTGCTGCACAGTAGGAGACAGGCCCTGTCCAAAGAGCCGACAGCCTGAATCCACAAAGGGCAGAAGGGGAAACAGCGGCACAGGGAGACTCGCCCAGGGTCACCTGGGATAGAGAGCTGGTCTACTCCAGCTCATACAGCTCTGAAGGGCCAGCCTGACACCAAAGTCAGGTGCATTGACTGACCGTGCCCAGGGAGCTGGTGTGCTGGGGAAGAAGGGACTGCAGACTAGCAGGGACTGTCCCTTGTCTCAGCCCAGCAGGAGCTGGGGAGCTGGTTTTGTGCTCTCCAGTGCCAAGGTGCATGGGCAGAACCCAGATATTTGCATCCCAGGTGGCATGTAACTGAAATGGAGCTGGAGCTGAATTTGCAATAAAGATGGGGAATCTACTTGGCAGGTTGACAGCACCTTGCTTCTGTGGGTCTCCAGTGCTCTGCAGTCAGTCAGAAACAAAGCCCCCCAACTCCCCTGCAAGGGCCACGTCACTACCCTCATGTTACAGACAGGGAGACAAAGCACAGAGGGGCTGTGACATGCCAGCAGTAGAGCTGGGAATAGACCCTGGTCCCCTGAGCACCAGCCCACTGCCCTGCCCAGTGTCTTAGCTCTACAAAAGTGGGCAGAAAATATTGCAGGAAAGTCCCTGTAGCTCCAAACGCCCCAACACCAGCCTTTCTGGGGGTTTAAGCTTCCAGCCAGAGCCAGGGAGGTGCATTGCAAAGACACAGCCACAGAAGCAAGCCGAGGCTCAATGCATCCTGAAGAGACCAGCGGATTGGGCGAGCCCTCGCCATAGCTGGGGGGGCAATCTGCCGGGACGCCGGGCACTGGCAGCTCCAACTGACTTCAGCGCCCCCAAGTGCCAGGCCCCAGGAGCGTTGAGGGGACTGCCCAGTGTGGAAAGTTTGGTTGCAGTTTTGGGCAAAGGGTCAGGCTGGTTATTTCCTGGGACCCTTCTGCCCACCCCTATTCCAGACACATGGGGAAGTCCCCACTTGCTGGCCCGGATTCAGCAAGGTGTGAAACACAAGCTCTGCTGAAGAGGGACGGACTCAGGAACATACTTCAGGTTAAGCACGTGCAGCAGCCCTTTGCTGAATCGGGGCCTCGCCCCCTGCAGAGGCAGCGTTCGCTCCGGGACAGGGAGATCCCAGGACAGGGCTCCCCAGCCGGGCCCCTCTGGCTCACCCAGTCTCCGTGCCAGGCCAAAGTCGATGATTTTGACCCAGTGGCTGCTTGTGTTGACACAGACGATGTTCTCGGGTTTGAGGTCCAGGTGGACGATGCTCTGGCGATGGACGTACTGGATCCCCTCCAGGATCTGCCTCATGTACTGAATGCTGGTGGGCTCCGTGTGCTCGAAGTCGTCATCCACAATCCTCTCAAAGAGCTCCCCGCCCGCGACGCTGCCGGGAGCAGAGGGGGAGTCTGTCCTAGGAATTCACTCCGAGGGACGGCTTTATCTTGTGCCCAAGGCAGTGCCAGCCCAGACCCCACTGCCCAGGGACTTGGCTCAGGCACTAAACTCAACTAACAAGTACACGGAGAAGCCGCTTGGACACAAGGAGCGGGGAGCAAAGACACCCAACCAAGTCAAATCTGGAAACCTGTGCAAACAGCCCTCCCCCACCCTGAACCCTCTCTTCCCGGTAGGGGATGGAGGCTGGAGCCCTGGGCACTGGCCCATCTGGAAATCCCATAGTTTGCAGTCCCTTCTTGACGGTAAAGTCTCCGGTGGGAAGAGGCCAGGGCAGGGGTTCTGTAGAGGCTAGATTCGCACCACCCATGCTGCAGCCGCCTGAACTCCTAATACCAGAAAGCGGGGTGGGGGGCTCAGCAGACGCTGCCCACTTCAGGGCTCAGCCTCCCATTCAACTTCGATTGACCGTCTGCAAGCCCCCACGGGCAAACGCACCAGAACACATGGAGCCCAGGGCAGCAGGGACGGAGCCTGCGGAGGTGGGCTGTCTGCTATCCCCTTCGAGGTGCAGCCTGAACACCTGTGCACAGAGCAGTCCCCTTCGCCCCCCACCCCCACGCCGTGTCCCTGGCAGCGAGCGAGACCCCCGCTCCCACCGCCCTGTACCTGCCCAGCACGCCCCACTCACTATTCCATCACCATCACCAGCTCCGCCCGGCTCTGGAAGGCCGCAAGGCACTGCACCAGCCTGGGGTGATGCAGCAGGTTCATCAGCTCCACCTCCCCGCAGGCTGCCTCCCGCTCCTTGGGCGTCCGCGTCCGGAAGTATTTCCCTGCCCGGATCTTCCCAGTGGCCTTCTCCTGCAGCTTGTAAACCATCCCGAACTTCCCACTGTGAGAGACGAGAAGGAGGGACTGTCTCCTGCTTCCCGCCCAGCAAGGCAGCTTGCACTTCCGTGCCTGGCCTGCTGGGGCAGCAGCTTGCAGTGGGAATGGGGAGCTCCAGGCCAGCTCCTAGGTGTATCCCAGCAGCACCCAGATTTGAACTAGACAGCTGGGGATCCCCAGAGAGAACTGGACAGAACAGACCATAGCTAGTAAAGCTGGCAGACAGCGACAATGAACGTCGACCGTCAGCTCTTTGGGGCAAGGACTGTCTTTTCGTTCAGTGTCTGTACAGCGCCTGGCACGCCAGGGGCCTGGGCCAGACTGGATCTCCTAGGTGCTATGGCAGTGGTCCCCAAACTGTGGGATGCCCCCCCAAGGGGCGAGTGGAGTAATATTCAGGGGGTGCAGCAGGGCCCGGGCCAGCCCCAATGGGGGGCAGGGAGGAAGTGTCACCCAGCTCTGCCTCCAGCCCAGCTCCAGTCCTGTGCCCAGCTGTGGTCCCGGTTGTATGCTGCATATGCCTAAGGACGGCCCAGTGGCCAATCACGACAAAGCAAGGAGATACAGGAAAACGGGGCCCGAGGCCAGGAGCTTCAGCTATCCCATCCGTTCATACAGCTAGAAAACCCTGGTCATTTACATTGACAGCTTCCTGTCCCCCAGCCAGCTCGGCCCATCACCGTGGCCTCTGAGCACCTGCATGGCTTTACAGATTAGCTGCATTAATACTCAGAGGTCTGGTTGTGCTGCATGCCGCAGACACAGTGAGGACTGCCTCTGCCCAGAGAGTTTGTAATGTGAATGGCCAAGGGGTGGAAGGGAAAACAGCGAGGCAGAGAAGGGAAGCGATTTGCCTGAGGTCACCCAGCAGGTCAAGGACAGGACCTGGAAGAGAACCCAGGTCTCCTGTTGCCCAGCCCTGCAGCCTCTCCATTACACTCTGCCATAAACACACACAGAACCAGAACAGGGAGGGCCCCCTTCCCTGCCCTCCCCGAGACATTTCTGCTGCGCAAGCCAGAGCCACAGGGCATCTCTGGGGACAAGACTGTCCCGGCACTGCAGAGTCCGGTTGTTGCAGATGAACCCCACCATCGACTTACGCCCCAAGTTTCTCGAGCTGGGTGTAGAGGTCCGAAGCCTTCTCCATGGTGTTTACTGTAACGGTGTGGTATTCAAAAGCCTCCTTGCTCCTCCCACCTGCAGGGAGAGAGACAGGGCTGAGTGGTGACAAGCAGCTGAGTGACACATTAGCAAGGATCCCAGCCTGATACGAGGGAAGGGCAGACAGAAGACTCCTGTGTGTCTCTCTTTCTGTCCTCCGCTATCCTCTCTTATCCTCGCTCTCTCTCAGCTTTTCTCCTGGTCCCGAGACCAGCCACGCCTGGCAGCACCAGCAGGATGGGAGGAGACGGCCCATCCAGCTTTGTCCTGCTTGAGCAGGACTAATGCAGGAAAAGGGACCTGCAGATATTGTCTCAGACTGGGGAAGGGAGCCATGGTCCAGAGCAACAGCTGCCATGCTAGCCCAGAGCATCTGTCTCAGACTGACCTGCTGCTTTGGACTCCGAAAACTTCTGTATTTCTCCCAACTTTTCTCCTCTCCCCCTTTGCCTTCCTGCTTTTGACAAGACAAAGTAACCACCAATCACAGAGATCCACTCGCAATTCAGTAGCAGAACTAGGCCTTTCCTTCCCAGGGCTGTCTGGAAGCATAAGAGGCTCTGTCCAATATCCTCTTTCTGGAGCAGGGGGTGATGAAGTGGAAATGTTCTGTTATATTTTTATGATTCCTAGGTGTGCCTCAGTTTCCCTCTGTACTTTGCTACCCAGTGGCGGTGAAAGGGTAAAAAGCTGCCCTTGGCACAGCAGGCAACATGGGGGCGGGGTGTCAGGTGACTGCCTGGGTGGGATGAATGGGTCGTTAATGGCCTGGCTGAAATGGACCCATATCAGTGGAGGGTCCACAAAGATCATGGAAGCCCCACAACTGAGAAATTGACACTTATCCCGGGGAATCTCCGGCAGGTGGAGCACGGGAACTCAACAAGGGCGTGCAGGAGCTGGACAATGGACCGAAAGGTGTTGGGTGGCTGGAATCCCTGGGGGGGAGAGATAGCTCAGTGGTTTGAGCATTGGCCTGCTAAACCCAGGGCTGCGAGTTCAATCCTTGAGGGGGCCATTTGGGATCTGGGGCAAAATTGGGGATTGGTCCTGCTTTGAGCAGGGGGTTGGACTAGATACCTCCTGAGGTCCCTTCCAACCCTGATATTCTAGGATTCTAATACAGGTGGGCTCTTGGAAGAAACGTGGGAGGTCTCAGCTGGGACTGACACAGAGAGACCCAGAGGGGTTCCCAGGCAGCTTGGCTGCATGCAGCACCCGGACTCATCTTATCCTTTGCTGCTCTGTGCTGACCCCAGGACTTCCCAATGCTGCGTCCAGCTGACTGACAAACCCTGCTCTGTTCTGAAAAGGCTGCCAGGCCTCACTGCAAATACTTGCTGAGGGGCTTTGGTCCCTGAAGAGTGTAAACATCTGTAACCAGGAGGCTGTCTCACTCGCTGGGCAGAGGCTCAGCCTTGTAGGTGTGGCCTTAGGGAAGAGCGAGACCCCTTGGGTGACCGGCACACTGAAGGGGCTCCTCCAAAGGACGGTTTAAAGCTGGGGAGGAGCTCAGATCCTTCTGGATCTGGGACAGAGGAACTTGGTGGAGTTTGGATTAAATTGGTTTTGCAGAACCATTCGATTTCAACCTCAAATGCTTTAGGTTTTGTTCCTCTCTCTCTCCCCCTCCCCCCAACCTACCACATCTAGACCTGGGCAGGAAGCGTTTGGTGTGTTTGCCATGGGACTAAGCAGGCCAAGGTCTCTGTACTCAAACCAAAGCCGAACCCATGTTTAACTATTTGGTGTTGTGCAGTGGACGTGGTCATGTTAACACCTTTGACTCTCTGGGACCAATTATTCCATCCAAATGAACCCAGAGACTAGGTTGGGTTTGTGTTGGGCAGGGTCTAAATCCTGGGTCATGAGCACATGGAGGCTGGGACCATGTCTGTGCGGTCCGTACAGCTCCTAGCACAAACCGGGTCCCTAGGCACTGCGGCAATGTGAGAAACAGGGTGGGACGGAGCTGGAGTGGAGTGAGAGGATGAGGGTGACCATGGAGACAGGGGAGATCCAGGGACAGGAGGAGTTGGGGGCAGGGAGACAAGAAACCTTATCGGCGCCATGGGAGAGGGAGGGCAGGGAGCCAGCACTGCTCACTGGTAGTCACAGGCCCTGCACCCCCCACAATTTGGGGCAATTCTCTGTTAGTTCAGTAGGGCCCGAGATGTTTGGTTCCCACTGGCTCAGCATGGCCATGGCATGCTCCATCGCGACAGCTCTGCCATTCCCATCACCCACAGATTTGTTACGTTCAAACCAGAGTTGATTTAGTTCCACTTCTGTTACACTTTGCAAAATAAACTCTAAACGCTGGGCTCAGGTGCCCCTGGCTGGGCAGAGCCCCCCTGATCTGGGTCTGGCTTGGCCTGCCCATTGGGCAAATAGCTAACGACCTCCCCTTGTCAAAGGCGTCATAGCTGCTTGAAGGGTTTGTAAGTTCATTTCCCCAATGGCAGTCGTGGTGGCTGCCCCAGGCAGTGGCAGGGACAGGGTGGGAGGGACTGAAAGGTATCAGCCCGCTCATTCAGCACCTTACCTTCTCCTTGGGACATCCTAACCACTCCTGGCTGGGGGCGCTGAGCCCGTAGGTGCTGGCGGCTCAGACCTGGCACTGGTTCTCCCCTCGGGACTCCAGACAGCTCTGCCCCTGCTAGGGGGCAAGTCCTGCTCAGCGTGTGCCACTCCCACGTCCTGACCCACTGGGCTTCCACCAGGTACTCTGGACCGCGCTCCCTGTCGTAACACGGGCTGGCCCAGGGCAGGCTGAGCAACTGGACAGACAGTAAAAAGAAAAGGAGTACTTGTGGCACCTTAGAGACTAACCAATTTATTTGAGCATAAGTGGGGATGCAGAGGGCTTCCCGGCTGGTGGCTTGGACTGCCTGAAACCCACAGGGGAAGGAAGGAGGATGTTATTGGAATGGGACAGGAAGACTGAGCCCAAGCAGAACATGGAGGGATCCAGGCTCTGGTACCTCCCACTCATCCCCACCCAGGAGGCCAGGGTCCCAGGTACGTGGGGCTCTCTCGTCCACCCTCTGCAGCCTGGCAGGTGGCAAGAAGCCATGACGTGAAATACATACACTAGGGGGACTGGCTGTCATACCACTGTCCCTTCTGAGAGGGGACCCCTGCGAGAGGGACACACAGCCCGGCTCCCTGCCACCCAGCACCTTGAGCCATCCCCTGCAAAGTGACCCACTCTGATCCGGCAGCGCCTCACACCCACACTGCACAGGGGAGTGATGGCACCAAGTGCCGGGCTGCAGAGAATCAGCTTTCTGGGGAGCAGAACTCCCTGAGAACAGCCTGACCACCTCCCTCGGCCCCTAGGCAGGCACTTCAGGCTCCAGGGCCCCTGCCAGCTGGGTCCAGTTGCCCAGAGTGCCCTGTGGGGCTACCTGCTGTAACCAGGGTGTCACCTGGAACCCAGCCTCGGCCCTTTCCAGGGTAAGGTGTGTGAGTGGGACCCTTATGGGAAATCTGCAAGGAGCCACTCCCTGCCTGTCCAGGCAGAACAGGACAGCCAGCCGCAGGAGCACAGTGCCCCCGACTGTGCGAGCAGCCTGCCATTTGGTTAGCACTTGCTCCGCTCGCTGCATGGCACCAGCAGGGCCCTGCGCCCGTCTCTGCTCCTTTACAAGGTACAAAGACGGCTGGGAAATTCGTTTAAACTCTCTCTTCCCCTCGCCCATTAGAAATTCAAGTTGCAGTGGGGGAGGTTTAGATTGGATATTAGGAAAAACTTTTTCATTAAGAGGGTGGTGAAACACTGGAATGCGTTACCTAGGGAGGTGGTAGAATCTCCTTCCTTAGAGGTTTTTAAGGTCAGGCTTGACAAAGCCCTGGCTGGGATGATTTAACTGGGATTTGGTCCTGCTTCGAGCAGGGGGTTGGACTAGATGACCTTCTGGGGTCCCTTCCAACCCTGATATTCTATGATTCTATGAAATTCAGGTCTTGTCTGCCCCGGAAGATCCTATGGGCAACTGGAGAACTGGCAGGACCATGACATTTCAGATACCAAAGATGTGACACCTGTTTTGAGATAAGAAGCAATTTTAAGAACACCTATTTCTCCCCAACCTCTTTGAGCTCATCATCAGAAGCAAACTCCCCACAGACCAGGACACACCAACTCAAGCACCGCCAGACCCGGCCAGAACAAGGGAGGCCAAACCTGCAGCCATATCTCCACAGCTACAATGATCAGCCCCCTCCCCTCCCCACACACCCCTTTCATAATCCACGGGTCCTACACATGCCTATCACACATGTGACGTACCTCATCCAGCGCACTAAATGCCCCAATGACAACTGCGTGGGTGAAACCAGACAAGCACGAAGCTCTGGAATGAACTCACACAGGAAAACAATAAAAAACGAAAACACCCTGTCACCTGTGGGTGGGCACTTTTCACAAAGCGATCACTCATCCTCAGAGGAAACCTGCACAACACTCACTGCTAGACACTGAAAACCCTGGACTGAACAGAGACACTGCATGACAAACACTCCTTGTTCAGAATCACCGGCCCTTCCAACTAAGGACGAAGGGAACTTCCAGGCCCCACCTCAGAGCCTCCAAAGAGTCCTCTGCCAGCGCCATATTGCTCAGGCATTTAAAAAGAAAAGAAGCAGCAGAATAGCAAAACCTCTAGCAAAAGCTAGACTCCTTCCAGGCCTCCCTGCACCAGAGAGAAGCCAGCAAGGGCCATCCCCTTTCTAGAGGCCAACATTAATCCACTCCCCAGACCAATGCAGCAGCCTCACAATCAATGAGAAGGTCTCTTCTCCAGGCCAGCCCAGGACAAGTGGAGCTCAGGAAGAGCCGCCATAAGCCTGGCACCTGCCCACGACAGCAAGGCCGAGGTGATGGTGCTCGCTCCCCGTCCTGTCCAAACAGCATTTGGCAGCCAGAGCTGGCTGCATGCGTGTCCCGATGCTGCCTGTCTCTGTGGTGTCCAGCAGGGAGCTGGAGTCACTGGTGATCAGTCAGAAACAAAGAAGAACAAGGGGGGGGGGGGGGGAGGCGCTCAGTGCCAGGGCATCCACATCAGCCACTGGCACTGATGCAACTGGCAGTGGGCCCCCTTCCTGGCAGAACGGGCATGGACAGCAACTGGGCTCCTCTCAGCTCGAGAGCTGGTTCATCTGCTGAGATCCATTGGCTGCTGACTCGCATCCCAGGGGGGCCTCCTGGACAGTCAAGAGCCCTGTAAGAGCCTGGCTTGCCCTGAGGGCAGAGAGCCTGGGGCTGAGCCCCACCCAGGGGGAATCAGGCACTGCCCCATAAAGGGCAGAAGGTGGCTGCAGTAAATTGGGAGGGCCAGGCTTAAGTGGTGACAAAGTCTGGCTGGAAAAAGCCCCAAGCAGGGTTAGTGTGGAAATCCCTCCAAGCAGGGAGGCTGGGAGAGAGCCCGACTAAGCAGGGAAGAGAGAGAGAGACCGCGAGGGGAAGGTGGGAGCTTAGGCTGTAGGGAGGCAGCCCAAGAAGCCTCAAGGTTGGAAATGGCCCAGGACAAAGTACAACCCAGGCCAAGGAGCAGACTGGGCTCTGGCCCAGAACCCAGCGCAGAAGGTGGGGCTGGGTGTCACGGAGTGTGGGGGAGTCCAGGCCCTGCACCCCTCTTCCTGGGATCCACTGAGACTCTCAGCCAGCCAGTAAAACAGAAGGTTTATTGGACAACAGGAACACAGTCCACAACAGAGCTTGTGGGTACAACCAGGACCCCTCAATCACGTCCTTCTGGGGGAGCAGGGAGCTTAGACCCCAGCCCTGGGGTTCCCTGTGTTCCTCCCCCCAGCCTCCAAACTGCCAACTCAACTCACCCCGCAGGTTCCCTGCTGCAGCCTCTGTTCACATTCCTGGGCCGAGGTGTTACCTCCCCCTCCCCCTCCTGGCTCAGGTGACAGGCTCTCAGGTCTCCCATCCCCAGGGCACATTCCCAGGTCAACACTCCCCCCTCCCTGCTGAGTCACATCGTCACATCTCGGTTCCCTTGCTGGCTCCAGGGAAGTGGGGGTACAAGTCCAGTGCAGAGATTATTGGGCCCAGTGGGGGTGCTGCAGGCTGAGGGAGGGGCCCAGAGAACATGGAAGGATTTTCTTTGTGTTCAAGGCATTTAGGAACTTCTAGTTTATAGAGCCGTGACCCAGGAGTGGGTGGACTTAAGAGGGTGACGCCCAGCCCAAGAGCCAAGTTACTGGGAGAGATACTGCCACAGTGCTGGAGCCCGTCGGCAGGGGGCGCTAGACGAGCCGCGAGAGCTGTTATGCCAAATCGGCCAATGCCGGGCTGCCAAGCGGTGAGTGAACTGGTTCACACGCCCCCACGGGGCCAGAGAGTGGGGTGCAGTCCTGTCAAGCACCCGGAGCCTCGGAAGCTTGCGAGATCCACCCCCAGGCCAGGGTGCAAGGCAGGGAGCGGCTCCTCGCAGATTTCCCATCAGGGCCCCGCTCCATCCCAGTCCACCCTCCCCTCAGCACGGAGGCAGCCCTTCATTGCTGCTGCTCTGGGGGATAGACTCCGGCCCATAACACACTGAACAACATGCACAGCGAGCAGCCGGCGTAAAGGCCCCACGTGCCGTGCTCTGGACACTGCACTGTCCCACTAGAGCCAAGAGTTTGGTAGGAAGAGGCCGAGGTGAGATACCAGCGATGGGGGTTACCATGGCAGCCCAGTCGTCCTTGTTAAAGGAAATACCTCAATTGTGCCCCTGAGGCCTAAGCACCAACCCCCCCCAGCAGTACCCCGGCTGGGTCGTCGATGGGGACTAAGCCCAGGACCGTGACCCTCTGTGCTGCTTGATCGAAGGGAGCTCTGCGGGCTCATGACCCTCTTTGTTTCTCCCCACCGGAGGGGACGAGAGCCGGGCTGCCTTGGCTCGGGGTGCATGGGGGAGCAGGGCACTTTGCAGGAGAGCGGCTGGTCACGCCCAGCAGGGACTCCACAGTGCAGATCCCACGCTGTGGCCATTCTGTCTGGATCCAACCACCACCAGCTGCTGGACCTGTCCAATCTGGCTCCAAACTCCCAGCTCTGATCCCCCCGCACTCCATGGGGCCCTGCCCCACACATGCCAGAGCAGAGCAGAGTAGCTGCTGGTACTGGGGAAATCAGAACGCAGCTCACCTGTCTCCTCTCTCACCCAGGAGGCAGCAACGGGTGGGGTTCTCCCAATGTAGTTGCACCCGCCCCGCCCCGCCCTCCCCCCACGTGGGGGCAGCAGTCTCAGGCGATCACCTGGAGCAAGCCACGGTGGTGTCTGTTAGCCCCACTCAAGCTCCCTCCGCTACAGCAAGGTCCCTGCACCCAGGGAGAGTGGGGAGCTTCTCCAAAAGCTGGCTGGGGATGATGGGTTTGGGGTGCAGGAAGGGACTCCGGGATAGGGGGTGGGGCCAAGAGGTTCAGAGTGTGCAAGGGGGCTCCAGGCTGGAACAGGGAGTTGGGGTGCAGGAGGGGGTAGGGACTCTGGGCTGGGGTGTGGGCTCTGGGGTGGGGCCAGGGATGAGGGGTTTGGGGTGCTGGAGGGGCTCAGGAATAGGGCAGGAGGTGCAGGCTCCAGGAGGGACTTTGGGTGTGGGAGGGGGCTGGAGCGTGGGAGGTGCGGGCTCTGGGCAGTGCTGACCTCCCTCTGGCTCCTAGGCGGAGGCTCCGTGCGCTGCCCCTGCCCCCGCAGCTCCCATTGGCTGCGGTTCCTGGCCAATGGGCACTGTGGAGCCAGCACGCAGGGCGGGGGCAGCATGCAGAGCCCTTGGGGCTGTCCCCGAGCTGGAGGGACATGCTGTCCGCTTCCCAGGAGCCACGTGGAGCAGGGCAGGGAGCCCGCCTGCACCACACCAACTGGACTTCTAAGCTGTGCTGTCTGGAGCCACCAGGGTCCCTTTTCGACCAGCTCGAAAACCAGACACCTGGCAACCCTACTGTGCCCCCCACCTCCCTAGGAAGGTGCACCCCACAGTTTGGGGACCACTGCGGCAAGGATACTGACCTCCCCCCTGTAAAGCACTTTGGGATCTGTGGATGAAGCACTCTGTGCAAGAGGGAGCAAACGGGGGCCTGACCCTCTTTGGGCAGCCCTCCCACTGGCTTGCAGGATTGAACTCCAGGATAGAGCACAAACCTCCCAGGCGGTCAAGGGAGTGAGCAGGCCCTTTGTTATCCGGGGCATCTGATCCAGAAGCAGACTGGGTGCCCAGCAGTTCGTCTGAGCGCTGAGAAGGAAGGGCTCTCCTTTGGCTTCTGTATTAGGGAGCAGCTGGCTCTCCTCAGTGGCTGTCAGAACCGGGTGAGGAGCGAGTCTTGGACTAGCGGATTCAAAGACAAGGGGCCCGAACCTCCGCTGACCCCTGCCCTGTGCAACCAGTCAGAGCAGCATGGGGACACTTTGCACTGGTCAGGGAGAGGGCAGGGAACAGAGGGTATGGTCGTGCGACTGGAGTGTGGGTGGGCGCACTGACGCTAGCTTTAATCTACATAGTGCGGTAAGGAGCATGGTGACGATGGGGGAGCACAGGCTATCCACCCCAGTCCAAGCCTGCCAGGTAGCCTGGGTACGTACTCTGTTGGCTCACCTAAGCGGGGGTCTGTGCCACCCCCCTTCACCGCTATTGTTACCTCTACTCGCTCAATTACAGCTCACCCAGGCGTGCCCAGAGCAGCAGGCCCCGGGGTGCCTGGTCCACACAGGTCCTGCGGGCAGCATTAGCTCTGCCTGCCACCCCTCAGGCCCATGCTCACCCTGGCAGCGGGGTGCAAGAAGAGCAGGGCTCTTTGTACCCACAACAAAGGGCAGCGCCCAGGAATGGGAGCAGCTCCTGATAAGGCTCCTCGCCGGCTGAGGTGCCCGCTGAGAACTTGGGCTGGGATTCCTTCTCGCCGCTGGAGCAGGTGCCTCACCCAGAGCCCAGGCCCCAGAGCAGAGAGAAGGCACCCAGCCCCGTCCAGCCCCGGCACGCTTGGGGAACGCGGCTTGCTCCCCAACGGAAAGGCAGCAAGGAGACAACAGGGCCTAGCAGCTAAAGCAATAGGCAGGCGCAGGGCAGGGCTGAGGTTCCTCTCAGCTGTGCCGCTGACTTGCTCTGTGAGCCTGGGGGGTGCCAGGAGCTCTCTGTGCCTCACCCCCTTTAAGGGGCCAGTGAGGCTCCCCCCCCCCGCACTACGAGACCCCGAATGGGGGGCCCAACGCGTTCTCGCCCCTCCCTGCTGTCAAATGCCACCGACCTGCTGCTGAGTCTGCGTGCTGGGGAGGCCGCTGGCTCCAGGCAGGGAAAACAGCGCCTGCCTCTGCTGTGCCCCTACCAAGCCCCACGCGAACAATGGCTTAATTAGCCCCCAGCAACCTGGCTAAGCAGCCTCCCTCCCCTTTATGCAGCTGGCATCCCAGCAGCCACACCCAGGGGAGGGAGCAGGGGCTAGCGGATAAAGCCCAGGCCTGGAAATCAGGGCAGCTGAGTGCTGCTATCCAGCTGTGTCACTGATTAACTGTGTGACCTTGGGAGAGTCACACCCCATCCCTGAGCCTCAGCTTCCCCCTCTACACAACAAAGCTCTGCTATGCACCCGCCAGAGCTGGGGCCTCAGTGTCTCTAATTCCCACAGACCTCCCCTGCTGGGCAGGGCTGCAGGAGAGGTGCGTATTCCCCTGGCCAGCAGGCTGGCCTGGACATGAGTAATGGAATACGAACCTTTCCTCTCTCCAGGCCTGGTCCAAGGAGCCACCTCCTAAGTGACAAATTGAAATCACAGCAGCTGTCCACAGGCCCAGCAAGTGTGACTTTCCTGGGGGCACATTGTGCCTGAGATTATCACTACTGTGTGTATCATGGCTGGTCCTGGAGGCTGCCTGGCTGTGGCCGGGAGACTGTGACTTTAAGGGCTGAGGTTCCTGGGCAGGGGCTGCAGAAGTGCATGTTGTTCTGTGCACTCAGCTGGGACTGTTCACAGACTAGAGCTCCTGCAGCACGGAGGGTGGGATTCATATGTGGGACTTGGGCACCTAGTGGGATCCACAGCCCCCTGTGCAATGCCTAGGGAGAGACGGGCACCTTGGAATGGGAGTAGCAGAAGCCTGGCCCATGGGAAATGGTTAGACCCTGCCCCCTCCCCCTCAGCCTGGGTCCAAGGGAGGCACCAGTCTCCACTTGCGATTCCCAGCCATGAACCTTCTCCTGCATTGGGCACCTGCACCTCAGCCCCTTTCCAAGCAACCAGGTCAATATTCCCTCCTCTACCTGCTGTGGAGAAGAGATTGGCACTTGTGTCTTCCCCCGCCCCCGAGCGAGCGTCCTGCCCCGTGGGCTCTGGGGGATTGTGGGACAGGGCTCTCCCCTGCTAGGGCTGTCCCACGGGGTATGAATAATTAGTCATTGGGCCAGAGAGCTAACTGAAGTGACACTAGCCCAGCGGTTAGGCCCTCACCTAGGAGGCTGGAGACCCAAGGTCCCATCCCTTTGCTCGCAGGAATATTTAATTATTGATACCTGGAGGAACAGCTTGGGCGAGGGGGCAGCCCCAGCGTACCAGAAGTCTAGGGGGACTGTTAGGATATAGATATTCAGGCCTGTCGGTAAAGGCCTGTACTCTAAGAATTTAGGTCTATTCTTATCACTTGGCTAGTTGTAGGGGTCTAAAAGAAAGAATCAAAATCACTGTCTGCCGGTGTAAGGGCCTTCTCTTCTGTGACAGTCTGAGGCCCTGTGCTTAGGCTCAGGCCTTTGGCTAAGCAACAGAGGCAGCCATAAGCTGGGAAGCGACCGGTCACCTCCTCACATTCCAACCTAGTCACATTGAAAGAAGGTGCTATTGGGCTGTTAGGATACAATCCTGTCCTGATAATGCCTATCGCCTCCAGAGAAAGGGAAGTACCTAGAAAATGTAAAAGGAAACTTAGTTTGAGAGCATCCTGTCTGGCAAGAACTCACTTATCAATAGCTGGGATGTGAAATCCTCACTTCTGTGTTGTTTTGTCATTATAGTTCCCACTTTGCTATTGTTGGTCTGTATAATCTCTGTCTGGTTCTGTGATTGTTTCTGTCTGCTGTATAATTAATTTTGCTGGGTGTAAACTAATTAAGGTGTTGGGATATAATTGGTTACATAATCATGTTACAATATGTTAGGATTGGTTAGTTAAATTTCAGGAAAATGATTGGTTACGGTATAGCTAAGCAGAACTCAAGTTTTACTATATAGTCTGCAGTCAATCAGGAAGTGAGTGGGTGGGTGTGTGTGAGGGAAATGGGAACAGGGAATGGGGAAATTGAATCATGTTTTGCTAAAGGGGGAAATGGGAACAGGGAATGGGGCTGGGGAAATTGGAATCATGTTTGGCTAAGGGCAGGAATGGGAACAGGGACACAGGTGTAAGGCTCTGTGGTGTCAGAGCTGGGAAGGGGGACACTAAGGAAGGAAACTGGAATCATGCTTGCTGGAAGTTCACCCCAATAAACATCGAATTGTTTGCACCTTTGGACTTTGGGTATTGTTGCTCTCTGTTCATGTGAGAAGGACCAGGGAAGTAAGTGGGTGAAGGAATAAGCCTCCTAACAGGGACCTGCCCCAGGGTACCCAGAAGTCCAGTGGTGTGGGCACATGCCTGCAAGATGGGAGACAAGTTCAAAGCCCGTCTTCACATCAGCCCGAGGGGGGATTGAACCCAGGTCTTCTGTATCTGAGGCAAATGCCCTAACCACTGGGTTAAGGGTCATAAGGGGGGGGGGCACTGCCTCCTCTGGCTATTTGGGATGGGTTTAGACATACTCTGAACACACCTATTGCCTCAGGTCACAAAGTCAAGGCAGCCGGGCAGGGAAGGCCCCGGGGGCCTGAGCGTCAGTCAGGACTGCGTGGCCGTGTCGGGACGTAGGGGCTGAGCGCATGACCACTCACTGGAACCAAAGTACTTGGAGACTTTAATGGCAGAAAACTAGGTGCCTCCAGGGTTTGGGGCAGCTGACTGGGGGTTTGTGAATCCCCCCGAGTGATCACTGAACACCAGAGAGAGCTCACCTGAGACCCCGGGTGTGCCCAGACAGAGCAAGAGACAGGACCTGCCCCAAGGAGCTCCCCGTCTGATCAGACAGGGCAGCCGCAGGGTGGGAGAGAGGGGGTGTTGTTCTCCCCGTGTTACAGGTGGGGATCAGAGACAATGGGGCAGGTTCTGCATTGCCCATGCGCCGTCATTCCCACTAGAGCAGAACACGCCTGACCCAGAACGGGGACGGTTTTCCCTGGCCTTGGGGACCACACCTGGGCAGGGCAGTGACGACCTGGGTATCTGGCACTGCGGGGCCTTAGCCACAGGGCCAGCCACCCTCCAGTGGACAGGAAGCACCGTGCCGGGAGCAGGGCTGGCTGGAGCAGACTGAAAGCCCACAGCAGCACGGGTTCCTGACGCTCCCGGTGCTGTTTACACAGAGGGGCAGGAGAGAATCAGGGCTCAGCGGGTTACTTCCTTCCCCACAGGCCCCTTGCCCCACGTGCCTGGCCTAACTCCTGTGGAACTCCCCACCCTGCCCCCCTCCTCCCCTATGGTGCTCCAGGACTCTGCAGCAGCTTCAGATCAGTGAGTGACAAAATGGAGCGTGTTGCTGAATCCCAGAGGAGAATGACTGAAGCTCGGCACAGCCTCCCCTTCCGTCAACCCCACTGCACACCCCGTTCCCTGCAGACTGCCCTCGGAGCCTTGTGCTCCCTGTGCACCGCGTAGTGAACACGCACAGCCGAGGGGGGAAGCTGCTGGCAGTTGGGGAGGAGACAGGTGGGAGCTTTGACACCTGGACGGGGATTTGGGGGCTGGTGCTTTGGGCTTTGTCTCCACTGCAGCGTTTAACTTGGGAACTAGCAGCAGGGCGCTAGTGGGACACCAGAACACGCCAGCTGGTGGGTCCCCTTGGGGCCCAGCCTCCCACGGCTTCAGGCCACCAGCGCCAATGCCCTGGTGGGTCTCTGCGGCGGGCAAGGCTCCTGCTGCCCTTCCCTCCCCACCCTCGGGCACATCGCCTGCTCTGGGTAGTTGGCTTCTGCCTGATGGATTCACAGAGCCACGTGTACTGCGTGGGGGCCACTTACAGCCCCATGGCCGCCAACGAGCCTGGGACGGTTGTGTAAGAACTCTGTGAAATAAGAAATTAGAGGCGAATATTGCTGTGCCCTGGGGTGCCAGTGGAGCGCTGGAGTAAGAGCCCGGAGGATGCAGAGCTGAGCCCCCAGGGGCTCCCTGGGTAGGGCTGGTTGGGGCAGGGCAGGGGTGCAGCAGAAGCAGATCCTTTCCCCTCCCCCCTGCCCCGGAGCGGGTGTTAGGGCTTATTGCAGCCTCCTGGACGCAACCAGAATTTTGCTAAGGAGGGGACCCAGGTTACCTGCCTGGCTGCCCAAATTTGAGTGGTGATGTGACCCCATGTACCAGGTCGCACATTAACAAGCGGGTTACACCTCTACCCCATGCAACTCGTGTTCTGCAATGGGCTTATGACAGCTCTGGATCATGTATTACCCTTTCAACTCTGTTTTAAAGGAACCATATGACAAAGTGTGACCATAGAGAAATATGTAGTCACCTGGAAACCAGGGGCCAGACTCCCACGTGCTCAGCACCCCACATTCCCCTGCACCGAGCTCCTTGGTGACTCTGGCACGCCCAGGTTAGCTCTGGATTAAAGGCAGAACAAGGGTTTTATTAAATCTCATTGTTTCACTCCTGCCATTTTCTGTGTGTTCTCTTTAGCTCTCATCTCGTGTCGTATGCTAAACCTGCAAGCTCGCTGGGGCAGGGACTAGCTCGTTTATTACACGTGTCTAGCGTTTAATAGCGCCTAGCACAAGGGGGCCCTGAGCCTTGCTTGGGACGGCTGTAAGTAATAAGGACCCAGGTCCCACACACACAGAGCCTGATTTGCCTCTCCCTTTGCACCGATGTAAGTCCCCAGAGTCAGCAGGGGTGTAACGCTGGTGAGAGAAGAATGCCAGTGTGAACTCCCCGTGCCTGTGATTGCTGCCTGGCAGCGCTCTGCTCTCTGCTGACGGCAGTAGCTCTATGCCCCGGAGCAGCGCTGGGGCCCCGGAGCAGCAAAGCACTTAGCATGTGCCTAAGTCCCTTGAGAGGCTGAAGTGCCGAACTGGACCCTGGGATCCCAAGGTGATGGCACTCGGGAATGCCACAGACAGACAGATCAGAGGGACTCACACCACACATAAGGGTCCCCCTGCCTGGCACCAATTTTGTCTGCAACCCCCATGTCTTTTGGCAGGAAATGCAAACTGGCTGCAGCACCCAAGGGGCAGCCGTTCATCCCGCTGCTGAGCTCAGGGTGCCCCACACACCGTGCGGTCCTGACACAGAGCATGGCAGCACCACCTACTGCCCAGAGTGCCCTGGGGTTTCCTGACCTCCCAACCAAGCCAAAGGCTCATTAGCTTGGTCACAGCCTGGGATGGTTTGGCTTGAGCCTGAGGAGCTAGTTCAGGGGTGGGCAAACCATGGCCCACGGGCTGAATCTGGCCCATGAGCCATTTTAAGCCACCCAGCGAGCTCCCACTGGGAAGTGGGGTCCAGGGCTTGTCCTCCTCCTGCGCTCCAGCTGGGGCGCAGGATCAGGGGACCGCACCATGCGGCTCCCGGAAGCCAGAGCATGGCCCCGCTCCAGCTCCTACAGGCTCCCCCCCTCCGGCACTCCAAAGGGACCTGCAGGGGCAGTGCCTGCGGACAGGGCAGTGTGCAGAGCTGCCTGGCCATACCTCTGCTTAGGAGCCGGAGGAGGGACATGTCACTGCTTCCAGGAGCTCTCCCCACAGCCCAACCCCCTGCCCCAGCCCTGATCCCCCTACCGCCCTCCAACCCCCTTGATCCCAGCCCAGAGCACTGTCCTGCACCCCAAATCTCTCATCCCCAGCCCCACCCGAGAGCCCGCACCCCCAGCCGGAGCCTGCACCCCTGCCCCAGCCCTGATCCCCCTCCAGCCCTCCGAATCTCTCGGTCCCAGCCCAGAGCACCCTCCTACACCTCAAACTCCTCATCCCCAGCCCCACTCCAGAGCCCGCACCCTGCAGCCGGAGTCCTCACCCGCACTCCACACCCCCACCCCAGCCTGGAGCCCCCTCCTGCACCCTGAACTCCTCATTTATATCCCTGCCCTGGAGCCTGCACCCCCAACCAGAGCCCTCACCCCCTCCTGCACCCCAACCCCAATTTGTGAGCATTCACAGCCCGCCATACAATTTCTATTCCCAGATGTGGCCCTCGGGCCAAAAAGTTTGCCCACCCCTGAGCTAGTTCCTGGTTCCCTCTCCAAGCTCCTGAGGGGAGGAGTGAGAGCCCGCCCCAGGGGTGGATGGTGCAGACGGGCAGGGAACGGGCACATCTGTATGGAGAGGCTACAGCAAAGGATGCGGTGACAGCTGCAACCCCAAGGCGACCAGCTTCAAGTGAACTTCCCCATGTGACTGCCTCGCATCCCAAAAACTCCTCCAGACCTACTGGGTGGGAGCCGGTATCTGGCTAGGGGCCACCCCACACAGGCTTTGTCCCCCAAGGAGCTGGTCCCCATCCCAGCCATGCCAGGTGGCAGGGAAGAGCACTCAATTTTTGGGTTACCGCTTGGGGCAAGGGCTCCCGATGCAGCTCCGGAGTGCAGGCCATCCAGTGTACAGGGCTCGCAGCCCAGGTGCTCAGCTCCCCTGGCAACCATATGCCCCACAAGGGCGAAGCCTCTGCCCCCTTCTCCAGGGTGATAGCTGGGATGGGGAAGGGTGCATCAGCCCTGCCACACCCCGTGCACACACACAGCCCATGCAGCACTGTCCCAGCTGCACAGAGAGAAATCGATGCAGTGTGGGGCCGGATTGGACAATGGGTAAGTGCTCTACACTGCACCTTGAGATAGGAGCTGGTGCAGCTCCCTGCTGGATGGCAATGCTGTGGGGCAAAAATGGACAAAGAGGGGCGAATCGCACTGCAAAACTGCACCCTCTTGGGGGCTCTCATTGCACCCTGCAGCAGGATGAGACAAGGCCCAGGGATATTTGGCAGGAATCTCAGGGGAGCGTCTCCTGGCACTGAGCTCTACCAGTCCCCAAGGGGGTGAGAGCCCCATGACTCAGAGTGATTGGGCAAGGCCCTGGGGAACACGCTGGAGAAGGATGGTCTGGGGCATGGACTCTTGTGCCCTTTCCCCAGGCACCAGATGACTGGACTGAGCCTGGCCCCCTGTACATCGGTCAGCGGAGCTAGCCCAGCGTGGAGAGCGGTGTTAGCTGATCTATGGGAGTGTGCGGGGAGCTGCCAGGGCACTGCCCAGGCCCCCAGCCTAGCTTCTGGCAGAGTCAGCCACAGACATGGCCTTGCCCTGCACCCCTCTGCCCACTCACTGCACCCCCCAGCCCCTGCTCTGTTCCTGGAGGCTCTTTCAAAGCTACAGCAGACAGGTGCAGATCTTGGCGATGAGGCGGCTTCGCTTGTACCAAAGCATGTTCTTCTGCCATCCCTGACCCCGGGGCAGCGGGGAGCACCATCGCTAGCAGCAAGACTCCCAGGGGGCGTGGTGGAAGCCCTGTCATCCCAGTCCTGGTAGGCAGAGGTGAAACCCGTGTGGGGCTATGCCCACGGTGGTATGGCCTTGCGTTTGCCCAGCCTGGGGATGGGCTCAGTGTGCCATGGGCGAGTCAGGGCTGGAGGACGCACCGTAGCAAAGTCTTGCATGGAGAAGCGGTGAGGTGGGAATGCACGGCTTAGAAGGCCTGTTCCAGCACCTGGCCCAAGGACAACGCAGCCCTCCCTTGTGAACTGGGCTGGCCAAGGGGGCTGCTTTAAAGGCTGCTTGTTGCAATAATGGCCTACTCAACCAACGTCAGCATTAAATCCCTGGCAAAAGCAGAGCCCACCACAGAACTAAGGCTGCTCTTTGGCTTTTTCCCTGCAGCCTGCTCCGCACGGCCTGGAATGGACACATCAGATTCATGTTATGCTCCGCCTGCTGCAGTCTAGTTAGCACAGTGTGGAATTCGGGCCAGCCCCACCAAGCTGCTAGTGTGTGACACACAGAGCAGGGACTGCAGTGACAGCTGCTATCCTGGCAGACGTACTGGGGATTGGACCAGGGACCTCCAGAGCTAATGTTCCCCAGCTCGGACTGCAACAGATTCACATCTTCTGTGGGTTGGGCACAGAGGGGACCTGGGGACCCACCAATGGGTTACACAAAGACAGATAAGTAAAACCAAGAGGAGTGTCCGTAATGCGGTGGAAACAAGAATAATGAACAATCACAGAAGAAGCTGGCGTCAGGACAGTGCAATGTTGCAGAGGCAGGCTCCAGGAATCACCTGCCAGCTGAAAGCTGGAATCTGCCCCAGCTGCTGGAACGTAAGTGTTACTAGAACTGGATTCATTTAATAGCAGACACATTTAACTGTCCATCAGCTCAGAAAGGACTTTGCTCCACAGGCCTCCAGGCAGAGCAGAGCTGCCATCTCAAGCAAACTCATCAAGGATTCAGTTGTAAGGCAGTTCGTCTCTGCTGCTTTATTGCCTTGCTGTTCTAATTGTGGATCCCACGTGCTCCAGCAGCAAGGACCGACTGCCCCCAGGTTGCCTGCACTAGACACAGGACACTCTGCTCTACTGCTCGAGCTGCAGAGAGTACCGACTGATTTCTATCCTCTTAGACCAGGTCCTAGTGGAGGACAAAGACCTGGAGCCAGCCAGTGTGGGGGTCAGCTCGGGGTAGGCCCACATTTGGATGGACGACTTCCAAGGAACACTTCGGGGCTCAGGAAGTGTTGTGTAGCAGGCGGGGGTCTTTCCTTTGAACTCTTATTGAACCAGTGCCCCAGCATTGTGACACTGAGCTCCCGCAGCAGTCCCACTCATTACAGATCCCAGGGCACTTTTCACAGGGCACCCTCATCATTCCATTCTGCCCCCTAAATTCCCTTTGCAGGTCCAGGTGTGCATAGAACTCTTCAGCTTCCTACCTGCCACTCTTTTGTGGCATGGCTGTGTGGTCTTAAACAGCTGCTGTGCTCCACCCCAGAGGGGGTGCATTTCAGTGCTTGGTAAGCCACTCCTGTGCAGCATTGTTGTGTGGCTGTTAAACATTTGGTGCACCCCCTCACCTAGCAGTGGCTCCATTTCAGCGATGGTGAAGCAGAATGTAAAGGAGACAAGGTGCTGTATAAATGCTGGGTATTAAATGTAAGTTCCCTGAAAATAGCCCAGCCCCATTCTCCACTGTCCTTTTCCAGGGAAAGACAAATGGTCTTGAAGCTGTTACTGTCTGATGCAGTCCCGGGGGGAGAGACGGGGAGCCTGCAGCTACCGAGGTCAGGGCCAATTTCAAGTCCAGTGGCTGACCACGGCCCTGCTCTCTATCCAGAGGAGGAATAGGGATGCACACTTGTGATGGATTGAATTGGCCACCAGATGTCACTGTTGTCCTGATGCTAAAACTGATCTCAAAGGGCATTTGGATACGCTGGTTCCAGAGAGCCCCGTGGAAATGCAAAGCTAGTTCTGCCCTGGGCACAGAGGGCAGCTCCAGGGTTTTAGTCTTGCTCTCCCATGATAATAAAACTCTGCATTTCTGTAGGACTTTCATCAGAGGATCTTAAAGTGCTCTACACACTTATTTACACTCCCCAGCCCCACTGTAAAACAGGTGCCATTACCCCCCTCATTTAACAGATGGGGAAACTGAGGCACAAACAGGGGACGTGACCTGCCACAGTTACACTATGAGTCAAGGCGGGCTGGGAACAGAAGCCAGGCACCCTGACTGCACAGCAGGAAGCAATGAATCCCACACTGCTCACCCAAGAGTCCAGGCTTCCAGTTCCCTGCTCGAATCCCCAGACTATACTCACATCTGAGTTTTGGGACCAGAACCCAGCAGTCCTGACTCCCAGACACTGCTCTAACCACTGGACCACTTTGCCTATAAGTTACAACTGGGGAAGCAATTTTCCCAGCCATAGGACTCTTGCATGGAGAAGTTTGTGGTCCACACTCCTTTTACACCTTTCCCATGGGGACAAAGCCATGGCATCCCCATGGCATCCCCATGGCATGAGGGCTCCATCACTTGGTTATGACAATGTGACTCAGCGCCCTCCAGACATTTCTGGTCATTCTCAGGCCCGGAAGTCCTGAGATGTTGGATGATCAAGATGTGGATAAATTGGAGAGAGTCCAGCGAAGGGCAACAAAAATGATGAGGGGTCTGGAACACATGATTTATGAGGAGAGGCTGAGGAAGCTGGGATTGTTTAGCCTGCAGAAGAGAAGAGTGAGGGGGGATTTGATAGCTGCTTTCAACTACCTGAAAGGGGGTTCCAAAGAGGATGGCTCTAGACTGTTCTCAATGGTAGCAGATGACAGAACGAGGAGTAATGGTCTCAAGTTGCAGTGGGGGAGGTTTAGATTGGATATTAGGAAAAACTTTTTCACTAGGAGGGTGGTGAAACACTGGAATGCGTTACCTAGGGAGGTGGTAGAATCTCCTTCCTTAGAGGTTTTTAAGGTCAGGCTTGACAAAGCCCTGGCTGGGATGATTTAACTGGGAATTGGTCCTGCTTCGAGCAGGGGGTTGGACTAGATGACCTTCAGGGGTCCCTTCCAACCTGGATATTCTGTGATTCTCTGATTCTCTGATTCTGTGATTCTACGATTCTGTGATTCTGTGATTCTACGATTCTGTGATTCTGTGATTCTACGATTCTGTGATTCTCTGATTCTCTGATTCTGTGATTCTGTGATTCTGTGATTCTACGATTCTGTGATTCTGTGATTCTCTGATTCTGTGATTCTACGATTCTGTGATTCTCTGATTCTCTGATTCTGTGATTCTACGATTCTGTGATTCTGTGATTCTGTGATTCTACGATTCTACGATTCTGTGATTCTACGATTCTGTGATTCTACGATTCTACGATTCTGTGATTCTACGATTCTGTGATTCTACGATTCTACGATTCTGTGATTCTACGATTCTGTGATTCTGTGATTCTACGATTCTGTGATTCTACGATTCTGTGATTCTGTGATTCTGTGATTCTACGATTCTACGATTCTGTGATTCTACGATTCTGTGATTCTACGATTCTACGATTCTGTGATTCTACGATTCTGTGATTCTACGATTCTACGATTCTACGATTCTGTGATTCTACGATTCTGTGATTCTACGATTCTACGATTCTGTGATTCTACGATTCTGTGATTCTGTGATTCTGTGATTCTACGATTCTGTGATTCTACGATTCTACGATTCTGTGATTCTACGATTCTGTGATTCTACGATTCTACGATTCTGTGATTCTACGATTCTGTGATTCTACGATTCTACGATTCTGTGATTCTACGATTCTGTGATTCTACGATTCTGTGATTCTACGATTCTACGATTCTGTGATTCTACGATTCTGTGATTCTACGATTCTACGATTCTGTGATTCTACGATTCTGTGATTCTACGATTCTACGATTCTACGATTCTGTGATTCTACGATTCTGTGATTCTACGATTCTACGATTCTGTGATTCTACGATTCTGTGATTCTGTGATTCTGTGATTCTACGATTCTGTGATTCTACGATTCTACGATTCTACGATTCTGTGATTCTACGATTCTGTGATTCTACGATTCTACGATTCTGTGATTCTACGATTCTGTGATTCTACGATTCTACGATTCTGTGATTCTACGATTCTGTGATTCTACGATTCTGTGATTCTACGATTCTACGATTCTGTGATTCTACGATTCTGTGATTCTACGATTCTGTGATTCTACGATTCTACGATTCTGTGATTCTACGATTCTGTGATTCTACGATTCTACGATTCTGTGATTCTACGATTCTGTGATTCTACGATTCTACGATTCTGTGATTCTACGATTCTGTGATTCTGTGATTCTGTGATTCTGTGATTCTACGATTCTGTGATTCTACGATTCTACGATTCTACGATTCTGTGATTCTACGATTCTGTGATTCTACGATTCTACGATTCTGTGATTCTACGATTCTGTGATTCTACGATTCTACGATTCTGTGATTCTACGATTCTGTGATTCTGTGATTCTACGATTCTGTGATTCTACGATTCTACGATTCTGTGATTCTACGATTCTGTGATTCTGTGATTCTACGATTCTGTGATTCTACGATTCTACGATTCTGTGATTCTACGATTCTACGATTCTCTGATTCTGTGATTCTGTGATTCTGTGATTCTACGATTCTACGATTCTACGATTCTGTGATTCTACGATTCTGTGATTCTGTGATTCTACGATTCTGTGATTCTCTGATTCTGTGATTCTGTGATTCTACGATTCTGTGATTCTGTGATTCTCTGATTCTGTGATTCTACGATTCTGTGATTCTCTGATTCTCTGATTCTCTGATTCTGTGATTCTGTGATTCTACGATTCTGTGATTCTGTGATTCTGTGATTCTACGATTCTGTGATTCTACGATTCTGTGATTCTACGATTCTACGATTCTGTGATTCTACGATTCTGTGATTCTACGATTCTGTGATTCTACGATTCTCTGATTCTGTGATTCTGTGATTCTGTGATTCTACGATTCTGTGATTCTCTGATTCTACGATTCTGTGATTCTACGATTCTACGATTCTGTGATTCTATCATTCTGTGATCACAGGAAAAGAGCCCAGGCGGCTACTTGTAGAACTTGGTTCCCCAGGTACTTCCAGGGGGCAATACAGGCAGCTCCAAATCTTCCACGGGAGCACCACGAGCCCTCTGGGGATACTTAGTCATTGTAATAAATCCCTGGTGACGGGGAACCTCACAGCCTCCACTGCCACTCAGAATGTCCTGGAGACAGCTCCTCCAGCTGCACAAGCCGGAGGCCCCCACGGCTAGATCTGAACGGCGACTCTTCCTCGGCTGACAGCAGTACAGCCTGGGGCCACAGCCGAGCAGTTCTGACTCCAGCCTCCTCAACGACAGTGGTGACACACTGCTCTCCACTATTATTATAACGTTACATGACATTATTATCACATTCATAGATTTTAAGAGCAATAAAGATCATTATGGTCCTCTAGTCCGACCCCCTGCAGAGGGATTCCTGCGTCAGGCCCAGAATTTCTGGATGGGCTGGAACGTAAGTATTAAGAAAAGATCCAGTCTTGCTCTGAAGCCAACAAGGGATGGAGAATCTGCCACATCACAGGTAAGTTTCCCCAGTGGCTAATTACCCTCACTTCAGAATTGCGCCTTATTTCAGCTTCCAGCCACCGTTTCGCCCCGTCCCCTCTGCTCTCAGAAACCCTCTCCCAGGGTTGGGCACTCACAGATGGCTGCACTGGGGTGCACTGACCCTTGAAGGAAAAGTGGAATTGGGAGGATGGGGTCCCAGTTACCCTGTTCCAAAGAGACTCACCTGAATGAAGACCCTGGGGACCACAGGGGCAGAGGTGGGAAAAGAAGAAATGGTCCAAGGGCCAGACTTGGGTCTGGTCTATACTCAAAAGTTAGGTTGACCTAGCTGCAGCTGGTGTAGTTAAGCCAAGCTAACCCCCAGCATGGATGTGGCTGGGTCAATGGAAGAATTCTTCTGTTGACCTGGTGCTGTCACTCGGTGAGGTAGATTCCCGACCCACATCCATGGGAAGCTCCCTGTCACTGCTGTAGGAAGCAGCTGCCTGAGGGTGCTACAGAGGCTGCAGAGCTGGACCTGTGTGGCTGTAGCATGGGAGCAGAGCCTTGGGGAGAAGAGGTGACTGTTTCTTTCCAAACCCAGGGCCCTGTACTGTGTCGTGGAGGGTGGGACGAGGCTCCACTCTCTCCGAATCACTCAAAGAGAAAAACTTTGGCAGGAAAACCGCACAGAAAGCTCCTGTTCTTGCTTCGTGGGGCGGGAGGGGGGCGAGTTGCGGGGTCTGTTTGCTAGTGGACCTTCGATCCTGGGAGGGAAAGGGGTGACCTGGAGTCCCCCTGCCAGGGTATGGATGGAATCCTTGCCCCCAGAACACACTAGGTGGAAGGACTTTTGCTCCCAAGGGTTTGTGTTTGTGGGGATTTTATTCTGAAAGACTTTTGTGGCCAGCCCCGGTGGGGATGGACCAGTGAGATGTAAAGGGCCTGCTGAGGGGGAACGAGTGTCTCAGGGCAGCAAGCCCACCACAGCCATCACCAACTCAGCCCTTCAGCGTCTCTTGGGCTAATGGAAGAGATTGAACTTTTCACGTTTTTCTCTGTGAAGCAGGTTTTCCAGACCCGGAGTCACCTCGTAGCTCCCTTTGGAACCTTCCCACATGGACGTCCATTTTGAAGTGTGAGCACCAGAACTGACCACAGGGTCCAGGAATGGTCTCACCAGAGCTGCCATAACAACAACCCTCCTTCTCCCCTGCTCGGTTGGCCACATGTCACACCAGGAGCTCATGTTTGGTTGGTTTCCCTATGACCCCAAAGTAGGGTGATCAGATAGCAAGTGTGAAAGACAGGGACAGGGAGTGGGGGGTAATAGGAGCCTATATAAGATAGAGCCCCAAATATCGGGACTGTCCCTATAAAATCGGGACATCTGGTCACTCTACCCCAAAGTCCTTTTGTGAGTGATTACTTTCCAAAATAGAGCCCCCATCCTCTATGTGGACCTACATTCTTTGTCTCTAGCTGGACATTGATAAACTGGGGAAGGTTCAGAGAAGAGCCATGAGAATGGATTAAAGGATTAGAAAACCTGCCTTATAGTGACAGACTTGAGGAGACCAATTAATTTAGTTTAACAAAGAGAAAATTAAGGGATGACTTGATCATGGTTTATAGGTACCTATGGAAGGGAATAGCACTTGATATGGGCGCTTCAGTCTAGCAGACAAAGGTCTAACACGATCCAGTGGCTGGAAGTTAATGCTCAACAAATCCAGACTGGAAATTGAAATATTTTTTTTAACAGTGAGGTAATTAACCTTTGGAACAACTTCCCAAGGGGCATAGAGGATTCTCCATCACTGGCCAGTTTTGAATCAAGACTGGAGGTTTTTCCTGCTCTAGGGATTATTTTAAGGAAGGTTTGCGGCCTGGGTTATGAAGGAGCTCAGACTAGACGATCATAATGGTCTTGGAATCTCTGAATCTAGGAATGACCTTCTATTTAACTGTATTGAAACACAGGTTAGTCAGGTGAGCCCAGCTTACCATGTGACCTTTACATAACTGACCAGTCTCTATCTTTATTTACCACTCCACCTATCTTCGTGTCGTTTACAAATTTTACCAGCAATGATTTGATATTTTCTTCCAAATCCTTGAGAAAGATACTGTGGCCATGAACAGATCCCTGTGGGGCCTACTAGAAACCGTATCTATGGGATGACAATTCCTCATTGACAATTACTTTTTGAGATCCATCAGGTAGCCAGCTTTTCATCCAGCTAATATGGGCTGCATTAATGCTGCACAGTGCTCATGTTTACATCAGAATGCCTTGCAGGACTTATCACTTATAGGCAGGGGCGCCATTTCAGATTTTCAGGGTGGGATTCCAGGGGCTACTTAGGCACTTGAAAACTCTAGGGTTTTTTGGCAGATAACTTAGCAATTAGCAGACAGGAGCATGTCTCTAATTCCTATATAAAAGAAAGAAAATTCAATAAATATTAGACCCACTCAGTTCTAATACTAACATGTTCTGACACCTTGTGGCAAGTCACTTAAGCAATACTGGTTAGGTTTAAAATTGTAATGTATATTCTTACTTTGTTACTAAGTCTGCAGAGAGAGCAACCCCTTCAGGACTCCTGGGTTCTATCTCAGCTCTGGGAGGGAAGTAGGATCTTGTGGGTTACAGTGGGGGGCAGATACATCTGGGTTCTATATAAGAACATCAGAATGGCCATACTGGATAAGACCAAGACAGGCCAGTATCCTGTCTTTCAACAGTAGCCAATGCCAGGTGTTTCAGAGGGAATGAACCACACAGGCAAGTGATTCAATCCCTGTCGCCCACTCCCAGCTTCTAGCAAACAAAGACTAGGGACATGCAGAACATGGTTTTGCATCCCTGCCCATACGGCTAATAGCCATTGATGGACCTATCCTCCATGAACTTATCTAATTCCTTTTGGAACCCTTTTATAGTTTTGGCCTTCACAGCATCCCCGCAATGAGTTCCACAGGTTGACTGTGAAGAAAAACTTTATTTTGTTTGTTTTAAATCTGCTGCTTATTAATTTCATTGGGTGACACCTAGTTCTTGTGTTATGTGAAGGAGTAAATAACATTTTCTTATTCAATTTTTCCACACCATTCATGATTTTATAGACCTCTATCATATCCCCCCTTAGTCATCTCTTTTCCAAGCTGAAAAGTTCAAGTCTTTTTAATCTCTCCTCATATGAAACCTGTTCCATACCCCTAGTCATTTCTGTTGCTCTTCTCTCTATCTTTTCCAAACCCCAACATATGTTTTTTGTGATGGGGTGACCAAATCTGCACGCAGTATTCAATATGTGGGCATGCCATGGATATTTTCTGTCTTATATCTATCTCTAGCCTAATGATTCCCAATATTCTGTTTGCTTTTTTGATTGCCACTGCACATTGAGCAGATGTTTTCAGCAACCACTATCCAGAATGACTCCAAGATCTCTTTCTTGATGGGTAACAGCTAATTTAGACCCCATCATTTTATATGTATACTTGGGTTTATATTTTCCAACGTGCATTACTTTGCATTTATCAACACTGAATTTCATCTGCCATTTTGTTGCCCAGTCACCCAGTTTTGTGAGATCCTTTTGTAGCTCTTCGCCGTCTGCCTGGGACTTCACTATCTTGAGTAGTTTTGTATCATCTGCAAATTTTGCCACCTCACTGTTCACCCCTTTTTCCAGCTCATTTATGAATATGTTGAATAGGACTGGGCCCAGTACAGACCCTTGGGGGACACCACCATTTACCTCTCTCCATTCTCACCATTTTTTCCTATCTTTTAACTGGAGTGTCCCTGCCTCGGCTTATAAACAAACTCCCTGCCCCAAAGGGGGAAGGTGGGAGCAGCGCAGAACACATCACATATCACACTCAAGCTGTGTTGCCGTTAAGAGCTCTATCTGGGGCTAGGGTGTGCGCCGTGAGCAGACTTCAGGTACGAAACTCGGGTGGACCTAGAGCCCCCCTCCCCTCCATGCCCCATCTAAATGGCATCCCTGCTTACAGGAAGTCTAAGTAAATTATGTCAACACAGTTAACTCTAACCACCAACCTTAAAATCTCATCAAAAAATCTCTGTCAAGTTTGTTTGACACACCTATTTTCCATTATACCATGCTGACTGGCGTTAATTATGCTGCCATCCTTCAATTTTTTACTGATTGCATTCAGTATACGCCTTTCCATGATTTTACTGGGAATCAAGGTCAAGCTAACTGGTCTACAGTTACCACTTGCTCGAAATATTGGCACAATATTAGTTTTATTCCCCAGCTCTCTATAACTTTCCCAGTACTTCAGTATTTGTTAAACAACATTAACAGCTCAGTGAGTTCCTTGGCCAATTCTTCTAAAACTCCTGGGTGCAAGTTTTATCTGGTCCCACAGATTTTAAATGTTTAACTTTAGTAGTTGCTGTTTAACATCCTGTCTACTTGCTGTGGGAATAGGAAGAATTTCATAATCAGTGAAGCATGTGAATACATCATCTAGCTTCTTTCCAAATACCCAACAGCAATATTTGTTCAACACTTTTGCCTTTTATGCATCATTATTGACAACTGTAAGATCCCAACCCACCCATAAGAGTGAGAGATCGCCCCAGGATGCTACATTGCAGCCCCTACCGGGTAGCTCCTGATCTGTTACCCTGGGGACAATGTGCAACATGGCACTGATTCACTGCAGTCACTCCATTTATTTTGTTCCTAGTATATTAAAATGTTCCTTCTTATTTTCTTAACCCTACTGGTATATAGTTTTCACGGATACCTTTAGCTTCTATTTTCAACTGTCTGTATTTAATGATTGCTAATTTATAGCCATTGTTGTCAGCTTCCTCCTTTTTCATTTGTTTTATTTGTGTATGTGTGTGTATTTTACTTTATTTTATGTTGCTGGTTTCACTTTTGTTGTTAACCAGGATGGTGTTTTAACCAACGACACTTTCTTTCATAATTGTGGTTTTTTGACACACAATAAAGTTTTACACAACTCCCAACTGTCATTCCTATTGATTTGTTTAAATTTTTCCTTTCAATCAACATTGCTCATAATTGTTTTCAGCTTTGGAAACTGGCCCTTTTAAAGAGTCAAGTGGTATATTATTTGTCAGGGCTGTATTTTGTTTGCACATTAAAAATATAATTAGATTATGATCACTTGTACCAGACAAGCACTAATTTTTAGCTCAGTGGTCAGTTCATCTTCATCTATCAGGAGATCAAACGTAGACTTGTTCCAAGTAGGGTGTACTCCTGTTTGTGTTAGAGTAAAGTAGTAACTCTTCTACCAGATGGAGTCGGCAGCAACAAGGCCGGGTTCAATATTTAGGGTTTCCTCATAACGATACAAAACAGAACCGGCTCGAGCCCCCACCCAGTAATCTGGGAAAACTCAACACCACCCTGCGCGCCTCTAAGAGACAATGCTTCCCTTCTCACAAGCACTGAGTCTGTGTATAACAAAAGAGAACTTTTAATAAAAGGGAAAGGGAACCAGGCATGAGTTCGGGACACCAGAGCCACATTCAAAAGCAGGCAAAACCCAACCTCCCAGTGCACCGTCCCGTGCCTCAGGTTCCCACCTTGTGGTGGGAAAGTCCAACGAACAAATGTTCCTTTAGCACCTTACTTCCCCCTCCCTCTGTTGGACCCACTCACATTTGGCTGGTCTTGGCCAGCGAAGACCCAGAGTCAGAGGTGTGTTCGCAGGGGTCACCTCCCACCCCAGAAATGGGGGGGGGGCCGGACATGAACAATCTCTGTGTGGTCGCTGTGCACCTCTGCAACTGGCTGTTTGCTGTTGCAGACACTGCTTTTCTCTGCCGACTTCGAACACGCACTGCCATTTCTGCGATGCCATGTTCTGAGTGTCCACCCCTTAACTCAGGTCTTTAGTGATTTCAGCTCTTAGTGATTTCACTGGGCAGCAGGGACCCTCCCTGCCAGTACAGCCTCTGCATTGTCTTTCCTTTTACTACCATCCCAACACCAAGTCAAAAGCAGAGCCCCCAGACCTGCACTGATGCTGCACTAGTAATCACTGAATAGAAACATGACTCCCAATTAAGTCTAATTAGCTGTGTCTTTAAACACTGGGGAGAAAGTCAAATGCACTCTTTGAGCAGCACCCACAGCCCCCAATAGAAACCCTATTACTTCCTCCTCCTCTTCCTCCTCTTCCTCCCCCCTCTTTTCTCTTTCATTGGGATTTCGCATCTCTACTGCCTGCTTACTGAGTGAGGTTCAGCTGAGGGTTCTGCTGCCCTTTACTCACACAATCGGGATAATACCACTCCGTTACCCCTGCACTCAGTGCTAGAGGGATTTGTGAGCCAATACTGCACGACGGGATTACTCTGGCCTAGCGATGGCACCGTATCCGTGTAAGCACAGTCCTGGTGGTGTAGACATGGCCTCTGTGAGGCAGTTAAAATAGGGTGACCAGATGTCCCGATTTTAGAGGGACAGTCCTGATATTCAGGACTGTGTCTTATATAGGTGCCTATTACTTCCCTCCCTGCGACCCCCCGTCCTGATTTTTCACACTTGCTATCCATTGCTATCACACAGTTGCATCCGATGAAGTGAGCTGTAGCTCACGAAAGCTTATGCTCAAATAAATTGGTTAGTCTCTAAGGTGCCACAAGTCCTCCTTTTCTACTTGCTATCTGGTCACCCTAAGTGTAAAGAATTGCTCTTTGCCTTAATCTCTCAAACTGGAATCAACGCTTGGTTCAGACCTGTCCCCTGGGCACGGAGCCCTGGGGTCTGGGCTGAGATTTCTGAAAGATCATTTCGGCAAAGCAGCTCCATCATGCTGCAAGCTAGGCAGAATGGGCGTGTCTATGCAAACGCGGTCTGCTCATTCAGAGAGCTCATTCAGACCCTGCTTACATCTAATTTTACAAACTCCAAGGTGGTTTAATAAGTGGCAGCACGAGACCTCTACCATGTGTTCCCCAGGTCAAAATCCCCCATGAAAACAGTTTTTCCTTCTACTTATTATTGATAGATGTTTAACGAGCTGATCACCCTGTTCTCTAGTCTCATTTGGTGTCTATGACAGAGTCACACCCCATCGTGTGATTTGTCCGTCCACAACCCCTGAGCTGGGCCCCCAAGCTCCCTGTACTATCAGTGCGGGGAGAGAGGGACCTTAGAGTGGGATTTACAGAGCCCCCGTACTAGGCAGGGAGCTGCCTAAGCTACCCAATGGGAGATGCTGACAAAATGGGTGAGGCCTAAATCCCACCCAGGGCCAAATTAATCTTTTATGTGCCCCGCCCACTACCCAGAGGCCCCGCCCCCACTCAGCCTCTTCCCCCGAGGCCCTGCCCACCACTCGCATGGGGAAGGAGTGCAGAGAGGAGTGAACAAGGGGGAGAGGAGCGAGTGGGGCCTTGGGGGGAAGAGGTCGAGTGGCCTGGGGCCTCGGGGCAGAGCACGGGCCGAGCAGGAGAGCAGGGCCACGGTCTGGGCACCAGGGCCCCTTCTGAGTGTGGGACTGGTGCCAAGGCCCCATTGTAAACCCGGTACTGGTCCCGCCCCTCTCTGAGAGTTTGGCCCATAAGTCCGAGAGAGCCCAGGGAGGCACCTGGCGATCTGCAGCCGGGGACTCTCTCCCGGCATCACAGGCTTAGGTACCCAAGTCGTTTCCCAGGAGAACAGTTTAGGCACCGACCCAACTCCACACAACACAGCCAGGGGGTGGCAGGGAGGAGGAGGTGCCATCTTGTGAGGAGGTACACGTGCTCGGAGCTCCCCTGCCAGATCCCCTGCAGGCAAGACAGGCATTGCCATACCTCCCGTCCCCTGGTTCCCCACGCGCTGGGACGTAGGCGTGAGAGAGGCCCAAGGCAAACAGGCACCTAGGGAAATCTGACAGCAAAAGTGTAGGTGCTGAGTGCATTAGGCACCACAGGATTAGGTGGGGTTTGGGGAACCACGGTGGTGCCTAAATCTGGAATACAGGCACCTGAGTACCTTTGTGGCTCTGGCTCAGCAGCTCTCTTCCTGAGGCCATGTCTACACAGCGGGATGCCGGCAGCACAGCTCTGCTCGTGTAACGTCCCCAGGCTACCACGATGGACGGGTGTCCCACGGCTGCAGGGACGCCACCTCCCCAAGCGCCGCTGGCTTGGTCGACGGAACCATTCTTCCATCACCCGAGCTGCACCGAGCTGGGGGCATCACTCCGGCGCTCAGGACAGTCCCTGGAGTGGAGACCTGGCCTTTGTCGGGGAGCTAAAATAGTCTGTCTTTGCCTCAGTCACTCCTTGGTTCGGACCCGTCCGCTGGGCGCCGCGCACGGGGTCTGGGCTGAGATTTCTGCAGCAGGAAATTGGCCGCGTGCAGCCCGTGACACCTCTGTTGGTGAGCTGCTCACGGAGACCTTCCCTCAGCCTGATGGCCTTTCGCTGCCGGCCTGTCGTGCGATAACTTCTGAACGCCGCATCTGAGCAGTTCCCAGGCTCCAGGGAACGTTCCAGGCCTCTGTGGGCAAAACCCTGTTGGATCTTGGTAGAAACTGGAAGGGGAAACGGGGGACACCTGGAGCCCCTGGCATCTGATGAGCCGGACCACACAGCACCTCGGTAAGCGTCTGTAGATTAAGGAGCTGGTTGGTTGTCGCCATTGACACGTGCCCGCATAGCGCCCCCCGTGCAGCTCTGCCCTTCCTGCCGATAGATTTTAAATCGTGACACCCTAAAAGGACGAAAGGAAAAGGGGGGGTGGAGCCCCTGGCATGGGGAGGGGGCAGAATGGGGGAACCCTGTCATGGGGGGAAGGGGAGCAATGGGGGGCACACAGAGCCCCTGGGAAGTGGGGGGGTTGCAGGGAGTCTCTGCAATGGAGGGGGATAGGAGGGCACCACAGAGAGAACTTGCGGGGGAATGGAGGGGGTGCTGGGGCTAGGACACGTGCGCCGCCCTAATACCTACGGTGGAGCTGGGAGCGGGGCTCAGCTGGCGGGGATGCGGACAGGGGTAAGGGGGCTGAGGCTGCAGGTGGGGCAGGGCAGGGCCGGGAGTGGAGCTGCACCAGGCCGCTGGCCCGGCTGCCAGCCCCCACCATGGCCCAGTTGTGGCTCCGCTCCCAGCCCCGCTCCCGGCCACAGACCTGGCCCCAGCCTAGGCCCCCTTACCCCGTCCGCCTCCCCCCCCAAGCCATGCCCCGCTCCTGGCTCCAGTGGGGCAGGGCGTGGCGTGGTGGTGGTGGTGGGGCACAGCCCTCAAAAGTTTGGGGATTGCTGACCTAAGGAAATACCCAAACTCTGCGTCACGGAGTTTTCCTCCCACGGGAAACTGAGCTGCAGGACCCCGGCACCTGCTCCTGCCCGGCAGAGGCGTCAGTAACTGCTAGGCCCAGCTCAGATCAGGGGGGCTGGAACAACGTGCACAGTGGGGGGGCTGAGAGCCGCTGAACCAAACTGCAGACCCTGGATATGACGGAAACCACTTCAAGCCAGGGGGTGCAGCAGCCCCCAGCCCCCCAGTTCCAGCACCTCTGGCTCAGATGATTTCTCTGAGGCTGCTCCTCCTGCCCTTGGACTGACTGAGGCCTGGGGAGTCATCCCAGGTGGGTGGTTAATCACGGCATTGGATCCCTGGTTTTCTCTGGCTTCCAGCCTCGCGGTAACTAAATCACGCAGGCTCTTGAGACACCCTCCAAATGCCCACAGTCTTCTTGTGGTGCTGAAGCTCTGGGCTGGGCCCCAGGGCATAGACCCATAGAAATGGGGACCTCAAGAGGCCCCTCGTCCAGCCCCCTGCACCGAGGCAGGGCCAAGTAACCCTACACCAGCCCTGGCAGGGGGTTGTCCAATTTAAAAACCTTCAGTGATGGGGACTCCATGACCTCCCTGGGAAGCCTGTTACAGAGCTGAACTGCCCTGAGAGTCATGAAATGTTTCCTATTAGCCAATTTCTTGACCTACTCTGAATGGCCTGGCCGTCGCGGCCTCTATACTTGAAGGCTGCGATCATGTCCCCCTCCTCCATAGCCTGAACATGCCCAAGTCTTTCAACTTTCCTGTGAGCTCAGAGGCATGTGCCCCATTCAGCCCTGCTCAGTCCAACCTGCTATGGAGCTGGGACAAACCCAGTTGGAGTTCCAAGTGGAATTAGAGCAGATTCAGAGTTGGCAGCAAGTTATTGACAGAGCCAGGAAAAGAAGCCAGGAGTCCTGGCTTCTAGACTGTTGCTTTAACCACTAGACCAGCCTCCTCTCCCAGAGCTGGAAACAGAATCCAGGAATCCTGACTCTCAGGCTCCTGCTCTGACCACTCGGCCACATTAATCAGTGCAGCTATAGCTGAGCTCTCGAGCTGACAAGCTAGTCCATAAACCAGGACACGGCATCTTACAAGCTGTATGAAAACATGCTGGCTTCTCTGCCTTCCTCTGCCATCTAGCTGTGAGCGCTTCCCTCCAGCCCCTGCTCTCCCCGCTCACACAGAGCAGGGAAGGCCTGAGCCTTGCTAACCACCAAGCAGCCGTGCTGATTCCCAGGGTTCATGTCGAAAGAGAGAGTTCTGCAAGCAGCTGAGACTGCATGGGGACCCCAGGGCCCCTCCAGCAGCAGGCCGGATCTCCCCTGTTCCCCACCCACAGGGGGCTTTATTTGCGTTTGCAGCGGATGAGCTGACTCAGCAGCGAAGCTTGTCAACAAATGGGGGGTGGCGGTGGTGTTCGTAGGGCCGGCCATCTCACCAGCATTTCCCCTGGGGGCCTGCAGGTGGCGTACAAAGAACCCCCCAGCTGCACCTGGGGGTTTGTAAGCAGACATGAACTGTGGCCGGGGGCTGCGGGGCTGGGCGACGCGCCACCCCTGCCAAGGGCGCAGCTCTGCCAGTCCCTGGGCATGCAGAAGTTTCCCTAATGTTGCTCGCAGCGGTGGGGGGGTGAGAAGTGCTCCTGGGGCTGCCAGTGCACCTGACAGCTCTAGCCAGACTCAGAGCGGCAGATGGAGGAACCCCTGCGCCCTGCGGGGGGCCCTGGGGGCCCTTCCACAGCAGTGCCTGGCGGCCTTGCACTGGATCAGGCCCATGCTGTGCAAACACACCGAGCTTATAGCAGGGCAGAGTCCTGTATCTGAGGGCGCTCGGTCCAATCCTGCCCCAGGACAGGGGAGGGGATATGCAGACTTTTGCCTCCAGGGAACCGGTTCCCCTCTATGCCAGGTCAGGAAGTACTCAGCTCCCCACCCTCTGTTCCGTGTATAGAGGCTGGGGGGGCACGTGCTCTCCCCTCCCAGGGACCAGGGGCAGGGGCACTCTGCTCCTCTCAGAGGCAGCCCTGAGGCTGAGAAAAAGAGATTTGGCCTTGGTGTGCCTTGAGGGGGATGAGATTGAGGGGATGAAGGCAGAGGGGGAAGCTGGGGAGTGAGGGAGTGCCACGTAGTTACGGGGAGCCCTGAACAAAGGCAGCGCCTGGAACTGATTCCCGTCCTGCTCCATGTCCCAGGACCTTGGTCTGGGGTGCGGATCTGCAGTGGAGCAGCGCTGGCTCCAGAGCAGTGGTAGGTCCGTGCCCCTCCTCCACCCGCTCTCCTGTTACAACATCGACCAGCGCCCACTGGCTCTGGGGTAGGTGCCACTGGCAGGACCCGCACCCCACTGCACTCCCGTAATACGTTGACCAAGCCCAGCAAAACAAACAGCAAAGCAGCCCCGGGCGATGCTCAATGTCCAACCTGCTGACCTGTCTAGAAAAGATTTTCACTGAAGTTTAGTGGTGTCCTTTGGTGGGGAAAGTGTCGTTATTGCTAATGAACTGAGGCTAGGGTCCTGTCGTGCACAGCGAGAGCCAGGCCCTGCCCAGAAGAGCGTGCTCACCGTCTGAGCAGACAGGACGGACACGGGAGGAGAAAGGAACAATTGTCATCCCCATTTTACAGTTTGTGCACTCTGGACCCAACCCTGCCACAAACACATGTGGGCTCATGCTTAACTTTAAGCATGGGAGTCGTCCCTTTGAAGTCAATGGGATAATTCATGTACTTAAAGTTAAGTGTGTGCTTAAGATCTTTGGCTGGATGGGGCCAGCATGCTCAGAACTGGGCCCTTTATAATGTCCCAAGTTCCCCTTGGTCACAGTCTGAAAAGATTTCAAAGGACTTTAAAAGAAAATCCCTCTTCGGTCTGATTCTGTAGTAACTATCATTGTTGCATGTAGCTCCTGAGGTCACTGTAAGGAAACAGACTTCTCCATTTTGGGTTTGGCTGCTCTGGGCGTTTGACCAGTTCAGGGTTTGCCCCACCCTGCCAGTCCCTTTCGCCGGTGTGGGGGGACTCCCGAGGAGCGACTGCGAAAGTGCACAGGGGGCTGCGGGGCAGGGGCAGCACCTGAAGTTCCCTTTAACTCACACGGGAAACCACCTCTGCTTCCAGCGCATGGTTCTGGCGACTGGTTACAGCAGGATTCTGCAGGGCTCTCCTCCAGGCACAGGCACCTAGTGGGAGGAAGCGAGTTCACCACCCCTTCCGGGCAGGGAGCAGGGGGGCGAAGCTCTGGGAGGTGAGGTTCAGTGGGGTTTCCAAGCGCAGGATTTTAACCCACTGTGTAGGAAATGGAGCAAGTTTGTGTAGCAGCCAACATGGATGTCAGGGCTTGTTCTGCTGTGGGAGGGAAATGGGCCAGGACGCAGGGCTCCACCCTGAACATTGTCAACATACAGACACTAGAGGCCTGGGACAGCCCTGGGACCCCTCAGTGCCAGCTCTGGAATCCGCCCCGTCAGGGGCTTCCATGCTGCCACCGCAGCAGCCCTGGGGCAGGGGGTGTCCCGGGGTGGGCTGGGTGTAGCTGGCCCAGGGTGGACTTGCCCCTCAACAATCCTGTGCCCTGCAAAGCCCCACAGGAGTGAAGCGGGGGCACAACCCTGGGCAGTGCCAGCTTGCCAGCCCAGCCCCCATAGCCACTGAATAAGGGGGGCATGAGCTGCCTCCCTGCTGTTCCTGCACCAAAGCAGGGGTGGATCTGCCCTTTCACATGCAGAGACCTGGAGAATTGTGGGGGCTAACAGGCCATCACTCCTCCCAGGCCCAATCCACCTCCAACCCCCCACGGGACGCAGCAGCTAAGAAACCCCAGGGACTCCCTGACTCCTGGGTGCAGGGTGGCCTTGACAGGCTGGGAAGATGCTCCCTTCCCCACCCTGGCACCCTCTGACCAAATGCAGCCTGATCTGCTCCGGCCCATCCCCCAACAGGGAGGTTGGCGGGTTGGTGTTTAAAGTCCGCCTGCCGTGGGCATTCCCCTGCCTGGGTGGTGGAGAGTTCTGCCTCCCACTCAGCTTGAGAAGCCAGCCCTAGGAAGGGGTTTGCTGCCAAGTGCAGTCCAGGCAGCCATGGCCTGTGACTGCAGAAGGGCACCCAGACACCGTGGTGATGGGCACCTTCAGCCCGGCCAGCCAGGAGCTACCCACAGGTCTGTGCGTAGTTCAGTGCTTACTGCCTGAGTTCTGGGGAGCCCTTCACACAGGGGGACAGTGTGACCAGGGAGACCACGGGTAGCGGGCCAAAACATTCCACCTTAAGCCAGCTCTGGGTGCACCTTAACTGTGGCGGTGAGTGCTGGAGGGCGAGGGGAGGGTGTGCGGGGCTCCCACCCACGCTGTCAGGCTGGCAGCTGCTGGCGCCTGCTCCGTGCGAGCTGAACAAGCTGAATGTGTGGCTGGGAGGCTGCCAAACCCAGTGCAACCAGCAGCCTCCTGGCCTGGCACCACCACTTAAAGGGCCAGCTCTGCTCCTCTGTACCCTTCCTTCTGCAGCCCGCTTGCCCAGGCACTCACACAGGCCTGGACGCACCCGCCTTCCCGCAGGCCCCTCCTCGCACACACATGAGCCCATTTGTGCAGCTTTTGTGCATTGAGATGCGCACGCAGAGCCAATGCTCACTGCCCACACGCACCCAGCACGGAGGGCTAGCGCCCAGCCCTGCCCGCGGGGGCAAGCCCTGTGCTGGGCTTGGATGAGGTGCCCTGCTCTGGCTCATTCCACCCATTCTCCCCATGGCCCCATCAGCCATCCTGCCACCTTGCCAGCACCTAGAGCCCCTGACCCAGATCAGGGGTGCATTCTGCTGCGTGCAGCACAGACCTCCGGAGGTGTCTTCCAATCCTAATCTTCTAGGATTCATGACAGCCCCTGCCCCAAACAGCTCACAGTCAGGGGCGGCGAGTTGTATAGGCCCGTGGTGCCCATGCTCCACCCATACGAGAGCACAGGGGCCCAACTCCACCAAAGTTCGGGACCGGGTCTCTCCCATGGCTCTGCCTGCCGCCCCCATGTGCCTCCCCCAGAGCGTCCCCCCCCCAGCCCTGCCTGCTGCCCCCAGGCAATTTGAAAGGCCCCACCACCGGCAGTGCAGTGGGGCTAAGGCATCTTCCTGCGCACCCACTCCTCTTCCTGAAGCAGCCGGCATGTCCCTGCAGCCCCTGGCAGGGAGGGTGTCTCTGCACGCTGCCCCTGCCCTGAGCGCCAACTCTGCCAACTGCGCCCAATGGGAGCTGCGGTGACGGTGCCTATGGGCAGCGGCATGTGGAGAGCCCTATGGACCCCCAGCCTAGGAGCTGCTGCCAGAGGAGGGTGTGGGTCACTTTTGGGAGCCACCCAAGGAAAGCACTGCAGCCCAACCTCCTGCCCCAGCCCAGATCCCACACCCAAACTCCCTCCCAGAGCCTGCACCCTGCAACTACTCCCACACCCCAACCCCCTGCCCCAGCCCAGAGCCCACACCCCACACCCAAACTCCCTCACAGAGCCCCCTTCCTCCAGCCCCAGCCCAGAGGCTCAACCCCCTCCTGCACCCAAACTCCTTCCCAGAGCCCGTCCCCTGCACCTCATCCCTCACCCCAACCCCCTGCCCCAGCCCAGAGCCCGCACCCCACACCCAAACTCCCTCACAGAGCCCCCTTCCTCCAGCCCCAGCCCAGAGGCTCAACCCCCTCCTGCACCCAAACTCCCTCCCAGAGCCTCAGGCAGGTGCGGGGGTCAGGACGGGGAGGAGAGGGGCTTGGGCCTGTTCTGGGCACCACCAAAAATTATACAAACCTGCTGCCCCTGCTCACTGGGCAAACAAAGGGTTCTAGACCCCATTATACCATGGGCGGGGGGGGAAACTGTGGCACAGAGAGGGGCAGTGACTTGCCCACAGTCACCCAGGGAGTCTGTGGCCTAACCAGGAAATGAATCCAGATCTCCCAGGTCCCAGCCCAGCACATTAATCACAAGAGCATCCCTGATCTCCCATCATCTTTCCACTGTGCAGCTCCCTGGGCTTTCAATGTGCATCCCAGCGCCCCACCTCACAGACCCCGACGCACACTGCCCCACCTCACCCTGGGGGACTCGCCTCCCCCAGCCCCCCCCCCCCCCCCCCAGTGCCCTTGCTGGTGTTAGAGGGAGGAGGAGGAAGAGCAAACCGAGGCCTTCCCCAGCCTGCAGAGCCTTCAACCCACCCGTAAGAGTGAGAGACGCCCTCAGGGTGCTACATCGCAACCCTGGACAGGTCCTGATCTGTGACCCTGGGGACAATCCACGGCAGGGCACTGATTCACTAGTGCCGGTGAGCTCAGCTTCCAGCCACAGCTGGGCCGCATCTGGACAGATGGGAAACACCAGGTCACCCGCAGCTACACCCAATGGGCCACACTGGGCTGTGGTTTATACAGGGGTAGGGGCAAGGCTGACTCACCCCTCAGTCTCTGCCTCACCCATCCCATCCAAAGGGGACGGGGGACCCTCCGCTGCCCCAGCCCAGCCCAGCTCTGCCACGCCACGGGCACAGGCAGGGCCCCCCGGGGGAGGAGGAGGAGGAGGAGGAACTGGTCAATAGCTTTCCAGTTTTGTAATATTGACATTTCAGCTGCTGAAAACTAAAGGGGAGAAATTTCGACATTTTCTCAGCCCCTCCCCCAGCCCCATTTTCACCCAGCTCCAGCCAGGGGGAAATTTTGAAAAAACAGATTTTTATTTATTTTTTTTTCAATTCTGGATTTTTTTCTCCTTTTTTCTACCCAGCTCAGCGACACGGCGGCCCCTCGTGGTCACAGTAGCAAATTGCTCCACCCCTGCAGCCGGCAGCTCCCAGATTGCCCTGACCGGGGCCCCCAAGACATTGTGCTTGTGTAAAGAATGCCAGCTGCTTCCTTGGGGCAGTAGCATGGCCCCCGGCCCAAGCAGCCTGTGTGCTAGGACAGGCACGGAGGGGAGGGGAGATTTTCCAAAGAGCTCAGCACCAATGTGCTTCGGGAGAGCTGCCCCGGGCGGTGGGCGCTGACCACTTGCAGATTCTGGCCTCACAGCACATCAGGTGTCAGCAAGAGCTCAACCCGGCCCTGGGGCCATTAACACCAGCTTTTGCCACTGCCGGCCTCTGCTGGGTTGGAAGCAGCAGCCATCAGGGGCCAGGCTCCCGCCCCTGCTGTTAGCCCCCTGAGCCATCCAATCGCCCTCGTGCCTTAGCTTGTGGGAACTTCCTCGTGCTGTTGATCTTGTGGCAGGGAGCCTGGCAGCGGGTGCAAGATCAATGGCCCCTGACCCCCCCGGTGCGACACCTCCAGCAGGAGGCCGGTTTGTGAGGGATCCCGATGGGTGTGCAGACTAGACAAGGAAAGAAGCAGCATGGGGGTGGGGGTAGGATGGAGCTGAGGCAGCGTAATGAGATGAGTAATGAGCCCTCGAGGGATCGCCGCAGAGCGTGGCTCTGAAGCCAGCCAGCAAAGGGGAATGGATGGAGGCGAGAGGGGGCTGCTTACAAGGAGTGGCTTTCAGCTAGGCACTGGCAGCTGCGTGGAGGAAGAAACAGCAGCTTCTGCTGTGCTGTGCGGTGGGAGAGTGAGTGAGTGTGCCAGGACGAAAGGGGAGGGATAAACGAAAGTGAGCGTGGAAGAGAAAGAAGGAGGACGGGCGTGGGGGAAAGGAGGCGACTGTCAGTCATTGCTCTGTGGGGATATTTACAGCCAGAGTCACCATCAGCAAGACCCTGCGTGTGGCCCTGCCAGTGACCCCTGCTGGCAAGGCTGGCGGTGACCAGGTGGTGGGCTCCTGAGGGTGTTTCCCGGAGTGGCCGGAAGTTTTGAAAACTCATAATTTCAACCCTTTTTTGTTGTTGAAATCTCAAATTCCAACTGAAAAAAAAAAGGCATGAAATTCTCAGGGCCACGTTTGCTAAAACAACCAGCCCAGTGCCTGAGTTCACGTGGCTCTGAAGTGAGTCTGTACAAGGGACACTGTGGCTCTCCGTGTTGATCTTCTCCCTTCCAAACCCAACGGGCTCAAATGGCAAATCCAAACATGTTTCTATCTGTGGAGCAAGGAAGAATTTCTAACTTAGCCCCGCTGGGGATCCGCTCCTGCCCTGCAACAAGATCAACAGCCTTTGTCACTTTGATCCTAGCACTTGGTATTCTTCTATAAACAGCTTTGGCGATGACTAAGCTCTGTGCCTCACTATCCTGCAGAAGTGAGTTCCGCAGGTTAGTTGTATTTTGTGTGAAAAGATAATCACTTGTAATTGTGTTGCCTTTGAATTTCAGCTTTGTGCCCTTGGTTCAGGAAGGAGAGGAGCAGCTTAACAACAAATATCATAGACTTCAGCTGGAATCTGATTTTCTGTCTCTGGCATCATCACTTGTTAATTAGGATTCTCACTTCAGAAATCAGCTGATGCTCCTGGTGGGACAGACTCCAGCTTCCGCTCCCAGGGCTGGATCAGCTCCGGCCGGGCTGACAGGAGGAACGACTTCCTTTGGTCAATAAAGGCAGCTGATGTGACTCAAAGACATGCTGGGAGCAGAGATGGTGACTAAGACGAGGCCATTCGTTCTTCCTCATTCTTGTCAATCCCATCCCAGGAGCCAGTCCCCCAGACGGGGGGTCAATCCGATCCAATCTCTCCTCGCAGCCAGTCAGGCTGGGGTTGGGATACATGTCTTGAACCCCCCACCCCCCCCATGTTCCTCACCTGGCCGAAGCAGTGGCTGGGGCTGGAGCTGAGCAGGAGCTGGGGAGTGGCTGGTGACTGGGAAGTGACGCACAGAGGTCGACGCCAAGGGAGCCCACATGCAGCATGGGCACAGTGTGACGCTGGGGCTCAGGAAGCAGCTGGCCTGTGGGCACAGGGACGCTGCAGAATGGGCAGGGAGTTACATAGCCATCAAGGGCTTCCACAGGCCAGGGGCTGATTTAAAGTCACTCCTCCCCCCAGCAGCCCAGATAGAGACCCGAGGCAGGTGCAGTGTGATCACAGATGCTCAGACCTGTGAGCCCCCTGTGCCGCTCCAGTCCGTGGGCTGCAAGTGCGGGCGAGGCCCCGCTGGGAGGGACTGAGCCCCCAGTCCACAAGGTCTGTGTTGTTATTGTCTGGTTGTCCTGGGCCAATGCGGGGGACACCTGTGAATTGCACCAGGCAGCTGGGAGCTTGCTGAGGGCTTGGTCAAACGGGACATGAGACCCCTGACCTGACTGTGCCTCCGCCCATGCCCGGTCTGAGAGCATCCTCATACCAGCGACCCCGACCCACCAGCAAAATCCCCGGGCCCTGAGGCAGGACACAAGGGAGTCCCATCTGGTAAGAGCTCAGCAGTACGCAGCAAACAGGCCCTTCTCCTGAGCAGCTCCCCTGGGCCTCAACACCGGCCCGCTCCTCTCTGGCACTGGCATCAGGCAGGCATGGCGCCAGCTCCTCTGGGATGCCAGGTCCCATTGCCCCACTGGTGTGAGATAGCTCAGCCTGGCCGGAGGAGCAGCTCCCTCCTCCCCAGAAAGGATCGCCGAGGCAGCTCAGCCGAGCACTGGCTCTGAGTCAGGCGGGCACTGGAATTACTCAGCCGAGCTTTGGCTCCAGCTTCCCCAGCTCAGCCAGGCCTGAGGGTCCGCCGGGATCTATGTTCCAAGGGCCTGGTTCTCAGCCACACTAAGGCCACTAGTGGCTGCTCTGGCCGTGTGAAGGGGCCTGAAAGTGACTGGAGCAGCACCCTGAGAACACTCGCGCAGGGGCCAGAGTGGTGTAAGGGTTCCCAGCCCCTGGTGTAAGTGGGGTGGGGTGGGGTGAGGCAAAGTGTGGCATGCCCTCTCCTGTGGGTCCCTGCTTCCTAGAGCCCAGAGGGGGCCATGGGAGGCACTGTGTAAGTTAGAGTAGCCATGAGGGTGCTCTAACTTACACGGGGGAGTGGGCAGAGCTGTGCCCAGCCCAAGGATACAAAGGGGCAAAGGCAACTGAAAGGTAGCATTGCCTCACCCCCACGGCTGCCCCGTGGGCAGGGCTGCAGTGACTGAGATTCAATCTTAGCACGAATTCAGACCCACACTACTAATGCCTCAGCTACGTGTACAAGCGCTTCGAGTCCTGCCAACATCTTGCTCACTAGGGAGAGAGGAAGCCTGGTAGCTCCTCTGACAGCACGTAGTGACTTGCACCCCCCACCCCCGCCAGTCATCTGGGGGTTCCACCAGAAAGTCTGGGTGCTTAGCTGAAACTCCAAAGACTGGAGAATCCAGCTGGAAATCCAACTGGTTCTTCCAGCTCCAAGTTAGATCAGCACTGGAAGGGCAGCAACAGCAGCAAAGAAGAGCAATAACAGAGAAGGAAAATGACCACAACACTCTTGAAGCCCAGGCAGCATGTGGCTTGAGTTTTGGTTGGGTTCATATTTGATTCTAGGTGGTTTGTCCAGCCCTAGTGTCCAGCTCCTACCGGCAGGGACTGGAGGCAGAAATGGTGAGGAATGGATGGAGAATTACCAGCTAGAGACGGGGGCCCCAATCCTCCATCGCCCTGCACCTCACACATTTGTTCGCCCCCGTGGAAAGTGGGCACAGATCAGCGCCATTCTGACTTAGCAGCATTTCACACCCACTTTGCACTGGTGGAAATGACGCACAAGGAGAATCCAGAGCAATGGCCAGAGGTGTCCCTTTGAGCCTCGGGCTCAAGGACTAGCCAGTTACTGAGTGACTCAACTGCTTTACCAAAGCAAACCTTTGCAGAAAGCAAGGGCAGCTGCCAGGAGAGCAGAACCTTGATCGTCAAGGAACAGGAGATACGGCAGCGTAGAGAAAACGCTGACCACGCACTGCGGCTAGGCTGGACAGAAAGCACCGGCAAAGCAGCTGGCCTGATGGCTCAGAGACATTTCACTGCTGGTGCGGTGCGGAGGCTGGTACCAAACGGGGACTACCGGGTAGTCGCTCTCCCATTCCGAACAGACAGAGGACCTGCACCAAACCTTTTGCAGTGACTGGCCCCTGGAGGGAGTTTTAGCAGAGCGAAGAAGGGTTAAATGAAGCAGGGTTACACTACCCTCTGCCTTCCTGGGGGTGGTCCCTCCCTGTCAGGGGGTGGTGGGGAGGCGAGATAAGGAACTCTGTCTTCCTGGCTCTCTCAGGCTGGTATTAAAAGATAATAGAAGAGAAAGACAGCAACCTCTGGGGCCTCCTGTGCAGCCCAGTGGCCTCGTGGGGAGCCTGCCACTACAGGGTAGGTAGGGCCCTTTAGGCAGCCCAGGGCACCAGTCTCCGCCCCCAGATTGGCGCTATCCAGGTGGGGCAGGATGACACAGTTGCCACGCCGTGTGTGAAATGTTCCGACTAACAATTACTAGCTCGTCTCCATTGCGAGCAGGTGACTCTTTGTCCATTGGGCAATAGCCAGCCCCGAGGTGATCCCAGCTGTGTTCTTCATCCTCGACTTCTCTGTACGGTGTCACCTCCCAGTGTGAGCTACGCAGAGCTAATCATGGCCAGTACTTGGATGGGGGAGCCCCACGGAACAGCCTTACGCAGCGAGAGTTCATCCTTCCGAGTTAGTACTGAACTAATCAATGGGTTCGCTGGGCTACCCGAGGTCCTGCCTTTCAGATTAGATGTGAACACTGAGGTCTGGGTATCACAAAGATGTAACTCTGGCCTTTGTGCATGTGCAATAAAGATCTCTTTCTTACAAGTCTGCCGGCTACATTCCTTATTGCTAGGGAAACAGCCTGTCCTGTCTGTAATGCCATGGCTTATTTCTCCAGCACTGGGGTGTGAACCCTATTGTCCTGGCCAAATTCCATGGTGGGTCACTACATACTTCCTTCCCATATTCCCCTTGGCGTTTCATAGAATCATAGAATCATAGAATCATAGAATATCAGGGTTGGAAGGGACCCCAGAAGGTCATCTAGTCCAACCCCCTGCTCGAAGCAGGACCAATTCCCAGTTAAATCATCCCAGCCAGGGCTTTGTCAAGCCTGACCTTAAAAACCTCTAAGGAAGGAGATTCTACCACCTCCCTAGGTAACGCATTCCAGTGTTTCACCACCCTCTTAGTGAAAAAGTTTTTCCTAATATCCAATCTAAACCTCCCCCACTGCAGCTTGAGACCATTACTCCTCGTTCTGTCATCTGCTACCATTGAGAACAGTCTAGAGCCATCCTCTTTGGAACCCCCTTTCAGGTAGTTGAAAGCAGCTATCAAATCCCCCCTCATTCTTCTCTTCTGCAGGCTAAACAATCCCAGCTCCCTCAGCCTCTCCTCATAACTCATGTGTTCCAGCCCCCTAATCATTTTTGTTGCCCTTCGCTGGACTCTCTCCAATTTATCCACATCCTTCTTGAAGTGTGGGGCCCAAAACTGGACACAGTACTCCAGATGAGGCCTCACTAATGTCGAATAGAGGGGAACGATCACGTCCCTCGATCTGCTCGCTATGCCCCTACTTATACATCCCAAAATGCCATTGGCCTTCTTGGCAACAAGGGCACACTGCTGACTCATATCCAGCTTCTCGTCCACTGTCACCCCTAGGTCCTTTTCCGCAGAACTGCTGCCTAGCCATTCGGTCCCTAGTCTGTAGCTGTGCATTGGGTTCTTCCGTCCTAAGTGCAGGACCCTGCACTTATCCTTATTGAACCTCATCAGATTTCTTTTGGCCCAATCCTCCAATTTGTCTAGGTCCTTCTGTATCCTATCCCTCCCCTCCAGCGTATCTACCACTCCTCCCAGTTTAGTATCATCCGCAAATTTGCTGAGAGTGCAATCCACACCATCCTCCAGATCATTTATGAAGATATTGAACAAAACCGGCCCCAGGACCGACCCTTGGGGCACTCCACTTGATACCGGCTGCCAACTAGACATGGAGCCATTGATAACTACCCGTTGAGCCCGACAATCTAGCCAGCTTTCTACCCACCTTGTAGTGCATTCATCCAGCCCATACTTCCTTAACTTGCTGACAAGAATACTGTGGGAGACCGTGTCAAAAGCTTTGCTAAAGTCAAGAAACAATACATCCACTGCTTTCCCTTCATCCACAGAACCAGTAATCTCATCATAGAAGGCGATTAGATAAGTCAGGCATGACCTTCCCTTGGTGAATCCATGCTGGCTGTTCCTGATCACTTTCCTCTCATGCAAGTGCTTCAGGATTGATTCTTTGAGGACCTGCTCCATGATTTTTCCAGGGACTGAAGTGAGGCTGACTGGCCTGTAGTTCCCAGGATCCTCCTTCTTCCCTTTTTTAAAGATTGGCACTACATTAGCCTTTTTCCAGTCATCCGGGACTTCCCCGGTTCGCCACGAGTTTTCAAAGATAATGGCCAATGGCTCTGCAATCACAGCCGCCAGTTCCTTCAGCACTCTTGGATGCAACTCGTCCGGCCCCATGGACTTGTGCACGTCCAGCTTTTCTAAATAGTCCCTAACCACCTCTATCTCCACAGAGGGCTGTCCATCTCTTCCCCATTTTGTGATGCCCAGCGTAGCAGTCTGGGAGCTGACCTTGTTAGTGAAAACAGAGGCAAAAAAAGCATTGAGTACATTAGCTTTTTCCACATCCTCTGTCACTAGTTTGCCTCCCTCATTCAGTAAGGGGCCCACACATTCCTTGGCTTTCTTCTTGTTGCCAACATACCTGAAGAAACCCTTCTTGTTACTCTTGACATCTCTGGCTAGCTGCAGCTCCAGGTGCGAATTGGCCCTCCTGATAACATTCCTACATGCCCGAGCAATATTTTTATACTCTTCCCTGGTCATATGTCCAACCTTCCACTTCTTGTAAGCTTCTTTTTTATGTTTAAGATCCGCTAAGATTTCACCATTAAGCCAAGCTGGTCGCCTGCCATATTTACTATTCTTTCGACTCATCGGGATGGTTTGTCCCTGTAACCTCAACAGGGATTCCTTGAAATACAGCCAGCTCTCCTGGACTCCTTTCCCCTTCAAGTTAGTCCCCCAGGGGATCCTGGCCATCCGTTCCCTGAGGGAGTCAAAGTCTGCTTTCCTGAAGTCCAGGGTCCGTATCGTGCTGCTTACCTTTCTTCCCTGTGTCAGGATCCTGAACTCAACCAACTCATGGTCACTGCCTCCCAGATTCCCATCCACTTTTGCTTCCCCCACTAATTCTACCCGGTTTGTGAGCAGCAGGTCAAGAAAAGCGCCCCCCCTAGTTGGCTCCTCTAGCACTTGCGCCAGGAAATTGTCCCCTACGCTTTCCAAAAACTTCCTGGATTGTCTATGCACCGCTGTATTGCTCTCCCAGCAGATATCAGGAAATTTAAAGTCACCCATGAGAATCAGGGCATGCGATCCAGTAGCTTCCGTGAGCTGCCGGAAGAAAGCCTCATCCACCTCATCCCCCTGGTCCGGTGGTCTATAGCAGACTCCCACCACTACATCACTCTTGTTGCACACACTTCTAAACTTAATCCAGAGACACTCAGGTTTCATCTGGGTCCAGGGCGGGTCTGCACACACTCTTAAACAACTGCTGTTCCACCTGAGAGGTGGTTGCCTTTCACTGACAGGGAATGGGATTCCTGGGTGTGAAGTCACTACAAGTGCAAGGACTTGTCCTTGATTTGCAGAATGCTCTGGGAGGAAAGGAACTTTCGCAGAAAGTTATAAATCTGGGACCAGCGCCTCAGCTGGTTTCAGGCAGCGCCGCTCCTTTGACTGCAGTGGATCTGCACAAGTCAAGGACCTGCCTTGTGGTTATTACTCCAGTTTCTCCCATAGCCTGTAGCACCCACTGTTGCCACGTCTTCCTGAGACCAGGACCCGCGAGGGAGTCAAAGCCCATCATTGCTGCTCATGAAGGAGACTTGATCAGAATCCCAACATGGGGAGGAATGGTTCAAGCCCTGGTTTGACTGTTAACCACGACCACCCCATGGAGCTCCAAAGAGCCTGATGCAGCAAGCATCTGCAGTCAGACACACAGAGAAGCCAGGGCAGAGTGAGAACTGGAGAATCAGAGAAGCATAGGGCTGGCAGAGACCTTGAGGGGTCACCTAGTCCAGCCCCCCACCAGTGCCGGGTTTACAGTGGCTCCAGTGGCTCCATGGAGCCGGGCCCATGCACTGCGCCCCGACACCCCGCTGGCTCCCCCCCCACCACTTGCTTCTCTGGGCCTGCCCGCTGGCTGGGCGAGGGCTCCTCTCTGCTCCATGGCCCCATCCCCTGCTCCTCTCAGCCGCTGGCCAGATACCAGGGCACCTGTGGCTCTGGGCAGTCTCGGCTTCCCGCCAGCCGTGGGGCCCCACCTGTCTCCCCGGAGCTGAGCCACCTGGGACTGGTGGAGAAGCCTGGCCAGTCTCAGCCAGGTGTGTGTGTGTGGGGGGGACTAGTGTGGAGGGCTTGGCTGGGCCCCTCCAGGCATGTGAGTCTTGAGGGACCCTGGCCAGGGAAGGGGGCTTGGCTGATTGCGCCACTCCTGCAGGGATGGACCCATTCCCGGCCCTGGGACCAGCCCTGGCTGCGCTGCTGGCTCAGCCCGGCAGACACAGTCGCCTCCCAGCAGGGCCAGTGAGTGCGGCCGGGAGGCAGGGCCTGGGGGACTGGGTCTGTGGGGAGCCTGGGGGGGTGCTGGGCTGTGAGGGGATGGGGAAGATCTGTGTGTGTTGGGGCACTAGGGAGTGGGGGTTCTGTGAGGGATGCTGGGCAGTTGTGGTAGGGCTGTGGGCAGGGATGGTGTTGTGCAAGGCGCTGTGCATTTGTGGGGGGAAGGGTACTGGGCATAGTGGGTTGGGGGGCCTCTGGCCATAGGGAGTCAGGGGGTGTTGGGTGGGTGGGGGACTGTGTAATGTGGCATAGCCCCACCCCTGAGGGGAAGGGACATGCTGGCAGCACAGGGCCGGGCAGGCCACTGTGCGTCTGGCAACTGCCGGTTTGTAAATAGTGCCCTCGCACTGGGCGGAGCAGGCTGCCCCTGCCATGCCAGGCCCCTTTGCCTTTGGCTGGCCCCTCACTCCGGGAACTGACCTCCCCATGCCAGGCTCCATTGCCCTCATGGGGGCCCACAAATACGTTTGGCACCAGGCCCACAAAAGGTTAATCCGGCCCTGCCCCCCATGCTGAGGCAGGACCAAGTAACCCTAGACCACCCCTGGCAGGGGTTTGTTCAACCTGTTCTTCAAAACTGCCAATGACGGGCATTCCACAGCCCCCCCGTTAACCTATTCAGGTGTCCTGGGGGTCAGTCCAGCCAGAACTGGGTATAACTGGCCCTGGCTGCGACCTGTGGCTGACACTCACAGACAGGTGACTTTCTTCCCTATGTTGGAGAACAGAACTGGCTCGTCCTTGCAGTCAGGTGCCCCCGATGAGCCCACACAATCCATCAGCATCCATGGGAAACAGCTCGCGGGGAGCAAGATTGATTCCAAGCCAAATGATCCCAACAAGCCGTATCTGTTAGAGCTGAATCCCACCGTATTGCTCTCAAAAAATCACTCTGAACTAGGAGCGGCGAACATTTGGGAACTGTTGGGCTTTTACATTACTCTGATTTGCATGTAAACTCTTTGGTACAGGGACTGGGTCTGGACAGCATGCTGCCATCATATCATAAAAATTATAATTGAAAACTAATGTTTCTCCACGCTGCTGTCGCCACTCCGACCCTTTGTCCATCTGTTTAAATGGTGAGCTCTTTGTGGCAAGGACTGTCTCTCGCTGGACACTTGGACAGTGCCTGGCACAAGGGGTCATGATCTCGGTGGGGCCTGTATGTACTACAAGATAAAATAGAACAATAACAGTGCTATGGCAGGCGTTACCAGATGGCGCTGTGACCTGGAATTGTACAAGGGTTTTTCTGTAGTGTGCGAGCAACTGTTTAGTCATTGAAGAAATGCGGTTTTGTTAGCGTTGCTATGCAGCAGCAGGGTTGCCAACCGTGGCGATTTTTCACTGGTTGGGTTACTTTTGAAAGGCCTCGGTGAGAAAAAAATCTTCAAGTGGCAACATGCGACTTGGGGGCTACAAATGATGACTTGTGAGCAACTCCCTGTCTCTTTGCTGTCACCATGGCCGTTCAAATGAGCAGTCACCGAGGTGCATGCGCAGCTGGGCAAGGAGGCAGCCAATGGGCCGGGGGAGGCCGGGTATGAACCTGGCAGCAGCCCACATGCGAGAGAGCAGCAGCTGCGGCTGTGACATCTCCCAGCACCTGTTGCATGTATATCCTCCCCTGGAGCTACTGCTGCCACTGCTGTGTGCCCTCCCCGCCCCGTGCAGCGCAGCCATGATGAGAGAGGGGGAGAGGCTGAGCAGCCCCAGCCCCCAGCTCCTCCTCTTCTGCCACAGGGAGACGGGGGCGGCACACGGTGCTGGGTCTGGCGTTTGCTAGGGCATCGGGGCAGCAGCCAGGCCCAAGCCGCAAGCAAGGCCAATGGCGTGTGGCGTGCCATGACTGTGGGCAGCCTCAGCGGGCGGCCTGCCCACAGCCGTCACCATGCTGCTGGTATGCTGTCAATGAGTGTGAGGAGGGGGTGGAGGGGGTGGAAGCTGCTCTTCTGTCCGACTTGGGGCAGGAACCAATGAATCAGGCAGGCGGCGGAGAAAGTGGGGGGTGGCGGGATGGGGATGCTGCAGCCACAGATCCAGGAGGAGCAGGAGGCAGAAGAAGCCCCTGTGTGTAACCCCCCCACCTAAGGGCTCTGGGGGTCAGGGAGAGTATTATGGCTGCGGGCAAGGTGTGGAAGTGTTGCCAACCGTGGTGAGTTTGGGGCTACTTTCTGCACGTGACTGGCGAAAGCTCGTGCTTCGCGGTTGGGAGCGCTGCGAGAGCTGCAGTGGCAAACAGCAACGTTTGTTCTCTACTTTATTCTGTATTTGGAGGCAATTCTTGGGGCAGACAGCATCCTGGGGAGCCAAATGGGCTGCGATTTCTGGGGGAGGGGAATGCCTGCATGCTGTTCGTGACCGCCGCTATCCCAGGACTGGTACATATGTGTAACTAAAGCAAGGTACTCTTCGAACTCCGTATCATTGATTTGTCCTCTGTTGGGAAACCAACCTGCAAGGCCCCAGGTTCCTGCTACCGCCCCGCAGAGGGGCGATGCTGCTGTCAGAAGAGACTGTAATAATGAAATGGTTGGTAGCCTCATCGAGATCCATCTGTTGTGCTGAGGGAAGCGGCAGAGGGAAGGAGCCCTGCCTGCATCTCAGTGCGGAGGGAGCGTCTGAGGCCTTGTCTGCACTGGTGATTTGCCCCAGAGGCAGCTGACCCAGTGCAGACGCCCAAAGCTGCCCTTGGTGCCCCCTGAACGGTGGTGAGCTGCACGGGTGCAAATCATGGCGTAGCCTGGACTAGGGCTCGCACAGGGCCAGGCAGCCATGGTTGAGTTCAGGCTGATCCGCAGGGCAGATGAGAAGCAGGAGTTAGCTGGAAACAGCCTTTGGGCTTTTCTACATGAGGGAAATTCGATGTGCTAAGCAGTGAGCGGCCCCTCACACTCAGTACACCTCGTTTAGGGCTGGCGCTTGTGAGGTGTGAGAAAACAGGACGTCCTGTCCCTGGTCCCCATCGGTGCTACTCGGACCCATGCTGTCACCTCATGGCTGTTCACAGCGCCTGCCTTTGCTGCAGAGCGCTCACCCCAGCCCGGCTGGCCCCAGGTCGGAGAATGGTGGCTGCTCCCCAGGGAGTCTGTCCTCTTCTCCCCCAGCACCCTTGGGAGCCCTGAGGTATCTCCCAGAATCCCCTGCTTCTGGGCGCCAGGTGAGGGGGGTGGGATCAATACCTAGGGGGCCAGGGTAGGCACCGGCAAAGCTGCCCTGGGCCTGACCCCGCAGCAGCCCGGCTGGGAAGACCTGCCCAGCTCAGCCCGAGCGATTCAGTTCTCTAGCGCAGACGCAGGGCCCAGGCAATGGCCTAGGGAACCTTCCCCTCCAGGCGACTGCTTTGCGTCTCACCCAAGAGCCCCCGGCCAATGGGAGCTGCTTGTACCCCATGACAGTGACAGCACACAGGGATCCTGCAACGGCCCTGGGAGGGGAGGGTGGGTCTGCTAGGCCGGCGTGGACACCGCTGATCAGCAGGCTCAGCTGAGGCCAGGAAGTGAACAGGCCATGGCGAATGACCTCCTAGAGGTGCCTCCCTCTCCCATACCAGGGCTGAAGTGGACCCGCCAGGCCATGCTGGGGAAGCTTGAGCCCCTGCTGTGTGTGCTGGGCCAGCGGGGAGAGGGTAAACTGAGGATTTCAGTCCCCAGGTGGGATTCTCGGCTCAGTGTCCCGTCCCCCCCCACGTCCCTCTGACCCCCGCCCTCCCCTCCCCCTGATCCCTGCATCCTTGTATGTTCTCTCCCCTCCTCAGTGGCTCCCCGTGTCTTTGCAGATCTCTCCTCCCCTGAGGCAGGAGGCCCCTGTGAGTTTTTGTGGTGAGGTCCAGTCTCCTTCACGGGAGTCAAACAGATGGAGCCCTTGCCCCAGCAGAACATTCACTTCACTGCAATGGGAACTGGGTGCCTGAACCCCTTAGGCAGCCTGGAAAATCTCCACCCTACATTGTGGCGAGAGCGAGAAGCCTCTGATGAGTGGAGCTGGCTGAGCGAGAGACTCCTCCTGGCCCAATGCTGCAGCACTTTGATAGCCACGGTAATGGCAGATCGGACTTTAAATGTGGCTCAATTCTTTCTCCCTCGCTCTTCTCACAACCCTGCCTTCTTTGGAGAAGGTCGGGTGAGCACTGCCCAGAGACACACCCCACCCCGCACCTTTTCTTACAAACCAGATCTGCAGCCCACTCTTCAAAACATAGCTCTGTGTAAACAGACAGGCCCGGCTTGTTCAGCCTTCCCAGCCCCCACAGACCTTGCAAACAGCTCGCAGGGTTCCCTCTGTGTAATCTCCCCCCAACCAGACAGTCTCTATGCTGAGGAATGTGTTCAGGAAAATTAGCTTCCTCCGCCCGCCTCCGAATGGCCGAGAGGACGGTACCGTCTCTGATCGGTCGCGGTATCCGGCTCCACGTTCCTTCGGCCTGTGCCTTCATGAGCGATCCTTGCAGCCTCCTCTGATAGATGGCAAATATTTTCCATGCAGACGGCTCACTTTTTGCTGCAAGCTACAGGGGGATTCCTAACTGAGGCTCGGTTTCCAATCTCATTCAAAGGGAATCTCTCTCTCTCTCTTTCCCTAGGGTTTTGGCTATGCCAATTTGGATTATGAAAAGGAGTGGTTAAAACAAACAAATAAATAAAGCAACAGCTCACGAATGTAACAGAGAAATTCAAGGGCCCAGGACCTGTGGGTCTGGGATCCAGCACTGACTCCAAAGAAGTTACTTCAGATTGTAACTGAGAGCAGAATCAGGCTCTCTTTAGGTTTACAATAAAGGCAGACACACCCTGGGCAGCACTACCCTCGCTCCAGTTCCAATCCCATCAATGTTTCCGTTGTAAACTCCCTTTTCCAGGGGTGAATGTCTCTGCTGTTAGAGTTGGCTGCAGGCTGGAACTTGGCATATCAAGTTCTCGAGCTGGGAATGAATCATTTTCATTTGTTTGTTTCAAACCATGGTTAAGACCCTGGAAGCCTGCAGGACACACTTCAGTGCAGTTGCTGAAGAGCGAAGAGCCCCATGACTCTGGGCTGAGTGTGACCCATGTTTTGCATCCCTCCGCTCAAGCAGGATTACATTCGTTTCCTGTGTTTTTACGTCTCAAGTACATGAATTGAAATGTGCAGGAGTGACGCCCCGACAGCCTAAGATCCCCTCTTTGACCACAGAACAGGGGAGCAGAGCGCTCCCCCACCAGCCTGGACCTCTCGAGCTCCATGCCGGGTCCTCCTCCCTGAGCCTCACAATCGTTCGGAGATTTACCCGCCCTCCCCTGCCCCCACAAGGTAGGGAAATATTAGCTCTGTGGGGCACATGGGGAGCTGAGGCATAAAGCAGATCAAGTCATTTCCCCAGTGTCACACCCAGAGTCCATGCCTGAGCCAGACACTGAACTCAGAAGTCCAGAGTCCAGTGCTGTGCGCTACCCACTAGGCCACCCCGCCACTCGTAGTCTCTTGGCTTCTGTGCTGAGCCAGCCAGATATTTATCTGTTATCCTTACAAGTAGCTTGTGCTGAATGGTTTTTGTGCTGCTTCTGCGAGGGTACCCGTTGGTGCTGCTGTGGACTCCATTCGGATACATTCAAAAGCTTTTCAAACTGGCCTGGGTTTTTTTAAACTTAAGAGTGAAACAAAATAAAAAAATTAAGAGCTGCATGCACCCTGGGGGCTTTCGGGCATGTTGGGGAGACCAGGGCTTCCTTTCCAAAGTGAAATGCGCAGGGGGCAAGGTTCTTCACATGTGGGATTTTCCCAAGGCTTGGCACTGGTTGAACTCAGCTCCCATCGAACAGTAAAACCCCCACTGAGGGCCTCCCTGAACACTGGCAAATGCAGAGCTGGAAACCAGTCCAGCTAACCTGTGGGTCAACAGAGTTAAAACAGGTTTCAGTGTTATAAGGATGTGTTTCCTGTTTAGACTTTATGGAATGTTTGTAGGATGCTGCATGTATGAATCCTGCTTATAATAGCTGCATCCCCTGGTATAAAGCGATATCGAGTGTTTGCACCGCAAACCTCTGTGATTGTGTAACAGGAAAAAGAAGCATGAATTAAGGTGAAGTGCTTATCATGGACAGCAGGCATAAAAGGCGTGAAATGCTGGATGCAGATCACCTCCCTTTGGAGGCGCTCAGGCCCACCGCCTGTGGAACACCGCTGCTGGAAGCTCCTGAGAAGTAAGGGCACCACCAGCACCCTGCCCTCACTCCACCCTGAGGCCCTGCTCCCGGTTTGTCCGGTACTGAAGTCAGGCTTACTGGCCCGTAATTGCCAGGATCACCTCTGAAGCCCTTTTTAAAAATTGGCATCACATTCGCTATTCCCCAGTCATTTGGTACCGAAGCTGATTTAAATGATTGGTTACAGACGACAGTTAGTAGTCCTGCAATTTCAGAACTCTTGCGTGAATACTATGTGGCCCTGGTGACTTATTAGTGTTTAAAGAAAAGGAGTACTAGTGGCACCTTAGAGACTAACCACAAGTCCTCCTTTTCTTTTTGCGAATACAGACTAACACGGCTGCTACTCTGAAACCTGTTATTAGTGTTTAGTTTATCAGTTTCTTCCAAGACCTCATCTAATGACACCTCAATCTGGGACAGATTTCCTCAGATTTGTCACCTAAAAAGAATGGCTCAGGTTTGGGAATCTCTCTTACATCCTCAGCCATGAAGACTGATGCAAAGAATTCATTTAGTTTCTCCGCAATGGCCTTATCGTCCTTGAGTGCTCCTTTAGCATCTCGATCGTCCAGTGGCCCCCACTGGTTGTTTAGCAGGCTTCCTGCTTCTGGTGTACTTAAAGAAAATTTGCTATTACTTTCTGAGTCTTTGGCTAGCTGTTCCTCAAATTTTTTTTTGGCCTTCCTAGTCATATTTTTACATTTTATTTGCCAGAGTTTATGCTCCTTTCTATTTTCCTCACGAGAATTTAACTTCCACTTTTTAAAGGATGCCTTTTTGCCTCTCACTGCTTCTTTTACTTCGTTGTTTAGCCATGGTGGCTCTTTTTTGGTTCTCTTACTATGTTTTTTAATTTGGGGTATACATTTAAGTTGAGCATCTACTATGATGTCTTTAAAAAGTTTCCATGCAGCTTGTAGAGATTTCACTTTTGGTGCTGTACCTTTTAATTTCTGTTTCACTAACCTCCTCATTTTGTGTAGTCCCCCTTTCTGAAATTAAATGGTACCGTGTTGGGCTGCTGTGGTGTTTTCCCTACCACAGGGATGTTAAATGTAATTATATTATGGTCACTATTACCAGCTATATTTACCTCTTGGACCAGATACTGTGGTCTACTTAGGACTAAATCAAAAATGGCCTCTTCTCTGGTGGGTTCCAGGACCAGCTGCTCCAAGAAGCAGTCATTTAAGGTGTCAAGAAACTTTATCTCTGCATCCCGTCCTGAGGTGACATATACACAGTCAATATGGGGATAGTTGAAATTCCCCATTATTACTGAGTTTTTATTTTAATAGCTCTCTAACTGGAACAGCAAAAGGAGTTTTCTCAGCCAGTCAGTACACCCCTTTCCCCCCAGCACCAGGGAGTAGGAAAGTCTGTGCAATTTATCAGGAGACTGAGGGTCCACCTTTGAGAGACTGTGAGATCCACAAGGTCCCAGGGGATGCCTGTGCTCTTGACCAGATTAACTGGGAAGACGAGACAAGTTTTTAATGATCTGGAGGAGGGTGCTGCTATGCTATATAAGAAATGTGAAGAAAGTGTGTTGAAAAGGTTTAATATTATCCCGAGTCCTACCAATTGAAGATTAGAAATCTTAAAATGTTTGACAATATCACTTTGAATATGTGCAGAAGATGTGTATTTATATGTGAAAATGGATAATGGGGGCAGGGCTGAAGGATGGGCAGGGATGGTGTCCCTAGCCTCTTTGTCAGAAGCTGGGAATGGGCAACAGGGGATGGATCAGTTGGTGGTTGCCTGTTCTGTTCATTCCCTCTGGGACACCTGGCATTGGCCACTGTCGGAAGACAGGACACTGGGCTAGATGGACCTTTTGTCTGACCCAGTGTGGCTTTTCTTACATTAACTGTTTGGTGTGACAGCCTGGGAGCAGTTCTCATGGGTAGTTATAAGTAAGGGGAGGACTCGGCTCTGGTTTGACTTTGCTCCCCTCGAATGGTAAAATACCCACTGAGCTCAATGGGAGCAGCTGGGCCAACGCAGAGCCATTTTGAAAACCCTACCCCATGTTTGTGGAATAATGGCCTTGCCTAAGTGAGGGTCAGATCCTGGCCCATTGAAGTCAGTGGGAGCTTCGCCACTAACATTGGGGGAACAGATTCAGGGAATGAGCAACAGGGGTTGGATCACTTGATGATTACCTGTTCTGTTCATTCCCTCTGGGGCACTTGGCACTGGCCACTGTCGTAAGACAGGATACTGGGCTAGATGGACCTTTGGTCTGACCCAGTCTGGCCGTTCTTATGTTCTTATGTATGTTATGTTTTGTTTATTATTAAACCCAGTTTATGTAATTTCTAACTGGGTGGGCAAGAAGTTGTGCATATCTCTCTTCACGTTGAGAAAGAGGGCGAATTTTTATGAGCTTGTGCTGTGCAGATTTTTCTATACAGTGCAAGACAACATACTTTTGGGTCTGCACTCCAAGGGAGTGCTGGGGTAAGTCCCTTAAAATGCGTCTTCCCAGAGTTGATCTCAGTGTCTGTGTCTTTCTGTAGCTGGATGTGGCCAGGGCCGTCCTTATTGATACGCAAAGCACGCAGCTGCGTAGGGCACCAGGAAATTTGGCTGCATGCTGCTCCAGCCCCTGCTCCGGCTCTTGCCCAGAGCCCCCACCCCTGCTCTGCCCCAGCCCCACCCCTTCCCTGCCCCCACTCCCTTGAGGAGTGCAGCAGGGCCAGGCCTCCACTCACTGGCAGCGGGAAGTGCACCAACATGGCCCCAGCCGCGCCACCAGTGAGTGCTGAGGGTGGTTCTCCCTTCCCCCCAAGCCAGCCCCCACCCCGCAGAGGCCTGGGGCCAGCCCCCCACTCCTCCCCCTGCAGAGGCCTGGGGCCCCACATGCATCCCCCTTGGCTCAGCAAGACAGGTTAAAGGGGGCCCAAGCTGGTAGAACAGGCAGGCTCAGTGGTATCTCAGTACATCAGATGGCACCTTAAAGGGGGGCAACCGGTCACACATGGGTCTGGCATGATACTGTACAGTGGGCCATGAAGAGTGTCCCCCAGTTCTAAAGCTGGGATTTCCCCAAGGGCTCAACACCCCTGAATCAGGGCCAGATTTTCATATGAATTTGGCTTCCAGCTGGGCACCAGAATAAGTGAGCAGATTGTCCAGAATGCTCAGCATGTCAGGCGGTAGCCTTTGTGCCCAGTGCTTGCCACACAGCTCCCCAAGGCAATGAGCTCTCCAAATCAGATGCACACAGCGACTTTCCCAGTGCCATGGGAGCCCCAGGGCTACATGAACTAAAGGTGGGATGTTGCAGTGCTTTAGTTTAATGGGCCCCCCTCTGTGTGCGCACTCTGTGGGGGTTATACCTGGCTTAGGGCTTGCCCATTATTTAACATCACATCTTTAGTTCAACTGATGTAACTGTGTGTGTACATCGGGTCTTACTGCTCATTTTAGTATCTGGGCAGGTCAGACTCAGCTGTAACATGCTCTCCCACCAACTCTTGCATACCTTACTTGAAGCCAAGGTGGGAAATCCTTTTCTTTTTTACCTGTGACAGCATCAATGAGCATCATTACCGCCGCATGTCCCAGGGAGCAGGCGCTGTCAGTTTGATGCACCTTTCTCTGGATATTTACCTGTGTTTATTTATCTCTCTCTTCTCAGTGGAGCTCCCCTGAGACTCCTCCTCCATAGGATCATAGAATCTCAGGGTTGGAAGGGACCTCAGGAAGGCATCATCTAGTCCAACCCCCTGCTCAAAGCAGGACCAATCCCCAATTTTTGCCCCAGATCCCTAAATGGCCCCCTCAAAGATTGAACTCACAACCCTGGGTTTAGCAGGCCAATGCTCAGACCACTGAGCTATCCCTCCCCCCTGCAGCCCACTCACATGAGATCACTCCGTTTATTTATGCTACTTTTTGTGTGTGTCCCAGTGCAACAACAAACCGGCAGCTGGGCTCCCTCGCAGGAGATGCGATGTCTGGTGGCTCAGGGGGCTTTTCTGGCTACGAAGAATAAATAAAACAATTACACACCTGGGGTTCAAGAGAAATAGGCACAAGAGTCAGGGACAGGCCAGCACTTGGGAGGGCTGAGCAGACCAGGAATCACCTGGAGCGACCAGAGGCCTTAGATCAGAAGGAGGAGGGAGAAGAGTCTTTTTGCAAAGGCGGGCGGTTTCCACGCAGAGGGCTGATCTCCCTTTGTGCCGGAGAAAGGAAGAGGGAGGAAGAGAAGCAGATTCTGGCCAGGAGACACCCACCAATGTTTTTATTTTGTAAAAAGCTACGTTGGGTTTAGGAACTGATGGTCAAGTCTTTGCTGTTCCATTGAGAGGAGGGTGACCAGATAGCCAATGTGAAAAATCGGGACAGGGATGGGGGGCAGTAGGCGCCGATACAAAACAAAGCCCCAAATCTCGGGACTGTCCCTATAAAATTGGGACATCTGGTCACTCTAGTTGAGAGGGGGGATGGTGGGGTGTTTAGGTCAGGGGCTAGGTTCTCGGCAGATCTTGGTTCAACCTCCTTTTGCAAGGTCCTCTGTGACCTTGGGCAAGCCACTTAGGCCCAGCTCAATGGGAGTTAGGTGCTTAAATACCTTTGAGGATCTGGGCCTTAATCTCTCAGTGCCTTGGTCCCCTTCTGTAAACTGGGGCAGTGCTGTGATGGAGGCGCAGGTGTGGAAGAACTGAGTTCTGTTCCCAGCTCTCACTGACTCCCTGAACTGCCTTAGCCAAGTCACTTCCTCCTGTGCTGCACTTTCTCCATTTGAAAACGGGGGATGACGAGTTCATAGAATCATAGAATCTCAGGAATGGAAGGGACCTCTGGAGGTCATCTAGTCCAACCCCCTGCTCAAAGCAGGACTGATCCCCAATTAAATCATCCCAGCCAGGGCTTTGTCAAGCCTGACCTTAAAAGCCTCTAAGAATGGAGATTCCATCACCTCCCTAGGTAACCCATTCCAGTGCTTCACCACCCTCCTAGTGAAAAAGTTTTTCCTAATATCCAACCTAAATCTCCCCCACTGCAACTTAAGACCATTACTCCTTGTCCTGTCCTCTTCTACCACTGAGAATAGTCTAGAACCATCCTCTCTGGAACCACCTCTCAGGTAGTTGAAAGCAGCTATCAAATCCCCCCTCATTCTTCTCTTCTGCAGACTAAACAATCCCAGTTCCCTCAGCCTCTCCTCATAAGTCATGTGTTCCAGACCCCTAATCATTTTTGTTGCCCTTCGCTGGACTCTCTCCAATTTTTCCACATCCTTCTTGTAGTGTGGGGCCCAAAACTGGACACAGTACTCCAGATGAGGCCTCACCAGTGTCAAATAGAGGGGAACGATCACGTCCCTCGATCTGCTGGCAATGCCCCTACTTAAACAGCCCAAAATGCCATTGGCCTTCTTGGCAACAAGTGCACACTGCTGACTCATATCCAGCTTCTCGTCCACTGTCACCCCTAGGTCCTTTTCTGCAGAACTGCTGCTGAGCCATTCGGTCCCTAGTCTGTAGCGGTGCATTGGATTCTTGGTGCATTGGTGCATAGGAGTTACCCACCTGCCTGGCATGAGGCTAAACTAATGAATGGTTGCAAGGCACGTTGTGCTCCAAGGCAAAGTAGCACTATTAGCCATCAGATGGCCACAACTTTCCATCTCTACTGATCCCAGCTCACTTTAGCTTGGAGGTTCTCCAGCACACAGCCAGCCACTCCAGCCTTTCCAAGCAAATACCAGGAGAGTTAAGGAGTGAAAGATTTGGATCTAATGCCATGGGGTCATTTCCCTCCCAGCAAAAATGAGGCCTTTAAATCCACCTTTTGCTCATTTCTTTCTACTTCCGTAGTCATTTCAAAGTAGGGGAGCGGTTACATGTCCCAGCAGCAGCTGTCTATCCAGAGAACTTTATTGCAAAGATCAGGCTCCCTTTTTGGGGGGAAGGAAGTGGCACATTCCGCCTTCCTGAGTTTTATGTACAAGGCTGAGTCCTGGTGTGTGAAATATCTCGGGGAGGTAACATGCCCCATGTTAGGCATGTTTGCTCTTAGGTAAACCTTTTCCATTCGTACGATGCAACCCACATGCCTATCACTGTGGGTCAGTGGTAGCATGTCCAACAGACACCGACCCACCCAATATGGATCGCTGGCTAATAATCTATGGCTAGATTCTGCTCCCTGACTCCAGAGTGACCCCGGTGACTGTGACAGGCCTGAGCTAGTGCAGCCGTTCACCCCAGTGCTAGGTGAGTCCTGCCACGTGGGAGGTAAGTGCTCCAAGGGAGAATGGCTGCGCTCTGCACTCCCCGAGACTAGTCCCCCAGGCACAGCAGGGCTGGCAGGGAATCAGGCCGGATGAGGAAGGGGAGCAGGTCGTGGCCTCTACTTTACTGGCAGAAACTTTTCTGCAGCTGAGTCTGTTTTTGGACAGGTACATTTCTCTTAATCCCCAGAAGGGTTAATGATGTGACTAGAACAGACTGTAACGAAGGCTGGGTGTGACACTCACGAGGGATCATTTATTGCAAGAATTTAACGAGCAAACAGCAACGCTCTGAAACATACTCCTTATTCAAAATTATCCAGCCATTCCACCAGCAATTAAACACTGAGGGCCAGATTCTCTCCCCATTCCCACCCCTTTGAGCCACTCAGGTGGCAGAATCCAGCTCTCGCTGGTCTGCGGAGCACTCCCCTGGTGTAGGGGGCTCTCAGCTGGTGTACAGCAGCGCAGGTGACCCCACACCCACATACTCTGGCAGTGGAGGCAGAACGGGGTGTGTTGGGAGGCAGCCAGACAGCGGGCTCCTGCACTCCCCCAAGCCTCAGGTGGCATATGATCCTATAGGGATTGAGGCCAGCTGGTGTAAGTTAGAGCAGCCCTTAGCTGCTCTAAGTTATGCCTAAGGACTGGGGCCAGTGCAGATGCACCAAAAGAATCAGGGAGATATAACTTACTCCCTGATGCTCTCTCCCTGCTCCCCTGTGGTGAGCAGATCTCAGTGCAGGGCAGAATCTGGCCCTCAGTCTGCAGGTGGCTTGCACGGTTTGTCGTGGAAACTTCCACTGTGGTGCTGCACATGAGTCAGTGAGGCCTGACATGTGACCTTGTTTCTGTTCCCCAGTAGGTGGAGGGGTTGGGTAGCTAACCAGCAACTGCATCAAGTGCAGACTGGAGGGGGAGGTTTGCAATTCGCCCTGTTGGTTAGTTTTGCTGTTTGAAATTCACCATTGGCAAACATTGGAGCATTTCCTTGTTGCCGACAGTCACAGTGGCAACGCTCACTCATTAGAATAGCTCTGGGAAGCGCATGCGAAACTCAGCCAGTGCTTTTCAATTGTTCAAGACAAGTACAAAATCCAATGCAAAAAATACAACGCGCTGGGCAGGACTGTTAGAACAAGCCTGATGCTCACGATTTCCCATGTCAGAATAGAGGAACACAGAGAGACCCACCTAGAGCTGTATGCTTTTAAACCGTCAGCCGCCCAGCTCTTCCTGTAACTGGGTGACTTGCCATCATTCGAGCTATTACTCTGGGATCACTCAAACTTTACCCATCAAGGTTGCCCTTGGCAGCATGCCAGGAAGCCAGGGTCTAGACAGAACGGACCAAGAGCAGATATCATCCACCTTTGCCTTTATTACAGAGACTGCAGGGCCCAACTAGAGATGGGCTCATGCTGTAAAATTTGAATCCAGACTTAGAGAAATGCCAAGGCTCTCTAACTACCGGCATGTTTAGATTGTGCCAACTGCACTGGGTGCCAATGTCCAGGGTGCTTGGCTGGGAGGTTTTTGTCATTGTAAAGAGAAGGGCTATTTGCAAAATTTGAGTTCAGAAACCCAAGGCCGCCTCCTCCCGCTCGCCACACCCCAGCTCCACAGGGTTTTGTTCAGGCTCCGTTCTAGTCCTAATATGCAGTTCCTCACTGGATCAAGAGGAAGCGCTGCATGCTGGGTTGTACAGTGTCCACAGGCGGCAACCTCCACGTTACCCCCCCAACTTTGCCAGGTGAACTGCAAGGAGATCAAAGCCCAGGAGATGCTGCTCCTCACTCCTGACCGGAGAAGCTGGTTGCTACTCATCCATCACAGGTGGAGAGGTGGAGACAGGACATGGGTTTCCAGGGCGAATGCTCTTGCTCCTCCTGGGAGCCAAGATACGTCACTGGTGTGTGCTGGCATCACCACCACGCCAGACATCGGCGCAGGCAGCTGCCGCTGTGATGCTCGCACTAGCAGGGAGAGGGTGGAGCAGTACGAACAAGCAGTGTGGGGTCTGAGGGCTCTTTCTGCTGCCCCACAGGGCCCTGGGGGGAGTACTGATCATCGCGAAGGCTGATGGGCCAAGCAGCAGTGGCCCAGCAGCAGCAACGTACCTGTCGGCTTGTAAAACCGCTCTGCCTCCCCAGCGTCCTTGTCAGGGCCGGGAGCCAGACGCCAGCCCAGTTAGGTGCAGAACAGCAGCTCAGGGGCCCTTTCCACGACTGTTTGCAGGGCGGTGAAATGAAGTTCAGGGTCTCCTTTGCCCACGATAAAATACGCCACCAGCAAATCCGAACTGCTAGATTCGAAGGGTGACCGACTGACCCATAGGGCACCTGCAGGCACCATCACACCGGTACAGCTGGGAGCTAGTCCCCAGGTCGGATTCCCTTTTTGTCCCTCCAAAGCAGCCTCGCCCTCTGTGAGCGAGCAGACCAGCTGTAACCTTTGAGGTGCCAGCTGTCCAAGGAGGGACAGAACTCAGTGAGACAGCGTAGTGCAGTGGGGAGTGCCCCACACTGGGCATTAGAAGACCTGGCTCCTATTCCCAGCCCGGCTGCACAGGTCACTCGCTTTTCTGGCCTCCATCCTCACTGTGCAATCTCTAATCTAGTGAACCTTACCCGAGCCCTGGGAAGCAGGGCAGGGCTATCACCCTCACTGCACAGAGGGAGAACAGAGGCACAGAAAAGCTAGTTTATGGCAGAGCAAGGTCTTGACCATGGATATCCCCACACCTAGACTCCTGGCCACGGGACCAGCCTTCTTTGCCTATTGCTTTGTCTCTCTTGGGGAGGGTATGTGCATGTTTGGGGGTCACACAGCACCTGGGTCCTGCTCTCTAGTGGGACCGCTAGCTGCTACCATAACACGCACACAATACCGATGAAATCACCTCTAACCACCTTGTGAGAGCTGCTGGTTTTCTATTAACTGCTCCTTTGTTGTTCACAGTCCGTGCCGATCCCATTGCTGCATAACGTCCATGTGTTTAAAAGGTCACCTGCTCTGCCAAAGAGACCAGCCCAGTCCCTTTGTGACTCCTGGGGAGCTGCACACGTCATCACGCAGAGTAAGGCTGATCGCATGGTGACGTGACAGACAGTCACTCTCACTGCGGCGTGGGCTGGGCGGGATGCCACTAACTTCAGGGGAGGAAGTCTGGCTTGACACGGGTAAGAGAGCAGAACTTAGCCCAGCAAGGGTGCCCTGATGCTGTAGTGGTAGTGCCCAGGCCTCACGTGACGGGCCTCATTCTCCAGTGCCCTGCACCTCACACTGTCAATGGTGCCATGGCAAAGCGAGTATAAAGCAGGGCCATCCTGAGGGATGCTTTACACTCATTTTGCATGAGGGCAGACTCACTGAAGACTCCACGGGCAGAGGATCAGGTCCTACTCCTGGTGCCAACCAGACGTGAAGTTTACTCTGCCTCTATCCAAGCGCCGGAGGCTCTGTGCACGATGGATGCAAAGACCTTTCTGCTGATTTAAAAGGGGAAAGTGCATTTGTTATCTCGGCTTTCTCTGCCCGTGTCTGCTGATGGACTTGGGTCTGAACAGCAGGAGCGGGTAGCTGCTCACAGAGAGTGGTCTTTAAAGGGCTGGATTCTCACACCACACAGGCAGCGTGAAGAGGGCTTTCAGCACAGCATGGCCCTTTGAAGGCCTGTATACTGGCAGTGCAGCGTAAAGGGGCCTCAGTGCAGAGAAGAATCAAGCCCAAGGGGTCTTTCTTCAAAGCAACCTTTGTCTTCTACTTTCTCAGGGCAGTTCTTTCCCTTTGGCAGCTGGTTCCCCACACACCTTGAACCTGGTTATTTCCTTTACACAATGGAGTGGACACCAAGTCTCCATCCAGGATTTGGCATTGATTCTAGATGCTTTCAGACACCTTCTGGGGCAGTTCTCTTAGGGTCACTGATACTTTGTGGGAAGGCACTTCACGACTATCAACACCTGGGCGTTAACCCAGAAGCCAGCTGGGCCAGCTAACCTGGGAGTAAGGCACCACCACACTCACGTCAGAGGTTTTGTGTGTGGATGGGATCTGGGTTACGGGCAGCACCCAAATAAAAACCCAGGTTAACAGCAGAAGACAGACCCAAAGTGACTAGACGTCATGGGCTGCTAAGCCACCACATGACTGGGTTAGCAAGAGAAGCTACTTTGGGAAAAATAGAATAGGACACTGGATGTTTCAGGAGGACTGGGAATGTGGGACACATTTTTCATCTCTAGGTCACCAGTTCAAGTCCAGCCTAGTTACTGGAGGTTATGTACATTGGCAGGCAGTGTAGGAATTGGGTTTAGTGGGCTCTGCCCATTCCCTACAAGGACACCTTATCTGCCCATCACTACTAAGGAGACTGATTGGTAGTAAAAAGAAAAGGAGGACTTGTGGCACCTTAGAGACTAACCAATTTATTTGAGCATGAGCTTTCATGAGCTACAGCTCACTTCATCGGATTCATCCACAGTATGTTTCCACAGTATGCATCCGATGAAGTGAGCTGTAGCTCACGAAAGCTTATGCTCAAATAAATTGGTTAGTCTCTAAGGTGCCACAAGTCCTCCTTTTCTTTTTGCGAATACAGACTAACACGGCTGTTACTCTGAAACCTGTCATTATGATTGGTAGTAGCCTCAGTCAAAGCATCAAGGACTGAATGAGCACAGTTACGCCTATTGCCAAACCGGTTCCATGTACATGCTGTTGATAGTGCTTGCCTCAGCCAGCCTTGCCTTGCGCTCCCTCCCTCGGTTTTCCTTGCACCAGCCATGCAGCTCCGTGGCCCTCTCAGGCCTCTGTTGGGACTCTTTTCAGCATGTGCCCCAAGATCCCATCCAGTGGGGATGGAATTCACTGGGAAAGGAAGCGGCTGTTCGAATCGCAGCATGACCCTGGGCAGCAGCAGGGAAGGCATGTGCTGTTCTGGTACTGTTGGGGAAAGCTTAGTGGGGCGGGAGAGAAATGGATCCCGCACAGGAGTGACGGGCGGGAAATGCAGAAACTGGCAGTCGAATTCAGTTGCAGCAGGGGTCCCATTAGAGGCAGATGTGCTCGTTGGCCCTGCTCCAGGGCAGTAATTGAGCTGTTCTTATGCTTGAAGCCATGGACTTGCTCGAGTGTCTTCCTGAGTCAGAGTCTTTGCTGGGTCTGCCGACTGCACTTTGTCGCCTTGCCATCCCTGGCGACACTTTCTCTCTTAATTCCTCTGCTTTTTGCCAGCTCTGAAAACCAACACTCTCCACGTATGGCAGGGCAAGCTTCCCACACACCCCATAACTCCCCCCCCCCCCCACCACCACCACCATGTGCTCCAGCTAGGTCTAGGGGCAAAAGAGGGGAGAGCAGCCTCCGCAGATCATTCAATCCTTGGTCTCAGAGGCCACTGCCAATAACGTAACCAATTCCTGCCAGATATGGGGATGGCAGATTCTGTGATAAACAGCTGGGTTAAGCCAATCCTTCAGTCATTTCACAGAGGCGACAGAGCAGTGACTTCAGTCGCTGCTGATCTGGACTATATTTGAAGTGGTGACTTGGAGTCGAAAGGCTCTGTCTCCCTTCACCCAGACAGCCCTCTATTTACTTCTCCCTCCGATAAGATGAAGCAGCCCGTCCCATGATGGCTCTATGGACACTTGCCCATTTTTTACTGATCTCAGTCTCCAAAAAAACACACACACACAAGTTTTCGGATCTTTGAACCTTGAAATTTTAAAAGTAATACACTCAAGACAACCAACAACTTTAATTTAATCTGGTGGTTAAAAATAGTGCACAGAGACAAATCAAACCATTACGCAGCACTTCAGCACACGGGCTGGTGCAGCACACACACAAATGCAGCCTTTATAGTAACAAACAACAGGTCCAAACCAGCCTCCCCACTCCAGAGACTACTCTCTTCACTGGCCAGCATCATCACCGAGACGTGGCTGGATAATTAAAGCCAAGTGCGACAGCTGGGAGAGCTTCTCTGTGTTTATTTAGGTGGCTTGTCCTCTCCAAAACAATTGCTATAAACACAAGGGCTAAAAATAATTTCCGAGCCACAATGGCAATCATTTAGGTTTTAAATGTGTGCTTTTTAAAATGGAGTTGGTCTAAAGAAATCATAGGATTTTAATGCTGCCTGCTCTTCTAGGCATCCGTGCCCTGAGTCTGCAAGGCATGTGAGCACGTGACAGCAATACAGAGTCTCACGTTAGACACACGCCTAAATATCCTGCTGAACAGGCGTCTTGGGTATCAGGACTTAAGACTGTCACTCCCAATGTTTCAGCCAAGTGCTGCTGAACTCCCATTGCGGGGGCACAGCTCCACTTAGGATCAGGCTCTAAATCAGGACAAAGTCAAGAAGATCCCCCAAGCAACAGAAGAACAAGCCCTTGCAAGAAAGGAAGTCAGGCTCCCACTGCGATCAGACCTGTGCTGGAGACGCATGGCTGGATAATGCAGCTGTTCCCGAAGTGACATGGAGAGTCCCATCTAAACTATCCAACTACCAGGAGGCAAGATCTGGTTACAGTGCAGCAGATCCCAAACATGCTTTGGTCTTGCAGTGCATGGAAGAAGGCCAGGAGAAGCCTAAACATTGCTTGGGGATTGTCTAAGCCTTGTCTAAGCCATGATTTGGCTCCATTGTATGCTGCGAAGCTGAACCATGCTTGAACTGTGTCTGGAGACTCCAGGCCCTACGCCTGAACTCCCACCAGTGTAGCTGGCACCTACAGAAAGGGTTAGTCCGTGGGGCGTTGGGCTGGGGAGAGTCTCAGGGTGATAAAATTCTGTCCACACTAGTTAAGGAATCTCTGCCGCCTGTGATCCCAGCACGGCCAGGGCCTTTAACGAGTCTCCTTTAGACCCTAACATTGTCCGGGGTCCCCTGAGATTTACAGAAACGGGGGGATACATGAGTAAAGTGTGAGTCCTCTAATTGGGGGGAGGGGGCGAGTATTTAGTCATTTAAAAAGCTGCACACTGGGATTTCCAAAGGACACCTAGCAAGTTAGGGGCCCAGCTTCATGGGCTTCCAGTGGGATCTGGGCACCTAATGGCAAGCCCCAGCCTGAATCCCGGATTCCAGGGCGTCACTGAAGGTGAGGAACGTGTCAAGTGTTGGTCCTGCTTTGAGCACGGGGTTGGACTAGATACCTCGTGAGGTCCCTTCCAACCCTGAGAGTCTATGGTTCTAAGGGCCTGCAGCCTCCGAGGAAAGCCAGGGGCAGTCTGCACATCAACAACGAGACGTCGAAATGCGCCGGCCCTTTCTCTCTCACCAGCCGCTGGGTCTCAGCTGGAGAGCTCGACAGCAAACTCCAGCTCTTTCACCCTGCTCTGCTCCCTCTCCTGATCGCTTCCTCCTTCCTGGAGAGGCATCCCTCCAGCCCCGGGCACTCCCCGACCAGCCTCCTTGCTCAGGCTCTCCACCTAGGGTTGCCAGCTTCCTAATGGCTGTTAACAGGCCCCCCCGAGGTCCCGCCCCCGGCCCCTCCTCTTTTCCCAAGACCCCACCGCTGCTCCACCTTTCCCCCCAAAGCCCCGCCCCTGCACACCACATGCCCCCATGAGCAGCCTGGCCCCAGAGGTTGCGGCTGCATTGCCTCCTTCCTTCCGCTTAGAGTTGCCACAGATAAAAAACTATGGACATCAGGGCTAGTCAAATGGCACCTGGACACACAAGCTGAAAGCTGGACGGCCTGGGTGAAAACCGGACGGGTGGCAACCCTATCTCCACGTGGTCTCTCTCATATCTCTCTGGAGGAACTCGCCTTGGTCTCGTTTCATCCTGTCACTTCCTCCCTCCCCTCTTTCTCCTCCAGGAAGTCTTCCTCGCTGGTATCATCTGACCTGACTGCAGTTCTCTTGGGGTAAAGGCCAGTCTGAAGATCCAGCTCCTCCTGGTCATGATTCTCCATCAGGAACTGAGGGGATGCTACAAGGAGCCACTGGCTGCCCCATGGTGAACGTCTCTGCCCTGACCCTAGAAACCCGCTGGCATTGCTTCTCATCCACCTGCTGCTTCTCTTTCCAGCTGAGCTCGATGTGTGGCTTCCAATGCCTCTCCCTCTTGGAGGGCCTTCTCTTGGGCTTCTTCCTACCCTGGCAATTGCCAGTGTTTTGGCTCTCATTCTGCGGTGAGTCCAGCTCCTTCATGGGCAACAGGTCTTCACGGTGAGCCTCAGCCCTAATGGCCTTGGGCAGAGGGCTTTCTTGAGCCTTCCCACCCTGAAGGCTTCACGCTTCGGAGTCGGGCACCAGGTCAGCCATCAACGTCCCCTTACGAAAACGCGGCCTTGGCAGTCTGTGAACTGAGGCTGACAAAAGTGTTACATCACACAGCAGGAGTCACCCCGAGGGGCCAGCGCTGCCTAGAAACAGAGACAGGAGCAGTTCAGACAGGCCGTTGAATTCCGGTACGTTTTCATCCGGTCTTGGAGAAGGGTGTGCTTGTGTTGCTTTCTGTCTGAAAACAGTATCTCCTAGAGGCAGGCTGGCCTTGTGGACTAGGCACTGTGCTCGGACTCAAGAGACCTGGCTCCAATTCCTGGTTCTGCCACAGGCTTGGGCAAGTGACTGGACCGCTCAGTGTCTTTGATCCCCACCTGCATAATGGGGATAGCTGTCCAGTGGATTAGGCTGTGAGCTCTGTAGGCAGGGACTGTCTCCCACCGTCTGTGCAGCGCCCGGTGCAGCTCTGATCTTGGTTACTCTAGAGTGCTGCTCCCCTGCAAATACTAAGGTACTGGAGGCTGCAGTGTGTTGCAGGGGGATCCCGGAGACATGGACACTGGAGGCTGTGCTGCCCCCTTGCCGTTGCTGGGGGAAGCATGGTCTGCAGGGATGGGGATGCTGGATTGCTCCTCTCTTGCCCCGTCAGGCCCAAAGAGCCCCGTGAAGGTGATGCACGGCACCCTGGAGTTCATGGCCCCGGAAGTGATTGCCTTTGAGCTGGTGGGATTCACCACGGATATGTGGAGCATCGGCGTGATCTGCTACATCCTGTACGTTGCTGTCCGTTAACAGCCTTTGGGGCGGAGGTCCCGGCAGAGTGAGTAACAGCCTCTTCTCTTGCTCCCCTTCGTCTGGTGCTAAGATTTGAGTGCTTGACTTTGCAAGCATCCTTAATGCTCTTTTAACATACGGGTTTGGGGTAATTTCCATCCTTTCTAAAAAGTAACCTGAAAACCCAGAGATTCCATCCTGCAGAGCCATGTGACCCCCCGCCCCATGGGTCATCAGCAGGGCTGGATGGGGCTTGTAGCATTCTCACTTTTAAAATACACCTATAGACACCATTGAGCGCTCTGCACCACTGGCCCAGACATTAACAATTTCAAGATAAACATAGGCTAAGGGCTGCTCATGAATCTACCATCGTGGCCCGCACCCTCCTCGACAGCCTAAACACACAGATGGATGTTGCAGCATAATCTGAAGGGGGGGACTCTGGTGGATCTAATGGGGGAGCAAGTTCCAAAAGCAAAGAACCCCCAGAAAATGCCCTGCCAGCAGCTCCCCTTCATTCCTACTGAGGTAGCAGGACCAGCTTGGGCACCTCGGCTGCTCCCAGTGGTAGCAGTGCATCCTGTGGAAAGAATATCTCCCAGGCCCCCAGACGTGTAGGGCTTTATAAGGTAAAACTAACACCTTGATGGTATAAAGAGGGGAGCAGCGAGCAGGACGAGGAAGGTGGCTTTACCTCTGTACACGGCCCTGGGCAGACTGGTGCTGGAATGCGGTTACAGCTCCGTCCACAATTTTAAAAGAAAAATTGGAGAGGGAGCAGAAAAGAGCCACAAAAATGATTTGCGGGCCCAAGAAAGTGCCTTATAGAAGAGGTCCCCAAACTGTGGGACGCACACCAGGGTGTGGAGGAACATCTGGGGGCACGCAGTGGGGCACGACCCAGACCCTGCCCCATCCCCAGCCTCGGCGCGACCCACTGCCGGCCCCACCCCCAGCCTCAGGCCACAGCTCGGCACCAGACCCACGCCCAGCGGCAGCTCCAGCCTCAGCCCCCTTATCCCTGTCTGCATTCCCCCCACCCCCAAGCCGCGTCTCCACTCCTAGCCCCTGGGAAGCATGGACAGGGGTAAGAGGGGGCATGACCTTCACAGGTTTGGGGACGGCTGTCTTACAGTGGGAGACTTACAGAGCTCAATCTGTTCAGCTTCTCAAAAAGATTGAGAGGTGACTTCATCCCTCTACTCCTATCCCCCTTCCCACAACTCCTGAGGCGCTGCATTCAAACCCGGCTGTTTCTTCCTGCTCCTGCCTACTGCCTGGGCATGAGCGGGGGGCACGAGAGGGCAGGTGAGAGAATCTCCTTGCTCCCTGGCTGGGGGCCTGGCTCCCCAGCAGCCTACAGGTGCAATGCATGGAGAGTCCTGCTCAGCCCCGTCAGCCATCAGACAGACTCCAGCTCACAGTGCTTGGGCGCTCTGTGGGAATGGCGCACGCTCAGCCTGAGCGGCAGGGGATGGAGCATGCTCACTGCAGATGGACCATTTGGAAAACAAGTCCCCACTGAGCCTGTGCAAAGTGCCGTTTTTTTCAGAGGCTTATAATGTGGCCATCTTTGGGTGGATAATCATCGGGACAGTAAAAGGCACCTCCCTGACACAAGGGCAACCTCTCTGAGAAATTTCAAGTTCCTGCTCCAGAGCACTGAGGCACTGCTGCTTCTTAGTGAAAGCGCATTCAGGCATTTGCTTCTCACTTAATTCTCAGAGATTGCGGAACCATTTTAATTAATGCCTCTCCCCCCCCAACCCAAACAAATAAAAAAATTAGCCCATGGCAGAGGCACAACATGGAAAGATTCTGCCCCATTGGTTGAAGTTTGGCAAAGTTAGCAGCAGCTGAAAACGGGGTCTTATAATGGAAAGCGTCAGGCAACTTTAACTATCAGTGTCGCTACCAACACAAAATCTGTGACCAACACACAAAGCTGGAACAGGGTAAAAGCGTCCCCGCCCCCAAAGTATATTGCCATTACTCTGTTGCATTGTTCACCAGAATTAAAATGTCCAGAAAGTCTGACAATAATGGCATCACATAGCCATGGGTCAGCCCCCAAGGCTGCTCAGCAGGTGGATCATCACACATTTTGTGTTAACCATGCTCTGTTGTGGTAAACAGTACAAACTGATTTTATTTCTTAGCTTTTTGCCCTATGGTTTGCTAAAGTGTTTTTTAAAAAAACACGGCATCTGGTAACAACAGGAGACACGCGAGGACAATTTGTTAACTTAAATCACGGCCCGCGAGCCTCTGAGTTTCTTTGACCGTCACGGTGCATTCTTGTGCAGTCTATAAAGTCTGATCCTGCAGACTGCTCCATGAAGGTAAACCCCTGTGTCCACAAAGGCAGTAGTTTGCAGGATTGGGGCTTAGACTATAAACTCTTTGGAGCAAAAATCATGCCTTCCTTTATAATGTCTGTACAGCACCAAGCACACTGTCAATATTTAACAAAATGGGCAGAAAAAGAGCACCCTTCGTACCTGTCCGTTTCCGCTTGGAGAGGGAGACATTTTTCTTTTCGAAGGCACCCCTACGTTTGGGAACTTTTATGTTTGCTAGTAACATCCTTAAATAAGGGAAAGACATCAAAGAGTTAAGTGCCTGCAGTTTGCAACAAAAGGGAGGGTCTAAGATCCAAGCTAAGCTTCACGCTACAGGTCCTACTATGCGGGCAAGGAAAACAGGGATCATCAAACTGTGACGTTCCACACAAGTTTGGGAAAAACACACATCCCTTCGTCCCAAGAAAAACTGCATCCAAAATGGAATGGCTCCCTCCCAAGTGAGCTAGAGAGTCTGCCGTAGGTCTACAAAATAGCAGCCCCAGGTCTGTGCTGTTTTCCAAAATGTGTAAGATCGTGATTTTGGTTTTTTAAAAGTCACTCCTCAGTCTCTACTACTACTGGCTAGACGGAGCCATCACAGTTTTGGCTGTGCAAACTGAGGCAACGTGCTCACCGCCTCTTTGCTTTTGAAGAGGAAAAATAGCTACAGGCGATTGCAAGCCATACAAGCATTAGGAAAAGTCATGCATTTTGCAGATGCAGCTAATTAAAACCATTATGCTTGGTGCATTTCTGCATATGTATTTCCTTCAAGCAATTACATTCCCAGTCGGGGCAGGCTGCAAACTGAAGAGGAAAACTTGTGCTTTGTGGATCTGTAACTGATGGCAATATATTTTCGAAAAAGATTTGGGGATTATTCTGAATAAACTGCCTCCAAATGGCAACAAGAAAACTCAAGCATTTTGCTGGTATATTTTAATCAGTTATATCTGGGCAAAAAGGTTTGAGCAATTTATTTTGCAGGAAGGAGACTGCAAATGGCCAGGGCACACTGCTGCATTTTTTCAGATGTATTTACATCAAATTACATGTGGGGAGTGAGAGGCTGCAGATTGCAAAGGGAAAACCCACGCATTGTGCAGGATTAAAGGGTGACATTGGAGGAGCTGGCTGGGCGATAATTAGGGAAGGTGCCTGCAAATTGCAAGAGGACAACCCACGCCTTGCGCGGGCACACCTGGACGAGACCTCAGCCCGCAGCCACCTCCCCTTGTCCCCGCCCCCAAGGGGGCGGGAGAACCCGCCGCTCGTCCGCGGGCAGAAAGGAGAGACCGCTGCCCGGAACGGTGCACGCTGGGATTTATAGTCTCTTCCGGTCCCTACAGCCCAGTCACTGGCGGGCGCGTTCGCTCATGCCGGACCACAGTTCCCACAAGCCCCTGCGGCAGCGCCGTTTGCCTTACGCACGTTCCCCACGGAACGCCTTTTCCATTGGTCTGAGGGTCTGCTGCCAATCATCCCGACGGCGATGGCTGATTGGGCGAGCAGGCAGCTCCGACCCCGAGCTGCGGCTGGGTCTGCCATGACCGCCGGGCGAGCGAGGCGGCGGCCATTTTGTGTGGCAGGCTGGGGCGCGCCGCGCTGAGTCGCTGTTCTCCTCCCGGGCCCGCGCCCCATCCCAGCGCGGCACGCGGAGCCCCGGCCCCGCTCCGGGCAGCCCGCCACCCCGCGGGGCGCCCCGGACAGCGCAGCCCGGTCCCGCCGGCGCCTGCCTCCCCCCGCCTCAGCCCCCACAGCGGGAGCCCCGGGGCTCGCCCTGCGCGCGCAGCCAACCGGCGAGGCGAGCCCCGAGGTCGAGCCCCCGGCGGCCGGGCCTTGGGAGGGGGCCGGGCTCCCGGCCGGCCGGGGGAGGGGGCGCCTCGCCTCCCCTCGCCCTGACTGCCGGGGTCCCGACCTCCTCCGCGGGGGCCGCTCGTGCAACGATCCCGCTTGGCCCTGAGCCTAAAGAGAGCCCCCGACGGGTCTCCAGCCAGGGCCCGTCTCGGCCTGCGGCCCCCCCCGGCGGAAACCGGCCCCCGTGGTCCCTGGAGCGCGGATCGGCCTCCCGCCGGCGGGGGGGGGGTCTTGAGAGCGCTCCCGCCGGCGGGGGGGGGGTCTTGAGCGCTGCTTCGCATTGCTCCCGGCGGCCCGAACCTAGCTAGTCGCTGGTGGGAGGGTAATGCAGTGCCTGAGCGTCCTGCAGGTGCTTGGACCCTTGGGCATGGCCTAGCTCTTGGGTTAAGGACACCTGCCCGTCCCTGCATATTTCAGTAACCCAGCACGCAGAAGAGTTCATGTTTGCGAGGAAGTAGCTGGTGTCAGAGCAGCAGCCGTGTTAGTCTGTATTCGCAAAAAGAGAAGGACTTGTGGCACCTTAGAGACTAACCCATTTATTTGAGCATGAGCTTTCGTGGGCTACAGCTCACTTCATCGGATTGCTTTCACTACAAAGGGTTTTCTCGCTCCTCCCCACCCCTCCCCCCTGCTGGTAATAGCTCATCTTAAGTGATCACTCTCCTTACAGTGTGCATGATAAACACCCTTTTTTTCATGTTGTGTGTATATAAATCTCCTCACTGTATTTTCCACAGTATGCATCCCATGAAGTGAGCTGTAGCTCACGAAAGCTTATGCTCAAATAAATTGGTTAGTCTCTAAGATGCCACAAGTCCTCCTTTTCTTTTTGAGGAAGTAACTAAGGCAGTTCTTTTGCTGTAAAAAGAAAAGAAGTACTTGTGGCACCTTAGAGACTAACCCATTTATTTGAGCATGAGCTTTCGTGAGCTACAGCTCACTTCATCGGATGCATACCGTGGAAACTGCAGAAGACATTATATACACACAGAGACCATGAAACAATACCTCCTCCCACCCCACTGTCCTGCTGGTAATAGTTTATCTAAAGTGATCATCAAGTTGGGCCATTTCCAGCACAAATCCAGGTTTTCTCACCCTCTGCCCCCCCCACACGCAAACTCACTCTCCTGCTGGTAATAGCCCATCCAAAGTGACCACTCTCTTCACAATTGCTGTACAATCATTTAGCTCAAAGGTACTTAGCCTCCAAAGTACAATACAGCTCTCTTTGTTACACTTGTGTTTAAAAGTAATGGCTGATTTGCTAATGCTCCACATTAGCTTCTAAACTATAGTGAAACCTGTTTCTTTTGGGTGTGAACCTAGATCTGTGTAGCTGCTGAAAGCAGGAGAGAGGCAGTGTTCCAGTGGATACGGGACTGGGAGTCTGGAGATGCGAGATCTGTGACTTAACATTCACTTGTATTTTAATCTTTTGCAATCCTAGGACTTCTGGGCTTCAGTCTCCCTATGTGTAAAAATAGAGGTGATAAAAAAAATCCAGTGTGAATACAACTTATTATTTTAATGTGTGTGGTATATTGTTTTTGTAATCAAAAGCCAATTCAGATCTTTTACTCCAGTGTAAATCGGAAGTAACTTCATTGACTGCAAGACAGTTACACTGGTGTCCATCTGGAGTAAGTGAGCAGAATTTGAACTAGTGTTGGTACACAAATACAAACATACAGTTACTCAAATACCTGATGATAGAGTTCTCAAAATGCAATCCCTGGTGCGTGCTTACCTTTAATACTGTATAGAAATTGGAGTAAATAGTTTCTGGGAAAAACTAATGATTTTTGAAATTTTACTTGATTTTTCTAAAGCTTTTCTGTTAATTTCTAAATACTTATCTGACTTTGAGATCAGACAACTAATACAAAGTTAGTCTGGTATCAGAAACCAAATGTAGACATAACTGAGAGGAAGGTCTAATTTTATTTTGACTGAACATTTGGTACAGTAACTTGCATTTTCTTAGAAAATGTCTATTTTCCATGCTTACACTGTATAATAGTACAGGAGATTTTTCTAGGCAGTGTACTGGAAAATAATCCCAGAATATAATCCTTTATTTTATGCATTTAAACCATACCACTTTCACTTGCTGAGCCCAATGGATCACATTTAAGGTGGCCACCTCTCTGCTGCTATTGTGAAATGAGGCAACAACTGTCAGCGTGCCATGTGCAGAGACTTTATAAAAAGTACCTGCCGGTCTCAAGGGCTAGGGCTGGACTGGTAACTTTTCAGCTAGTTGAAATACCCTGATAAATGAACTGGAACAAACCTTGTCTTTGAGTGATTAGTTTCATTACTTTAGCAATGTTGAAAAGAAGCTGTAGAGACAGAAGATAAGTGAGTAGCATGTTCTTTATGGGCAAACTGTAAGACGATACAGACTTGCATGGAAGGCAGTTCTTGAGATGGCAAAAGCAGGTCCATCTTTCTGATGAACAGTGGGAATTGTGACAGTTTGTATGGTAAGTGTCTTTTGATGCATCATTAATGTCTCGATGCTGTGGTACATAAGGAGTAAGTTTCAACTTTTAATGCGTTTTGGTCTATTTAACATATAAGTATACTGCTTAAAGCATATGACTGGGGACTAGGAAATCTTGGTTGTATTCTTGACTTTTTCACAGATTAGTCCAAAATAACCCAAATTTGGTGACCTTGCCACACTGCAAAAGCCATCTGTTTGACAGTTTTTGGAGAAGACTCAGGGTATGTTCCCAGAGTTATGGGAGCTGGAAGGCAGCTTTTTTGTAGATGATTGGCTCAGTTACTTGTCCCTGTTTTTTTGTTTTGGTTTTGTTTTGGTTTTGTTTTTTGCTGCTGCCGGAGTATTATATTGCAACATTTAATTGTCAGGGCACCCAGAGTCTTTGTTCAGGTGTCTTTGTTACTATTTAAATCTAAAGAAATGAAGTACAACTGGTCCAAATCTGTGTAGATAAGACCAAATATTTTGTTTTCAGTTCTGAGCCTCTCCATTGCACCATATATGAAAAATTGATCCACGTTGAGATGAGTGGCTTACAGGGCATACTGCCATCCTAGTAAAATATATATTGCCTAAAACTCAAGTGTTCTCAGTGATCTAATAATGATCCCATTTTGTGCTTCAGGAATACCTTTTAGTTTTCATTCTGTAGCACTATTAGGGGTATGTATGTGTTGAACATTTCAACACATTTGAGACACTGTTCATTGATAAGGAAAAAGTCTTCAGATGATAGCATTACAGTTTCCTCCCTATTCAGATGTTTTATTTTTAACCAGTGGTTGCTCAACTCACTTTTTCCTGAAGGGAATGATTACACTATTTCAAGGAATGTGTTCTAGAAAGACCTGCAAAGACTGCCCTCTGCCACCACTCTTATTTAGACATATTAATCTACAAGGATAACTCCTGTAGTTTCAGTCCAGAGGAAGGGTTGTTACTCTGACACTTGCCACACTTGTTAAGAAAACTTCCTTCTCAAAATATAAAGAAAAATGTTATGCAAGTAATTCTGGGTCTGCTCAATATCAGAATTAAGCCTTTTTCTTTTCTGTCATGTAGTAACATGGAGTGTATAGTTACTCTTTGACAGTATTCATTACAACTAGCAAAATGAATCAGCATCCTGCTGGTGCATTGCTCTCCACCCACATCAAGAGGGAGACCAGTTGTGTATCTGTTTTTATAATTTTGCATTTCTGGGATCAGCTATTTCTTCATCTTGTACCTAGAATAAGGGACAGTAGTCCAACAGTTCTATTTTTAGCAAGTGGAAAAACCTCACACTGAAAAGGTTAAACATTCTCAGTCCAGAAATTGATTTTTTTTTTTTTTTTTACAAATGTACAAACCCAATTCTCAAGCTCTTGTAATTGGCTGCTGTAAAGTTGAAGTATATTTTGATCATCCTACCTTTTTGATCATCCTGGCAGAAGCAACAGAATTGTTGTAAGCGTGTTCCTTTCCAGCAGACCCCAGAGTCATGATGGGTGAGAACTTTGACATGCAGAGTTCCATAAGGCTGAATCCTGTCACCACTCTTGTTTAACATCTATGTACAACCAGTAGGCAATATTTAGATGACACTGGCTGCAATGCCAGTGATGTACAGCTTTCTTTTCTAGTGCAGTCTCCTTGATTTTAGTGAGTTGAAGAAATTGGAGTCTGCATAAAGGATACTTGGTGCAAACAACTTACAAAAGTCTGAAAGGTTTCAGAGGAACAGCCGTGTTAGTCTGTATTCGCAAAAAGAAAAGGAGTACTTGTGGCACCTTAGAGACTAACCAATTTATTTGAGCAAGCTCATGCTCAAATAAATTGGTTAGTCTCTAAGGTGCCACAAAAAGTCTGAAAGTGATTCTAGTTTAGAGGGAAACACTTCAAAGAACTGGCAAGCACCACTGCCTTGCCCTTCGGGGACATATCTGCTCTCTTCTAGTTAAGACAGAGTGCTGCCTTAGGGTCAAACTGGACTTATTAGTGCCTTTGATATGACATAGCAGCAACCCTCAAAGCACTTCCTTTCATCTTTGGCTACCAAGAAGATTGTACCTGTTCCACACAGATCTGGCCAGTGGGGCATGTGCTTAGCACTGCCAGTCTGGACTACTGTTCCCTCTACCTGGATCTAGACAAAAAGTTCGCAGATGCATAACGTAGAGGCCTGGCTCTAGCAACAGGTGGGCAAACTATGACCCGGGGGCCACATCTGGACCTCCAGAAGTTTTAATTCAGCCCTTGAGCTCCCGCTGGAAAGTGGGATCCGGGGCTTGCCCTGCTCTGGCGCTCCACTCCGCGCAGCTCCTGGAAGCAGGGGCAGCCGGGGGGTTCTGCATGCTGTCCCCACCTCAAGTGCCACCCCTGCAGCTCCCATTGGCTGGGAACCACAGTGCACAGAGCTGCCTGGCCATGCCTCTGTGTAGGAGCCAGAGGGGGGACATGATGCTGTTTCTGGGAGCTACTTGAGGTAAGTGCTGCCTATAGCCTGCGCCCATCCCATGCCCCAACCCTGATCCCCCTCCCTCCCTCGGAACTGCTCAGTCCCACCCCAGAGCACCCTCCTGCACTCCCACCCATTCCCAGCCCCCAATTTTGCACCCCCTGCTGGAGCCCTCCCACACCCCAACCCCCAATTTTGTGAGCATCCATGAACTGCCATACAATTTCCATACCCAGATGTGGACCTCAGGCCAAAAAGTTTGCCCACCCCTGCTCTACCAGATGAGCTGAAGAGCATGTATTACACCAGTGTTCTACAACTTAGACTATCTGCGTATTTGTTACCAGATCGTCTCCTGATTGCCATTGCCCTTTAATGTGAGAGGCCAACCTGGCAGGGGGGTTGTAAGAGCCTCCCTCTCTCTAACCTGCCAACCCTGTCGGGGGGACAGCCTCCATCTCTGTAACCTGTTGCATCACCTAGGATTGCCTGATGTGCTGTAGGTTAACAGGTATAAGCACAGGTTTCAGAGTAACAGCCGTGTTAGTCTGTCTTCGCAAAAAGAAAAGGAGGACTTGTGGCACCTTAGAGACTAACCAATTTATTTGAGCATGAGCTTTCGTGAGCTACAGCTCACTTCATCGGATGCATACCGTGGAAAGCACAAGAGCGCTGAAGGAAGACCCTTCTCACTAGAAATTCCTCTTAAAAAGAGATTAGAAATAACCCTACCCTCACCTACTACAGGACTCACCTTTTCACTAAAGCATTCCCCAGAAGTCCAACAGCACAATCCCAAGTGGAAACCACTGATTAAATCAAAGCATTGAATTAGAGAATTGTCCCTCCATGCTGGAAGAACCATCAATTTGTTAACACCTTTGTAAGTGTCCTGGAACAGATATATGTTGAGCGTTTGAACTAGCTTGTAGAAATGTTTGCCAGTGAACTTTGGTTGTACGCTAGTGTAGACTAAAGATAAGTGGTTTTGTATTTAGGATAGCCACTGCTGTGACATTTGACTAAAAATTTCTTCATCTGTAATTAAATTTTTCATGTTAATGGTAGAAACTTAGCTTCATGGTATATTACTATAAGTTGAAGCACCAATACCAAATTTGAGGTTACAGTGCAATGCACATCTGCTGTTTTCCTTCTTAGAACAGCCATACTGGGTCAGACCAAAAGTTGATCTAGCCCAGTACCCTGTCATCTGACGGTGGCCAATACCAGGTGCCCCAGAGGGAACTAACAGAACAGTTAATCACCCTTGTTGCCCATTCCCAGCTTTTGGCAAACAGAGGCTAGGGATACCATCCCTGTTCATCCTGGCTAATAGCCATTGATGGACCTATCCTCCATGAACTTACCTAATTCTTTTTTGAACCCTGTTATAGTCTTGGCCTTCACAACATCCTCTGGCAAGGAGTTCCACAGGTTGACTGTGTGTTGTGAGAAAAAATACTTCCTTTTGTTTTAAACCTGTTGCCTATTCATTGGGTGACCTGTAGTTCTTGTGTTGAGTAGTAATCAACACTTCCTTATGTACTTTCTCTACACCAGTCATAATTTTATAAACCTCAATCATATCTCCCCTTAGCCATCTCTTTTCCAAGCTGAAAAGTCCCAGTCTTATTAATCTCTCCTCATATGGAAGCCGTTCTATACCCCTAATCATTTTTGTTGCCCTTTTCCAATTACAATATATCTTTTTTGAGATGGGGTGACCACATCTGCACAGTATTCAAGTATCCTCTATCATATCAAGTGGCAATACTTCAACAAAAAAACCTTCAAAAACAGACTCCAAGGAGAGTCTGCTGAATTGGAATTAATTTGCAAACTGGATACAATTAACTTAGGCTTGAATAGAGACTGGGAGTGGATGGGTCATTACACAAAGTAAAACTATTTCCTATTTCCCCATTTTTATCCCCCCCCCCCCCTCGGGCGTTCTTGTCAACTGCTGGAAATGGCCCACCTTGATTATCACTACAAAAGGTGTGTCTTCCCCCCCCCCCCCGTTGGTAACAGCTCACCTTAAGTGATCACTCTGGTTACAGTGTGTATGGTAACACCCATTGTTTCATGTTCTCTGTGTATATAAATCTCCCCACTGTATTTTCCACTGAATGCATCCGATGAAGTGAGCTGTAGCTCACGAAAGGTTATGCTCAAATAAATGCGTTAGTCTCTAAGGTGGCACAAGTCCTCCTTTTCTTTTTATCATATCCCTCATTAGTCATCTCTTTTCCAAGCTGAAAATCCCGGTCTTATTAACCTCTCCTCATACGGCAGCTGTTCCATACCCCAAATCATTGTTGCCCCTTTTTGTACCTTAGCCTCCATCCTAGAAAATGTTACATGTAACACTATCTTGTATGTTTTATAATTCAAAAGAAAAAATGATTTGTGGAAACATTACACACCAAGTACTTGAAAGAATAGTGGGAGTTTAAAAACAAAGTATTTTTAGACTTGATATTCCTTGGAGAGAATTTCATTTGTACTTATAATTAACTCATTCCCTGCTGCTGAATTCTGCCATCCATTCTTACCCTTCAGAAGGCTGATCTTATGGGCTGCAGTGCCTACTTCACACCAGACTTCTTTCTCTACAACTGAAGCTACAGTGCCCCAGCCCCAGCTAAATGATGTCATGGCAGAAGGAAAGAAAATTAAGACAAACCTATTTACCACAAATAGATCTTTAATAGTGTCTTTTTCTTTCCAAGGTTAATTGATATCAATACATGCCTTAAAGCAGAATTTCTGCCAGGAACATGTAGTTAAAATCCATCTTGATCCTTAATATTGGATTCCCTAGATCATTCCATGGCCAGCTGTCAAATTCACTTGACTAATTTATACAATTTCTATTTGAAATGTGGATTACTTGTGCTACCCACCCCAACTACAATTGCCTTTAGCTGGTGAATTTAACTTGCTCCACTTGCATATTGTATTTTAAGCCCAGTTGCTGCACAGATACTGACTAGGTAGGGTGAGTAAACCCTACATACAGGCTAGTATCAAAACTGGTAGAAATATTCACACTCAGTATGAAACTGATTAATTGAAAATTGCATGTGTTTAAATGGCTACTAGTTATGGCTTTACTATGGGTTAGGATGGCTGCATCTACTATCCACATCAGGTTGTCTTTTAGGGTGAAGGAGATCTCACTGGTCTATCCCCTGAGAGAATGTCCTGAGTCTGACCCTCTGATTACGTAATAGTGCAAAAAATTCAGCACAAAAAATTCAGCACAAAACTAACACCACACTCCACACTATACAGAGCGGTTTGGAGAGAATAGGGGCATCTCCTTTTTTCTCCCCTGGATCTTGCTTTTATTCCAATTTAAAGACATTGATTCAGAGGTTAGAAACATAGGTTTTAAGATAGCAATACAATTTTCACTGACCAACCTTATCCCCATCACTTGGGGGTCACATTTCTGTACATTAAAACTCCTAAAGGTTATTGCACAATTTTACTAAGCGTTTATTAAAGGATCAGACTTCTGTTCTGGAGTTTAAAGTATATTAAAAAAAATCAAGGTGCCTGTAAACAAACAAATTGTAGGCAGTGCTTATTTGGGTTCTTATCGGCTCTAGACAGATAAAAGATTAGAAATTCAGAACTATCCTTGAAATTTAAGGCAGGCCAACATAGTGTAATTTTTTTTTTTTTTAGAATAAGTGAATGACTACTACAAAAACATGATAAAGTAGAAGCAAAGTATAGAACCGACCACTTGCCCACCAACCCTACTGTATTTACTTTTGTTACAGCAAAAATATTTGCTAAACCCCCGGAAAACAAAATGGGTTTATATGAACCCACTTACATTAGAGTGTTAGTGGTTTAGAATTGGAAATAGGAAGTTCTGTAGTCTGCAGGGAGCAGAGATGCAAAAGAATTAAGTTTAAGCTTTAGTTCTGTTGATTAGGCAATAAAAGCCATTTAAAAATACAAATATCACTTTAAAAATTATTCAAAATTTATTCCCAGCTAGGAGAATGCTATTTTGAATATTTTTCTAGAAATCACACTGAAACTGTTACATTTACAAGTAATTAAATTTATTAGAACTAATGAATTTTATTGTTTTCAGAATTTGGCCGATTTACAATTCCCTAGGTTTTTCCCCCTCCCCCTGGATTTTTTTCCCTTTTGGTTTAAACATAAAATGCATCATAAATTGAGTCAAATTTACTTGCACATCAAAAAAAAAAAAAGAGTCACACCCCTCCCCTTGAGTCACATTTGCCTTAAAAAAGGGGGCATTCGCAGCTGCACATAGTTAACAGAACACACACTACACTATAGCTATAGCTTCAAAAACAATACAAGGCTGTGGTTTATTCTGATTATGTGTCATAAAAAGGATCCACTGTCTTATATACACATGTATATAATGTTACATTCCATCACTGTAAAAAGTCCCACCCCCCACCCACCCCCCCCCAAAAAGTTTCACTCTCCAAACTTGGAAAGAGAGTTCTCCTGTTGTCTGTGAAGTTCATTCTCTTTCAACAGCTTCAGGTTCTCGGCTCTCACCATGTCCAGTTCCAACTCGAGTTCTCTTACCCTAGGATCCTCTGCGGAGTCCCCCCCATATTTTTTGCTTTCCAGCCTCAGCCTGTTGTTCTCATCTTCCATCCTAGAAAGGCATTTTTCCAGCTCCAAGTACTCCTTGATCAGCTCCTGCTTGCTCATGTTCTGCAGGCTCTCCACATGGTACCTCTCGTAAGTCTCGGAGAAATCCCGCTGGAGAAACTCGCTGCCGTCGCCGCCCATCCCGTCGCTGCCTCCGTCCTCGTCCGCCGCCTCCTCCAGGAAGTCTTCCTCGCTGGTGTCATCTGACTTCGCGGCAGCCTTCTTGGGGCAAAGGCCAGTCTTGAGATCCGGCTCCTCCTGATCGTGATCCTCCATCAGGAACTGGGTGGTGTTGTACGGGGCCACGGGCTGCCCCTTGGCGAACATCTCTGCCCGCAGGCGCGAAGCCCGCTGGCTCTGCTTCTCGTCGAACAACTTCTTCTCCTCCCACGTGAGCTTGTAATAGGGCTTCCAGTGCCGCTTCTTCTTGGAGGGGCGCCTCCGGTGCTTCTTCTTGCCCAGCTGCCGCTGCCGCCACTCCTCCTCCCCCCCGACAGGCGGCCGGCACCTGGGGCCCCCCGGCCCGGCGCAGCCCTGGCACTGCGGGGCCGGCTGGGGCCCGGCTCTTTGTCCCTCCGCGGGAGGCTGCCCCGCTCCGGCGGCCCAGTCTCCGCCCTCCGCCTCCTCGCCCCGGCCTGCCCCGGCGGGCGGCGAGGCCCGACAGGCGCGCTCCTCCGCCCGCTGCTCGGCTCCTCCCGCGGGCCGCCGCCCGGCCGGCTCGCGGGGCGACGCGCCCCCCGCGGGCTCCGCGGCCGAAGCGGGGCAGGACGGCGGCGGGCGCTCGGCGAGCAGGCGGTCGGCCATGGCCGGGCCGCTCCTGCTCCTCGCGGGCCGGGGCTCGGCGCCTCAGGCGGGGCTCTCTCCGGCGGGGCGCGGCGGGCTCAGGGGCGAGCGCTCTCCGCCCGGCGCGCCCGAGCCTGGCGCATCTGGAACGGGCAGCGCGGGGAGTCCAGCCGCCGGGCCCCGGAGTCAGTCCGCGCCAGGCCCCAAGGGGTTAACGCGTCCGCGGGCACGAAGGGGTTAACGCCTCTGGTCCCGCCCCGGAGCGGGCCGCTGCCTGGCTGCTGCGCCGAGACCTGACACACTCATCTCAGGGCCAGCCTCCGCCCAGCCCCTCCCTTCCCCGGGGCTCCGCCTCCCGCGCTCTGCGCTCCCAGCTCCCAACTGCAGCGCCCAGCCCGCTGCCTCGCCTTATATAAAGGCGCCAGACCCCGCCCCACTCCGCGCAAGCGCGCTGCTCACCCCGTGTCCCGGAGCATGCTGGGATGTGTGGTTTCCCGTCCCGATCGATTCCCTGGCCCGCGCTTGCTGGAGCGACTACGGTTCCCAGAGTTGCGGCGGAGCCCCTCCTGCGGCCAATCAGTTCGAGAAGTGGGCGTGGCCAGGCGCACAGTACCACCCATTGGCCTCCGAGGCTTCTTCGGGAATACGATTGGGCCTTCATCTGCGGCTAGACCAATGAGAGAGTAGGGGTGGCACTTGGTCCCTACCATTGTTTTTTCAGGGGTCTTAAACTCGAACGGCTCCAAGCGACCTTCAAGGGGCTCTCTAAGGACAAAAGTCAGTAGCCAGACGGTTCCCTTTTTCTCAGTGTGTGTGTCGCGGAATGTGCTCTCTTTTCTCCCCATGAAGAGGAATGGTACGATCCAAAATAGTCCTAGGTGGCTTCGTGCGTTGAGCGGATGAGACTGCGGATTGGACCACTTTGCCCCCTCGGTCGCAGCGTGGGGGTACGGGTGCGGGGTGAACTCCGACTGGAAGCGAGAGGGGCCTAAAAGCGACACACGCGTGGGAGGCGGAAGGACACCAGGGATTGGGAGCTGCGTAAAATGTGAGATGACTGTGATGAGACCTTGATTGGAGCGGAGGAAGATGTAAACAAACCAGAGAGAGAGAAACAAGTCCCATCTTAAAGGGACAGTGTCTCCTTCTCTTCGCAGCCTCCCGCCTCCCCCGCGATCAGACACAGAGCTGTGCTAGGAGGGGAGCCCGGACTCCTGGGTCCTAATCCTGGCTGGGGAGCCTCGTCTCCTGGGCTCTCTCTGGGAGGGACATGTCCCAGTGTTCAGAGCTGGGTTCTGAACCCGGGCTGCTGGGTTCCAGTCCTGGCTCGCTTCCCCGCCCTAGCCAATCCCTGCCCTCGCTGGGCCTCAGTTTCCCCATCTGTAAAATGGGGCTGGGGTTAATGTGTGTAAATCCCACCCCTCGCGCACACTGCCTGGGGTTGGCCTGTGCCAATTCGGCCCCCAGCACTGCGGGAGGATGGCTTGTGTTCCCCACTCCCTACCCACATGCCTTCCCTGGCTGAACAGCAAACCTGCTTTCCCCCATCTCCACTGGAGGCTCTGGGCTCTGTAACGAGCCATGAAGGAAAGATCCGAGTGTGCGCCATCTCAGCACACCGCAGGGATAGAAATGGGCCTCCGAATCGGTGACTGGTGGGCTACCCATGCACCTGGCATGGCCCCAAAGCCTGGCCGATAAGACAAACGTGGCTTACACAGAGCTGGCCACAAGCACGTGAAATCAAGGGTCTCCTCAATCCCATGCAAGCTCTGAACCTCACAACCCTGTGCTGTCTTTTTCTGCACTGGAAACTGAGAAAGAGGGAACATCTCAAAACGCAGCGGTACTACGGGGGATGGAGGGGGCAGGTCTGCTGCTGCTTGGTGTCCTGCAAATCGTATGGGGTACAGACCACTGTCTCTTGGGAAGTTTCCAGGGCAGTTGTCGATGTTGCAGAGGCTAAGGCCCCGATCCTCAAAGGTATTTAGGCTCCTGACTTGCTTTGCAGTCAGGGATCTGGGCCTACATAGAATCATAGAATCATAGAATATCAGGGTTGGAAGGGACCTCAGGAGGTCATCTAGTCCAACCCCCTGCTCAAAGCAGGACCAATCCCCAATTTTTGTCCCGATCCCTAAATGGCCCCCTCAAGGATTGAACTCACAACCCTGGGTTTAGCAGGCCAATGCTCAAACCACTGAGCTATCCCTCCCCCCACATGCCCACTGGACCCCAGCATGTGTAGCGCTAGAATTAAAATGCCAAACTTAATCTGACCTTCCATTAGGAGAAGTACCAGGAATGTTTGTCAAACGATCAGGACTCTTTCCTTCACTCTATCCCCCCTCCATACCCCCAGAATTAGAGGAACCAGGGATCTTTCACTGATAATGAAAGGGGAGTGGGACTGGGCTTGTCACTTGATTCTGCAAACTGCATGAAGGCAATGGAAGGGTTTCCCCCTCTCTTTCATGTATTACATTTGGGGCTGTTTTGCACTGTGCAAATTTAGGAAGTCAGAACAGCTGTCTAAACCTCTACATCTTTCTTGGATGGCCAGTGGGTTACTCCTGGTATAATTCCAGGCTGAGAGTACACAAAAACCCCCCTGCCTTTAAACAAGCCAGCAATTCTGTTAATGAAATCATGAGGAAGCTTTCATTCAGTGTGTATAGAAGTGCATTTTTGTGTTAAGGAGGCAGTGTGGTCTAGTGGTCAGAGCATGGAACTTGTAGTTCTGGGGTCTAATCTTGACTGCCATTCTCTTACTTTGTCCTCACCCACAACTATTTCACATTCGGGGACAACGTATACCTTCAAGTCAGCGGCACTGCCATGGGTACCCACATGGCCCCACAGTATGCCAACATTTTTATGGCTGACTTAGAACAACGCTTCCTCAGCTCTCGTCCCCTAATGCCCCTCCTCTACTTGCGCTATATTGATGACATCTTCATCATCTGGAGCCATGGAAAAGAAGCCCTTGAGGAATTCCACCATGATTTCAACAATTTCCATCCCACCGTCAACCTCAGCCTGGACCAGTGCACACAAGCGGTCCATTTCCTGAACACTATTGTGCTAACAAGCGATGGTCACATAAACACCACCCTATACAGGAAACCTACCGACCGCTATACTTACCTACATGCCTCCAGCTTTCATCCAGACCACACCACACGATCCATTGTCTACAGCCAAGTTCTAAGATACAACCGCATTTGCTCCGACCCCTCAGACAGAGACAAACACCTACAAGATCTCTATCAAGCATTCTTAAAACTATAATACCCACCTGCGGAAGTGAAGAAAGAGATTGACAGAACCAGAAGAGTACCCAGAAGTCACCTACTACAGGACAGGCCCAACAAAGAAAATAACAGAACGCCACTAGCCGCCACCTTCAGTCCCCAACTAAACCCCTCCAACACATCATCAAGGATCTACAACCTATCCTGAAGGACGACCCATCACTCTCACAGATCTTGGGAGACAGACCAGTCCTCGCTTACAGACAGCCCCCCAACCTGAAGCAAATACTCACCAGCAACCACACACCACACAACAAAAACACTAACGCAGGAACCTATTCTTGCAACAAAGCCCGATGCCAACTCTGTCCACATATTTATTCAAGTGACACCATCATAGGACCTAATCACATTAGCCACGCCATCAGGGGCTCGTTCACCTGCACATGTACCAATGTGATATATGCCATCATGTGCCAGCAATGCCCCTCTGCCATGTACATTGGCCAAACCAGACAATCTCTATGCAAAAGAATAAATGGACACAAATCTGACATCAGGAATCATAACATTCAAAAACCAGTAGAAGAACACATGGGGGCATGGGGGAAGGATAGCTCAGTGGTTTGAGCATTGGCCTGCTAAACCCGTGGTTTGAGCATTGGCCTGCTAAACCCAGGGTTGTGAGTTCAATCCTTGAGGGGGCCATTTAGGGATCTGGGGCAAAAATTGGCGATTGGTCCTGCTTTGAGCAGGGGGTTGGACTAGATACCTCCTGAGGTCCCTTCCAACCCTGATATTCTGTGATTCAACCTCTCTGGTCACTCAGTAACAGACTTAAAGGTGGCAATTCTGCAACAGAAAAGCTTCAAAAACAAACTCCAGTGAGAAACTGCTGAGCTTGAATTAATATGCAAACTAGATACCATTAACTCAGGCTTGAATAGAGACTAGGAGTGGCTGGGTTATTACACATATTTAATCTATTTCCCTAAATTAAGTATCCTCACACCTTCTTGTCAACTGTCTAAATGGGCCATCTTGATTATCACTGCAAAAGTTGTTTTTTTCCCCTGCTGATAATAGCTCATCTTAATGAATTAGCCTCTTACAGTTGGTATGGCTACTTCCACCTTTTCATGTTCTCTGTATGTATATATATATATCTCTTCTTACTATATGTTCCATTCTATGCATCCGATGAAGTGGGCTGTAGCCCATGAAAGCTTATGCTCAAATAAATTTTTTAGTCTCTAAGTCCCTATCTGTACCTCAGTTTCTCCATTGTAAAATGGGGATTGTAATATTTGCTTACCACACAGGGTGAGTTGGGAGGCTCCATAAAACTCTTTGAGATTCTTGGATGGAAGGTGCTTGAGAAAGCAAATATTTTCACTATAATACCTTTCAAAGCACTTTAACAAAGCTTAATTAACAAAAGGACCACTCTCAGATTAACAATAGGTGTTTTAAAAAATTCTTACCCATGCTATCAATTATATGTTCAATTAATTAATTGGAAAAAATTTGGAAAATCTTTTTTAATTTTTACTCTTTATACTGTTTTTGGTGTTTGTTTTGTTTTTCATTTCATTCAAGTCCTGCAGACACTTATGTAGGGACAGCTTTAAAGAAATTATTTCCTTTTCATTGCCTGAAAAACATTTCTCTTACTTTTCAGTTTTATAAATGCTTGTTTCTACAAAAATCAAACTTTGGGACCTAATTTCAGCTGTCTGTGTTATTTTTGAGCCTCAAAACATCCCTATGAAGGAGGTAAGTCTTATTATCCCCCATTTTATCTACTGGGGAAACCGAGGCACAGAGAAGCTACACGATTTGCCCAAGGTTACACAGTGAATCAGTGTCAGAGGTCAGAGCAGAATCGTGTCTCCCCATTTGCCTGCTTTGTGTGTACTTACTATGCTAGTTTAGCAAGCCTTTTGCACAACACCTTAAAGAAATTGCTTAAAGAAGGTATAACAAGGTCACTGCTTCTAAAATGTCTCTCTGCCTCAGGCCTAAAGCTGCACCTTCAGGGGATGAGCTGAAGAGGGAATATATTCGTTGTCACTTTACAATTGATCTGAAGGGAAACCTCCAGTGCAGCACACAAGAGATACTAGTTATTTCCTCTAATGACAATGAAGACTCGGCCACTAACACACTTTCTTCCAGTGTCTTAAATACAGTAGGAAAAGACTAGCTCACAATCAGACAGGAAGCTGCCAACACGTCAGTCTGAAGATGAAGATTAAAGCACCGGAAATGCAGCTCAGTGTCTGGCTGCAGGAGGAAACAGGAGCCTCTCTCATTTGCTGCAAGGTATGTCCTAGGGCTTTTAAAAAGTGGTTATAACCACAGCAACAGCTCACCAAAGAGGAACCTCGGCTGGGAAGTAAAATGGCAGCTCCTGCAGCGATGGCCCAAGGCTTGTGCAGGCCTCGAGTCTGGAATGTTCACACACAGAATTGGATGCCTGATGTGCACATGCAAAAGGATGCACGTGAAGTCTGTGTGTGTGTGTGTGTGTGTGTGTAAACGGCCAGGCGGCCTCCGCCAGTTTCTGCTCACATGACCTTGTTTAGTGAATAGTTCGGGTAGGGGGACCTCCTTTGCTGGGTGGAAATAAGGGAAATAGCATGAAAAATAAGCCTACTTTTAAAGGACATGTTAGGGAAACACCATTCCCCTTAGACTATCATATATTTTTCTCTCAAGTGGACATTTCTACTGCCCTCATGTATACAATGCAACTATCATAAGCGTCGATTTAATGTTTAAAATGGTCAAGGGATAGGCCTTAAAATAAGAGACGGTTGGTTGCCCTACGTTCGGGCCCAGGCCTGTTGGCTGGAGCAGACGCAGGGTAAAAGCCACAGAGCTGAGGATCAGAATCTCTAGCCCCAAACAGCCCGGAGGCCTGTGTAGCCAGGCCCTGCCTGCTCTGTTTAGCTAGCTTAGGGACATTTCTAGCCTCAATTCCCATAGGCTCTGAGTACCCCACCGGCTTAATGCATTTATCCTCAGAACTCCCTGGGAGGCAGGACAGGGCCATTACCCCATTGTACAGGTGGGGAGGACGAGGCACAGAGAGATGAAGGTCAGATCTGCCCCTTTAGGCCCCTCTGACATTCTCAAAACCACCCCTCAGCTGCCACCTAGCCCCTCGGGTGCCTAAATCCCCTAGGTGCCTGGTTGGTATTTCTTAAGCCACTGAAGCCCTGACACCACCCCACAGCCAATGGGCAGCTTGGCGCCCTCGCTCAAGCCCCCACTCCAGAGGCCCCAAAGCAGGATTCTTCAGTTAAGGGGGGGGGGGGGGGGAATGCAGGTATCGCCAGCAGGGCCTGATCCTGTCAGCAGCGCTTGAATTGTGGGGAAGAAGTAGGGGGACCCTGAATGTCAAGTGGCTTTAATTTTAACCCCAGTGAGAAGTAAGGGGGCCATCAGGCAGAAGGGAGCTAGCCCCTAACAGTAGTAAGCCCCCCTCCCCCCCAATGCTCCCGAAGGTCAAGCAGGGCTTGTGGGTGTGCTCTGAGCACCCTAACCGCGGATACCCGTCAGACCCCATGGCAGGGGGGCTGGATCTAGCCCAGCCCTAAGCGTGGGGACAGCTCAGCACCCCACAAGAGACAGCCAGGGGCACAGGTTTGGGCTGCTAGGGCATGGCTAGGAGAGGGTTTGTGGCCCAGGACCCAGGGCAGGAGGAGGCCCATCGGCAGGTGCGCCAGGTCAGCCGCTTGGCATTGAAACCCTCTCCCTGGCATTGTATGCCAGGCTAACGTAGGCAGCTCCCTGCTCAGTTTGCCAGCTCCTGGAAACCCTTCCTTAGGTGCCTGGCTCCCCGCAGGCCTCGTTTGGGGAGCCAGGGCCCTAGCATGGGGCTCGGGGATACGTTTGTCATCGCAGCACGCACGCACTTTGCCACGAGAGCAGGGGACTGGACTAGGTGGCCTCTCAAGGCCCCTTCCAGTTCTGTGATTCTGTGGTATGGGCCCAAGGCAGAGGTTCTCAGACTGCTCCGCGGACCGCGGGTGGTCTCAGATCGTTCCCTCTGAGGTGCACTCCTGGGCGGCCACGCACCAGAGAACGAAGGGCCACCCACCTAATTAGTGGGTATTGCCTGCCTGGACCCTGGAGAAGACGCACATGTAAGGGGAGGTGGTGCCGGGGGGGAAATGGCGGGAGGTGGGAGGGGGCAGTGAGGTGAGAAGAGGGGATGGGGGGGAATTTGGGACGTGCGGGGCTGCGTTAGCCAGAGAAAGAGGCGACTTTCCCCAGCTCCAGGGCAGACAGTCTTGCTTTGATGACGTCAAGAGACAGAGAATCCCCCCCTTCCCTTGGTGGTTTGGTCCAACAATTAAACACTCTCACTAGCCAAAATGTGTGCCGTATTTCTAACTTCAGCTTCTCTGACTTCAGGGTCCAGCCTTTCTCGGCTAGATTAGAGCCCTGTAGTACCTGGCACTCTCTCCCCAGGAATCACCTCTCAGTCTTCTTCTGGGGGCGCTCACAGATAGAGCTCCTTGCGTCTCTCGCCGTGCGGCCTCTTCTCCAGCTCTCAGATCCTGTTTGTGGCTCTTTTCTGCACTGTCCAATTTTAATATCTTTTAAAAAACGTGGACACCAAAACTGCATGCAGGGTTCCAGGGCCCATCTCAGCGATGTTGTATATGGAGGCAAATCACCCCCCTTATCTTACCCACTGTTCCCCTTTCTGCAGCCCAGGATGGCATTAGCCCGGGTGACCCCAGTGTTGCACTGGGAACTCATGTTCACTTGTTTGTCCGCTACGACCCCTCCATCTTTTCAGCGTCCCTCTGCTTCAGGGAGAAGGCCCCCATTCTGCAGTCCTTGGACCTCGACGTAGAGTTTTGCATTTGGCTGCCTTAAAACGTGTTTTCTGTGAATGGGCCCAGCTTAGTAAGTTGTCCAGATCGCCGTGGATCACAGCTCTGCCCTCAGCATTATTTACCACTTCTAATACCCTGCCGGGCAGGGCGCCTGGGCCATGCCACCCAGCAAGGGCGTCCCTGTGGCTTGCTGCAGCACCCACAGTGCAGAGAGATGGCGCGTGATCGTTCAGGAAAGCAGCCTCGCCACAGGGACAGTGCGTGGCGCTGGGTATTTGTTCCCCTCTCTGCATGCCCACAGGAGACGCCTGCAGCTTGGGAAGACCCAGGGGAGCCGAAGCCCCTCTCGGCCATGTTATCCTTCTGGCTACACTGCAGCGTGGCTACGCTCAGCACTTCCAAGCACCGGAGCTGGCATTCATGCCTGTCAGAGCCATGGTGCTCCCTGAGAAGCAGACTTTCCAGTGCAACTTGCTGAGCCTAACCTGCCTCCCCACTCCCAACCTTCTACTGCTAAGCAAGCAGGGCTGCAGCCCTCCGTGCAGCATTGACTTGTCCAGGGCCCCTTTCCCTACAGACCTTTGGGAAACGAGGGATTGTGAATCTGTGCAGAAGCTGCACTAAAATCCTGGCCTGTACCCATCAGGGCCAGGTGCTGCACAGGTGTTCCCAGGCCGCTGCAACTGCCTACCCCTCCTGCATTCGCACGGGCTCCATCCTGTCTCACGGGGCCTGGGCTGGGACACTGAGTGCTCAGCTCCCTCCTGGGCCTGAGCAAGGTGGCCTGGCACCAGGGCCCTGGGGCACAAGGCAGAGGAGGAGCGACCGAAAGTGCACACACAGAGACAGAGCAAGAAGCTCATGTGCAAACACACACACACCGAGCAAGAGGTTCACAAGCAAACACACACACACCGAGCAAGAGGTTCACAAGCAAACACACACACACAGATAATATCTCAGACACACTCGGCATGAGATTCATGAGCGAGCGAGCACGCACACGCACACACACACAGTGACAGGCTCATGTACTGAGTATATTTATGGCAACCCGTATTAATAATTACATCCACAAGAACTACGTTAAAGGAATGTTGCGGTTGCGAAGTTAAGCACTCACACGGTAGGAAATGCCAGAATTAAGGCTGCCTGTGGAACCTTAATTTGGCCCCCTTCTGCCGGTGCATTATGGGACAGGCTTTACTTACGTGATCCCATGGGCCAGCGGTAGGGTTTAGCACTTTAGAGCCACAGCAGAGACCTCGGCCACTTGAGCTAACAGAGTGACCTATTGTCACGGAGTCCCTGGGCGATGCTCTGGAACTGCTCCCCATGAAGCCAGTCAGGACTCTGGGGTAGTCGCCTTTCTGTGAGCAGCCTGTCTTCAGGACACACAACTCACACAGCTTCCACCTTCCTGGGTCTGACCTCGGAGCATTCAGCATCCTCTGCCTCTCCGTGTGCTTCCCCCAGCGAGTCCGCTCAGGCGGTGCTCCTGGGGAAGCCAGAGGGTCCTGCACCCCAACATCGCAGTCAGACGTGACTCTCAGCCAGCCAGTAAAACAAAAGGTTTATTAGACGACAGGAACATGGTCTAAAACAGAGCTTGCAGGTGCAGAGAACGGGACCCCTCAGCTGGGTCCATTTTGGGGGGCAGTGAGCCAGACAACCACGTCTGCACTTCACTCCATGTCCCAGCCAGCCCCAAACTGAAAACCCCCTCCAGCCCCTCCTCCTCTGGGCTTTGTTCCTTTCCCGGGCCAGGAGGTCACCTGATTCCTTTGTTCTCCAACCCTTCAGCTCTCACCTTGCAGGGGGGAAGGGCCCAGGCCATCAGTTGCCAGGAAACAGGGTGTCGGCCATTCTCTGTGTCCAGACTCCTGCACACACATGCCCTCTAGGGCTCTGCAATGATCATACACCCTTACCCCACCCCCTAGATACTTAAGAACTGCCTAGGGGAAACTGAGGCACCCCCACACTATTCAGAGGAAACATTAAGAACAGTCCCACTTCGTCACATCTCTCCCCCCTTCGAGATCGAACTGAGCGGGGTCACTTTAGCCGGTGACCTGGGGAAGTTCGAAGCCACCAACGTTCCCATGGATGCATCTCTCCCATCATGCATCTCTCCCAGCATCTCTCCCATTCCTTGGTAGGAGTTACACCAGGCCCTTCCAGTTTCACGCCCTCCCTTAGGTCAGGGGTGGTCGATAGCACTCGCAGGCCGCATGTGGGAAGGTTTATGCAGCCCATGCCCTTTGGCCACCCCAAGAATGTCTCCCCATTGACCATCACCTTCTGCTCCCACTGGAGGTCCGGGGGGCCTGGCCCCAGGAAACTCCACACAGACATATAGGTTGGGGTCAGGAGTGGGAGCCTGTCCACATCCCCAACCATCTGGCTGACGGAGTCTATGGCCTTGGGACCCAGCAAGGGAGCTAGACACCGGGGCTTTTCCGCAGGGTCCCCTTGGTTCAAATCGCCAGCCTGCTCAAAGGCAGTGAGGTGGGCATCCACACACCCCCCTCCTTAACCAGGGGCAGCAATTTAGTCTCGAGGTTCCCTGTGGAACTGGCCCCCCGGGATCTATCCCCACTCACCCCGGGGAGGTCCCCTAGGCCTCTCCGCTCCCCCACCGCCAGTTCATGCTGCTGCTGCTTCTGCAGCTCTTTCTCGGGCTCTCGCTGTCTCCCAGGGTCCTCTTGCTCTCTCAGACTCAGCTCCAATCCCGTCCGTCTCGATCCCCCGATGGGGAACCCGATCGTGAAGACCCTCGTCTGGTCGGGGACAGGAGTCTTGGCGATGCCTGGCTCCCGCTTCAGCTGCTCCCAGATCCTGCTATAGCCCCAGTTGGGGTCAGGAATATGTTCCTTAGAGCGGTCATCCTCCTCCAGCTGCACGATTAACTCTGCTTTGGTGCACTTTCCAACGCTCAACCCTCTCTTTTTGCACAGGGTTACAATGTCCTTCTTAAGGAGATGGTGACAGGCCATCACTCCGCTCCTCCCAAGTTGTTGTGGACTCACAGGCCCGTGTGTTCTCAGCTCCCCACGGTTTCCAGGGAGAACCCCTAGTGTGCCAGCCCTTCTAGAGGTCACCACCTCTTTGCCAGGGTCGAGCTGCAGACTCCTCCGCCCCTTGGACTGCTCGCTGCAATCCCCAGGGGAACCCTGTTACTGCACAGTCCTTCTCGCTGGTCACACACTCCCAGGGGTTAACCGCCCCCCGAAACCGCTCCTCTCTGAGCCTTCAGCAGGCCTGGTCCTCAGCAATCCCCCTTCGTGTTACTGCTCCCCAGTCACTTACTGCAGGAAGCACCATCCACGGGGTGCAGTACATCCCACCGCTGCCACCAGTTGTCACGGAGTCCCTGGGCGATGCTCTGGAACTGCTCCCCATGAAGCCAGTCAGGACTCTGGGGTAGTCGCCTTTCTGTGAGCAGCCTGTCTTCAGGACACACAACTCACACAGCTTCCACCTTCCTGGGTCTGACCTCGGAGCATTCAGCATCCTCTGCCCCTCCGTGCGCTTCCCCCAGCGAGTCCGCTCAGGCGGGGCTCCTGGGGAAGCCAGAGGGTCCTGCACCCCAACATCGCAGTCAGACGTGACTCTCAGCCAGCCAGTAAAACAAAAGGTTTATTAGACGACAGGAACATGGTCTAAAACAGAGCTTGCAGGTGCAGAGAACGGGACCCCTCAGCTGGGTCCATTTTGGGGGGCAGTGAGCCAGACAACCACGTCTGCACTTCACTCCATGTCCCAGCCAGCCCCAAACTGAAAACCCCCTCCAGCCCCTCCTCCTCTGGGCTTTGTTCCTTTCCCGGGCCAGGAGGTCACCTGATTCCTTTGTTCTCCAACCCTTCAGCTCTCACCTTGCAGGGGGGAAGGGCCCAGGCCATCAGTTGCCAGGAAACAGGGTGTCGGCCATTCTCTGTGTCCAGACTCCTGCACACACATGCCCTCTAGGGCTCTGCAATGATCATACACCCTTACCCCACCCCCTAGATACTTAAGAACTGCCTAGGGGAAACTGAGGCACCCCCACACTATTCAGAGGAAACATTAAGAACAGTCCCACTTCGTCACATCTCTCCCCCCTTCGAGATCGAACTGAGCGGGGTCACTTTAGCCGGTGACCTGGGGAAGTTCGAAGCCACCAACGTTCCCATGGATGCATCTCTCCCATCATGCATCTCTCCCAGCATCTCTCCCATTCCTTGGTAGGAGTTACACCAGGCCCTTCCAGTTTCACGCCCTCCCTTAGGTCAGGGGTGGTCGATAGCACTCGCAGGCCGCATGTGGGAAGGTTTATGCAGCCCATGCCCTTTGGCCACCCCAAGAATGTCTCCCCATTGACCATCACCTTCTGCTCCCACTGGAGGTCCGGGGGGCCTGGCCCCAGGAAACTCCACACAGACATATAGGTTGGGGTCAGGAGTGGGAGCCTGTCCACATCCCCAACCATCTGGCTGACGGAGTCTATGGCCTTGGGACCCAGCAAGGGAGCTAGACACCGGGGCTTTTCCGCAGGGTCCCCTTGGTTCAAATCGCCAGCCTGCTCAAAGGCAGTGAGGTGGGCATCCACACACCCCCCTCCTTAACCAGGGGCAGCAATTTAGTCTCGAGGTTCCCTGTGGAACTGGCCCCCCGGGATCTATCCCCACTCACCCCGGGGAGGTCCCCTAGGCCTCTCCGCTCCCCCACCGCCAGTTCATGCTGCTGCTGCTTCTGCAGCTCTTTCTCGGGCTCTCGCTGTCTCCCAGGGTCCTCTTGCTCTCTCAGACTCAGCTCCAATCCCGTCCGTCTCGATCCCCCGATGGGGAACCCGATCGTGAAGACCCTCGTCTGGTCGGGGACAGGAGTCTTGGCGATGCCTGGCTCCCGCTTCAGCTGCTCCCAGATCCTGCTATAGCCCCAGTTGGGGTCAGGAATATGTTCCTTAGAGCGGTCATCCTCCTCCAGCTGCACGATTAACTCTGCTTTGGTGCACTTTCCAACGCTCAACCCTCTCTTTTTGCACAGGGTTACAATGTCCTTCTTAAGGAGATGGTGACAGGCCATCACTCCGCTCCTCCCAAGTTGTTGTGGACTCACAGGCCCGTGTGTTCTCAGCTCCCCACGGTTTCCAGGGAGAACCCCTAGTGTGCCAGCCCTTCTAGAGGTCACCACCTCTTTGCCAGGGTCGAGCTGCAGACTCCTCCGCCCCTTGGACTGCTCGCTGCAATCCCCAGGGGAACCCTGTTACTGCACAGTCCTTCTCGCTGGTCACACACTCCCAGGGGTTAACCGCCCCCCGAAACCGCTCCTCTCTGAGCCTTCAGCAGGCCTGGTCCTCAGCAATCCCCCTTCGTGTTACTGCTCCCCAGTCACTTACTGCAGGAAGCACCATCCACGGGGTGCAGTACATCCCACCGCTGCCACCAGTTGTCACGGAGTCCCTGGGCGATGCTCTGGAACTGCTCCCCATGAAGCCAGTCAGGACTCTGGGGTAGTCGCCTTTCTGTGAGCAGCCTGTCTTCAGGACACACAACTCACACAGCTTCCACCTTCCTGGGTCTGACCTCGGAGCATTCAGCATCCTCTGCCCCTCCGTGCGCTTCCCCCAGCGAGTCCGCTCAGGCGGGGCTCCTGGGGAAGCCAGAGGGTCCTGCACCCCAACATCGCAGTCAGACGTGACTCTCAGCCAGCCAGTAAAACAAAAGGTTTATTAGACGACAGGAACATGGTCTAAAACAGAGCTTGCAGGTGCAGAGAACGGGACCCCTCAGCTGGGTCCATTTTGGGGGGCAGTGAGCCAGACAACCACGTCTGCACTTCACTCCATGTCCCAGCCAGCCCCAAACTGAAAACCCCCTCCAGCCCCTCCTCCTCTGGGCTTTGTTCCTTTCCCGGGCCAGGAGGTCACCTGATTCCTTTGTTCTCCAACCCTTCAGCTCTCACCTTGCAGGGGGGAAGGGCCCAGGCCATCAGTTGCCAGGAAACAGGGTGTCGGCCATTCTCTGTGTCCAGACTCCTGCACACACATGCCCTCTAGGGCTCTGCAATGATCATACACCCTTACCCCACCCCCTAGATACTTAAGAACTGCCTAGGGGAAACTGAGGCACCCCCACACTATTCAGAGGAAACATTAAGAACAGTCCCACTTCGTCACACCTATAGCACATGGGGAAGGGGATGGGACGGCGGGGGTGGGGGGCGTATAAAAATAAAGTCTTTGTCAGGAATGTGCAGTTGTTTGTATTTCAGGATCTGGCCTCATTGTGTTGGGTGCTGCACAGTCCCACAGCCGAGAGGCTGAACCTGCCCACATCGCCGAAGCACCGGCGTGCACCACCGGCATGCAACGGACTTGCCGGTCAGGATTTGCGGAAGCGCTGCCTGGGGGGAGCTGAGCTCTTTTGAAAGCCAGGCCCATAAGCGCCGAGCCCAGGCCTGCCATTACACGTGCACCCGTGCGTCGGAGAGCCAGCCAGGTGCAGGGTTGCCAGTTCTCCGGATTTTGTTGCAGGTGTCATGACAGTTGGTCTTTTACTTAAAGCCTCAGTGCCTGGAGAGGCTCCCCGTTCTTTGTGGAAAAGGACGTTTCTAGCTCTCACTGTCGTGGAGACAGTGTGACCCCAAAGGCTCCAAAGATGGAAGGCGAAGGAACGGGCCCACCTGACTCTTGGAACCCCATGACGGGAGAGGGGCTGGCACCTGATTGCCGAATGTTTGGGGTTGGCCTGGATATGACACACTGAGTCAGGGGGAGGGCAAGAGTTCACCCCAAGGCTGGGGGAACAAACCCCTGTGGCGAGCGAGCAGTAGCAGCCCCTATGGCAGAGCTGCCTCTGTGCCCAGCCCCACACATGTCACTCGGAGGGGCTGGAAGGGCCCTGTTCTGCCACCCGGCATACGAGCCATGCCCGCGGTGACCCGTGGCATGATGCTGCAAGGGAGAGCAGGGCACCTTTGGGGAATGCCCAAGGCAAGTCTTCGGTTCCCCCCCAGCTCTCCCCAGCCCAACAGTGGTGGATTCCCAGCCGCAGACATTGGCCTCGGGGACGGGACGCAGCAGAGGGCTCTGGCCGTGCTGGCAGGTCGGGATGGGGTCACAGGTGGGGTTCATGGGAGGTCACCTAGGGTGGGGCTGGGAGGAATTGGGCGCAGACCCAGGGCCCATAGCTACATGGTGCCATGGGGTTCACCTGCCAACTGCCCTCACGGACCTTCCTCTGCATGACGGGGCAGGGCCCCGAAGGACACGTGTCGGACTCGGTCATGCGACACCCAAGACAAAACCAGCAGGAAAGCCCTGAGGTACCACAGCAGAGCCGGGGGCCCAGGCCTGGACAAGTAAGGCCTGCTTTGGGTCAGGCCGAGCTGGGTGACCAGGGGGGTTGCGGGTCGGGATTGAGGGGCACCAGCAGAGCTGTGTGTGAAGGGAGCCCAAGGCTGAAAGAGCAGGGGGTTGTGGGTCAGGATTGAGGAGCTTGGGGGGATCCCAGTGGCAGAATAGCAGAGTTGATGGTCGGGGGGATCCCAGTGGCAGAATAGCAGAGTTGATGGTCGGGGGAAGCCCAGTGGCAGAATAGCAGAGTTGATGGTCGGGGGGAGCCCAGGGCTTGGCTCGCCAGAAGGCTGCGGGTCGGAGCACGGATGGAGCTGGCGGGGGGTGGAGATTGTACCTGTTGCTGGCCAGCACTGTTGCGCCCTCTCTGAATTAAGAGCTGTTCCCTGTTCGTAGCTCCTGTTACCCAGAGCAGCCCCCCCAGCTCAGGGGCCCTGGCCGGGGAGCGGAAGAGGTCAGTCCTTGCATCCAGGCTTTGCCTGGGGCTATACAAAGTGTCTGTGTATTCAGTAGGTCACCTTGTTTGCACTCCAGGAGAGCAGGCTCTGTCTGTCTGAGCCAAGGCGCTGCTGGCAGGGCTGTCTGCATGTGATGTCACGCCGGTGCCATGAAAAGGAGCCGTAATCGCGACTGGGCCAGAGGCCGAGCTGTGGGCACAGAGGCCCCGTGTTCTCTCCGGGAACAAAAGAACTGACAGCTCGCTACAGTCTGGCAGCCTTGACGGGAGATACGGGGACAATTCACAGCAGAGCTTGAATGGGAAGGAGAAATCAGGGCAGGCTTTGTAGGCGGCATCCCTGCAGCACAGAGGGAGGGAGAGGGAGGCAACCCTGGTGCACAGACCAAGGTTCTGCTGCGGCAGGGGGCTCAGGGGTACGGGGGCTAGAGACACTGGAGTCAGTTGGTGCTGCGGGTGCTCAGTGCTTCTGAAAAGCAGCCGCGGAGTCTCAAGCTGCTCCCAAAACACAGTGGCCACTTCTGAAAGTTTGCCTGTAAGTGATTTTACTCAGGGGGCTCCAGCGGTGCTGGCAGAGAACCCAGAAGTCCTGACTCCCAGGTCTTAATGAGCTAATCTGCATATTTGTAAAGACTGTAGATATAACCATAAGCCTCAGCAGGAGGGATTGTGTTGCTTATAAAAGGCCTTGGTCTATATGGTCCCTGGGGAAAGGCTCCCCTGCCAGGAATGGCTGTGGCTTCCCCCTCAGAGCCAGGTGGGGGCCACAAGGAACCCAGGACTACAGTAGTGGGGAGAAATGACCAAGTGCGGGGCTAGAGAGTGATGCCAGGGAGCCAGCTATGGCACCAAGCAGAGGACCCCAGACCGTCCCCCCAGGGTGGTTATTCACCCAGCCTCTGCTCAGCCCCTCTGAGCTGGCCTCTGTGCCATGACCCTGTCTGGGATTACATGATCACACAGTAGGTGTCAGAGAGCACCTAGGGCAGGCAGACACACCCCGTGAGGTGTCTTGGAGTCAGGAGTATAAAGTTATCTGTGAATCCAGTGCAGGTAGGAAGCAAAGTACAAGTGAGCAAGAGCAGGGGTGGGAAAAGGTCAGAGGAAAGTTCTGTGAAACCAGCAGGGGAAGGAGGTGCAAACAAACCCAGGCCCCTCAGCAGAAAGAAGAACTATAAATGTCTAGATATAAATGCAAGACACATTCCGCAGGGAAACTCCCCCTTCTCAAAGTCCCCCCTCCTTGGTTGAGCCTGTGCCCAGGGACCATTTCGCTCCAAGGCTGTTTGCTACAGGGCCGAAGTGGGAAGTCTGTTTCCCCATCACCCAAGCAGCTCACAGGCAGCCCCACGGGTGAGAGATGGGTGACAAATTTTAGCGTGAACATTTTTTCATCTAGAAATGCTGGTTTGCTATCGAAACATTTCTCGGGAACGTGTTAACGTCAGTTTTTTTCAATGGGAAAAGTGGGAAATGGGAAAAATCTTGGTGTTTTGATTCATTTCATTTTTACTTTGATATTGCATCGGAACATGAATTTTAATATTCTATTTAATAGAATCTACATCTTCCCATCTATTATAGCAATAGTTCCTCTACGATCAAAGTCCAAATACAATGAATTTGTTGAAATGAAATGAATCCATGGGCCCCATTAGACACTTGTTGTAATTTTCGTTTCACGGGAAAGTTCCATTTTCTGTTCCAAATTGAAACAAACAAACAAAAATTCCCACTGTCGCCTTCCCCGTGCAGTGGAAACGCTGGGGCCTGCGATGGCTGGTTGTTTGGCAGTTGGACCCATTCAGCAATCCCAGGCCATGTGCTGTGGGGCCACGTGCTGAGCCTGTCTCGCGCCCTGACGCGCCAATGGCCACCTCAGAACTCCTCTGCCTAAATGCATGAGGGGTCCAGAGCAACCGTCATTCTCCACCAGCACCCCCACATCTGTCACAGCAGCACAGCGAGGGAGCAAAGAGGCAGCAACACCCAACAACGTGGAAACAGGGAACTTCAGCAGCCCACGGATAAACTCGTCGAAGTAGCACAATGGGACAGTGGCCAGAGACGCTGTTTCTTGACACTCGACTCAATTGCTTCTTAGTGCAGCTAGTTCCAGCGAACACAAGAGGGAAGCTGCTCCAGGATCTGTCTACACTGCAATTGAAACCCTGTGGCTGGCCCGTGCCAGCTGACTCGGACTAAAGGCCTTGGGCTAATGGCTGTTTAACTGCAGTGCAGCCATTCAGTCTCAGGCTGGCAAGGAGGGTCCTAGAGCTTGGGCTCCAGCCTGCATCCAAACGGCTACATCACAATTAAATGGACCAGTAGCCCCCAGTCAGCTGGCCTAGGCCAGCCATGGGTGTCTAATCGCAGAGTGGACATTGCCTGTGTAATGGTGACCACGGTATAACTACATTCCACATTCTAGCGAGAGGTGAAGTACCGAAAATGGACAGTGATGGGGAAAGGGCGATTCCAGTACAGCAGGGAGCTAGTCAGAAAGGCCACAAAGCAAAAGAAAAGGAAATAAATACCTGAGACGTGGCATGAATGGTGCCTAAGGAACCAGAGCAGAGTTCCAGGACGCTGGCAAACCTCGGGGCACAAAGGGAACCGGGAAGGCAAGGAGGGAGCCAGTCTGCCTAACTAGCAAGGTGGAGAGGTTCCAGAAGCTCGAGAGCCTTCACAATGTGAAGGAGAACTCGTGGCACCTTAGCGACTAGCCAATTTATTTGAGCAGAAGCTTTCGTGAGGCGGGCATCCGATGCAGTGAGCTGTAGCTCACGAAAGCTCGTGCTCAGATAAATGGGTTCGTCTCTAAGGTGCCACGAGTCCTCCTGTTCTTTTTGCAGATACAGACGAACACGGCTGCTCCTCTGAAACCTTCACAATGTGAAACTGTAACCCCAGGGAAGGAGACGAACGAGCAGAAATGACAGCAGGTGACATGCAAGAGGGAAATTGGGAGAGCCAAGGTGGATTTCAAAGAGCTAAAGTACAGTACCACAGTTAGTAGTTCTGCAACCCAATTTCATTTTTAAGTTCCTTTAGGATTTTTAGGTGAATGCCAGCTGGTCCTGGTGACTTATGACTGTTTAGTTTATCAGTTTGTTCCAAAACCTCCTCTAACGACACCTCACTCTGGAGCAGTTCCTTGGATTGGTCACCTAAAAAGAATGGCTCAGGTTTGGGAATCTCCCTCACCTCCTCTGCAGTGAAAACCAACGCAAAGAAATTCATTTAGTTTCTCCACAACGGCCTTATCGTCCCTGAGTGCTCCTGTAGCATCTCCATCGTCCAGTGGCCCCATGGATTGTTTGGCCGGCTTCCTGCTTCTGATGTGCTTACAGTTTGTTTGGCTGTTCATTTTTGTGTCTTTTGTTAGTCACCTTAACATTCTTTTTTGGCCTCCTTATCCTTTCACACTTGACTTGCCGAAGTTTTTGCTCCTTTCTATTTTCATCAGGTGGATTTGACTTCCAGGTTTTAAAGGGCGCCAGTTTGCCTCTAACTGCCTCTTTCACTCTGCTGTTTAGCCACAGTGGCATTTTTTTGGTCCTCCTACTCCTTTTGGGGGGGTGGGGGGGAAGATATACATTTACTTTCAGCCTCTATTATGGTGTTTTTAAATAGTTTCCATGCAGCTTCCAGGCATTTCACTCTTGTGACTGTTCCTTTACATTTCCACTTAACTAGCTTCCTCATGTTTGTGTAGTTCCCCTTTTTGAAGTTAAATGCTATGGTGGTGGTTTCCTTTGGCATTTCCCCCCATATAATGATGTTGAATTTAATTTCATTCTGGTCACTATTATCATAGAATCATAGAATCATAGAATATCAGGGTTGGAAGGGACCTCAGGAGGTCATCTAGTCCAACCCCCTGCTCAAAGCAGGACCAATCCCCAATTAAGTCATCCCAGCCAGAGCTTTGACAAGCCTGACCTTAAAAACTTCTAAGGAAGGAGATTCTACCACCTCCCTAGGTAACGCATTCCAGTGCTTCACCACCCTCCTAGTGAAAACGTTTTTCCTAATATCCAACCTAAACCTCCCCCACTGCAACTTGAGACCATTACTCCTTGTCCTGTCGTCTTCTACCACTGAGAATAGTCTAGAACCATCCTCTCTGGAACCACCTCTCAGGTAGTTGAAAGCAGCTATCAAATCCCCCCTCATTCTTCTCTTCTGCAGGCTAAACAATCCCAGTTCCCTCAGCCTCTCCTCATAAGTCATGTGTTCCAGACCCCTAATCATTTTTGTTGCCCTTCGCTGGACTCTCTCCAATTTATCCATATCCTTCTTGTAGTGTGGGGCCCAAAACTGGACACAGTACTCCAGATGAGGCCTCACCAATGTCGAATAGAGGGGGACGATCACATCCCTCGATCTGCTCGCTATGCCCCTACTTATACATCCCAAAATGCCATTGGCCTTCTTGGCAACAAGGGCACACTGCTGACTCATATCCAGCTTCTCGTCCACTGTCACCCCTAGGTCCTTTTCCACAGAACTGCTGCCGAGACATTCGGTTCCTAGTCTGTAGCTGTGCATTGGGTTCTTCCGTCCTACCAAGCGGTCCAGCTATATTCCCCTCTTGGACCAGATCCTGCGCTCCACTCAGGACTAAATCTAGAATTGCCTCTCCCCTTGTGGGTTCCAGGACTAGCTGCTCCAAGAAGCAGACATTAATGGTGTCTGGAGATTTTCTCTCTATATCCTGTCCTGAGGTGACATGTACCCAGTCAGCATGGGGATGGTTGAAATCCCACATTATTATTGGGTTTTCTGTTTTTGTAGCCTCTCTAATCTCCCTGAGCATTTAAGAGTCACCATCACCATCCTGGTCCGGTGGTGGAGAGGATATCCCTACTGCTGTACTCTTATTATTCAGGCAGGAATTTCTGTCCAGAGAGATTCTATGGCACAGTTTGATTCATTTATGATTTTTGCTATATTTGACTCTAGGCTTTCACACGGAGTGCCGCTCGCCCAGCAGCCCAAGCTACTCTGTCATTCCTGTAGATTTTGTACCCTGGTGTTACCGTGTCCCATTGGTTACCGTTGTTCCACCAAGTGTCTGTGATGCCTATTCTAGCAATACCCTCATTTGATATCAGGCAACAAGGTCACCGTCTTAGTATTTAGACTTCTAGCATTTGGATACAAGTGCGTATAAAACCTGTCACTGTTTAGCTGCCTGTCTTCAGACTGTGTAATTGAACAAGGCTCTTTTTCGTTTCTCTTCAGCTCCTATCTGTACGTTATCAGCTTCTGTTGTCTTCTCTTCACTAGGATGTAGATTATGCTCTTTCACAAACTGTCCCCTAAGGGATGTCTCCATCCAAACCACATGCTTCTCCACAGCTGTCGGCTTTCCCCCAGCCCTTAGTGCAAAACCTGCTCTACGACCTTTTTAATTGTACAGGCCAGGAACCGGGGTTCTGTTTTGGTTTGGTGGAGCCCACCATTCCTGGACAGGCTCCTCCTTTCCCAAAGGTACCCCAGTTCCTAATAATCCCAAATCCCTCCTTCCAACTCCATTGTCCCATCCCCAGCTCTGCCGGTCTAGCTGGCCCTGCACGTGGAACTGGGAGCATTTCAGGGAATGCCACCATGGAGGTCCTGGACTTTAATCTCTTACCTAGCAGCCTAGATTTGGCCTTCAAGACCTCTCTCCTGTCCTTCCCTATGTCACTGGTACCTACATGTACCAAGACCACCGGCTCCTCCTCCACACTGCACGTATGTCTGTCTAGGTGTCTCAAGAAGTCTGCAACCTTCACACCCAGCAGGCAACTCACCAAGAGGTTCTCCGGTCATTGCAAACCCAGCAATCGATATTTCTAATAGTTGAATCCCCCATGACTGTGACCTGTCTCTTCCTAATAACTGGGGTCTCCTCCCCCGGAGGATATCCTCAGTGCGAGAGGACACCATGATGTCATCTGGAAGGAGGGTCCCAACTATGGGATCTTTTCCCTCCACTCCAGCTTGATGTTCTTCTTCCCCAAGACTTTCATCCTCCTCAATAGCACAGAGGCTCCTCTCTGCTGTGTTCCAGAAAGTCTCATCTATGGACCTGTCTGCCTCCCTGAGCTCCTCCAGCTCAGCCACTCTGGTCTCCAGAGCCCGGACTCGGTCTCTGAGGGCCAGGCGCTGCTTGCACCGAATGCACCCGTATGTCACCTGCCACACGGTACATGCTGCTTTCCGTGCAATAAACTGGGAAGCCCCCGCTCGGCTGCTGGACTCTGCCTGCGGGGAGAGGGGTCGTTTGCTTGTTCTTTGGGGGGTTTTTGTGGGGGAGGGTTGTTAGAGCATGTGTGTTAGGTGGTGGGTATAGTAGGCTAGGGGAGGCTAAGCCTCCCCCGGTGCAGCTGCCACATCCCCCCCCACCCCCCGGACTCCTGGGCCGTGATGGTCCTGCCTGCGCTCTGCCTCTTCCCATCCCTGCTCTGCCCTTACCCGAGGCCCCCGCCACTCAACGCTGCCCAGTGAGACCCTCCTCGCTCCTGTCCTCCCCTCCCCCAGGAGCCCCCCCGCCTGCCGCTCACCGTGTCCCTGTGGGCGGTGGGGGCCTCGCAGGGATGGGGGTGGAGGAGAGGAGAGATGCGGTGAGTGGCAGCAGGGGGGCCAGTTGGGGAGGGACCCAAGTGGGGCGGGGCCTGGGGTGGAGCGGGAGGGGGTGTGGGGGGGGGCCGAGGGCGGAAGAGGCAGGACAGGGAATTAGCCTCCCCCAGGGGAAGCTTCACCCCCTGCCCATGTGTGTTGGGTGTCTCTGGCTCTCACACTTCCTCTGGAAACGTCCTCGCAAAACTCCCCAGGTCGCGTTGCAGTCGGCTCAAAGCCCCTGCTCTCCCCGGGTTAGCCCCAGCCCCCTTGCTCCCCCAGGGAGTAGGGATCGAAGGTGGCAGGCTGGAGCCTTGTTGGCAATCCCTCGGCCATGTCCTACAGAGTCCTACACTTACTGCATCCGCCGAGGAAAGAGCCTGGGCCCATGGCGGACCGTGCAATGGAGACGCCGGCTGTGGTTAAAACAGCACCCGACGTAGGGCGGCCTTAGGAATGGGATGGTGGCTAACACAGAGCAGAGGTGGGCAAACCACGGCCCGCGGGACCGTCCTGCCTGGCCCTTGAGCCCCCGGCCCTGCAGCCTCAGCGCGGCGGGAGGGGGCTGCACGGCGGGGGTAGGGGGCAGGGAGGGAGGCTCCCCTGCAGCCTCTGGGGAGCAGGCAGGCGGCGGGAGCGCGGTGAACGCGGGCAGAGGACTCGGGAGGAGCAGGGGCGGCCGCGCAGCCGGCCGGAGAGAAGCGGTGCTTTGGAGGGGGAACGGCCGCGTCTCTCCGGCTGCGCGGCCGCCCCTTCCCCTCCCGAGTCCTCCGCCCGTGGTCGCAGGGCTGCGTTCTGAAAGGGGCTTTGGGTGGGGGGGGTCCCAGGGGGCCTGTCAGGGGGTGGGGGTGTGGATAGGGGGCGGGGCAGTCAGGGAGCAGGGGGGTTGGATGGGGGTAGGGTCCCGGGGGGGGGGCGTTTAGGGGCAGGGGACCCCAGGAGGGGGCGGTCAGGGGACAAGGAGGAGGGGGGCTTGGATGGGTCGGGAGTTCTGAGGGGGTCAGTCAGGGGCGGGAAGTGGGAGGGGGCAGATAGGGTTAGGGGTTGGGGAGGCACAGCCTTCCCTCCCCGGCCCTCCATACAGTTTCGCAACCCCGATATGGGCCTCGGGCCAAAAAGTTTGCCCACCCCGACATAGAGTCTAGCCTAAAGCCCTTCCACATATCACTGGGGCAGCCTTACCTGGATACTGTGTGCAGTACTGGGCACTCCATTGCCAAAGCCTATTGCAGAATTAGTGGGGTTCAGAGAAGGCTGCTGAGAATGATTAGGGGCCTGGAAAACCTTTTGTAGGAGGAGAGAAAGAATATTACAGAGAAAGGAGCTCGGGAGCCTCTGTTCTCCTTGTCCCATCATAGTACATGAACAAGGGGACATATTCAAAAGTGATTCAAGGAAATACTTTTCACACTATATGTAATTAGCCTTTGGAACTCACTGCCACAATAAGTCATTGAGGCCAAGAACTTAACAAGACTCAAATAGGGGTGGGCCATGTACATGGATACAAGACTATCCAGAGTTAATGTACCAAAAAGGGTTTTGGAAGGGAAAAAGCCTCATGCTTCAGACTTTAAATCAACAGAATGAGACCTATTGTGGAGGGCAGATTAACCCCTGGCTGCTAACTGTGGGATTCTTGAACCTTCCTCTGAAGTGTCCGCTGTTGGTGACTGTCAGAGATGGGCACGGAGGTAGATGGGCCACAGGGCTGAGACCTTATGTTCTTAGGGCAGGATTTAGAACCCAGGGGCACAGCACAGACCTCATCCATTGGAGCTAAAGGAGCAATAACTAGTCATTTCCAGTGCTTCACCACCCTCCTAGTGAAAAAGTTTTTCCTAATATCCAACCTAAACCTCCCCCACTGCAATTTGTGACCATTACTCCTTGTTCTGTCAACAATGTCTTGTTCACATCTTTCCCCTGCCAAAGAATAGCTGCTTAAGCCGGTGATAGCCCATTTACAGTGGCTGCCAGTGTGTCTTTGTCTCTGCAAACTGTTTGGGGCCTGCTTTTCTAACTTGGAATATGTTAAAGCAAAGTTATACAGTAAAATCTCATAACTTTGCTTACAATGTTGGTACCCACAATTTACCAGGACAAGAATGTTCAGCAGGTTATGAGTTTTCAAATGACGCCTCACAAGACATACTTTGTATAAAAGTTGTCAGAATTCCGTACAAGTGGTGAACGTAATGGCATAGAAAAGGAGTACTTGTGGCACCTGTCTTTTTGCAAATACAGACTAACACGGCTGCTACTGTGAACCCTGTCATACTGGTATAGACTGTCACACCTGCTTTGAACTGTGCATAGCAGTTTGATGAGAAATTAATAGGTCCAGGAAGAAGAAGAAGGGTTCAAAACTGCTCCCTCTTTGGACCCCTCCTAGAAGAAATCTCAAATGCCCATGGACCTGCCCTTCAGCCACAATGCTGCCCCCTCAAGGGCTGACCCCTGGAATATCGGTTAGACACAGGAGTGTTTGTCTCTTGGGCATCTCCCTGTGTGGCGGGAGGGATAGCGCAGTGGTTTGAGCATTGGCCTGCTAAACCCAGGGTTGTGAGTTCAATCCTTGAGGGGGCCATTTAGGGATCTGGGGCAAAAATTGGGGATTGGTCCTGCTTTGAGCAGGGGGTTGGATTAGATGACCTGCTGAGGTCCCTTCCAACCCTGATATTCTATGATCACCGCACACTTGTATACTCATCTATGCACTGCACACACCCCATAACCCCTCACTGCATGCCCCTACATCCCCCACTATATATCCCACTGCACATACCCACACCCCCACTATACTCCCCACACTTTGCTCATCTACCCACCACCCATGACACCCCCTGGTTATACTCCTTCTGAACTCATCTATACACTGCCTACTGCACACACCCCACTTTCCCCCCCACCCTGACAATACCCCCCCACTGCACACTCCTACACCCCCCCACTGAAATCACCCACACACCCCACTATGCCCTTCACAATGCGCTCATCTAAATGTTGCCCACGGCACACAGCACCTACATACATCTAGCTACACACACACCTCATTGCACATCCTCCCCACTGCACATCTACCTTACTGCCCCCCTCCCCCGACGGCACACATAGAATCATAGAAGATTAGGGTTGGAAGAGACCTCAGGAGGTCATCTAGTCCAACCCCCTGCTCAAAGCAGAACCAACCCCAAATAAATCATGCCATCCAGGGCTTTACCAAGCCGGGCCTTAAAAACCTCTAAGGATGGAGATTCCACCACCTCCCTAGGTAACCCATTCCAGTGCTTCACCACCCTCCTAATGAAATAGTGTTTCCTAATATCCAACCTAAACCTCCCCCACTTTGCTAAAGTCAAGATATATCACATCCACTGCTTTCCCCGTATCCACAGAGCCAGTTATCTCATCATAGAAGGCAATCAGGTTGGTCAGGCATGTCTTGCCCTTGGTGAATCCATGTTGACTGTTCCTGATCACCTGATCACCTTCCTCTCCTCCAAATGCTTCAAAATGGATTCCTTGAGGACATGCTCCATGATTTTTCCAGGGACTGAGGTGAGGCTGACTGGCCTGTAGTTCCCAGGATCCTCCTTCTTCCCTTTTTTAATGATGGGCACTACATTAGCCTTTTTCCAGTTGTCCAGGACCTCCCCCGATCGCCATGAGTTTTCAAAGATAATGGCCAATGGCTCTGCAATCACATCCACCAACTTCTTTAGCTCTCTCGGATGCAGCGCATCCGGACTCATGGACTTGTGCTCATCCAGCTTTTCTAAATAGTCCCGAACCACTTCTTTCTCCACAGAGGGCTGGTCACCTCCTCCCCATGCTGTGCTGCCCAGTGCAGCAGTCTGGGAGCTGACCTTGTTTGTGAAGACAGAGGCAAAAAAAGCATTGAGTACATTAGCTTTTTCCACATCCTCTGTCACTAGGTTGCCTCCCTCATTCAGTAAGGGGCCCACACTTTCCTTGACTTTCTTCTTGTTGCTAACATACCTGTAGAAACCCTTCTTGTTACCCTTCACATCCCTTGCTAATTGCAACTCCAATTGTGTGTTGGCCTTCCTGATTACATCCCTGCATGCCTGAGCGATATTTTTATACTCCTCCCTAGTCATCTGTCCGAGTTTCCACTTCTTGTAAGCTTCCTTTTTGAGTTTAAGCTCACTCAAGATTTCTCTGTTAAGCCAAGCTGGTCGCCTGCCATATTTGTTATTCTTTCTGCACATCAGGATGGTTTGTTCCTGCGCCCTCAATAAGGCTTCTTTAAAGTACAGCCATCTCTCCTGGACTCCTTTCCCCCTCATGTTATTCTCCCAGGGGTTCCTGCCCATCAGTTCCCTGAGGGAGTCAAAGTCTGCTTTTCTGAAGTCCAGGGTCTGTATTCTGCTGCTCTCCTTTCTTCCCTGTGTCAGGATCCTGAACTCGACCAACTCATGGTCACTGCCTGCCAGGTTGCCACCCACTTCTGCTTCTCCTCATCCCACACCCACATCCTCCCCACTACACACACCTACACCACTGCACACCTACATACCTCCATCTGCATAAACACCCCACAGCACCTGCCTCACACACCTACACACACACACACTCACTGCATCCACCCAAGCACCCCACTGCATCCATCTCACTGCAGACACTCATGCTGCATGCCCCCCCACTGCATCCACCCCACTGCACATCCCCACCCACACACCTGCATACACTTATCCACACTGCCCCAACACATTCCACTGCACACACCTACGTACTCCTATCTGCACACACCCCCATTGCACCTACCCCACTGCACACACATGCACACACCTAGCCACCCCCCACTGCACGCACAACTACTGTGCACACATCACAGTGTACAGACACACACGCAGTACCTGAACATGGTACATGCAGAGATACACACACGCGTGCCAAAGTTCATCACACACACTGTACACGTCGGTGCACCCTCCCCCCCCACAAACCACTCGCACCGCACTATGCGTGTGCACACAGGCCAAGCAGAGAGACACACACAGACAGACTGCACAGATACACACGCGTCACACTGAGACGCTCCTTGCCATACACACTGGGGTTCCTGTACACACCCAGAGACACACACATGCTGTTCACACCTCCCCCCGCCCCCATGCATAACCACACCTGCTAGAGCAAGATTTTCCAAGGGAGCCATTTGCCACTGAAAAATGCGGATTTGGCAGAACCGAACCTTTCTGTGGGAACCTGTCGATTCGGGTGGAATTCTTGAGGGGAGGCAGACAGGCAGGCGGGCAGGACCGGCCCCCCACAGCCTCCTCAGCCCGCCAGGCAGGGCTGTTAGGCGCCAGGACCCACACAGTGTCTCGGCCCCTTGGCTGTGGTCTGGCGAGCTGCCAAGGAGCCGGGGTAGGTGGGCCCGGAAATGTTCCACAAATTCCATTTTGGTTCTTCTGAAACAGAATTTATTTTGGCAATTGCCCCCCACCCCCCATGGAAGACTTTTTTTCAGAAATGCAACATTTTCTCTGGGCAGGAAATGCCAGTTCTTGTGCATCTCCACCCCCCCCCCCCACACACACACACATGCGCGCACACACACATGGGCACGTGCCCCTCATGGACACACACAGCCAGATCCTGTTCCCACTCCTGCTGGCCAATGCTTTTAATAGCAACATCTGGGGGGCAAATCTCAGCCCTCACTGTAGGCCTACAAGGACAGACCGCTCCAAGTGTACCCAGGCCTGACTGCTAGCAGGTCCAGCGTGGTTTGCAGCCAAACGGTCAAAGACATCTGAGGCCCCAGTGAGCCCTGCCCCACAGCCCCTTTGCAGTGCTCTCTTGGCACCCAGGGGCCGTGACGCTGACTCAGCTTGTATTCTTGTCAGCAAGTTAAGGAAGTATGGGCTGGATGAATGCACTACAAGGTGGGTAGAAAGCTGGCTAGATTGTCGGGCTCAACGGGTAGTGATCAATGGCTCCATATCTAGTTGGCAGCCGGTATCAAGTGGAGTACCCCAAGGGTCGGTCCTGGGGCCGGTTTTGTTCAATATCTTCATAAATGATCTGGAGGATGGTGTGGATTGCACTCTCAGCAAATTTGCGGATGATACTAAACTGGGAGGAGTGGTAGATACGCTGGAGGGGAGGGATAGGATACAGAAAGACCTAGACAAATTGGAGGATTGGGCCAAAAGAAATCTGATGAGGTTCAATAAGGATAAGTGCAGGGTCCTGCACTTAGGACGGAAGAACCCAATGCACAGCTACAGACTAGGGACCGAATGGCTAGGCAGCAGTTCTGTGGAAAAGGACCTAGGGGTGACAGTGGACGAGAAGCTGGATATGAGTCAGCAGTGTGCCCTTGTTGCCAAGAAGGCCAATGGCATTTTGGGATGTATAAGTAGGGGCATAGCGAGCAGATCGAGGGACGTGATCGTTCCCCTCTATTCGACATTGGTGAGGCCTCATCTGGAGTACTGTGTCCAGTTTTGGGCCCCACACTACAAGAAGGATGTGGATAAATTGGAGAGAGTCCAGCGAAGGGCAACAAAAATGATTAGGGGACTGGAACACATGACTTATGAGGAGAGGCTGAGGGAGCTGGGATTGTTTAGCCTGCAGAAGAGAAGAATGAGGGGGGATTTGATAGCTGCTTTCAACTACCTGAAAGGGGGTTCCAAAGAGGATGGCTCTAGACTGTTCTCAATGGTATCAGATGACAGAACGAGGAGTAATGGTCTCAAGTTGCAGTGGGGGAGGTTTAGATTGGATATTAGGAAAAACTTTTTCACTAAGAGGGTGGTGAAACACTGGAATGCGTTACCTAGGGAGGTGGTAGAATCTCCTTCCTTAGAGGTTTTTAAGGTCAGGCTTGACAAAGCCCTGGCTGGGATGATTTAACTGGGAATTGGTCCTGCTTCGAGCAGGGGGTTGGACTAGATGACCTTCTGGGGTCCCTTCCAACCCTGATATTCTATGATTCTATGATTCTATGATTCTTGGCAGATCCGATTCCCCACATGCCCACTTGCCAGCCCCAGCTTAGGGGATATAGCTGGAGCGCCTCTGTACTCAGGCTCTTCCTGCGGAGCCCCCCCGTTGAAGCCATAAGCAGCCAAGTGTAGGTTAGAGCTACCCTGAGGTTGCTCTATTTTATGCCAGTGGTGGAATTGGCTCCCAGAAACCCCCAGAATCAGGGACCCACAAAGGCAGCAGAAAGCCACTTTTGTTCCTCCCTCACTTGTGGTGAGTGACCCCCTCACTGCTTGCTGGGGGGGGGTTACCAGCTGGCTGGTGTTTGACCAGTCTGGCTGATGTTTTTATGGCTTTGCCAGTTGTCAGTTATCAGAAAAATAATGTAATCTGTGAGGTTTTTTTACGTGGACCTAAAAACTTGCTTTATTATCACACTACATGGGGCTGGCGAATGGTAAAAGTGTCTGTGGCCAGCTAAAGATGCTGCAGTGTTCCTGCTGCCACAGTTCAAGTAAGAAAATGATGTTATCAATCGTATCTACGTGTGGTCTCTCTCTAGCTACTAGAAGAGGCTGTTGAACGGGGAGGGGTGCAGCATTGCCTTGTGGTTGGGGAGCTGGATTTGTGGTGGGCTTGCTCTGTTGCCGGGGGCGGGGGGGTTGCATTTCAAAGGTGGGTGTTTACAATGCCAGCACGCAAGGATCAGGCTGCGGGGGGTTTATCTGAGCTGGGCCCTGTCTGTGGCAGCGGATGGTGTCACTGCGATTGAGCCCGTGGAGTTGCCCAGGGCTTCTCTCAGCGCCTCCCGGGTCGTTCCCGGACAAAGCAAGGGCCTGTGGGGACAGCAATTGCCAAAGTCTAGCGGCCTGCTTGCTGGGCGAATCAGCCAATCCCAGCTTCCTCTGCAGCCTATTCGGTGATGCCCTGGTGGGCGGAGTCTCCATGGAGCCAATCAGAACTCCAGCTCTCCCACGCCTCCATGGAACCAATCAGAACTGCGGCTCTCCCACCTGCCAGCTTTGGTGGGTGGAGCCTCTGTGGAACCAATCAGACCTGCGGCTCTCCCACCCCCAAGTTTTGCTCCCGCCATGTTAATTACTCTCAGTGCATCACATCTGGTGCTGAGTCTTGTGGTTTTTTTCCCCCCGGTTTCCATCTGGCCTGTCAAGGCCTGTTCCTGCCCTTGCTCAGGCCATGGCTACACTGACACGTTTGCTGGTTCAGTCAGCTCACTTAGGGCTCTGATAATTTTATAGGGAGAGCAGCAGGGATAGCTCAGTGGTTTGAGCATTGGCCTGCTAAACCCACGGGTGTGAGTTCAATCCTTGAGGAAGCCATTTAGGGATCTGGGCAAAAATTGGGGATTGGTCCTGCTTTGAGCAGGGGGTTGGACTAGATACCTCCTGAGGGCCCTTCCAACCCTGAGATTCTATGATATTTTTATATTGGCAAAAGCCTTAGTGTAGAGGCAATTTCACGGCAGCAAAAAAGTGCTTTTGCTGGCACAATAACTACTCCTACAACCAACCCAGGCTCCAGTTTAGCTCACCTGGGAAATAAGCTAGACCAGCAAAAGCACTCTTCTTCCAGCGTGCGCTGCAGCTGCACTAAGAGGGTTTGTGTGTGGAGCTCTGCTGGCAAAGCTTGTCCAGTGTAGACTAGACCGCAGCACACGAAGCTCCCACTGACGCCCATGTTGGGGACTTGCAGGAGCGGACTCCAAGGGCCAGATTTGCATGAGCTCCGGCCCCTTAACTGGGGCAGATTCCAATGTGCACCTGGCAGGCTGAGCGCTCCTGAAAATCTGGCCTTAAAGGACTCCTAGACACAATGGAGCCCAGGCCCCGGGAACAAGCCTCTTTCTGCCACCTGGCTACATTGTGTCTGGGCCCTGTTCTGCACTGGATTCGGGGATTGGGAAAGTGTTGCTGGGTTTTCCGCAACCAACTTTAATGGGCATCACTCAGCCAAGGGCCTGGAGCGCTGCCTGGAAGGATTGGGGGCGGGTGTGGGGGGAGTTACTGTTTTTCATGGTACCAGGCAGCCTATGTCTCCAGCATGTTTGCCATGCGGACGTGGAAGTCTGCTGCTCTAACAGCACCGACATCTGCTGGCATGGCCTGGACACTGGCACCATGTGGGCGCTGTGCCTGCCAGCCTCCTCGCTCTCTACCATCAACTGGTGGTTAGATTTAGGCCCTAAAGTCAAGGCATTTTGTACAGTCTCCCGCCACCCCCCTTATCCTCCAGAATCTCAGATTTCATCACAAAACCAGCGCTGTGTTTCCAGTTCTTCCCGGCGTAAACCCAGTGCAGCACTGGCTGGCTGAGCCTGTGGCAAGCCCGGCTGAAATATCAGCTCTGCGCGATGTCTTCTCAACAGGATGTTCACTCTAAACATGATGATTACGGCGGTGTAATGGGCAGCACTATTAACTGGTTCATTGTTAGCAAAAAGAGTCCGATAATGTCCTTGGAGTCTATTTGGGACCTCGCTCGTATCTGCCGTCCAGTGGTGCACTAAGCAGTGTGAGGAACATCGGTCACCTGTTTGGTCTCTGCTCGTCCCAAGGAGAGCGGTGTGTTTGGGATTTGTTTATACCACAGACATCACCCTCACATGCTGCTCTGTCAGACAAGGAAGGTCCAAGACATATGGCCTGCAGAAGGAGCAGACGGTAGAGAGATTTGGGATGGGCCTTGGTTCTGGGGCGTGGGGGCGTCAATCCACAGTACTAGGCCATTTTACAAACATGAGTGAAGCTAGCTGGAAGATGGGCATCGCCCCACGTTACAGCTGGGGCTGGACAGAGCGGGGCTGGACAGACCAAGGACTCTGGAGGAAACCTTTCCTTAGAGGCCGTGGGGCTGACTCTGACTTGCCGTCAGTGAGGAGTCTCAGTTTGACTCCTGATGCACCAGCGTCTCACCGCAGCCACCAGCGAGGGCTGCCAACTTTCTGATTGCAGAAAACCGAACACCCTTCCCCAAGGCTCCACCTCTTCCCTGAGGCCCCGCCCCTCCCTCCCCCTCCTTCCGTCGGCTCTCCCCCACCCTCGCTCACTTGCTCCTTTTTACTGGGCAGGGGGTTGGGGTGTGTGCGGGGGGGTGAGGGGTGCAGGCTCTGGGGTAGGGCCAGGGATGAGGGGTTTGGGGTGCAGGAGAGGGCTCTGGGCTGAGGGGATCGGAGTGTGGGAAGGGGTGCAGGCTCTGGGAGGGAGTGCAGGAGGGGGCTCAGAGCTGGGGCAGGGGGTTGGGGTGCAGGAGGGGGTACCTCAGGCAGCTCCTGGCAGTGGCTGGCATGTCCCTGTGGCCCCCAGGTGCAGGTGACCCCTAGGTGCACGGTTCCTGGCCCGTGGGAGCTGCGGAGCCAGCACTCAAGGCAGGGGCAACGTCTGGAGCCTCCCTGCCCACCCCTGTGCCTAGGGGCTGCAGGGACATACCAGCTGCTTCCGGAAGCTGCGTGGAGCCAGAGCAGACAGGGAGCCTGCCTTAGCCCCTCTGGACCGCTGACCGGACTTTCAATGGCTCGAAAACCGGACACCTGGCACCCCTAGCCACCAGCACCCTGTGCAGTAACTGGCCCTGGAACGGGGAGGAGCCCAGGGCACAATCTGTCTCGTGCCGTGATCCCACGCCAGAGGGCAGGGCAGGCCGTGAGCTGCCGCCCATACCAGCCCCACCGGCCCTGGCCCAGACTCACGAGACCAGAAGCCACCGTGCGCTCCAGGGCAGCGTCTGGCCTGCACGGGGCTGGGAAATGGTACCAATGGGGCCAGCAGGCTCACTTCTCTGCCCCACTGCCTGCCCCCCAGCCTGGGCTCACGCGGGGAGCTGGCAATGCAAATGCAAGCGGCTCTCCCGGGGAGATCCTGCCCACTGGGCCGGCGGGGGGCAAGTGATTCTGCTGAGGTTTTGGAACAAGGTGGGAACTAGCCCCCAATCCTGGGCCTCACCACCTCCTGCAGGCAGCAGCCCTGAACCTGTGGCCAGCCTGGGTCGCTGAGCCCCAGCACGCCTGGCAGCCTCTGGGCCTGGCCCCATCGCTAAGCCGCACCGGAGTGGCGGGCAGGCTCCAGTGGGGACCGGCCCAGAGGAAGCGCTTTGCTGCTGGCTGTGCAGCACTTGCTGCTCCCTGGTCTCGCTGAGTCTCGCCGGGGCCGTAGGCCGGGAGCAGGACTCAGCAATGGAGAGGCCTGGCCGGAGCGGGAGGGGGCGGCCCCCTGACTGACAGAGCCCTGGCACCCGCCCCAGCCAGCAGCTGCGGGAGGCTGGCCAAGGCAGAGGCAGGGCCTGTGCCCAGGGCAGGGAGCAGCACGAGGGAACCCCCACAGCCATTCGTCTCCCCCGCCCGCCCCCCGCTGCCGCCTGGCTCAAGCCGCGGGGGCGGGAAGCAGCTGCTACAGGGTTCCGTTGTTAATGGACACGGCCCAGAAGCGAGAGGGGCGCTGGGAAATGCTCCCCCCCAGCAAGGAGTGGGGTGGAAAGAGGAAGCTCATTTACTTCTTGGCGCTGGCAAGCAGACGTGCGGCTGGCTGGCCCACAGATCCGAACGGCGCAGGGTCCTCCACATTTTCCAGCTGGGGAAACTGAGGCGGGCGACTGACTCGCTTGTGGCCTTATAAGGATTCGACATCACAGCTGGGATCTGACACCAGGGGCTGCTGGAGCACTGGAGTCCCCACAGCAGGTGCTTCCCCACTGTCCCACCCTGTGACCCCCGCCCCCCAAATCCTCTGCCGCACTTCCACAGCGAGGGGCTGGGGCTGGCAGGATGGGTGAGGGGCTGCGGCTTGGAGGTGCCCAGACGCCCTGCAGCGGCAGTCCAGAGCCAAGGGGGCAGGGCAGGGGGGCTCCCCATTGTCCAGGCAGCTGCTGGTGACCCCCAGTGGGTCTCTCATGCTACAGCGGGTCAGCCTGGGTTCGGATGGGGCGAGCTGGCCGGTGGGTGGGTGGGGACAGCTCTAACCTGGGGGAGGTTGAGGGTGTGGGTCTTCCCCACGGGACCCCATGCAGACGCTGGGCTCCCTACCCGCCCAGCGGGGCTCTGTCCCTCAGTGGAAACGGGGGCTCAAAAGCCCAAGCACCAGGCGCAGGTGGCGGCTTGCAGGGAGCCAGCCTGGCTGGAGCTGCTCCTGGCACTGTGGGGCCCAGGAGGGCACAGCAAGGGCATTGCCACCCACTCCCACACCCATTCCCCAGACTGGCCAGGGGCCAGTCCGCAGCACTGCCAGCCATGACAGCCGTTTCCCTCCTCCCCCCGCCATGCTACCCTCTCATCTGCTCCAGCCCTGGCCTGGGGGGGAGCTCAGTCTCCATGCCCTTCCAGCCCTGAGCCTCTGCTGAGGCTGCCAGCTCTGGGCAGCTGTCGAACAGTTCGCCTGGAGGAACTGGGACCGAAACCCCCCAACAGTGCTGGGAACCTTCCCAAGCTGGGTCAGCAGCCAGCCCCAGCCCTGGCCAGCCCCCTGGCAGGGAAAGGCCCCCCAGGGCCTGGGGGTCAGGCTCCAGGGAGGGGCTGGGCCAAGCTGCCCTGCTGGCTGGCTCCCAGGAGGATCCTGACCGAGGGCAGGGAGCTGGGCAAGGCGCATGGTAAATGGCTCCCCGCTAAAGAGGAGGAGGCCGAGGGGCCCTGCCCTGGCCCTGGGGGCACAGAGAGCGACCTGCACTGACTGTGCGGGGGCGGGGGGGGGTGCTACCTGTTCCATGGCAACAGCTCTTACAATTCCACACACCCCCTTGGACCATCCACGGCCAGTTTGACAGTGGGCGGGGGCTGTAGGCCAGCACCCAGCGCCCCTCACAGACCCCAGCATCAAGGGCACGTCCTCACAGGACACCCCCGAGTCTACCTCCAGCCCCTCCCCTGGGACAGCACCCCCAGCCATCAGCCAGGGCAGCGCAGCCACGAGCCGCCCCCCCCCCCCCATGCATGGCGGTAGCCGCTGGGTTCTGCTCAGAGGTCCCCGGGGCGTTTCCAAAGGGCTGAGGGCTGCAGCCTCCACGGCCTTTTCACGGGGGCTGGGCACAAAATGAACATTTCACTCTCTGGAACTACAGTGACACCTCCCCCCACCACCTGGTCATCAGCGGGGCCAGGATCTTGTGTGCTACAGCACAGACTTCTGCCTCTCACGCAAACACAGAAACTGGTAGCAGTAGAAGGCTGTTATCCTCATGTGGACCAGCCCCCAAAGGGGATGAAGAGACACTGCCAGTGGGTTCCACAGGGAGCTGCTGGTGTCCGGCGTGAGTCCTGTTCCAGGCTGCGGAGGGGAGTGTGTCCTAGGACCTGCAGCCCCCCTGCCCTGCTACCCCAGCTTCTGCCACTGTCCCCTCCCCTGCTGTTATCCCCACCAGCTCCTGCCTGTCCCTCCCCCGTCCTATTCCTGGCTTGTCCAACCGCTGTCCTTCCCATGTCTCCCCAATCCCACCGCATCCCACCCTGGCTCCTGCCCCGCAGACTCTTATCCCCCTGCCTTGTCCCCTCTCCCTTTGAGTCAAGCTGCTTCTGCCTTCTCCTCCACGTTGCCTGGGCCCAGCAGGGGAGCTCTGAGCGCACAGGAGGGACAAGCTCCCTGCTCTCAGTTCCCGGCTCAGTGCCAGAGCGATCCCCAGCAGCTGGGACCAGCAATTCCCAGGAGAGTCCAGCTCAGCCCCTGCAGCCTCGGACTGGAGCATGCTCAGTGCAGACAGAACCTGCGGAGACTTTAGCTGCCAAACTAACAAGTCTCTACTTGGCCAAACTGGGGTAAATTTTTGTGGGAGAAGCCATGGCTCATGTCTGGCACCAGGCGACCCCTGCCAAGTTCCAAGTCCCAGCTCCAAAGCACCGGGGTGTGAGAGCTTCTCCACCACAGCTATAAGAATTTGTTATTTTAACGTGGGCAAAACAGATTGTCGCCTAATCTCGTTCTCTCGACTGGTTGAACCATTTCAACAGAAACAGAGGCAGCCAGAGCCCGGAAGGGAAACCTCGGTTACAGCCCGGCAAAGTGAAGAGCAATTGAGGATGGGGGCTTCTGCGAGAACGCGTGAAGCAGCCGTCATTGGAAGGGGTGCTTCCCGCATGATCTGTGACCACGGCCCTTAGATGGCTCCCACCACCCTTTACGTGTCTTTATCCTCACAACACGGCCTGGGGGGAGGGAGGGCAGTGCCGTTACCCCACTGTACAGGGGAGGGAGGCACAGAGAGACCAAGGCCCAGCTGCTCACAGGCACTGAGAGGCCATGCTCCCCCTGAACTCAGCGGGAGTTAGGCACCTAAATACCTGTGAGGATCTGGCCCTAGGTGACGTACCAGGTCACATGGGGAAAGCTCATGCTCAAATAAATTGGTTAGTCTCTAAGGTGCCACAAGTCCTCCTTTCCTTGTGGCAGTGCAGTGACTCGAACCCAGATCTCCTAGGCTAGCCCCCGCAGCCCTGCCCCACCCGCTCGCTCCATGGGGAATGGCCTCTCGGCTGGGGACCAGTTTCCCTCGCAGGCTGGCTGTCGTGCTTCAGCTCGCTGCACCACCCGCCCTACGACTAACGAGAGGAACAGACGGCGGAAAAACTGTTCTTCTTTAATGGGGGTGTTCCATTTGCTGCCACTGTCATGCTGCAGATCACCTGAGCAGGCGTGAGTGGGGAGAGACAGAGGAGCCTGCTGGCAGGCCTCCCACGAGAGTCCCCCGGTCCTCCCACAAGTGAAATGGTGTCTCAGAGGAGAACGTGCTGGGCCAGACCCAGGCTGGGGTCCCCCCGATCAAGCTGATGGCTCCAAGCTTGCTGAGGAAGTGCTGAATCCGATCTCTCCTTGCCACACTTCTGGACTGGTTTGTCCTTCAGAGGAGCTGTCCCTGGCACCTGGGGGACAGCCCGCTGCTCCCCCAGAGAGAGAGTGCTGACTGGCTTGTTCTCCTTTCCCAGCTCCTGGGAGTAGCATCACTTTAGTCACCCATTGCGGAGCTGCGGGTCTGCTGGGTGCTGAGTCCCGACGGCTGAGCTGCAGGCTCCAGCCTGGCGGCGTGTTCCTGCCGCGACCGGGGTTTCTGCTCAGTGCTGCACATTCAGACAGAGAACAATCACCTCTTCCTGCGCTGGAAACGCCGCAGCAGCCACTGGACGACGAAGGGCCAGGCGAGGAGGAACAGAAGGGTGCGAGCTGAGACCTCCAGCGGCCAGCGGGACGGCTTCTGCAGAGAGGAGACAAGCACAGGGAGGTGGGGAGGGGTTAGCGACCCTGAGGCTTCCTGGGTGCTCCGCAATGGGTGACTAAAGTGATGCTACTCTCAGGAGCTGGGGAAGGAGAACAAGCCAGCCAGCACTCTCTGGGCTGTTCACAGATGCTGGGCCCAGGTGTGACACAGAGCGCAGGGGCTCGGAGCGAGGCCCCTGCTACTGCTGCACTTTGCTTCTCGGCTTTATTAGCGTCTCCAGCTCAGTGACCCTCGGACCCCTCCCCAAGAGACAGCGTCACCATCTCCCTTTGGGAGAGCCTGAGAACCAGCAGTAGGGCCCCAGTTTTCGGTGTATTGTCACCGTAGTTACTAGCGAGCGTCTCAGACGACGGTATCCTCACGACTCCCTCTGGAGAGGGGAGTATGGGGGAGGAGGCTCACCCCATCTCACAGAGGCTGTGACGAAGTGGGACTGTTCTTAATGTTTCTTCTGAATAGTGTGGGGGTGCCTCAGTTTCCCCTAGGCAGTTCTCAAATCTCTAGGGGGTGGGATAAGGGTGTATGATCGTTGCAGAGCCCTAGAGGGCAGGTGTGTGCAGGGGTCTGGACACAGAGAATGGCCGACACCCTGTTTCCTGGCCACTGATGGCCTGGGCCCTTCCCCCCTGCAAGGTGAGAGCTAAAGGGTTGGAGAACAAAAGAATCCGGTGACCTCCTGGCCCGGGAAAAGGATAAAGCCCAGAGGAGGGGGGGGCTGGGGAGAGTTTCAGTTTGGGGCTGGCTGGAGACATGGAGTGAAGGGCAGACGTGGTTGTCTAGCTCACTGCCCCCCAAAATGGACCCAGCTGAGGGGTCCTGTTCTCTACACCTACAAGCTCTGTGTTAGACCATGTTCCTGTCGTCTAATAAACCTCTGTTTTACTGGTTGGCTGAGAGTCACGTCTGACTGCGAAGTTGGGGTGCAGGCCCCTCTGGCTTCCCCAAGACCCCGCCTGAGCGGACTCGCTGGGGGAAGTGCACGGAGGGGCAGAGGATGCTGAATGCTCCGAGGTCAGATCCAGGAAAGTAGAAGCTGTGTGAGCTGTGTGTCCTGCAGACAGGCTGCTCACAGAAAGGAGACTTCCCCAGAGTCCTGCCTGGCTTCGTGGGGAGCAGGTCAGAGCATCGCCCAGGGACCCCATGACAACTGGTGGCAGCGGTGGGATGTACTGCACCCCATGGATGGCACTTCCCGCAGTAAGTGACTGGGGAGCAGTAAAACGAAGGGGGATTGACGGGGACCAGGCGTGCTGAAGATTCAGAGAGAGACGGTTTCAGGGGGCGGTTAACCCCTGGGAGTGTGTGACCAGAGAGAAGGACTTTTGCAGTAACAGGGTTCCCCTGGGGATTGCAGTGAGCGGTCCCAGGCGCGGAGGAGTCTGCAGCTCGACCCTGGCAAAGAGGTGGTGACCTCGAAAAGGGCTGGCACACTAGGGGTTCTCCCTGGAAACCGTGGGGAGCTGAGAACACACGGGCCTGTGAGTCCACAACAACTTCGGAGGAGCGGAGTGATGGCCTGTCACCGTCTCCTTAAGAAGGACATTGTAACCCTGTGCAGAAAGAGAGGGTTGAGCGTTGGAAAGTTCACCAAAGCAGAGTTAATCGTGCAGCTGGAGGAGGATGACCGCTCGAAGGAACAGATTCCTGACCCCAACTGGGGCTATAGCAGGATCTGGGAGCAGCTGGAGTGGGAGCCAGGCATTGCCAAGACTCCTGTCCCCGACCAGACGAGGGTCTTCACGATCGGGTTCCCCATCCGGGGATCGGAGACGGACGGGATTGGAGCTGAGTCTGAGAGAGCAAGAGGACTGTGAGAGACAGCGAGAGCCCGAGAAAGAGCTGCAGAAGCAGCAGCAGCATGAACTGGCGGTGGGGGAGTGGAGAGGCCTAGGGGACCTCCCAGGGGTGAGTGGGGATAGACCCCGGGGGGCCAGTTCCGCAGGGTACCTCGAGACTAAATTGCTACCCCAGGTTAAGGGGGGGGGGGATGTGGATGCCCACCTGACTACCTTTGAGCAGGCTGGAGATCTGAACCAGGGGGACCCTGCGGAAAAGCCCCGGTGTCTAGCTCCCTTGCTGGGTCCCAAGGCCATAGACTCCATCAGCCAGATGGGTGGGGAGGTGGACAGGCTCCCACGCCTGACCCCAACCTATATGTCTGTGTGGAGTTTCCTGGGGCCAGGCCCCTCGGACCCCCAGTGGGAGCGGAAGGTGATGGTCAATGGGGAGACATTCCTGGGGTGGCGAGATCCTGGGACAGAGAGAACTGGTGTCAGGCCCTGGGTGGTGCAGGCTTAGAGGCTGTGTGAGCTGGGTGAGGGTCCCAGGGATGAAGCCCCTTGCCCTGCCTATGGCCCAGATCCCTGTGCAGACCCAGGAGGGGTCGGGCTGGTTGGCCGTTGGGGTCCTCCAGGACACCAGCTGTGAGACCCTGTTGTGGGGTGACTGTGTCTCTTTGGGACAGGATCCAGGCCCTGCTCCTGTAATGGCCAAGGGTTTGAATTTGAATCCAGGGAACCAATCGGCAGAGAGGGAAATGGTCAGTGAAAATGCAGATGACCTGGCTGGCAGGGGGGAGGAGCCGCTAGGCTCAGGCTACCTGCCTTCCTGTAACCAGAACCCTGGGGCTGTGTGGGACAGAGAGATGCTCCCCGCCCCCTTACACACCGGAGAGGGGGGCTCAAGGGGCTCACGCTGGCTCTGATGCAGTGAGGAAAGCAGGGAGCTCGCTGCCTACCCCCACTGGGACAGCAAGGGCAGCGCTGAGCAAGGGGGGAGCTGAGACCCCAGCTGAGTGTGGGGAGATACAGGCAGGGCAGGGGATCTGTGGGGAGTGGCAAGATGCTTGGTAAGAAAAGTCTGGATGAGCCTAGGCAGCCTTGTGAGCTGATGGCTTTGTCTAGTCAGCAGGGCGGGAAGGCGAGGAGAGTGGAAGATGAGTGTCCCTGGACCTTACCTGTTAGCTGGGTGGAGAAGTGAGACAGTGAAGGAAATGTGCCTCTGTCTGCCAGGGGTATTGACTTGCCTATGGAGGGAGCTACCCTGATCTCCAAGCAGTTGTCTGTGACCAGCCCTGTGTGCTGGGACCAGGGGAAAGAGATCCCAAGCTGTGTGTCTGGGAAAGGAGAAAGTGTGTCCGGCTCTTCTTTGTCTGTGGAGCAGACAGAAGGGGCCTTTCAGCCAGTGATGGTTGAGGGTCGTGCAGTTGTCTCAGACCTGGTTCTGGATTCAGCTAACGCCCAGGAAGGGAAGGGTCCTAAGTTTGTGTCTGCTCGGGAGAATGGCCCTGTAACTAGGTCGCATCCAGTTAGTGTCTATGTAAAATCCCAGAGACCAGACAAGCTGTAGCTCACGAAAGCTCATGCTCAAATAAATTGGTTAGTCTCTAAGGTGCCACAAGTACTCCTTTTCTTTTTGCGAATACAGACTAACACGGCTGTTCCTCTGAAACCTGTATTTTGCCTGTTGCTCGTGTGTTGTTGGGAAAGGGTGCAGCAACTCTGTCTAATCAGGGTGAGATCCCAGCCAGGGCACAAGGAGAGCATGAAGGTGATGTGACTGTGTTACCTACTGAGGGTGTGGAAACCTGTAGCAAGAAGGAAAAGATTCCTGAACTTGTGTGTGGCAAAGGGAAGGAGAATGCTTCTGACCTTTTATCTAGGAAGTCTGTCAGTTTGCCTGAAAGGGGATTGTGTAGGAATCTTCCGGAAGGGCCAGAGGTAATTCTGGATGTAAGGGAGACCCAGAAAGAGTCTGTTATTGCTCAGGAAAGTGTTCCTCTAGAGCAAGCCCTAGGTAAAGAGGGTAAGAGCAGAATTTCTGTGCGGGGTGAATTATTGCATAGAAAAGCCCTAGGGAAAGGAATCCTCATGGAGTCTTTGCAAGCAGTTTACTGCCACTGAAGGGTGTGAAAGTGATTTAATCAAGAAAGTTTCAGGTCCTAACAGCGAAAAATTTTCTGTTGTGAATGGATCCACTGACTGTCCTGTTGAAAGATCCAGTCTGGATAGCTTTGAGAAGGTCTCAGATGGAGTGAAAGCTGTTAAGAAAGTTAAACAGTCCTATAACCAAGTGGCTGTGTTTGGCCAGCTTGTTGGGGAGAAGACCCAATCCCAGTTTGACCCCCTGGGGTTTTGGGGGTGGCCAAAGGGCACGGGCCGCATAAACCTTCCCACATGTGGCCTGCGAGTGCTATCGACCACCCCCGACCTAAGGGAGGGCGTAACACTGGAAGGGCCTGGTGTAACTACCACCAAGGAATGGGAGAGATGCTGGGGCATCCATGGGAACGTTGCTGGCTTCGAACTTCCCCAGGTCACCGGCTAAAGTGACCCCGCTCAGTTCAATCTCGCAGGGGGGAGAGATGTGACAAAGTGGGACTGTTCTTAATGTTTCTTCTGAATAGTGTGGGGGTGCCTCAGTTTCCCCTAGGCAGTTCTCAAGTCTCTAGGGGGTGGGATAAGGGTGTATGATCATTGCAGAGCCCTAGAGGGCAGGTGTGTGCAGGGGTCTGGACACAGAGAATGGCCGACACCCTGTTTCCTGGCCACTGATGGCCTGGGCCCTCCCCCCTGCAAGGTGAGAGCTAAAGGGTTGGAGAACAAAAGAATCCGGTGACCTCCTGGCCCGGGAAAGGGACAAAGCCCAGAGGAGGGGGGGGCTGGGGAGAGTTTCAGTTTGGGGCTGGCTGGGACATGGAGTGAAGGGCAGACGGGGTTGTCTGGTTCACTGCCCCCCAAAATGGACCCAGCTGAGGGGTCCTGTTCTCTACACCTACAAGCTCTGTGTTAGACCATGTTCCTATCGTCTAATAAACTTCTGTTTTACTGGCTGGCTGAGAGTCACGTCTGACTGCGAAGTTGGGGGGCAGGATCCTCTGGCTTCCCCAAGACCCCGCCTGAGCGGACTCGCTGGGGGAAGTGCATGGAGGGGTAGAGGAGGCTGAATGCTCCGAGGTCAGACCCAGGAAGGTAGAAGCTGTGTGAGCTGTGTGTCCTGCAGACAGGCTGCTCACAGAAAGGAGACTTCCCCAGAGTCCTGTCTGGCTTTGTGGGGAGCAGGTCAGAGCATCGCCCAGGGACCCCATGACAGAGGCAAACCATGGCAGAGACACCAAGGGCAGTACTGAAGGCCCCTTGCTCGCCCAGGGCTGTCACTCACTAGGAGGAAGGGGCCCAGCCAGGGCTCGGATCCCAACAGAGACTCACCCCAGATCACATGTGGAGCCTGTGGCCAAGCGGGGAAGAGACGCCTGGTTTCCCGGGTCCCAGCATGCTGCTTTCACTGCCCAGCTGGGGACCTGCCTTTAGATACCTGGGCCTGGTTTGCTGAAGTGGCCAGTGCCCCGGGCAGCAGCTGAATGCAGGAGCAACCCCACTAGCCCCCGGGTCTGGGATAAGCGCAGAGCGTAGCTGAACCCGCGGTGGCTTTGGGTGGACGGCGGTCTGGCTCCTAGACTCTGCTCTGCTCTGCCAGCTGCTGGGGCTGGTCGACTCGCCACTCCAGGCTGCACAAGCCCAGTAGGCAGCTGCAGATGGAGGCTAAGCCTAAGTGTCTCTCCCCACTTCTTCCTCCTGGAGTCCTTGTCCTTCTGCCCGCCCAAGGACAGCACCTCCCACGCCCTCTGCCCCCACCAGCCCCTTCCTCCCCCGAGCCCGGTGGGGCAGCTCCCCAGGACCCTGCTGTCATCCATCCGTGGCTCGGGTGGCCCAGCCGCGCTGCACGTGTGCCTGGGAGACGAGGGAACTGCTGGGAAACCGGGGCCTGCAGCGCGCTTGTCTTTGAGCACAGCCCTACCTGCCGGTGGCGAGGGCCGGACCCAGACGCGTGCCCCTGAAAGACAGAAAGAGGCTCAGCTCAGTGCCACGTGGGCTGGTGCGAGGGGCTGGGAAGCTGGGCAGTGAGGGGAGCCCAGCCGCACCCATTTCCTGCTATGTAGAAACAGCACTGCCATTTTCACTGCACGCGCCCCCCACGGGCATAGGGGATCCAGCCCCACAGCCGCGGGCAACGTCCCCTTGCTCTGCGCCCTGGGACTCACACACCAGCACAAGAGGGCCTGAGGCACCTTTCCTGACTCCACGCCTGGCGGGAAGGGACTTGCTGGGGTCACCCAGCGAGTCAGCGTCAGAGCGGAGTCTCTGTGCCGCGGCTGCCCCACCGCTCACCCCCGGCTCTGCGGGAGCTAACCCCCCCCAGGCTCCAGCTGGTGGCGTGCGCAAGGCACAGGCCCTCTGGCAGCCCAGCCCCGAGCCTCCCAGCCACTGACCAGAGCAGAGCCTGTCTCCACCGGGGGCCTGGCCCCAGGAGCTCACCTTGCCGCTGTGAGGCCCTGTGGTCTGATAGCGACCATCTCCCCCACACCCCGATTGTAACCAAGGGGGTGTGTGTGCATGTGGGTGTCCGGCCTGGAAAGCGCCCCCTTGCGGGCCTGCCTGTGGCATCGGCATGGTGAGGGGCACGTACCTGCATGGTGCTCAGCGTTTCCAGGCGGCTCAGCCTCTTCAAGACGGTCCGCATGTTGTCCTGCAGGGCACGGACGGTGCCAAGCAGCTGCACATCCAGCTCCGGCCAGAGCCTGGTGCTCGCTGCTTCCCCCTGGTCAGCATCTGGACAGCCCCTGGCTCCCGGGGCAGCCTGCAGCTCTGTGGGGCAGGAAGGACAGACAAGGATGCCAGAGGGACAGACCAGGGAGGACGAGGCTTCGTCCTCCACGGTTGCCCCAGAGTTTGTAACCGAGGGATGCTGCAGGCCCAGGCCAGGAGGGTGCAGCTCGGTGATGCGAGGCTGGGCTAACCCTGTCAGGTACAAGCCTCTTCCCCCAGGGGGTTCTGGGGCGGCTGGGCGTTACCTTCAGCTGGAAGGACGTGCTCTGCTGGAGCCGACCCAGACGGGTGACGGTGGCTCAGCTCTGTCCAATCCCCACCATCACTTCTCCAAAGCACGTGCGGTTTTGCTACCAGACTGGCGAGACTCCCGGGCCCGGGGAGGCAGACGTTCCCCCGGGCCGGAGAAGCGCCAGGCGCTAACTCCAGCAGGGGGCAGCACAGAGCAGGATCCATCCGAGGCATTAGTGAGCGCAGCTGGACGCTGGCTCTGAGTGAAGTGTGCTCGGGACCCAGGTGCCTTGACTGATTAGCACTGGCATCCGGCCATTGGTGCTGGGAACTGCCCTGCAGAGCTCACCCGGTCAGCACACGCTGGGGCTGGCGGGTCACGGTGGCCCAAGCCTGTGGCCATCAGCCCAAGCCTACAGAGAGGCATCCTGGTGGTCTGTGTGTGACACAAACGGGTGGGTTTCCAGGCTGTGAAGTCAGCTGGATAGTGTGGGGGGGGAGGTCTCAGCCCAAGGGGCCAGGCGTCCATACCACGGCCATCACCAAACAGCCCCTGGTGGCACAGTCTAGCTGGGGAACAAGCTCACCCCAGGGCTGGTCCCTGTGGGCAGGGGTGGCAGGCTGGCAGGTGGCTGCATGGGAGGAGATGGCCCTGACCTCTGTGGGGAAACACAAGCCATCAGGCCCTTGGGCCATCAGGCCACTGGAGAGCTGGAAGGTGCCAGCCAGCCTGAGGTCAGCTCATGCTGTGACCAGGTCACCCTTCCCAAGCTGGGACACAGCCCAGCAATGGAGGCTCAGCACGGGTTAGCGAGCCAAGTGTGGACCCAGAGCCCCAGGGCGCACGTCTTCAGAAGGGCTCAGCTCCCCTTCAGGAGCTGAAACAAACTTGCCAGGGCTTCAGCAGAGCCTGGAGACAACAGAGCATTTCCTCTCCCCCACACCCCCACCCCAGAGAGCAATGGGAGCGGGTCGGTGCTATGCACTGGGGAAGGAGTGGCTGTGTGCGAACAGGCTGGCAATGCTCATCTGGAATCAGCGTCACTTCTCTTGCTGCACTGACCCCAAGCTAAGCTGCCGCCCAGGCCCCTCACCCTGCTCCCAGTCAGGACCAGCGTCGCAGGGCTAGGGGAGAAGAGCAGAGATCTGGCTTGGCAGCCTGGCCGATGCCTGAACCCACCCCTGCAATCCCCGAGGAGAGGCAGCTGCACTGAGCCAGTCGCCCCTGTCTGACCGAGCGCCGGCACGGAGCCCCCAGCGCCAGGACCCTCTGGGCCCCAGGGTGTGCTGTGGGTGGGAGTGGGGAGGAGGCGACGGAGCGCTTGAAATGGTGAGTGCATCCAATGGACACGGCTACCCCGAGTCACAGCGTGGCTGCTATGAGGCACAGAGAGATCACGTGGCTAGCCCGAGGTCACTCGGTGAGTCTGAACCCAGGAGTCCTGACTCCCAGCCCTGTAGTTTGTCTGCTCCTCAGGTTGCACTGTATCCCTCCGTGCTGCAGGCCCCCCAGGCCCAGAGCACTGTCAAGGAAACACTTTCACAGGAGCCTTGCTCCGGGGTGCATGATGACCTCTTCATGCCGGGGTGGGATGCAGAGAGGGCTTTGCAAAGAGCGCAGGCCAGCACCCCTGGTTCCGGCTGGCAGCTAACACAGACTGGGGCCGCATCTCACAGCAGCGCTCGGGAGCAGAAAGCAGGGACCAGCTCCTTCCGCAGAGGCACCAGCCTGGGGAAGGAGCAGTCCAAGCCCAGGGGCTGCTCTGCTCCCACTCAGCCCCAGGGTGGCCTTATCCTGAGAGCTGTTACAAATTAACCTGCCAAGCAGCCTGGGATGGGGCTGAAGGAACATGAATGGAGGAGATAAGCGTGGATGGATTTTGCTTCGAGTGGGTGAGATGCCAGCGCCCGCCCTTCCCTGTCTGCGACACAGCCCTGGCGGGGACAATCACCCCCTCTAGAGGTGAGTGGGGCAGACGCACGACACAAAGCACAGACGGGATCGTGTGTGGCCTGGCCGTGGGGCGTCGCTTTCCTCCTCAGCTCGGTGCTGGGCTGCTTTACCCAGCCCTCGCTGGAGGGGTGGCTCCGGGGTGGCCATGGGGGCACATGAGCAGCAAGGGTATGCAGCCATGGGAGCAGTGCCCAAGGGAGGCGGAGGATTCTCCCTGTCAGGATTGGATGGCTCTTCCTAGCAGACGCTCTGGCTCCACAAGAGTGAGCAGGCTGGATGGAGAACCCCTGGGGGGCCTCAGGCCTGTGCTATGGGGCAGGTTGCACTGGATGAGCCCAAGGGTCCCTTCTGTGTCCAGGACATTCCCAGACTCCCTCCAGCCCCCAGAGGCCCAGCGGCAGTGAGTGTTCCCCTGAGGAAGGGCAGGGAGCTGCCCACCTGGCAAGAGGACGGATTTGTCCACATGTCCATGGCCAACATCAGTCGATTCCCACCGCTGATACTGACCCAGCTCACAGAGGTGCTGCAAGCCTTAACCCATTCATGTCCAAGACTGCTGGGCGGGCGCACCAATTACGACACGGCATTGCCTACATGCAGATGGCCTGTGGCCACTTGTGCTGCTCCGAACAATGCCCCGTTGCAGACGCCTCCTGCGGGGCTGGGCGACCCGAAGACAAAGGCAGCAGCTTCCCGCACTTGATGTGTTTGGAAGAGACCTGCCAAGATGCTCCTCAGGAACGGTTCCTCAGCTAGGAGGGCCCAGTCTGCGTCCTGGGTGCAGCTCAGACACACAGCCGGCCACCTGCCCTACAGGCCTCCTGAGAGCACTTGCACCAAGGCTCCCTTTGCACAGGCTGCCCCACTGCCTGGGGGGTGCAAACTCCGAACCGTGTGTGCAGAGGGCCGAGGCATCAGACCTGCCCAGCTGGCGTTTCCTGTCATGCGACAGAGACCTCCTGAAACGTGACCCACGGAGCACAGTGGGAATCATGCTCGTGGGCTGAGTCTATTCAGGGCCTGCCTGAGGGGCAGCCACAAACCAAATGCCTTGGGAAGCGGTGGCTGGGCACAACCAGGGCACAGGTGCCAGCCCCGGCTCTCAGGGAAGGAGGGGGGATACTCAGCGCCCCGTGGGATCGGGCCATTAAAGAGCCTGAACTGGGCCAGCACGTGCCTGAGCCCTGGCCTGGCAGAACCTCCCAGGGGAGGTGGGGGGGTTCGCGCTCCGTGGCCCATTCAGTCCCTGGTAGCTCTGCCCACAGGGCATTAGCGTGTGCAACTCACCCCGTCCCTCAGACCCGCCAACTCCTTCACCAGCCGACACGGAGCAGCCAGGCAGGGCTGGGCTGGATTTGACCTGGCGACCGGGGGGGAGGCTCCCTAGCTCCTCACCAACTGCCTGGCTCAGCTGTTCCCAGGGGGCTGGGACAATGTGTACAGTGGGGGGCGCTGAGAGTCACTGAACCAAACTGTAAACCCTGCATCTGGTGGAAACCACGTCAGGCCGGGGGGTGCGGCAGCCCCCAGACCCAGCACCTCTGGCTGTTCCCCTCCTGCAGACCCTGGCAGAATCACCCGGCAGGCGCTCAGCCCAAGGGCTCCTTGGCCCCAGCATTTGCTTCCCTGACTCAGCGTCCTTCCCTTCCCCGCTGCGTATCAGCACAGCGAGAGCTCAGCCCCCCGCCTGCCACTGCGGCAAGGAGCTGAACTACCAGCAAACCCAGAGGCAGGCCTGCACGCCCCGCCCCAGCTCCACCCAGGTCCGAGGCCCCTGGCTCTGCTCCACCCCACCCCACCCCACCTAGCACCATGGCTCTGCTCTACCCCACCCAAGGGCTGGTGCCACACCCACCTCTCTCTGTGCCGAGGGGCCTGGGGCCAACGCTGCTCTGCCCGGCTAGTCCGCCGCCTTCGCCAGGCTCTCCCTCCCTGCAGGTTTCCAGGGACTCACGCCCGACATCGGCATGTAGGCTGGCTGCATGAGGACTGCTTAGGGAAAGGCTCTGCCCAGCCACGCGCTGACCAGCCTACGGGAGGGGAAAGGGCAGCAAGAGTTGCAGTGAGACCCCCAAGTGCCAGGGGTGAGTGGGTGAGACACTGCAGGGAGAGGCCAGATGTCCAGTGGTTAAAGCAGGGAACCAGGAGTCAGGGCTCCGGGGATCCATGCCCAGCTCTGCCACTGACCCACTGCATGACCTGGGTTGAGCTCCTCCCCCACATCCACCTGCAAAGAACCATTTACCTTTCTGCCAAGGGCTTTGATTAAACCTGGCAGGAACCATCACAGACAAGAGATGTAACTTAGCCACAACATCTCAGACTGCAGTAAAGGTAGGAACAGACCCAGGGGTCCCAAGCCAGGCTTCCACCCACTAAAGCCAGAACTTTCACCTAGCATTTTCTACCCCCCAGAAAAGGACCATTCCCACACAGAGCAACCCACAGAAGCACCTGCGAAGTGGGATACGCTGGGCTGTGCCTGACAGTCTGTGAGCTCGGTGCGAGCTCTCTGCCCCAGCTCTGGGATAACCCCTGAATTATCCTGCTGCCCGAAGACTGGGCTGGAGGCAACCAGCAAAAGCATGAGCAAACACAGCATGGCGTGCAGTGGGTCCCTTGGCCAATCCGCAGCACAGAGAACCACCCATGAACACCTGGGGTGAGAGACACTGAGTTTTGATTTGCATAATTCCCACAGCCATACCTCCTCCTAATACAACTAAATGAAACCAGACCAAGCTCTACACACGGAGCCATTCCCTGCCCCTCTCCATGGAGCTATCCGAGAGCGATACCGATGAAGGAGCTTCCACTAGTTGCTGGGGATGGGAACACATGGACTGGGACTCTCCTCCCACTGCCCCCAAGCACGGTGCAGGGCCCCGCGGGGTCCTTCTCTCCCTGGTCCCACACGGGAGGGGAGCAGGTGGCTCATGCTCTGCAGCAAGCGAGGCCCCCGCCCGGTGCACACGTAGGAAGCAGCGAGGGAGGGCAGCTGCCATCAGGGCTCTGACTGAGACTCACGTGTGGGATGGCCGGAGAACAGGCGCCCAGACGGCAGCAAGGGATACTGGGGTCACCAGGCAGGGGCCGGGGCCCGAAGGGAACTCAGAGCTCTGCTGAGCAGAGGCACTGTAGGACAGGGCGCTGCAGATCCGGGCCTGGCACAGCAGCCGGTGGGAGCGAAATCGGGGCACCGTGCTAAGTGCGCAGGGGAATGGCTGTGCGGAAGGAGGGACGATCTCTTGGCACATGAAGGTATCTGGACCCGGGCCTCACATTGGCTCACTCTGTGAGCGGCGTTACCTGGCCAGGCTCTATCTGCTCCAGGGTGTCACTGTAGACTTCGCTTTCTGAGTCACTGGTCACTTGGCTGCTCTCCAGGGCTTCGTCAGTGCAGCCCAGCCCGCCACCTGGAATGGGAGACACACGGCTCAGCGGGGGGGGGGAACACACGCGGATCAGGGGGGATGGGGGCGGCTCGGCGGGGGTGGGGGAGCACACATGGCTCAGGGGGGGACGCGGGCAGCTTGGCGGGGTGGAGGGACACAGCTAGGTGGGAGTGGGGGAACACGCAGCTTGGCGGGGGTGGGGGGATGCAGGCAGCTTGGCGGGGGTGGGGGTACACACCTGGCTCGGGGTGGGAAATGGGTGGCTCAGCAGGGGGAGACATGGGGGTGGCTGGGTGGGGGGATGCGTATGGCTCAGCAGGGAGGCGTGGGTGGCTCAGCGTGGTGGGGGGGCACTCTCTGGCCAGGCACCAGGAGAGCAGGGGGCTCATCACAGCAGTACAGGATGTTGAGTGGAAGGATTTTCAATCTAATCCGTGTCCTTTGTGCCCCAAAGCCACAGGCTGGGGCAGTCACTAGAAGGCCAAAGATCCATGTGCAGGAAGCAAAGCCCACCAAGTGCATCTGGGGGGTTTGATCCTTCCCTGAGTGCCGCTCATCAGGGATCTCGCCACACTTAGCTCACACAAAGCCTCAGAGCTCACCTCATCGCACATCACTCACTGTTCAGATGGGAAAATGGGAGGAGAAGGGATGTGCCCAAGGCCATGGAGTCAGTAGCAGAGCCAGGAGTCCAGGCTCTCAATCATGGCCCTGCTGTGCCTGCTACATAACACTCTTCCCAGGACACAGCGCAGGGCCCTGGCCACCTGACACTGAGGAGCACAAATGACAAGACTGCCATGGCCCCCGACAGACAGCAGCACCCCAGCGGGATGTGAAGCTTCCTGGATGGGAGAAAGCGCCACTGAATGTGATTTGCAGCCAAGAGAAGCCCCACATCCCGGGAGTTTCAAGCGCTGCCCACGGTGTTTATCTGGCACCACACACGGCCCACGTGCCCCACCACGGAATAACAACATGCCGACCTCATGCCCACTTCCACCTCACGCTGTGGAACAGGCCCTGCCCTTGTGCCAGCCACCGCCCAACCCCCTGCCCACTTCCACCCCGCCTGGGGTGCAGGCCCTGCCCCCTGTGCCAGACAGGACACTGGGTTTGTTCTCCTCACAGTAAGGCCAGGCCAACTCCCCTTGGAGAGCCCCTCTGGCACACCGGAGCCAGCACTGAGCGCCTGCCCCTCTCGGTTCTGCTCCCCAGACACAGCGTCCCCCAGGAAGTTCCCCGAAAGTCTTGCTGCTTGGCCATCCCGGCTAAGGACGGAGTCCCTCTCCCGTTTGCCTGCACGGAAAGGGAGCAATCGGACTGGCCCCTTAGCACTCAGCAGACAGGTCGAGGGCTGAGATTCCCACACGTCAGCCCCTCGGCACCGACCCAACAAAGCCCACAGCATCACTGCTTCCAAGCCCCACTCCAGAGCTCCCCCCCACACACATCCCCTCTAGGAGCCCGGCCAACCCCAGGGAGGGGCGTCTTCTGGCGCCCAGCCCAGATGGAAAGAGACGTGGAAACACTTCCACTGCCCCCCCCCTTTACCCACCATGGGCTCTTCGCTGGCTGCCCACGGGCATGCTATCCTGACTGGGCCCACCTGCGAGAGCAACATCGCTGCGCCCAGACGCCCTCGCTGAGCCAGGAGAGCAGCCACCAGCACCCGTAGGACAAGCATGGAGACCACACCCGGACCCTTGAGCCCCTCCTCAAGGGCCCGCAGAGCTGCAGGGGGAGCTGCAATCAGCCAGTGAAGACAACAGGCCCCAGGGCCCACAGCCAGCACCGGGCCCTTTGCTGGCAGTCCATAGGTTCCAAGGCCAGAAGGGACCACTGGGATCACCCCGTCTGCCCTCCTGCATGGCACAGGCTGGAGAATGCCCCTGGGATAATCCCTGCTGGAACCACAGCATCGCTGCCAGGAACACAGTCAGATTTCAGGGCTGCCAGTGAGGGCGAATCCGCCGTGGCCCTGGGTGAGTTGCTCCGCTGGTCAGTTACCCTCACTGCTAAAAACCTGGTTTCTGTTCTGACTTTACTTAACTTCAGCGTCTGTCTCCTGGATCTTGTTAGGCCTTTGTCTGCCCTCAATTACCAAATATTTGTGCCCCTGTAAGTATTTACAGGCCATCATCAAACCGTCTCTCTGTTAAGCTGACTAGACAGAGCTCCGTGAGTCCATCACTGGGCGGGCTGGTGCGTGACAGGGCCACGCGTGGGTGTGTGGGGAGGAGGCAAGTGTCTTTCCTCTGGGGTCTCAGACATGGGGCAAATCCCAGCCTGGCACAGGTGATTCCAGCTCTATGTGAGTGACAGACAGGAGGCCTTGGCATGAGGGAGTCTGCGGCACTGGGCAAGGTGACCCCACAGGATGGGCTCTGGGCAGGAGCTGAGCAAACACTGGCTGGCTGCCCTGCTGTGGCCTAGACCCCCCACTTCCAGCTGTGTGAGCCATGAGGGGCATCGCCAGCAAGAGCAGCTTGAGCCAGGATGGCAGCTCTCCCGCCAGGAGCAGCGTGCAGCAGGCCCAACTCAGCAGACACCCTGTTTAGGCTGCCTGTAGCCCTGGAGGAGCCTGGCTGCTTGGCCGTGAGGGCCTTGGTCCCACCTGCCTTGGCCAGCGCTTCGATCCTTCCTTGGTTAACAGCTGTGGAGGGATGCAGCATGCACGGGGTTAATACTAGGGCCACAGGGTCTGCGGAAGTGGCTCACAGAGATTGCTAGTGGCACCAAGCATCCAATGTGCTCACACAAGGAGTGCGGGCCCCGTTCCTCCAAGGGGTGCAGAACCCCCAGGGCTTATGGGGGCTCCCCTAGGGCAGGAAGGGTCTGTGCTGCATCCCCACCAGTGTTACGGCAAATGGAGTGACAGACCAGGCCGCCGTGTGCAGAGCAGCGAACTCCCCCTGCATGGCTATTCTCACCCCCCAGAGGAGCCGTGCTCTGCCCAGGAGGTCACACTGCTGTGCCAGGGGCTAGGAACTGAACACAGCAAATGCCCCTGGAGACGGGTAATAACTGTCCTGCCCTCAGAGTGCCACAGAGGACTGCGATGTGCTCTCCCATAGCTGTGCCCACTCCTGCAGGGCTCACGGGAGGGAAGCTTGTCTGTGCCTCCCATCTGCTGGCACAGGGGTGGGGGCTGGCAGCACATAGCTGCTTCCCCGACTGGAAGCGGCATTCTGCTGTCCATAGGGACGTCCGTTCACAAAGTTCCTCTCTTCAATCCCTAACCCTAACGGAAGGGCCGCTGTCGGCTGAAGAGCCGCCTGGGCAGACACAGGCTGGTCTACTTCAGCTCCGCAGCTCAGGTGATTGACAGGGAGCGAGTCTACAAAGCCAGCTCCCCTCACGCTGCATGGCCGAGGGTTTCAAACCTGGTTAGTGTTGGGGGTGGGGGAGGAAGGCCAGTTGGAGACCCCAGGGAGAGGTCTGATTTCAGCCAGCAGGAATCAGGCCTGTTTAACATGCCTTGAGTAGAGCACCTCACCCTGAAATATCCTTGAGTCGGCAGCTGCTTTACGGCCGCATTCGACTCCTTGCGTGGCTCCGTTGGCCAATGGAAATCACGGGCGGCAGTTTCGCCTTGTTTGTCGTCAGTTCCATAGATTCCAAGGCCAGACTGTGATCCTTCACTCTGACCTCCCACAGAGCACAGGCCGGAGCACTGCCCCAGAACAATTCCCAGAGTGAGGTTTGGAAAAACAGCCAACCTTGATTTAAAGAGTGCCACTGAGGGATCCGGGGTAAGTTGTATCAATGCTTCATTGCCCCTCGCTGTTAACAATTCACACCTTATTTCCAAATCTGAATTTGTCTGGCTTCCACTTCCAGCCACGGGATCATGTTACACCTGTCTCTGCTAGATTGCAGAGCCCATTATTAATTTGCTCCCGATGTAGGTACTAGACTGTGATCAAGTCACCCCATAACCTTCTCTCCGTTAAGATCAAGGAGCTTAATCTAGTTGATCACTGTTGGGTAGGTTTTCTAATCCTTTAATCACTGTTCTGGCTCTTCTCTGAACCCTCCTCAATTTGACTCTACAGATGCTCCCTGGGTTACGCAAGACCTTACACAAATCCGCACTTTCGGAAAAAGTTCCATAAGCTAGAAATAGGAGGGATTTTTTTTTTTTTTGCGTAACGGTCAGGTATACGTTTCCGACTTATGCAAAATTCGAGTTACCCGTTCTGGAACGGAATTATTGTGTAAATTGGGGAGCGTCTGTAACAGGGTTCAAAAAAGAACTAGATAAATGCATGGAACATCAGAATGGCCATACTGGGTCAGACCAAAGGTCCATCTAGCCCAGTATCCTGTCTGCCGACAGTGGCCAGTGCCAGGTGCTCCAGAGGGAATGAACAGAACAGGTTATCATCAAGTGATCCATCCCTTGTCGCCCATTCCCAGCTTCTGGCAAACAGAGGCTTGGGACACCATCCCTGCCCAGCCTGGCTAATAGCCACTGATGGACTTACGCTCCATGAATTTATCTAGTACCTGTAGAACTCTGGCAAAGAGTGCATTGTGTGAAGAAACCTGAACCTTTTCCAGTCCCAATCTATCTTTTTTGAGATGGGGCAATCACATCTGCACACAGTATTCAAGATGTGGGCGTACCACGGATTTATATAGAGGCAATATGGTATTTTCTGTGTTATTATCTATCCCTTTCTTAATGATTCTCAACATTCAACCTGTGGAACTCCTTGCCAGGGGATGTTGTGAAGGCCAAGACTATAACAGGGTTCACAAAAGAACTGGATAATTTCACGGAGGATAGGTCCATCAATAGGTCCTGTTAGCCAGGATGGGCAGGGATGGTGTCCCAAGCCAGTTTGACAGAAGCTGGGAATGGGTGACAGGGGATGGATCACTTGATGAGGGGTAGCTCAGTGGTTTGAGCATTGGCCTGCTAAATCCAGGGTTGTGAGTTCAATCCTTGAGGGATCCATTTAGGGATCTGGGGCAAAAATTGGGGATTGGTCCTGCTTTGAGCAGGGGGTTGGACTAGATACCTCCTGAGGGCCCTTCCAACCCTGATATTCTATGATTCCCTGTTCTGTTCATTCCCTCTGGGGCACCTGGCACTGGCCACTGTCAGCAGACAGGATACTGGGCTAGATGGACCTTTGGTCTGACCCAGTCTGGCCGTTCTGATGTTCTTACAGCAGTTCTGTAGAATTCAAACAGGAAATCCTAGCAGTCGTGGCAACCCTACCAAACAGCAGCATTTTGAACTGAGCTCATCCATTTTAAACCTACAGCTGCAATAGGACAAACTTTCAGATTAGTTTTTTCAAACCTTCACCCTGGTATAAATCAATGACTAAAAACAAACCGAGTGATTTAAATCAGGAGTTAAGCGGCTGCCTCCTCTCACTCTGTATCAAGCCTGAGTTTGATAAAAAGTTGTCCCATTCCTAGTGCAGGTTTACAGGGGCAGGTTCACGAATGGAGATGCCCTGAGGAGGGCAATGGCTGGTAGCTTAGGCTCTGCGTTTACGTTCTGGAGACAACAGAGCACATTTCTATCACCCACAGGTTCCAAAGAGGATCCAGCATTGACATGAGGACGAGACCACCGAGTTCCCCTAGATACAGGCCCTCCTGCTGCAGGGTCTAAGCCAGTCACCCAGTGCCACAGGCACCGACTCCCTGGGTGCTCCGGGGCTGGGGCACCCATGGGGAAAAAATGGTGGATGCTGAGCACCCACCGGCAGCTCCCTATCAGCTCCCTCCCACCTCCCCAGTGCCTCCCGCCCGCCGGCGGGCCCCACGGATCAGCGCCTCTCCCTCCCTCCCCATGCTTCCCACCCGCCAGTGGGCCCCACAGACCAGCACCTCCCCTCCCTCCCTGTGCCTCCCGCCTGCCAGCAGGCCCCACGGATCAGCGCCTCCCCTCCCTCCCCGTGCCTCCCGCCTGCTGCAATCAGCTGTTTGGCGGTGCGCAGGAGGCTCTGGAGGGGGAAGGGGGAGCGAGGATGCAGCACGCTTGCAGGAGGGGGCAGAACTGGGTGGAAAGAGGTGGGGCGGGGGCAGGAAGAGGTGGGGCAAGGGTGGGGCCTTGGGGGCAGGGCCCGGGTCAAGCACCCCCCTGGCACTTTGGAAAGTGGGCTCCTGTGCTCAGTGCCCCGGGCAGGGGAAGAGGATTCCATCATGCCCCACCAGGGGCGTTCTTGCCCAGGCCAGAGGAAGTGCAGTCACCCAGCAAGGCCCAAACTCGGCCCGTCCCTTCGTCAGCGGGAAGCCCGCACTGCCATGCCACGCCCGGCTCGCAGCTCCAAGGCCGGCTCCGGATTCTTGTTTTCGGCGCTGCTCCGTGGGGAGCCGAGTCCTCACGGCTCAGTGCTGGCGGCGGCCAAACCAACGCTTACCAGGCTTCCAGGGCAGGGCCACTTCTCCCAAGCGCCAAGGGCAGATCTCTGCTCGGCGACCTGCGCCGCCAGCAGCCCCGGCCAGAGCCCCCGCGCGCGTGGCAGGGCAGGAGGGTGCCCTCAGGCCACAGCCGCTGGTGGCAGCTCGAGCGAGCCTGGTGTGAACGCATCCGGCGAGGAAGCGAGCGGACGGTTTAAAGGTCAGAGGGGATGTCTCCATTAACACGGGGCTCCCAGACGGAGCCCCACAACCCCAGCTAGGCTGAAGCTCCCCGGGGTGCAGGCTGCTAGACATGCTGCACAGCTGCTGGGGGGCAGGGCAGGGGAAGGAGGGCGGAGCCTATAGTCAGCCCACCATTGCATCCCTGCAGCCCAGCCACGCCCTCCTCCCGCTCTGCCGCGGGGGGCTGAGGCTCTCACATACAATCACTCAAGTCAGGAGCACGGAGAGAACAAACTGGGCACAAGTTCTAGTCAGGAGCGAGCCCCCCAGGTGCCTGTAGTCTCATTCCCCACTCCCTCCCTGTTCACAGCACGCAGTGGGGTGGCGAGGGCTCGGCTTGCGCTGCACAAACCCACATCAGGCAATGCCAGCTTGCTGGATGCAGCTGGGCCGAGGCTGCACTGTCCTCGAGGACACGCCATCTGGGAGTCCAGATTGACAGGAAGAGGAAGGCTAGGACTCAGGAACCCAGGTTTAATTCCCTGCTTCGTCACAGACTCCCTATGTGACCCTGGGCAAGTCACTTAGCCTTTCTGTGCCTCAGTTCCCCACTTGTGCAATGGGGATTGTGAGGCACTCAGATACTACAGTGATGAGAGCCAGATCAGTACCTGCGATGGATGGCCAGGGAGCTGGAAGGATGAGCTGTTTCCCTCATGGGCTAGGGCATGCGGGAACCAGCAGAAGGAAGTATCATTTTACAGATGGGGAAACTGAGGCACAGAGAGGTGAAGCAGCTTGTCCAAGACCTTGCAGTAAGGAAGTGGCAGGGCCGAGACTAGAACCCAGGAGTCCTGACTCCCAGACTGTTGCTCTGCCCATTTCACCCCAGCCCAGCCCAGCCCAGCCACCCTCCCAATGCCCCAGGCTTACCAGCCTTCTTCTTGAAGAAGGACTCTGGGGGCCGGGGCATATCGTGTATCACCTCGTAGAGAGGTTCGAAGAACCCAAACACGTCCTCAGACACCTCGCCTGCTGGGATCGTGTCAATGACCTGGAGAGAACCCCAACAGCTCTTTTGTAGCCAAGTCAGAAGATGGAGGATCCTGCGCTGAGGCAATGGTCACTAAAGCCCTGGGCCTAAGTGCGGTGTCTGGGAGAGGGAGGGACCGACAGTGCTGCCTACGGCAAGTTGGCTGTGGCAAGCGGGCTCCGAAAGCTTCCCCCCACAGCGCTGCCAGGGCACCTCTGGTCTTCCCAGCCTGGGGTCCTTCCCCAGCTCTGCCAGCGCCCTTCCCGCCCCACCTTCCAACGACTCTGAATCCAGGCCCTCCTCAGCCAGAGCCCGTCAGCTGTGCCAGCGTGTGCCACGTGGCCCTCACTCCACCAGGGACGATGCCGAGGGCACTCCTTCCAGGGTGTCCCAAGGCACACGGGGAGCGAGTGAAGCAGCCCCAGGAGCTGCACATAGCAGGGAAACAAGGAGCTCTGTACCTTCTGGGCTACCTTCTTCATCTCCGAGACATACGCGGCCATGGCCTCCTCTTTGGACATCTTCCCCAGCCTGCTCCACGCATCCCTGCCAACCAGAAGGTCTCATGAGGGGGGATGGCATAGCTCAGTGGTTTGAGCATTGCCTTGCTAAATCCAGGGTTATGAGTTCAATCCTTGAGGGGGCCGTTTGGGGATTGGTCCAGCTTTGAGCAGGGGGTTGGACTAGATACCTCCTGAGGTCCCTTCCAACCCTGATATTCTATGACTGATGCCCCATGAACAAGGCTGTACTGCAGTCTACAACACTCCTGCCAAGCAGTTACTGTTTCAGCCTTACCACTTATACCGGCCGATGGGATCCCAGAATCCAGGCCGGGGGATCTTGCAGCTGCCCACTGTCGCCTGCTTGTAGTAGCTGTAGAATCGTAGCATCACCTCGTAGGGGGGGCGGTAGGACCCTAGAACACACACAAACCATCAGAGCAGGAACAGAGGGACTCCGGCCACTTCCCCACCATGAGAAAAGAGAAGGAGGACTTGTGGCACCTTAGAGACTACCGTGGCCATTCAGGGGCTGTTACCCACATCCTTACGCTGTGACCCAGTAGGTGGGTCTCTGCCCACGAGACCAGCACTGAGCCCATGCCCCAGCACGGCGCTAGCAGACCCCAAACTGCTGGAGCTCTGCCCTTCAGAGGAGGCATAGCACTGAGGTGACCATCTGGTCATTGACGGGCCCATGAGTCAGGGCCTTAACCATGATCCGGGCCCAATTCCCACTCAGTTACATTCTGCCTCCCGGAAATACCCTCTGCAGTTTTAGCTGGAAAGTTCAGAGGATGCATAGTGTTGCTGTGCACTGTTAAATAGCAGCTGCATTCCACCCCAGAGGTAGCTGTGTTTCAGTGGTGGGTGAAACCGTGTTTGTGTTTTGGGGCAGGAAGCCCCATATACCATGAGATGCTATTAATACAGGGAGAGAAACAACGAGGGCAGACGCCAGGTACCCGAGGCTGCACAAAGCGGGTCGGTCACGATGTCTTTCTCATCTCCTTTCTCCTCTTAAGTGCAAGCTGAAATTTCACATGGCCTAAAGCATCAGGGCCAAGATTTTCCAGCATGGGGGTGGGGTGGCCTTAAGACAAGTACATAAATAAATGTCTGGTCTTCACAGTTGCTAAGCACATGCAGCTCCTTACTGAGGTCTATGGGAAGCACAAGTGCTCTGCACCTCTGGAGATCAGGCCTCCAGGAACTGCCAGAACAGAACAGATTAAACGCCCATCCACTCCGGTATCCTGCCTCCAGGAGCAGCCAATGCAGAATACTCCAGGAAGAGAAGTCCCTCTGCTCCATGCATGCACCTAATTGTACAATACCCTACAAAGGAGAGATTCCTTCCTGACTGCCCACTAGTGATGAGTGTGTGGCCTGAAGCATGAGAATTAACAACCTTTTGTCCTTATCCTCCCTGGTGTAAGGATAAGATGTGGAATTTTGATTGGCCAGGACGGGACACCAAAGCACGGATACAATCAGAAACCTGACTGAAGTGGCATCTTGTCAACGTCACACAGTTTAACTGATAAGACCCATTTTCCCCACCCTTTTACTAGAGCCAGCGCTGCAGAACCAGCCTATCTGGGAATTAAGCTGTGCTCTGCCAAGCACTAGCTAGTGTCCACCCCAGCACTGCAGGGTCTGAGCACAGAAACGCTACAAACAGCTTGCGTGTGTGCTTACAGCAAGTGGGAGGTGCTGGCTGAGAGTCCTGGGGACTGACACACCCTGGGCAGCAGCAGCGCTGGGCCCTTCACTCAGCCTGCTCTGGGGAGCCAGCTCTCGTGGCAGGAGCAGAGAGTTCAGTGGCCTTCCAGTTGTCGGCCTCTACTGAGACTGCCAAAGAAGGACCAGTCCATGCCCGTCGTGAGGGTGTTTTGTGATGTGACACACGGTGGAGGATGAGACAGTCCATTAATTCCCATCTACTCTGTCTCCTGGGGGCCGGCACAGGCCTGTCCACACTGGACACTTAGTCAGGCTTTGTCCAGTTTCAAGAGACCAAGCCTCAGCCTCACCTACCTGGAGACCCATCCCAACATCCAGCCGACAAAGCCCACGCTAGGCCATCTGCGGAGCTGGACTCACCGTTCTTAGGCAGGCCCTGAATGACTCTGACAGCTGCCTGGAATTGCTTCTGGTAGTCCGGCTCTGCAGGCTCCATCCCCATCCACTCACAGGAGCTGAGAGAGAAGCATGACCCCCCATATTAGCTCGGGGAGGCCTGTCAGAGGCACTCCTGGCTGGGCAGAGCCTTTGGGCAGGATAGGAGCCTTCCCCAGGGCTCTGGAGCATGTGGGGTTCAGGCATGTGGGCCAGGACTTGGTACTGGTCTGCGAGTTTGCACTGGGCTCACAGCCCTGCCAGGCAGGAACCTCTCGATTCACCAATGCCCCCTGCCGTCCCTCAGCCCCATCCGGCAGCGACCCTCTGGGGTGACAGGGCAGCTGGGTCTCCTCCACCTGCAGAAGCTGGTCTGTGCCAGGCACACCAGGCTTGGGAGGCGCTGGCCCGGGGCAGGAGCTGCCGGGTGGATCCACAGCCCTGCCCCGAGCGCCCAGCTCCTACCCTGAGCGTTCCCGCACTAGACCTGACCCGGGGCCCAAGCACCTCACCCCGCAGTGCCCTGCTCTAGGGTGCCCTCCTGAGTGTCCCCGGCACAGACCCTGCTGCCCCCTGCCCAGATCCTCCCCATAGTCCATGGCCCCCAGCCCAGATCCCGCACAGCTTAGCTCAGCTCTGGACCCTCTTAGCTCGGACCCCGGAACCCCCCAGCTCCGTGTCCCCCCAGCCCAGACCCGCCCTGCCCAGTGTCCCCAGCCCATATCCCCACAGCCAGGGCCCCCCCCAGCCCAGCCCAGCCCGGGCCCCCCCGCCCGGATCGCCACAGCCCAGGCCCCCCTTAGCTCAGACCCCAGATCCCCCCCAGCCCAGACCCCCTTAGCTCGGACCCTGGATCCCCCCAGCCCAGTATTTCCAGCCCGACCCCTTAGCTCGGACCCGGATCCCCCGCAGCCCCGTGTACCCCCAGCTCAGACCCCAGATCCCTCCGCCCGGTGTCCCCAGCCCGGATCCCCCCAGCCCGAACCCCCTTAGCTCGGATCCTGGAACCCCCCAGCCCAGTGTCCGCCCCCAGCCCAGACCCCGGTGCCCCCAGCCCGGGGCCCCCCGTAGCTCGGACTCCGGATCCCCCCAACAGAGCCCAGCCCGGGACCCCCCGCCCGGATCCTCCCAGCCCGATGTCCGCCCCCAGCCCAGACCCCGGATCCGCCCTGCCCAGTGTCCCCAGCCCGTATCCCCACAGCCCGGGCCCCCCCAGCCCAGCCCAGCCCGGCCCCTTAGCTCGGACCCGGATCCCCCGCAACCCTGTGTACCCCCAGCCCAGACCCCAGATCCCCACAGCCCGGACCCCCTTAGCTCGGATCCTGGAACCCCCCCGCCGGATCGCCCCCAGCCCGGTGTCCGCCCCCAGCCCAGACCCCAGATCCCCCCGCCCGGGCCCCGGATCCTCCCGCCCGGGCCCCCCCCAGCCCAGACCCCGGCTCCCCCCTCCCGGCCCCTTAGCTCGGACCCGGCTCCCCCGCCGCCCCGAACAGCTGATCCACCCGGAGACTGGGGTGACCGTCCCAACCAATAACCACATGTCTTTCATTCCCTCGTCACACTTCGCCCAATTAGCATCAAGCTTTAAAAACAATGCAAATAAGCGCCTCCCCGCCGCAGCGGGCTGAACGCCGACTCCAGCGTTGAAGTCGGGCCAAGTGAAGCCGCCGGCCTGATGTAACAGCGCCCCCTGCAGGGGAAGGGGTGGCCTGCGGACCGCTGACCTTGGGCAGTAGTGCCCCCTGCAGGAGCGCGTTAGGCGTCCGCAGTTCGTGGCTGTTTTCTTGGGTGAAGCTGGGACGCGAGCTCTGGGCTGATTTATTATACGGGGTGGAGAGGAGAGATTCCAGTGTGGCAGGGGCCTGTGCAAAACAATGCCCCTGTGGCTGGGTGTGTGGCCTGTGTTTGCGTGGCCCCATGATTTACCAGGAGAGGCTGCGGGAACTGGGGTTATTTAGTCTGCAGAAGAGAAGAGCGAGGGGGGATTTGATAGCAGCCTTCAGTTACCGGAAGGGGATGGAGCTCGGCTGTTCTCAGCGGTGGCAGATGACAGAAGGAGGAGGAATGGTCTCGTTGCAGTGGGGGAGGTCTAGGCTGGATATTTTAAGGTCAGGCTTGACAAAGCCCTGGCTGGGATGATTTAACTGGGAATAGGTCCTGCTTTGAGCAGGGGGTTGGACTAGATGACCTTCAGGGGTCCCTTCCAACCCTGATATTCTATGATTCTATATTAGGAAACACTATTTCACTAGGAGGGTGGTGAAGCACTGGAATGCGTTACCTAGGGAGGTGGTGGAATCTCCATCCTTAGAGGTTTTTAAGGCCCAGCTTGACAAAGCCCTGGCTGGGAGGATTTAGTTGGGGGTTGGTCCTGCTTTGAGCAGGGGGTTGGACTCGATGACCTCCTGAGGTCCCTGCCAACCCTGATAGTCTATATTAGTACACTAATGTCTGGTGCCTAAGCAGCAGCGCAGGGCAGAGGAAGGATGCACGATACAGCCAGTGTGGACAAGGCCAAAGGAGGGATTGCAGAGTGTGGGAGGTGATCCTGTCACTTCACAGACAAAGGACAGGTCCCTGGTACAGGAAGTTTACAATCTGGATCAGATTGAACACAGTGAACCGCTGCGGCAGAGTGACGGAGCAAGCCGTGGGAGAATGGAGTCACAACAGTGAGTGACCATGGGCTGTGCTGTGGTCTCAGGGGGTTACGTTCTGAGGCTGTAATTTGAGGTTCTGGCTCTTTGACAGCGTCTCAAAGGTGAAGCCCTGACTGGGGAAGGAATCTTGGACCTGAGAAAATGTGTGTGGGAAGGGGAGCTCTTCCCACCTGGCTGCTATTTACTAGCATGGACTGAACCGAAAGAGTAGCATCTCCCTGTGTGGGGGGAGGGATAGCTCAGTGCTTTGAGCATTGGCCTGCTAAACCCAGGGTTGTGAGTTCAATCCTTGAGGGGGCCATTTAGGGATCTGGGGCAAAAATTGGGGATTGGTCCTGCTTTGAGCAGGGGGTTGGACTAGATGGCCTCCTGAGGGCCCTTCCAACCCTGATATTCTATGAGTCCGGGCACTGTCTCCTGCGTGTTGGCTCCTGTGGGTCAGAGGCAGACTGAGCAGCTGGTCTGAAATGCCCTTAGGGAGATAGCCCCTATCCCAAGGAGGCCTCCTGTGACCAAGGCCTTAGCCGCATCATCAGAGTGAGAATCCAAGAATTCACAGCTGGGCAGAACTTTCACTTCCTCTGCCTGCACCAGGGCATGGTTTGCTTTTCCACAGCACCTGCTAAAACAGCATCTAAGTGCATTGTCAGGTCAAATGCCAGCCTGTCGCAATGCACCATTACCAAACGGTGCCACCATGTCGCCCCTCCAGAAGGCACAGCAGTCCTAGAACTATCAGGATGGGTGGCAGCACACCCTGCATGGGTCTCTTGGGGTGCTGCCCAGGGTCTTCCCCTGCTGCAGCCCAGGGTCGTCTGGGGGTGCTGGCTTTGAGATGAGATGTAACATGCAGATCCCAGGGCCTGTTGTGAAGAAGGGGGCAGTGATGCAGGCTTCCGGGCCAATTGTCAGAGCATATTAAATGGTCTTGCAGTTAAAGCACAGGGCTGGGCACCAGGCCGGACCCTCCATTGCCCTGCGCCTCACGCAGTCATTCACACCAGTGCAGTGCAGGCAAACTGTCCCCATGCCTGACTCTGGTGGTGTTTGATAACCACTTTACACTGGCGTACATGATGACAAAAAGTGCAGGGCAGCAATGGATTGGGCCCCTGGACTCCTGGGTTCCATTCCCAGTTCTGTCACAGACCAGCTGGGTGGCTGAGGGCGAGTCCCTTCCACTCGTTGTGCCTCACTTGCCCCTTCTGCGGAATGGGGAGTGATACTGATGTGCCCCAAGCAGTGTCCCGAGGGCTAATGCCCTGGGGGAGAGCGTGGCAGGTTATCCCCACTCTGGGACGCCACCTGATGTACTGGGGCACCACTGAGCCCGCCTGTTCCACCTGCCTGGCTCCCTTACACTGTCCTGCTGAGCCAGACCCTCAAGCCTCCTCCAGGACACACAGGCAGGGACACGCCCAGCTGCAGAAAGACACCAACTCTGAAATCCATACAGCTGGGGAAATCCCAGCACTCAAGTGCACAGCCCTCTGGGTGCAAACCCCAGACTGTATTGTCTTGCGCTGCACAGAGACCTGTACAGTGCACGCTAACGAACTTCGCCTGTGACCCTACACCCCATATTCTTCACAGAGATCTTGTTAGGATATGAATATGGCATAACTAAGATGTGTCATGCAAGATTGGTCTTGTGAGATATAATTGGAAAGGTTTCAGAGGGGTAGCCGTGTTAGTCTGTATCAGCAAAAACAACGAAGGGTCCTTGTGGCACCTCAGAGACTAACAAATTTGTTTGGGCATAAGCTTTTGTGGGCTAGAACCCAAGGTGATGTTATTGACTTGAACTGGGACCATATAGAACATGGTTGCAACCAAGGTCCTGTAGTGGCACCAAATCTTGTATAAAGGGGGTCAAGTAAGGTGTCTAAGACAAGGTGATGGTTTGCTGGTTAGGATTATGCCGTCTATATATGTGTATCCTTGTTGTATTTAAAGTTATAAGTATTGGCTCTATCCTGTCTGTAGTTCAAACTTGTGCTGTGCTTCTGGGTGACACCCCAGACAAGTTGGTTTCAGCACTGCCTAATCTGCTTGATGGCCCATTAAGGACCATCAGCTCTACAAGTGACCCATTGGGAGAAGGCAGACACGCCTGGGGACTCAGCCAGGTGTGCAGGGACCTGCCTAGGGACAGAACTCTGAGGTGTTTCCAGGCCATGTGATGGACAGCTTGTCTTTGGAACAAAGAAAGAGAGACCACATGGCAAGAGTCTATAAAAAGCTGCGGCAGCTCCTCCATCTGGTCTTCAATCCTGTTTCGTGCCTTTGGAGGGACTTTGCTACCCTGAAGCTTTGAACCAAGGACTGAATGACCCATCCCAGCTGTGGATTTACTCCAGAGACTTGATTTGAACCTGCAGTTTATTCTACCACTGCTGCAAGCCTGAACCAAGAACTTTGCCATTACTGTGTGTCATTGTTTCCATTTAACCAATTCTAGCTCTCATCTCTATCTTTTCCCTTTTATGAATAAACCTTTAGATTTTAGATTCTAAAAGATTGGCAACAGTGCGATTGGTGGGTAAGATTTAACTTGTATATTGACCTGGGTCTGGGGCTTGGTCCTTTGGGATCGAGGGAACCTTTTTTCTTTTACTGGGGTATTGCTTTTCATAACTATTCGTCCCCATAACGAGTGGCACTGGTGGGGATACTGGAAACTGGAAAAAGAACAGGAGTACTTGTGGCACCTTAGAGACTAACCAATTTATTTGAGCAGAAGCTTTCGTGATGCATCCGATGAAGTGAGCTGTAGCTCACGAAAGCTTCTGCTCAAATAAATTGGTTAGTCTCTAAGGTGCCACAAGTCCTTTTCTTTTTGCGGATACAGACTAACACAGCTGCTACTCTGAAACCTGGGAAACTTGAGAGTCTAATGGAATTGCTTGTGTGACTTGTGGTTAGCCAGTGGGGTAAGACCAAAGTCTTCTCTGTTTGGCTGGTTTGGTTTGCCTTGGGGTGCATAGAAACCCCAGCCTGGGGCTGTAACTGCCCTGCTTGAAGCAATTTGTCCTGAATTGGCACTCTCAGCTGGGTCCCGCCAGAACGAGCATCATTACACCCGACCCCCAGTTTGAGAACCCCTGGCGTAGTGAGTGTTTATCTATAGTTTATCTATAGTTCCTCTTATGCAATGAGCAAAGCTCTGTCAGATTTCAATCCACTTTCTTAATTCTTGTTATTAGTTATTATTTTTCTGACAGTAGTGTTCAGGGGCCCAGTCATGCACCGGGACCCCCTGGGGCTAGGCCCTGTACAATCGCAGAACACAAAGACAGGCCCTGCCCCAGGAAGTGTGCAGTCTAAATCTTGTGTGTCCATGATTGAATATTTTGGCTTTAGGGAGATGCAGTCCTGCTGCTGAGCACTGGAAAAGCTGGCCTGAATCAGGCCCTCCATTTTGGCTCTGTAAATCCAAGCCTGCAGAGCGGGAACGAGGGTTACATCCACGAGCTACAGCAGAGCCATGTGTGCCCAGGCCCAGCATCCCTAGCCTGAAACGTAGAGGATGGAAGCCCCAGGGTGGGAAGGTTTGAAAGCCCTGAGTAGGAGCACTGGGTCTCTGCTCTCCACCAGCACAGGAGTATGAGGAGACCCCAGGGACACAGCCAGGTTTGCTAACTACATGCAGACACACAAGGCCTGGCTACAGAGGTGCATTGCTGCGCCTTAGGATCTGTTGGCTTCTGCAGGAGAAGATTATTTAAAGTGATGCTACCCTATTCCGATAGGCTACACCATCCTTCCCCTCAAGGGACATTGTAAGGGGGTATGTGTCCCTTTAAGAGTAGAGGGGGCCAGAAGACCCGGTTCAGGAAGCTAGAGCTCCAGCTAGAAGGGCGAGGAGCGGTGCCCCTGGGGAGAACAGATGCTGGCAGGAGCAGAGCTCCATAAGGGCAGCCCAAGCAGCCAGAGAGGAGTGAGTGTGAGCACTGCCTAGGGCTGCAATGGTGAATGGCACTTTTGAGCCAGGGCCACGTGGAACAGTCTGTGGTTGTTAAACCTGCCCCAAGAGGAGTGTCAAAGCTCCCCGAGCCAGTGGCTCATTGCACTGACACAGGTTCATAGCCAGCGGTGCACCAGGGCCAGCGTCACAGGCAACTGCCTTTGACTGCCCTAACCCCACGCATGCCCTAGCCCCATTTTGCAGCTGGGTGAACTGGAGGTGGCCTCGCCCTGTAGGATCAAGTGAGACTCAAAGCCACAGGTTTTGGGGGATGCACCTAAACCACTAAGCCACCAAACCTCATCAGCTGGTAGGTAAGACTATTCATAAGAGAGACTGTGTAGAGCTCATTAGGGGCCCTCAAGAGGGCACCCAGAGAGTGGGTGCTGCAAGGAGACCTCTGGCTGGGAGGGGTGCTCAGGCAGTGCTGCAGACATAAAACCCAATCAGGAACATATCGCAATCAGAATGGCTCCAATGAAATACACAGGTGCTCCAGGGTCAGTCCGAGAGGCGGTGGATGTGTGGGCGTTACTACAGAACCCGGAGCAGTGTCTCCACAGCATCTCCTGCTCCGTCGTGGCAAGTCACTTGTAGCAGAAGCAGGGCCTTGAGGCTCGCTGCTGCTATCACCAAAGACTGTCTGGGGCTGTGTTGTCACCTGGGTATTTTCCACAGTTTGGAACGGCCTGCTGAACGTCTGCTCAAAAGCTGGGGTAAGCCATGGAGTCTTCTCCATGGTCTTGGTGCTGCGCCCACACAGGACCTGTCTGTGATGTGTCCGTGTTTCCGTGAATTATCTCAGTCACTTCCTACCAAGATCTTTTCTCCCATGTGAAAACTGCACAGCTGGGTCGGACCGTGTGTGGCCTGGTTTTTAGATCAGGCTTTAACAGCTCCAAGTAAGACCTTCAATTATGTCCCACAAACAGCATTGCTGGTGTCTGATTTGTAGTCGCACAGGCTACGTACCTAGGGGCCAATAGGAAATTCACAATCTTGTGTTGTGAGCTGCTTTCACCTGGGGTCATGAATCACTTGCTTGAACATCTGATGAAATCTTTCCACTGATCCATTTGGTGCAGGATGGGAAGGAGCTGATGGGACATCTGAACACTTCCACCGGCTGTGCTGAAGTCGTTGAAGTCGTACCGGAAACTCCAGGCCAGCTAGAATGAGCATCTGTCCCATACGTGGTCCGGCTCCAACAGTCTATGTGAATTTGCTGCCCTGGGGCCGCTGGCCACTCGGAAGGATGCAGAGGAGCACGCTCAGGTATGTGCTGCGATCGCTTTGCCATTCCCTCTATTTGACAGGTTTCAGAGGGGCAGCCGTGTTAGTCTGTATCTGCAAAAACAACGAGGAGTCCTTGTGGCACCTTAGAGACTAACAAATAACTGATAATAGCCCACTGTAACTGATTTATCTCGTTAGAGTTGGTAAGGCAACCCCCATCTTTTCATGTTCATGTTTTCATGCTCTCTGTATCTATCTATCTTCCTACTGTATTTTCCACTCCATGCATCTGATGAAGTGGGTTTTAGCCCTCGAAAGGTTATGCCAAAATAATTTGTTAGTCTCTAAGGTGCCAGAAGGACCCCTCTATTTGAATGTCAGTCCCTGGTCCCTGCACAACTCCTCGCCAGGACCTTCATGTTCCCAGTTCCCAAATGGCCTTCATGTAATTTTTGGGGTGTCTGTATGTAGCAGGACCTGAGCTTTCGGGACTAGTTACTCTGGGGCCATACATTAGGCACATCTCACAGGGTCCATTCACTTCCTCCTGGCCACTGCGGCGAATCAGCTCTTTCGAGGTCTGAGGCCCCCTTCTGCTGATTTCTGCATGGCCTCCTGCCCCTCACTTGCGCTCTTTCTGCACCTCAGGGTGCTCCCTCTTCGGGTCTCCACCCTCCAGGCAGGTCGCTGTGCATTTCCCCCTTCTGGGGTACCAAAGTCTTCCCTTACCAGCAGCCTTAGGCAGTCTTCCCATTCACTGCCCCATGGTGCCACTTCGCCAGTGGCTCAAGGGTGCCAATTTGAGGGGGTGCAGGGGAGGGCAGGAGCCCCCCGCCCCCAAGTTTCATACAGGAGGTGCAAGCTCCCAGGTGGAGCCCTTAACTACAGCCCAGCATCAGTGTGAAATGTAAGGGCTTGGCTCCACTTGCGAGTCACAGCGCATTAAGGGAGCCCCGGGCGCACTAGCTCACTCCCCGTCCACACTGGCAAGGCACGTGGAGCGCTCTGTCTCCGCAGCTACAGCGCTGCTGGTACGCCACCTCGGCGAGTGGAAGAGCGTCTTGTGCGCCCCCCGCTGGAGCGCCACGGCACCAGTGTGGACGCCCTGGTCCTATAGTGCGCTCTGACCGGCCTCCAGACGTGTCCCACGATGCCTGTGCTAGCCACTCTGGTCATCACTTTGAACTCTACTGCCCTGGCCTCAGGTGACCACCCGTCACACCCGCCCTTTAAATTCTCTGGGAATTTTGAAAATCCCCTTCCTGTTTGCTCAGCCAGGCGTGGAGTGCTCTCTGCGCATCTGTCCAGGTGACCGTGCCTCCACCGTGCCGGGAGGGGCGGGGGGACCATTGCTGCACACAGGCAAGCTGCAGATGGGTCCGGGCGGAAGCCCATTGCAGTAGAAGACCCTCCCTTGCTTCCCAGGTCACCCTCAGCAGCGAGATCTCTTCCGGGACCCAAAAAGAAAAGGAGGACTTGTGGCACCTTAGAGACTAACCAATTTATTTGAGCATAAGATGAAGTGAGCTGTAGCTCACGAAAGCTGATGCTCAAATAAATTGGTTAGTCTCTAAGGTGCCACAAGTCCTCCTTTTCTTTTTGCGAATACAGACTAACACGGCTGCTACTCTGAAACCTTCCAGGACGGACTCCTGTGGAAAATGTGGGGACCGTGTTCAGTATAGGGGCTCTCCCCAAGGCACAGAAACCCAGAGGGCAGTACAGCCGTGAAACAATCAGTCCCCCTTGCCCCTGTGCTTACTCACCATGTGGGGGCTCCCGTGGGTTATGTGCGCTCGCTTTGGGATGCGCAAATTATGCTATTGTGTAGACTGTGCTTGCCCTTAAGTACGGGGGAATCGTTGCTCTGTCTGCTGTGAACACTGCTGCCTCTGTCAAGTGTTGCCTTTTGCCTTTACAGATGCAACCTTGAGATCTCAGCCCTCTGTGTTATCACCGGCCAAAAGACTCAAAGAATCAGAAAGAGGCCACGTAGAAGCAAGGAAGACATGTTGCTTGAAGTAATGCAGCATTCAAGTCATGAAAATTGAAAAGTCCCGGACTCGCGGGACAGTGAAAGGAGGATCCGCCAGCAGAATGCGGCACGCCGGCACAAAAGCGCGGTTCTCCGGCAGCAAAGCCCGGATCGGCTGATAAGCATAATGGAGCACCAAGCGGACTCGATCCAGGCGCTCGTAGCCATGCAGGCAGAGCACCGACCCCCCACCCCTGCCGCCCTTGTCCCAAAACTCCTTCCCTTGTGCCCCCATGTCACCTCCAACCCACTTTCCCCAACATCTCGGTTCTTACTGCCACCAGCTGCCTCCAACACCTGTAGCTTCACCACCCAGCCCTGCAAACTGCCCACCCCACTCAGCCCCCGTCACCAGGCAGCAGAGCCAGCCCGAAGTGCAGCACTCGTTGCACAGCACTCCAGGCAGGAAGGCTGAGTATGAGAACAGGACATACGCAAATCTGTGATTGTACCGTTCCCCACCCCACCCCCTTGCCCTTTCTGTTTCCCAAGCGGTCGTGTTTCTTTTCAAAAAATGGATTTTTTGGCTTTAAAAACATTCTTTATTATTGCATAAAGTAAAAGATACTTAGCCCAGGAAAGCAACAGGCACCACAAGTCAGCGGAGCAAACACAGATTCCTACTAACGTTGGAACCACTGCACTTCACGCCCGTGCAGGGCACCAGACATTACTGGTGGCTTTCAGCCTCAAATTGCTCCCTCGAGGCATCCCTAATTCTTGCAGCCCCGCGCTGGGCCCCTCTAATAGCCCTGCTCTCTGGCTGTTCAAATTCAGCCTCCAGGTGTTGAACTTTCAAGTTCCATGCCTGAGTGAAGCTTTCACCCTTCCCTTCACAAATGTTATGGAGGGTACAGCACACAGATATAACCGCGGGGATGCTGTCATCGGCCAGGTCCAGCTTCCCATACAGAGAGCACCAGCGGCCCTTTAAATGGCCAAAAGCACACTCCACAGTCATTCTGCACTGGCTCAGCCTGTTGTTGAACCACTCCTTGGTGCTGTCAAGGCTCCCTGTGTAGGGTTTCATGAGCCATGGCATTAAAGTGTAAGCAAGGTCTCCAAGGATCACAATGGGCATTTCGATTTCCCCTACGGTGATCTTCTGGTCTGGGAAGAAAGTCCCATCTTGCAGCTTCCTGAACAGGCCAGTGTTCCGAAAGATGCGTGCGTCATGCACCTTTCCGGGCCAGCCTGCGTTAATGTCAATGAAACGCCCACGGTGATCCACAAGCGCCTGGAGACCATAGAGAAATACCCCTTCCGATTAACGTACTCGGAGGCTAGGTGGGCTGGTGCCGGAATTGGAATGTGTGTGCCATCTATCGCCCCTCCGCAGTTAGGGAAACCCATTTCATGCACATTACCCAGAGTCACGGTTCTTCTGAGCAGGATGTGATTAATGGCCCTGCAAATTTGCATCAACATGATTCCAACGGTCGACTTTCCCACTCCAAACTGGTTAGCAACTGATCGGTAGCTGTCTGGAGTTGCCAGCTTCCAGATTGCAACAGCCACCCGCTTCTCCACCCTCAGGGCAGCTCTCAATCTTGTGTCCTTGCGCCGCAGGGCGGGGGCGAGCTCCTCACACAGTCCCATGAAAGTGCCTTTTCTCAGCCGAAGGTTCTGCAGCCACTGCCCGTTATCCCAGATGTGCCTGACGATGTGATCCCACCGCTCAGTGCTTGTTCCCGAGCCCAAAAGCAGCGTTCCACGGCGGTGAGCATGTCCGTGAATGCCACAAGCGTTATTCGAGTCGATATCATCGTCGGACTCCTCACGGTCACTTTGGATCGTAAGGAGTAACTCGACCGCCAAACGTGACGTGCTGGCGAGACTCGTCAGCAGACTCCTCCGCCGTTCGGGCTCCATTCCCGCAGACCGAAAGGGAAGACAGCGCGCAGTGCAAAAACGTTGACAGATGGCGCCAAATGTGGACGGAAGCCCAAGGATTGCTGGGATGCGAACCGATGCATCACGGGGCGTTGGGACAGGACCCAGAGTGCCCTGCACCCCCTGCCCCCTTCCCACAAGCCACAGCGCCCGACTGGGAAGAGGTGCTCTGGGGGATGGCTGCCCACAATGCACCGCTCCCGATGCCGCTGCAAGTGCCGCAAATGTGGCCACACCGGTGCGCTTGTTCCTGTCCGTGTGGACAGACTGCAGCGCTTCCCTGCTGCGCTCCCCCAAGGCGGGTTTAACTCAAAGCGCTCTACATCTGCAAGGGTAGCCAAGCCCTAGGTCTCCCACATGCCGGGAGTGGTCCGGGGCAGGGGGGCAGGGTTTTGTTTACAAACAGAGGCAGGGTGATTAAGATAAGAAAGGGCTGGTGATTAAATGAAGGGTATGGAAGTTTAGGGTGTACAAGAGGAATCCCTCTGTGGAGGGGGAGAGGGAGGAGGGGTTGTTTTAGAGAGAAGGGGGGGATTCACAAAAATACAGCAAAGGTTACATTCAGAAAAGGGGGGGGATTTGGGGGCATAGGTGGAAAGAAAGGGTCAGACCCAGGGCAGGGCTAGCAGCGTATAGAGACGTTCCCACTCTACCTGTGATACTTATGTGGCCCCATCACCATAGTATCTAAGGCTGCACCTCGCAAGGTCTAACCTATTTCTCCTCCCAGCTCCTGCCCCCAGAGCAATGCCGTTATCCCCATTGTACAGAGGGGCACTGAGGCACACACAGACGAAAGGCCAGATTTTCAAAGGTGTCTTGGCACCTAGTGAGATTTTCAAATGCACTTAGAAGGTTTGGTGCTTTGTAAACCCCACTAGAGATCTCGCTGCATCTTTGGGTGCCTAAAAACCTTTGAAATTCTGTCCTTAAAAGTACTGGCTGGGGGGGTCAGGCTGGAAGTCCATGGGGGGAGTAGAACCCAGGTCTCTCAGGGCCAGCTCCCTATACAGGGGACCAGCCGCTCTCTCCGCTGCATGCTGCAGAAAAAAAGAGAGGACTGATAGATGGGAGCAAAACCAAGGTAGCCAGTTCTCAGAGACTCCGGCCCACGGTCCCAGGACGGAGGCCATGGCTGACTGCATGAAAAGCAGCGCAGAGCTTCGGAAGGCTGGAGAATGGGAGTCAGATGAGAGGAGCTGACTTGACTCCCCAGGGGTGGGGGTTCTGCCCCAGGCTGGGTTGTACAGCAGTGGCTGCTGCTGGGCAATTTTACATTTTAACTGAAAACCATTTTGTTCAAAGAAAAGGAGTACTTGTGGCACCTTAGAGACTAACCAATTTATTTGAGCATGAGCTTTCGTGAGCTCATGCTCAAATAAATTGGTTAGTCTCTAAGGTGCCACAAGTACTCCTTTTCTTTTTGCGAATACAGACTAACACGGCTGTTCCTCTGAAACCTGTCATTTTGTTCAGTCATTTTTTGTTCTGAATTTGAGGAAAGGAAGGAACGAGAAAGTGTCTTGTAAGCATCCAATGTGTTTATGCCCCAAATTCTTAGGTTTCCGCTGTATTCAGGCCAATTCCAGAGCAAAGAACAGAAACTGCATCCACAGAGTTCATAAAGTCGACGATTATTGTCATGATTTGTATTATTCACTGGGCACCATCTGTGTGCTGAGCGCTGCTCAGATATGCCAGAAAATCGCGTCCCTGAGCAAATGCATCTAAGCTGGGTAACTCTGGAGACGCTGGCTCAGAGGTTTAAGAGTGAAGTGTGGAGTTACTGAGCACACACATTATCACGTGGTCGCTGTGATGTTAATACCTGTGAGTGTAGGCAGTGATGGCAGTAGAAGTTTTACTTGATTAAGGACTAGAAGATTTGACCCTCCAACTTTCTTTCTAAAGGAAGAGCTGCCCAGAGCTCCTGTGCCTGTTTATTTTCCTTTCCTGCCTCAGAGGTCTCTGTTTTTTCTCAACTTTAAAATACTGAATCTTCTTGGTGTTTGGTTTTAAATATTCCCCTGTGAGAGCTGCAGCTCCAGTCACTGGAGTGTCGTGTTTCGGAGCCTTCTGGAAAGTCACGAGCCTTTCAACAGAAGGGAAAGCCGTGTTGCCAACTCTCATGGTTTTTGTCATGAATCTCATGATAATTATTGTTTCCTTAAAGCCCCAGCTCCTGGAGTCAGGTGGAGATGTGATGGTTTCAGCCTTATTCTTAAAGAAAAATCAAGTTTCTAGTCCTCGTAGTGGTGGAGAAAGCTTCAAAATGTGACCCCAGTGTTTCCTAAAGGCTCGAAAAGCAGAAGGCAAATGAAAAGAACCCCAGATCTGTTATTTTTACATAATCATGATTTTAAAGCCAATTTCATGATTTTTGGTGAGCCTGATTCATGATTTTTGAATTGGGATTGGCAACACTGTGAAAGTGACTTGAAAGTGTCAGTTTCACTCCTGTTTAAGGTTAGAGTCTGGTCTATTATTTGTAGTGAGGTAACACCTCTAGAGCCCAGGCAGGTGCAGTATAAACTCCGGGGGTGGGCTTCCCCTAGTAGGATGTTAGCCTCTCTGCTGTTCGCTGCTCAGCTGGTTTGCAGCTGACTGGCTTTTTATAACAGTCAGGCCCACTCAAGGCTCACCTGAAACAAAGCACGCCCAATTCACACTTTTCAAACCACCAATCAAGCACACTGTCAAACTGTCCCCACAACAGACACTCAGATACTCACCACCGCAGCCTCCCTAATGCAGCCCTTAGCGTACCTCCTCTCAGACAGATCCCAGTCCATCCTCCCCGTGGAAGGAAAAGGCCGGGGTAGAGACCGTCGAATCGTGGAAGTCAACGAATGGCTACGCAGGTGGTGTCGGAGAGAAGGCTTTGGATTCTTTGACCATGGGATGGTTTCCAAGAAGGAGGAGTGCTAGGCAGAGACGGGCTCCACCTAACGAAGAGAGGGAAGAGCATCTTTGCAAGCAGACTGGCTAACCTAGTGAGGAGGGCTTTAAACTATGTTCACTAGGGGAAGGAGACCAAAGTCCTGAGGTAAGTGGGATACTGGGAGAAAGCACGGGCAGGAGAGTGCAAGAGGTGAGGCCTCTAGCCTCATACTGAGAAAGTGGGATGATCAACAAGTTATCTTAAGTGCCTATACACAAATGCAAGAAGCCTAGGCAACAAGCAGGGAGAACTGGAAGTCCTGTCACAAACAAGGAATTATGATGTGGTTGGAATAACAGAGACTTGATGGGATAACTCACATGACTGGAGTACTGTCATGGATGGATATTAACTGTTCAGGAAGGACAGGCAGGGCAGAAAAGGTGGGGGAGTTGCACTGTATGTAAGGGAGCAGTATGATGCTCAGAACTCAAGTATGAAACTGCAGAAAACCCTGAGAGTCTCTGGATTAAGTTTAGAAGTGTGAGCAACAAGAGTGATGTGGGAGTCTGCTAGAGACCACCGGACCAGGGAGATGAGGTGGACGGGGCTTTCTTCCGGCAACTCACGGAAGTTACCAGGATCGCAGGCCCTGGTTCTTATGGGAGACTTCAATCACCCTGATATCTGCTGGGAGAGCAATACAGCGGTGCACACACAATCCAGGAAGTTTTTGGAGAGTGGAGGGGACAATTTCCTGGTGCAAGTGCTGGAGGAACCAACTAGGGGCAGAGCTCTTCTTGACCTGCTGCTCACAAACCGGGAAGAATTAGTGGGGGAAGCAAAAGTGGATGGGAACCTGGGAGGCAGTGACCATGAGATGGTTGAGTTCAGGATCCTGACACAGGGAAGAAAGGAGAGCAGCAGAATACGGACCCTGGACTTCAGAAAAGCAGACTTTGACTCCCTCTGGGAACTGATGGGCAAGATCCCCTGGGAGAATAACATGAGGGGGAAAGGAGTCCAGGAGAGCTGGCTGTACTTTAAAGAAGCCTTATTGAGGTTACAGGGACAAGCCATCCCAATGTGTATGTAACCCTTCTACCCATCAGAGTTGGCAGCAACAAGGGCCGGGGGGGTTTAAGGGGCACCTTACGTGGTCCAAAGCCGATTGCCCCACCTCTCCATGGGGCTCTGCTCTGCCAACCACCCCCACGAGCTGCTCCAGGCATCCGACAAACTGCTCTGCTCCACCAGCCGCTCTGCTCTGCCAGCCGTCCCGCAAACTGCTCCGCAATATATCTTCAGGCTCCCCCACTACTGAACACAACACTCAGTGATTTCAGCTCTTTTGTGATTTCAGCTTGTAGTAGGGGAGCCTCAGTGCTGGTGCACTATTAGCCCAAAGTGAGCTCAGCAGCCTGTAACTAGACTCCTAATAGAATCAAAATTAGCTCTGATACTCCACGGTGAAGAGAAAAATAAGTGCAATTAGCGCGTAAAGCCCTCACCAGGGGACCCATACCACCCCCATATTAATATCTGTCCCCAGCCTCTCTCCATTCATTGGGAATTGGAACCCATGACCCTTGCCTGCCGAGTGCTGCTTAGTTGATGGTGAGTCCCTCCATCATAACAAAAGGCCATGTACAGTTCCACTGTCCTTGATTCACATAATCAGGATAATAGTTTATTCCTGCCCCAATAACAGAGAAGCTGGGGCTCCTACAGCAGCCAAAGTGACCATCTAGGCGGGGGGAAGGGGGTGTCTATGCAAATGAGATCAGCCCCTGAAGTTCTTTTCCACAACCCACCATGACTCGCCACCAGATGTCAGGGTAGAACTCATCCTGACTCTGCTTACAGATAGAAAGAATAGTAAATATGGCAGGCGACCGGCTTGGCTTAACAGTGAAATCCTTGCTGATCTTAAACACAAAAAAGAAGCTTACAAGAAGTGGAAGATTGGACAAATGACCAGGGAAGAGTATAAAAATATTGCTCGGGCATGCAGGAGTGAAATCAGGAAGGCCAAATCATACCTGGAGTTGCAGCTAGCAAGAGATGTTAAGAGGAACAAGAAGGGTTTCTTCAGGTATGTTAGCAACAAGAAGAAAGTCAAGGAGAGTGTGGGCCCCTTACTGAATGAGGGAGGCAACCTAGTGACAGAGGATGTGGGAAAAGCTAATGTACTCAATGCTTTTTTTGCCTCTGTCTTCACGAACAAGGTCAGCTCCCAGACTATTGCACTGGGCAGCACAGCATGGGGAGGAGGTGACCAGCCCTCTGTGGAGAAAGAAGTGGTTCGGGACTATTTAGAAAAGCCGGACGAGCACAAGTCCATGGGGCCGGATGCGCTGCATCTGAGGGTGCTAAAGGAGTTGGCGGATGTGATTGCAGAGCCATTGGCCATTATCTTTGAAAACTCATGGCGATCGGGGGAAGTCCCGGATGACTGGAAAAAGGCTAATATAGTGCCCATCTTTAAAACAGAGAAGAAGGAGGATCCTGGGAACTACAGGCCAGTCAGCCTCACCTCAGTCCCTGGAAAAATCATGGAGCAGGTCCTCAAGGAATCAATTCTGAAGCACTTAGAGGAGAGGAAAGTGATCAGGAACAGTCAGCATGGATTCACCAAGGGCAAGTCATGCCTGACTAATCTAATTGCCTTCTATGACGAGATAACTGGCTCTGTGGATGAGGGGAAAGCAGTGGACATGTTGTTCCTTGACTTTAGCAAAGCTTTTGACACGGTCTCCCACAGTATTCTTGCCAGCAAGTTAAAGAAGTATGGGCTGGATGAATGGACTATAAGGTGGATAGAAAGCTGGCTAGATTGTTGGACTCAACGGGTAGTGATCAATGGCTCGATGTCTAGTTTGCAGCCTGTATCAAGTGGAGTGCCCCAAGTGTCGGTCCTGGGGCCGGTTTTGTTCAATATCTTTATTAATGATCTGGAGGATGGTGTGGATTGCACCCTCAGCAAGTTTGCAGATGACACTAAACTGGGAGGAGAGGTAGATACGCTGGAGGGTAGGGATAGGATACAGAGGGACCTAGACAAATTAGAGGATTGGGCCAAAAGAAATCTGAGGAGGTTCAACAAGGACAAGTGCAGAGTCCTGCACTTAGGATGGAAGAATCCAATGCACAGCTACAGACTAGGGACCGAATGGCTCGGCAGCAGTTCTGCAGAAAAGGACTTAGGGGTTACAGTGGACGAGAAGCTGGATATGAGTCAACAGTGTGCCCTTGTTGCCAAGAAGGCCAATGGCATTTTGGGATGTATATGTAGGGGCATTGCCAGCAGATCGAGGGACGTGATCGTTCCCCTCTATTCGACATTGGTGAGGCCTCATCTGGAGTACTGTGTCCAGTTTTGGGCCCCACACTACAAGAAGGGTGTGGACAAATTGGAAAGAGTCCAGCGGAGGGCAACAAAAATGATTAGGGGACTGGAACACATGACCTATGAGGAGAGGCTGAGGGAACTGGGATTGTTTAGTCTGCAGAAGAGAAGAATGAGGGGGGATTTGATAGCTGCTTTCAACTACCTGGAAGGGGGTTCCAAAGAGGATGGTTCTAGACTATTCTCAGTGGTAGAAGAGGACAGGACAAGGAGTAATGGTCTCAAGTTGCAGTGGGGGAGGTTTAGGTTGGATATTAGGAAAAACGTTTTCACTAGGAGGGTGGTGAAGCACTGGAATGCGTTACCTAGGGAGGTGGTGGAATCTCTTTCCTTAGAAGTTTTTAAGGTCAGGTGTGACAAAGGCCTGGCTGGGATGATTTAATTGGGGATTGGTCCTGCTCTGAGCAGGGGGTTAGACAGTCCTGCTCATAAGCCTGGCCCCCACAGCCAATCTGTGGCTGCTCAAAGAAAGCCATGCCTGCAGCTGTGCTTGCCCTTGTTCCAGTCTCTGCTCCAGCCCCCTTCTTCCCTCCAGCTTTAGACTTCTGGTTTCGCTTCTCGGCTCTGCCTCTGGCTTATAACTCCAGTTGACCCTCTGGTTCTGACATTCAGCTTCTGTCTCTTCAGTCCTGATCTCTAGCTCTGCCTCTGGCTTATGACTCTGGTTTACCCATCCCTCCTTTGGTGTTTGGCATCTGCTCTTCCCATACTGATCCTTTTATCATTTCCTGGACTCCACCCATCCTGGACCCAGCTCTTACCAATAGGCCAAACTCTTGCCTTCACCACTAGACCTAACCACTCACAGCCCGGTTGGCAATAGTCCCTTTGCTTCTCTTATCAATTTTCTCCAATGCCTAGATTCTGAGTTATATTCATTACTGTCAACTTCTCCTTTCTCGCTTTATAGATACTTCACTTCATCTTCGCTTCCCCTCTAAACCAGGTTGGTTTTTTAACACCTACAGCCTTCTTTCTCAATTGTGGGGTTGTGCCTTTTTGGGCATCGAGTAAAGTCTTCTTAAACAGTTCCCAATTGTCATTCACAGTTTTCTGATTAAACTCTTTGTCCCCAAAATGTCAAAATGAAATATTTCCATTTATTTGGAATTTTTTGTCTGTTTTTTACTAAATGAACAATGTGGTGAAACTGACACAAATTCATGAAATGTCACTGTTGCCAAATCTGCATTTTTTGCTGGAAAAGTTGTGTTTGCCATGTTCAATAAAAGCCTGTGACACTGAGTGACCAGGAAGGAATGGAATTGGGACACAGCTTGGCCTTGGGGGCCTTAAGGACAGCTTCAGCTTTCTGTTGTGATTTATGGAAACTGCCTTTGTCAATGGTCTGGTTACAAGACACGAGTCACTGAAAAATTCCCCTTTCTCCTTGTTGCTGTGAGCCCACACTCAGCCAGGCTCCCACATACCTTTAGCAGGTGTTCACATGCTCTCTCTCTAGTTCCCATAACTAGTCACTGTCCGGTTAACACTGAGAGCCAGGAATATCAAGGTCAGCTCCCAGACTGCTGCGCTGGGCATCGCAAAATGGGGAAGAGATGGCCAGCCCTCTGTGGAGATAGAGGTGGTTAGGGACTATTTAGAAAAGCTGGACGTGCACAAGTCCATGGGGCCGGACGAGTTGCATCCGAGAGTGCTGAAGGAATTGGCGGCTGTGATTGCAGAGCCATTGGCCATTATCTTTGAAAACTCGTGGCGAACAGGGGAAGTCCCGGATGACTGGAAAAAGGCTAATGTAGTGCCAATCTTTAAAAAAGGGAAGAAGGAGGATCCTGGGAACTACAGGCCAGTCAGCCTCACCTCAGTCCCTGGAAAAATCATGGAGCAGGTCCTCAAAGAATCAATCCTGAAGCACTTGCATGAGAGGAAAGTGATCAGGAACAGCCAGCATGGATTCACCAAGGGAAGGTCATGCCTGACTAATCTAATCGCCTTTTATGATGAGATTACTGGTTCTGTGGATGAAGGGAAAGCAGTGGATGTATTGTTTCTTGACTTTAGCAAAGCTTTTGACACGGTCTCCCACAGTATTCTTGTCAGCAAGTTAAGGAAGTATGGGCTGGAAGAATGCACTATAAGGTGGGTAGAAAGCTGGCTAGATTGTCAGGGCTCAACGGGTAGTTATCAATGGCTCCATGTCTAGTTGGCAGCCGGTATCAAGTGGAGTGCCCCAAGTGTCGGTCCTGGGGCCGGTTTTGTTCAATATCTTTATTAATGATCTGGAGGATGGTGTGGATTGCACCCTCAGCAAGTTTGCAGATGACACTAAACTGGGAGGAGAGGTAGATACGCTGGAGGGTAGGGATAGGATACAGAGGGACCTAGACAAATTAGAGGATTGGGCCAAAAGAAATCTGAGGAGGTTCAACAAGGACAAGTGCAGAGTCCTGCACTTAGGATGGAAGAATCCAATGCACAGCTACAGACTAGGGACCGAATGGCTCGGCAGCAGTTCTGCAGAAAAGGACTTAGGGGTTACAGTGGACGAGAAGCTGGATATGAGTCAACAGTGTGCCCTTGTTGCCAAGAAGGCCAATGGCATTTTGGGATGTATATGTAGGGGCATTGCCAGCAGATCGAGGGACGTGATCGTTCCCCTCTATTCGACATTGGTGAGGCCTCATCTGGAGTACTGTGTCCAGTTTTGGGCCCCACACTACAAGAAGGGTGTGGACAAATTGGAAAGAGTCCAGCGGAGGGCAACAAAAATGATTAGGGGACTGGAACACATGACCTATGAGGAGAGGCTGAGGGAACTGGGATTGTTTAGTCTGCAGAAGAGAAGAATGAGGGGGGATTTGATAGCTGCTTTCAACTACCTGGAAGGGGGTTCCAAAGAGGATGGTTCTAGACTATTCTCAGTGGTAGAAGAGGACAGGACAAGGAGTAATGGTCTCAAGTTGCAGTGGGGGAGGTTTAGGTTGGATATTAGGAAAAACGTTTTCACTAGGAGGGTGGTGAAGCACTGGAATGCGTTACCTAGGGAGGTGGTGGAATCTCTTTCCTTAGAAGTTTTTAAGGTCAGGTGTGACAAAGGCCTGGCTGGGATGATTTAATTGGGGATTGGTCCTGCTCTGAGCAGGGGGTTAGACAGTCCTGCTCATAAGCCTGGCCCCCACAGCCAATCTGTGGCTGCTCAAAGAAAGCCATGCCTGCAGCTGTGCTTGCCCTTGTTCCAGTCTCTGCTCCAGCCCCCTTCTTCCCTCCAGCTTTAGACTTCTGGTTTCGCTTCTCGGCTCTGCCTCTGGCTTATAACTCCAGTTGACCCTCTGGTTCTGACATTCAGCTTCTGTCTCTTCAGTCCTGATCTCTAGCTCTGCCTCTGGCTTATGACTCTGGTTTACCCATCCCTGCTTTGGTGTTTGGCATCTGCTCTTCCCATACTGATCCTTTTATCATTTCCTGGACTCCACCCATCCTGGACCCAGCTCTTACCAATAGGCCAAACTCTTGCCTTCACCACTAGACCTAACCACTCACAGCCCGGTTGGCAATAGTCCCTTTGCTTCTCTTATCAATTTTCTCCAATGCCTAGATTCTGAGTTATATTCATTACTGTCAACTTCTCCTTTCTCGCTTTATAGATACTTCACTTCATCTTCGCTTCCCCTCTAAACCAGGTTGGTTTTTTAACACCTACAGCCTTCTTTCTCAATTGTGGGGTTGTGCCTTTTTGGGCATCGAGTAAAGTCTTCTTAAACAGTTCCCAATTGTCATTCACAGTTTTCTGATTAAACTCTTTGTCCCCAAAATGTCAAAATGAAATATTTCCATTTATTTGGAATTTTTTGTCTGTTTTTTACTAAATGAACAATGTGGTGAAACTGACACAAATTCATGAAATGTCACTGTTGCCAAATCTGCATTTTTTGCTGGAAAAGTTGTGTTTGCCATGTTCAATAAAAGCCTGTGACACTGAGTGACCAGGAAGGAATGGAATTGGGACACAGCTTGGCCTTGGGGGCCTTAAGGACAGCTTCAGCTTTCTGTTGTGATTTATGGAAACTGCCTTTGTCAATGGTCTGGTTACAAGACACGAGTCACTGAAAAATTCCCCTTTCTCCTTGTTGCTGTGAGCCCACACTCAGCCAGGCTCCCACATACCTTTAGCAGGTGTTCACATGCTCTCTCTCTAGTTCCCATAACTAGTCACTGTCCGGTTAACACTGAGAGCCAGGAATATCAAGGTCAGCTCCCAGACTGCTGCGCTGGGCATCGCAAAATGGGGAAGAGATGGCCAGCCCTCTGTGGAGATAGAGGTGGTTAGGGACTATTTAGAAAAGCTGGACGTGCACAAGTCCATGGGGCCGGACGAGTTGCATCCGAGAGTGCTGAAGGAATTGGCGGCTGTGATTGCAGAGCCATTGGCCATTATCTTTGAAAACTCGTGGCGAACAGGGGAAGTCCCGGATGACTGGAAAAAGGCTAATGTAGTGCCAATCTTTAAAAAAGGGAAGAAGGAGGATCCTGGGAACTACAGGCCAGTCAGCCTCACCTCAGTCCCTGGAAAAATCATGGAGCAGGTCCTCAAAGAATCAATCCTGAAGCACTTGCATGAGAGGAAAGTGATCAGGAACAGCCAGCATGGATTCACCAAGGGAAGGTCATGCCTGACTAATCTAATCGCCTTTTATGATGAGATTACTGGTTCTGTGGATGAAGGGAAAGCAGTGGATGTATTGTTTCTTGACTTTAGCAAAGCTTTTGACACGGTCTCCCACAGTATTCTTGTCAGCAAGTTAAGGAAGTATGGGCTGGAAGAATGCACTATAAGGTGGGTAGAAAGCTGGCTAGATTGTCAGGGCTCAACGGGTAGTTATCAATGGCTCCATGTCTAGTTGGCAGCCGGTATCAAGTGGAGTGCCCCAAGGGTCGGTCCTGGGGCCGGTTTTGTTCAATATCTTCATAAATGATCTGGAGGATGGTGTGGATTGCACTCTCAGCAAATTTGCGGATGATACTAAACTGGGAGGAGTGGTAGATACGCTGGAGGGGAGGGATAGGATACAGAAGGACCTAGACAAATTGGAGGATTGGGCCAAAAGAAATCTGATGAGGTTCAATAAGGATAAGTGCAGGGTCCTGCACTTAGGACGGAAGAACCCAATGCACAGCTACAGACTAGGGACCGAATGGCTAGGCAGCAGTTCTGCGGAAAAGGACCTAGGGGTGACAGTGGACGAGAAGCTGGATATGAGTCAGCAGTGTGCCCTTGTTGCCAAGAAGGCCAATGGCATTTTGGGATGTATAAGTAGGGGCATAGCGAGCAGATCGAGGGACGTGATCGTTCCCCTCTATTCGACATTGGTGAGGCCTCATCTGGAGTACTGTGTCCAGTTTTGGGCCCCACACTTCAAGAAGGATGTGGATAAATTGGAGAGAGTCCAGCGAAGGGCAACAAAAATGATTAGGGGTCTGGAACACATGAGTTATGAGGAGAGGCTGAGGGAGCTGGGATTGTTTAGCCTGCAGAAGAGAAGAATGAGGGGGGATTTGATAGCTGCTTTCAACTACCTGAAAGGGGGTTCCAAAGAGGATGGCTCTAGACTGTTCTCAATGGTATCAGATGACAGAACGAGGAGTAATGGTCTCAAGTTGCAGTGGGGGAGGTTTAGATTGGATATTAGGAAAAACGTTTTCACTAGGAGGGTGGTGAAACACTGGAATGGGTTACCTAGGGAGGTGGTAGAATCTCCTTCCTTAGAGGTTTTTAAGGTCAGGCTTGACAAAGCCCTGGCTGGGATGATTTAACTGGGAATTGGTCCTGCTTCGAGCAGGGGGTTGGACTAGATGACCTTCTGGGGTCCCTTCCAACCCTGATATTCTATGATTCTATGATTCTATATCCTGTGATACCCGGTCCATGGCTCATTGCCAAATAGCAGGTGTGGCCCCTGCTCCAAACACTGGCCTGTTATGGTGAAGAAAACACTTGTGTGTGTGTGTGAATTGTGACGGTCTTCGGTCTCCATTTGCAGATAGTTCTGGGTGAGGCCAATCTGGCAGAAGAGCTTCTGAGGCAAATACAGCCTCTATCGTAGGCAAAGGCCACTGATATGCGGGCAACACTGGACCGTTAGTGGTAACCATAGAATCACTCAGATACAGCCCCAGCCCCATTCCCTTTCTTGAGGGGCAGGCTGCGTGCTCCATTCACTCCAGTTAACCTTGGGTTTAACTCCAGAGTGTTGTCAAAGTGCGGCCCTTCTGCCTCGGCCTTTGGCTGAATCCCAAAAAGCACTGAGTGAGCTTTGCAAAATGTAGGACTCGCTCCCTCTTCAAGCACAATTTTGGATTTCCTTTTTCCTTCCCTTTTGCTTTCAAGTTCTAGTCCCCTCCTGACAGATGCCAGCTGCGTTGTCCAAGAGTGCAGTGAATTTCTGTCTCGGGCTGGAGTTCAGATTGTATTTTATTTTTGAAGTCTGCAGGTGTTTTAGGCTTTCCAAGACAAGCTGAATTTCTCTCAGCCCTCATCTGTACCAAACAATGCAAGACCCCCGCCCTTCACATGTGCTATAGTTATTTTAACTTTCCTGTAGTAAAGGGAGCCAGGATTTCCCCCCAGTGTTTTTAGAAGCACTGAGGGTTTCTGCAACTTCACCTCTCTATGCCACTGCGGTCTCTGATAACCCTGCTATGAAATTACAAGCATGGCAGATCTTGTCGCGGGCTCATTTTAAGTCTTGCTCCTTCTACTTGAAAAGAAATAAAAATAAAACTTCATTTACTGTCTTCTCGTCTCAACACATGTTGAGATGCTACCGTCAGGAGAAAGGAAACCAGGCTAATACTGGCAGGCTTAGTCTGCAGGAATGAGTGCTCTGTCTGAGCGCAGCTCTGCCGGATGTTCGGCTGGAGTCTGTGACATGCTCTGATGCAGTGCCTGCAGGAGATGGGAGAAACACTGAGGAAGGTACAGCCTGGCTGTCCTAAGCCATGGATCTTGGATCCAGGCCATGCTCCTCCACCTGGCAGACTGCTGACAGTAGCCTACCCAGGACTCTCAAAGCCCAGCCACAGGGTGAGGCTCTGCCCTGAGGTCCAATTGGTGGATCGGCCCGCTGGCCCGGCTGAAGCCAGCAGCAGGAACAACAAGGCTCTCCAAGCAACTGGGCTCCATCCCGGTCCAGCTCCAGCTCCAGCTCCCCCAGCTCGATTTCCTGGCATCCTGACTCGGCTTCACCCTGGCACCTGACTTGTGGTTCCTGACCTCCAGTTTGTCTCCTGCCTCTGACCTCCAGGTATCCTCACCCAGCTGCCTCTTGATGCCTGTTGTCAGGGTTCCTTCCCCACTCTGAACTCTAGGGTACAGATGTGGGGACCCGCATGAAAGACCCCCTAAGCTTATTTCTACCAGCGTAGGTTAAAACTTCCCCAAGGCACAAATTCTTTGCCCTTGGAGGGTACGCTGCCACCACCAAGTGATTTAACAAAGAATCAGGGAAAGGACCACTTGGAGTTTCTATTCCCCGAAAATATCCCCCCAAGCCCTTACACCCCCTTTCCTGGGGAGGATTGAGAATAATATCCTAACCAATCGGTTACAAAGGGATCACAGACCCAAACCCCTAGGTCTTCGGACAATAGAGAAATCAGTCAAGTTCTTAAAAGAAGGATTTTATTTTAAAAAAAGGTAAAAATCACCTCTGTAAAATCAGGATGGAAAATAACTTTACAAGGTAAAAAAAGATTAAAAAATACAGCAGAACTTCCTCTAGGCTTAGTTTCAAAGTTACAAAAAACAGGAATAAACCTCCCTCCAGCAAAGGAAAAATTCACAAGCAGAACAAAAGATAATCTAACACGCCTTGCCTGGCTTTTACTTACAATTTTTGTAATATGAGAGACTTTTAGAATGGTTTATAGGAGAAGGAGTTTTCTGATGACCTGATGCTTCCCTGCTTCCCAAGAGAACACACACAAACAAAGCCTTCCCCCCACCCAAGATTTGAAAGTATCTTCTTTCCCCATTGGTCCTTTTGGTCAGGTGCCAATCAGGTTATTTGAGCTTCTTAACCCCTTACAGGTAAGGAGGAATTCTAGGCTACCCTTAGCTGTATGGTTATGATTTTGTTGGGGATTGGTCCTGCTTTGAGCAGGGGGTTGGACTAGATGACCTCCTGAGGTCCCTGCCAACCCTGATATTCTATGATTCTATGATTCTATGACACCTGTCTTGTGACTGTGGACTCTGGCTCTGGCTGCCCGCGACCCAGCCACGACAGTGGGGAAAGTGGGTCACCCTGGGCTCTGCTTGGCTCGGGAATTCAGCTGCAACAAGCAGTCTAGTGAGGTCTGTGGAGCATGTGAGGTCGCTGTTTGGGGCTCCTGCTTTGCTCTGGGTTTTCCACCCGGCAGGGGCTGGCACGCACCTGCCTGGCACCTGGCAGCAGAAGTGCTGGCTCTGCATGGCCAGCCCAGTGGCAGTTGCAGGGGTACCTGTGTGACTTGAATGGCTGCTGGTCAAAGCAGCCACAGATCTGCTTGGCTGAGGAAGCCTCCGTCCTGGGGCCCATTTCAGTCCCACTGAGCCTGAGTGGATTTGTGGGAGGGGAGTGTAGCCGGGGGATGCAATGACCGGGATCAAGAAGTTGCTACCTCTCTGTCGTTTTCTGGTTTGATCATTTTATTTCCCATAGTACCCCACCTCTGTCCCCTGTAGGAGACCTCCCATGTGCCTGTGAGGAGGGAAGGAGTTCCCTGGACAGGTGGGCAGGAGCTTAGGTGTGAAGTTCCTACAGCCTGGGGGTGAACAAGGGTCTAGGTGCAGGCTAGGAAGGGCCCCTGAGAGACTGAATCAGGGCTGGGTTGCTGCTGTCTGGCCGAGAGCTAGAGCTGGAAACCAGCACAAAGCAGATTGCCTCAATTTTCACCTCCGAGATGGTGGGTGTGAAAAACAACGGCCAGCCATGCTCCCTAGACAAAAGGTGAGGAAGGGACTTTGGCAGCGTGGAGTCGTGGTAGGTCAGACCGTCCTGAGGGGATTCATGTTGATTTGATACAAGTTTAATCCATTCATCCCGTTGTTGGGTCCATCTTTCTTCCAATAGGTCAGTTGTTCATCAGACACTGGCCCACGCCACTTCCATTAAGTCTGTTATTCTGGCTCTTTAAAGGGCAAGTCTTTTTGATCAGATACACTCGTTGGGTGCAGCTGCAACTCTGGGGTCTGTCAGCAGCCGGGATCAAAGCTGGGAGCTCTGAAGCTTAGTTTTGTGTGAGCCTCTACGGCCGGAGCTAAAAGCCGCATGACCCTTAGCCAGCCCCATTAGTCTGTAGCTGGGCGAGGTGCCCCTGGAGTGCCGCTCCACGCAGGCCTGGGTTCCACAGCCATAAACCTTCTAACCACGTCTGTCTCTGGTGAACTTCAGACACAGGCCAATGTTCCTAGCCCCGAGCCACGGGGACCTGGGGGAGGTGGGACCTGAGATAACTGTGGCATCAATTGGCTAACTTCAGAGCGATATTTGTACCTGAGTTTTTTAAAGGGAAAAACAAACAAGCTTGTATTGTCAGAATCACATAGGCTTCTATTTAGTACTTCTCAGTACCCCTTCTAATAATGAAAGGAGGAACCACTGGTGATATAATTACAACATCAGTTATTAACATTAAAACCCATCCCCCTCTCCCCACATGGAAACCCTTGGGCATCTCCCATGCTCTCTGTGATCAAAGTCCGTGGACATGGTGTGTCTTGCTGTTCCGGAAGAGGAGCAGGTTTTCAAACTGCCTGGTTGGCTTTTGTATTGTCTTGCTGGTTCCCAGTGGAAAGATTTAACATGCTGGGACCGACGTTCCCTGTTAGCTGCGGGGCTGTGCAGCCGTCTGGTAACCGCTGCAATTCTCACATGGGAGCGTGGCCAGCACCCAGGTCCTACTCTGTGCGCCTGAACCCGTGGTGGCTCCTCTCGGTGCCGGGGGCCGAGGTGGGTGTGAGGTTCGACAGCAGGGAGGGGTAAGAAACAGGGTGAGGTTAGCAGGAGCTCCTGGGAGGTGCTAGGGGGCTGAGGTGGTGGGTGGCCGGTGTTTCTGGGTCTCCAAGGTGGTGACCCTGGAGGAGGCCTCCCTGCCTCTATGGCCAGGAGATAGCCCCGTAGGTTCAACTGGCACCTTAGGTTATCCTGGTGCCAGTCTGCGTGGGGAGCAGCCCTGATGGGAGAACAAAGGAACATTCTGTGCTGGGCAGGGGAGCCCTGCCCGTCTCCTGAACTGCCCCTGGGAGTTGGGTCTATTTACAGCACTGAGGCTAGGATGTGAACGGTCTCTCCCACCTGCCTGTCTGAGGACACGGTCCTTCGGCATGAGCCATGCCTGGGACAAGAGTGCACAGGGCCAAGCAGCTGATGCGCCTTTAGCCCCTGTGTCCAGGCCGCGGTGCACCCAGCATGCTACCAGGTAGTCTATGGGAGGGCTGGGGTCCCACAGCTTTCCAGGCACTCCACGGGGGTAGCTGCACCCTCCTCCACCTGAGCCTTGTCCTCTGTGTCTCCCATCTGCTCTTGGTGGGCCCGCAGCGACACGGGGCTGCGGTCACACGTGGGCCCGCAGCGACACGGGGCTGCGGTCACACGTGGGCCCGCAGCGACACGGGGCTGCAGCCATTCTGGCTCACGCTGCAAGCCATAGGCAGTAACTCGAGCCCCAGGGCTGCTCTATATTACACATGGGGCAGTTCTGGCCCCTGGAGCAGCCCAGATCAGGAGGGTGCAAAGGCCCTTGGTCCCTTCCCCTAGGCTCCAGAAGGCACCGCACAAGGTTCCAGCCAGGGGTGTAACAGCTTCCTCTGCAAGATGGCACAATCTAGCCCACCTCTGCAGCCTGTGTTTCCCATGGCAGGCGCCTTGTTACAGCCCCTTGCTCCTCCCCCTAACTAGTTCCTCTCACTGTGGGGTGTCCTCTGCCTGGTCTAAAGGCTGCTGTTAACGTCACGCAGGGTAGCACCAGGCCCGTCGGGGGTACAGACACGGAGCTGACAGTGACCCGCTTTTCAGGTTGCAGCACTTTCCATTGCAAAGGATTCCTGCAGCCTTTTATGAAGACACTCTAATGCCTCTGTGGGTTGCAATGGGCGCTTGGCATTGGGCGGGGCGGATGCCTGGGGCGCGAAGTGCCTCCTACAGGTTCCATGGAAATCCACTCAGGCGGGGCTGACGGCTGAGCTGTTGAAAATCACCATTTCTCCTGCATTGCTCAGCTGACTCTAGAGCCCCATCCGGGGTCCCATTGTGCCGGATGTTGCCCAGACACAGGGTGGGGCAGGCCTGCCCCATGGGCTCCCCGTGTACATGGCCGAGGCAGGCACAGCAGGGGAGGGGCACAGAGGTGCAATGACTAGCCCACAATCACGCAGCGGGACAGGAATAGAACCCACGTCTCTGGAGTCTCATGCCAGTGCCCTGCTGAGACACTTCTCAGTGTTAACTGAGGTGTCTGTGAGGAATCACCCCGACCTGCTCACAGCCGGAGGGAGCCTTGCCTGTGCCCACCCGGGGAGGGGACGGATGTTCTCCCAAAGGCAGGCCCCGCTCAGCCCCGCTGCAGGCCAGCAAGGCACACAGCCCACTTCTGGACCCCCGCAGTGCACGTTGACCCGCTGGCTCCGTGGAAGCAGGACAACCCAGGTCCTTGGCTTCCCATCTCCGTAGCACAAGGTACCTGGAGGTCTCTGTGGTAAAACTAAAGTGAAGTTTATTTCACAAAGCTTGAATTGAAGGTTCAAATAAAAGCAAGTCAAAGGATTTGGAAACAGGTTTTAGAGAAAAGAGGAACATGCAATCCAGAGGCTGTCCTTATTAGCAAAGGGGTATTCTCACCCCCTTGGCTGTCCGTATGGCGCTTGTCCAGGGCAGGCAGCTGGGACTCACCTGGCAGACTATCTGCCCCTTAATGGATCCCATCTTGTGCCCCTTTTAATTCTCCGATACGGTCTCAGGCTTCTGTTCCTAGTTAGGGCTTTCATTAACTTCAGCTCAGTCCCGATGGCTCCTGTGCAGCGTCTTTCCCTGGAGTTCTTTGTCAGTGCTCGTCCTGCAGCTGGTCTGGGCTGTGCACCCGGGCTGGGTTGGGGCGGCGGATGTCACTTGTTCTCAGTGTGGACTGAGTCAGCTCTGAGACCCACCCGCCGCAGGTGACGTGTTTCACCTCCAATAGTTTTGGACCCAATAGTGCATAACTCTAAAAATGCTTCTCATGCAAACATTTCCCAGTACTCCTGCTAACTGGCTAGTGCTTCGAGACCCCACGCCATCTGTCACGGAGTCCCCGGGCGATGCTCTGGACCTGCTCCCCTTGAAGCCAGTCAGGACTCTGGGGAAGTCTCTCTGGGAGCAGCCTGTCTGCAGGACACACAGCTCACACAGCTTCCCCCTTCCTGGGTCTGACCTCGGAGCATTCAGCATCCTCTGCCCCTCCATGCGCTTCCCACAGCGAGTCCGCTCAGGTGGGGTCTTGGGGAAGCCAGAGGGTCCTGCCCCCCAACTTCGCAGTCAGACGTGACTCTTAGCCAGCCAGTAAAACAGAGGTTTATTAGACGATAGGAACATGGTCTAACACAGAGCTTGTAGGTGCAGAGAACCGCACCCCTCAGCTGGGTCCATTTTGGGGGGCAGTGAGCCAGACAACCACGTCTGCCCTTCACTCCATGTCCCCAGCCAGCCCCAAACTGAAAAACCCTCCAGCCCCTCCTCCTCTGGGCTTTGTCCCTTTCCCGGGCCAGGAGGTCACTGGATTCCTTTGTTCTCCAACCCTTCAGCTCTCACCTTGCAGGGGGGGAAGGGCCCAGGCCATCAGTTGCCAGGAAACAGGGTGTCGGCCATTCTCTGTGTCCAGACCCCTGCACACACCTGCCCTCTAGGGCTTTGCAGTGATCATACACCCTTACCCCACCGCCTAGATACTTAAGAACTGCCTAGGGGAAACTGAGGCACCCCCACAATATTCAGAGGAAACATTAAGAACGGACCCACTTCATCACATCTCTCCCCCCTTCGAGATCGAACTGAGCGGGGTCACTTTAGCCGGTGACCTGGGGAAGTTAGAAGCCACCAGCGTTCCCATGGATGCCCCAGCATCTCTCCCATTCCTTGGTAGGGGTTACAGCAGGCCCTTCCAGTTTCACGCCCTCCCTTAGGTCGGGGTTGGTCGATAGCACTCGCAGGCTGCATGTGGGAAGGTTTATGCGGCCCGTGCCCTTTGGCCACCCCAAAACCCCAGGGGGTCAAACTGGGATTGGGTCTTCTCCCCAACAAGCTGGCCAAACACAGCCACTTGGTTATAGGACTGTTTAACTTTCTTAACAGCTTTCACTCCATCTGAGACCTTCTCAAAGCTATCCACACTGGATCTTTCAACAGGACAGTCAGTGGATCCATTCACAACAGAAAATTTTTCGCTGTTAGGACCTGAAACTTTCTTGATTAAATCACTTTCACACCCTTCAGTGGCAGTAAACTGCTTGCAAAGACTCCATGAGGATTCCTTTCCCTAGGGCTTTTCTATGCAATAATTCACCCCGCACAGAAATTCTGCTCTTACCCTCTTTACCTAGGGCTTGCTCAAGAGGAACACTTTTCCTCTTGAATTACCTCTGGCCCTTCCGGCAGATTCCTACACAATCCCCTTTCAGGCAAACTGACAGACTTCCTAGATAAAAGGTCAGAAGCATTCTCCTTCCCTTTGCCACACACAAGTTCAGGAATCTTTTCCTTCTTGCTACAGGTTTCCACACCCTCAGTAGGTAACACAGTCACATCACCTTCATGCTCTCCTTGTGCCCTGGCTGGGATCTCACCCTGATTAGACAGAGTTGCTGCACCCTTTCCCAACAACACACGAGCAACAGGCAAAATACAAGCACCAGAATTGTCTGGTCTCTGGGATTTTACATAGACACTAACTGGATGCGACCTAGTTACAGGGCCATTCTCCCGAGCAGACACAAACTTAGGACCCTTCCCTTCCTGGGCGTTAGCTGAATCCAGAACCAGCTCTGAGACAACTGCACGACCCTCAACCATCACTGGCTGAAAGGCCCCTTCTGTCTTCTCCACAGACAAAGAAGAGCCGGACACACTTTCTCCTTTCCCAGACACACAGCTTGGGATCTCTTTCCCCTGGTCCCAGCACACAAGGCTGGTCACAGACAACTGCTTGGAGATCAGGGTAGCTCCCTCCATAGGCAAGTCAATACCCCTGGCAGACAGAGGCACATTTCCTTCACTGTCTCACTTCTCCACCCAGCTAACAGGTAAGGTCCAGGGACACTCATCTTTCACTCTCCTCGCCTTCCCACCCTGCTGACTAGACACAGCCATCAGCTCACAAGGCTGCCTAGGCTCATCCAGACTTTTCTTACCAAGCACCTTGCCACTCCCCACAGATCCCCTGCCCTGCCTGTGTCTCCCCCACTCAGCTGGGGTCTCAGCTCCCACTGTGCTCAGCGCTGCCCTTGCTGTCCCAGTGGGGGTAGGCAGCGAGCTCCCTGCTTTCCTCACTGCATCAGAGCCAGCGTGAGCCCCCTCTCCACCGATTGGTTCCCTGGATTCAAATTCAAACCCTTGGCAGTTACCGGAGCAGGGCCTGGATCCTGTTCCAAAGAGACACAGTCACCCCACAACAGGGTCTTACAGCTGGTGTCCTGGAGAACCCCAACGGCCAACCAGCCCCAACCCTCCTGGGTTTGCACAGGGATCTGGGCCGTAGGCAGGGCGAGGGGCTTCATCCTTGGGACCCTCACCCAGCTCACACAGCCCCTCAGCATCTGAGGCTGCACCACCCAGGGCCTGACACCAGTTCTCTCTGTCCCAGGATCTTGCCACCCCAGGAATGTCTCCCCATTGACCATCACCTTCCGCTCCCACTGGGGGTTCAAGGGGCCTGGCCCCAGGAAACTCCACACAGACATATAGGTTGGGGTCAGGCGTGGGAGCCTGTCCACCTCCCCACCCATCTGGCTGACAGAGTCTATGGCCTTGGGACCCAGCAAGGGAGCTAGACACCGGGGCTTTTCCGCAGGGTCCCCCAAGTTCAAATCGCCAGCCTGCTCAAAGGCAGTGAGGTGGCATCCACATCCCCCCCTCCTTAACCAGGGGCAGCAATTTAGTCTCGAGGTTCCCTGTGGAACTGGCCCCCCGGGGTCTATCCCCACTTACCCCTATGAGGTCCCCTAGGCCTCTCCGCTCTCCCACCGCCAGTTCATGCTGCTGCTGCTTCTGCAGCTCTTTCTCCGGCTCTCGCTGTCTCCCAGGGTCCTCTTGCTCTCTCAGACTCAGCTCCAATCCCATCCATCTCCGATCCCTGGATGGGGAACCCTATTGTGAAGACCCTCGTCTGGTCGGGGACAGGAGTCTTGGCGATGCCTGGCTTCCACTCCAGCTGCTCCCAGATCCTGCCATAGCCCCATTTGGGGTCAGGAATCTGTTCCTTAGAGCGGTCATCCTCCTCCAGCTGCACGATGAACTGTGCTTTGGTGAACTTTCCAATGCACAACCCTCTCTTTCTGCACAGGGTTACAATGTCCTTCTTCAGGAGACCGTGACAGGCCGTGACTCCGCTCTTCCCAAGTTGTTTTGGACTCACAGGCCTGTGTGCTCTCAGCTCCCCACGGTTTCCAGGGAGAACCCCTAGTGTGCCAGCCCTTCTCGAGGTCACCACCTCTTTGCCAGGGTCGAGCTGCAGACTCCTCCGCGCCTGGGACCGCTCGCTGCAATCCCCCGGGGGACCCAGTTACTGCAAAAGTCCTTCTCTCTTCCAGGGCCAAGCCGCTGGCTCCTCCGCCCCTGAGACTGCTCATCACACTCTCCAGGGGGACCCCATTACTGCACAGTCCTTCTCGCTGGTCACACACTCCCAGGGGTTAACCGCCCCCCGAAACCGCTCCTCTCCGAGCCTTCAGCACGCCTGGTCCTTGTCAATCCCCCTTCGTTTTACTGCTCCCCAGTCACTTACTGCAGGAAGCACCATCCATGGGGTGCAGTAGATCCCACCACTGCCACCAGTTGTCATGGAGTCCCCGAGCGATGCTCTGGAACTGCTCCCCATGAAGCCAGTCAGGACTCTGGGGCAGTCGCCTTCCTGTGAGCAGCCTGTCTGCAGGGCACACAGCTCACACAGCTTCTACCTTCCTGGATCTGACCTCGGAGCATACAGCATCCTCTGTCCCTCTGTGCGCTTCCCACAGCGAATCCGCTCAGATGGGGCTCCTGGGGAAGCCAGAGGATCCTCCCCCCCAACTTCACAGTCAGATGTGACTCTCAGCCAGCCAGTAAAACAGAAGGTTTATTAGATGACAGGAACATGGTCTAAAACAGAGCTTGTAGGTGCGGAGAACAGGACCCCTCAGCTGGGTCCATTTTGGGGGGCAGTGAGCCAGACAACCACGTCTGCCCTTCACTCCATGTCCCCAGCCAGCCCCAAACTGAAAAACCCTCCAGCCCCTCCTCCTCTGGGCTTTGTCCCTTTCCCGGGCCAGGAGGTCACTGGATTCCTTTGTTCTCCAACCCTTCAGCTCTCACCTTGCAGGGGGGGAAGGGCCCAGGCCATCAGTTGCCAGGAAACAGGGTGTCGGCCATTCTCTGTGTCCAGACCCCTGCACACACCTGCCCTCTAGGGCTTTGCAGTGATCATACACCCTTACCCCACCGCCTAGATACTTAAGAACTGCCTAGGGGAAACTGAGGCACCCACACACTATTCAGAGGAAACATAAGAACAGTCCCGCTTCATCACACCACCAAACACAGGTGTGACATACCTGCCTGGGCATGTCTGGGTCACACCTAGCTGCAAGGCCAGACTGCCTCCCTTGTGTCCATGGGCACTCGTCCCTTCCCAGTTACCAGGGCCTCTCCTCGCTTTGCTTTTCACTCCCTGTGCCAACAATTAACAAAGATATTCATGACTATCAGCCTGTATGATCGCTGGGAACACAGGGATTTCTGTCCCAGATCAGACTGACATCACACCCAGCTGATCTTGGGCAGAAATCCCTGTGTTCCTAGCCCCACATGGAAATGAGCAGAGTCAGGGATATTGTGTCTGAGCCCGGAACAGAGGCTGCAGCCAAGAAGGTCAGGATAAAGGCTTCTTGAAGCAGGCAGGCAAAGATCTGAATATCTGCGGGATAAATGAGACCAGGTCAGTGAGCAGCCTCTGGGGGCTAGAGACTGGTGACTGTGTTTGCTCTGAGTTAACATCATTATACCATGACGTGAAATCTTTGTTCTGTTCAGTCGTCCAGCCCAGTGCTTAGTGCAGGAATCAGGCCTAGGAATCAGGACTCCGGGGCTCTATTCTGGACGCTCCCCCCGTCTCCGCGTGACTCCTGGGGAGGTCCTAAGCATGGCCCTGTGAACTCTGTGCCCTGGCTTGGCCTTTAGCAACATTCAGGTTCTAGCTATCGCCGCTCTGATGATCGCTGAAAATCGGAGCCAAGCGTAAGAGGTGCATGTGAGCCTGCAGCAAGCCGCAGCCACTGGTTTGGAGAAGTTTCAGAGTAACAGCCGTGTTAGTCTGTATTCGCAAAAAGAAAAGGAGGACTTGTGGCACCTTAGAGACTAACCAATTTATTTGAGCATGAGCTTTCGTGAGCTAAAGTGAGCTGTAGCTCACGAAAGCTCATCCTCAAATAAATTGGTTAGTCTCTAAAGTGCCACAAGTACTCCTTTTCTGGTTTGGAGAAGGGAGAACGGCCCCTTCCTCTCCCCAGAGGCCTGTGCAATCCGGCATTTTTCCAAGTTACCATAGAATTCTGGGGTTTTGTTGCATCCAAATGGAGAGCGTTTTATTTCCTGTCTCCCCCCCCCCCCCCCCCGCTCTCCGGCTTTCCCCACAGCGGGGAGTTACCTGATTACAGTGCATGCGCCCTGGCAGCAGGGAGGCAGGGCTCAGTCCAGCTAAGCTGCCTAGAGACTAGAGCAGCAGCCGAAGCCCAGGGAGCTAAGATGAGCTCTTCATCGTTTCATAGCTTCCAAGGCCATGAGGGACCATTGCGACCATCAGCTCTGACCCCCTGTAGAGCACAGGCCAGAGACTGGCCCCAAATAATCCCTAGAGCAGAGCTTCTAGAGAAACAGCCAGTCTGGATTCAAACATTGCCAGTGATGGAGACTCCACCACAACCCTTGGGAAATTGCTCCAGTGGTGAATTACCCTCCCTGTCAAACACTTACTCCTTATTTCCTGTCTGAATGTGGCTAGTTTCCACTTCCAGCCGTTGGATCCTGGTATACTTTCTCTGCTAGACCCAAGAGCCCATTATTAACTATTTGTTCCCCTGTAGATACTTCTCAACTGTGACCGAGTCTCCCCTTTACCTCTTCATTAAGCTTGTAGAGTCTGTCACCGTAAGGCATTTTTACTAATCCTTTAATCATTCTCATGGCTCTTCTCTGAGCCCTCTCCAATTTATCAGCAGCCTTTTGGAGTTGTGGGCACCAGAACTGGACCCAGGATTCCAGCAGCAGTTGCCCCAGTGCCAAATGTGGAGGTAAAATAATGTTTCTCCTCCCACTTGAGATTCTCCTGTTTATGCATCCCAGGATGGCATTGGCTCTTTGGCCACAGCGTCGTACTGGGAGCTCACATTCAGCTGATTACCCACCACGAACCCCAAATCTTTTTCAGAGTCACTGCTTCCCAAGACAGAGACGCCCATCCTGTAAGTATGGTCTACAGCCGTGGTTCTCCACCGGGGTACACGTACTCCTGGGGGCAGCAGAGGTCTTCCAGAGGGTACATCAACTCATTTAGAGATTTGCCTCGTTTTACAACAGGCTACATAAAAAGCACTAGCAAAGTCAGTACGGTAAAAGCTTTTTTATCTGGCATGTTGGGGAAATGGGGGGTGCGGCTAAGTGAAAAATTCCAAACTCCCTCCCAGAGCCTGTGCCCCGCAGGAGGGAGGGAGTTTGGGTGCAGGGCTGGGGGTTGGGGTATGGCAGGGGGTGCGGGCTCTAGGAGGCAGTTTGGGTGCAGGAGGGGGCTCAGAGCAGGGGGTTGGGGCACGGGAGGGGGCTTGGGGTGCTAGATCCGGGGGATGCTCACCTCGGGTGACCTGTCCATACTGCTCCTAGGCGGAGGCATGGCAGGTGGCTCTGCATGCTGGCCCCGCCCCACCCCATCCCGCCCCGCCCTGAGTGCTAGCTCCGCAGCTTCCATTGGCTGGGAACTCTATTAAAGGTCTAATAAAGAATTCCCCCGTGTTGGCTGCAACACTTTCTGAGTTAGGAAATTGTCATCTATAATGTTTAGAAATGCCAAGGATATTTTAGCGCTGGCAGCATGAGACCTCCGGCATGCGTCACTCAGATTGACCTCCTCCAGGATCATGCTGCTTTTTCCCCTGCACATTATAGATAACTGCATAAGGAGCCGGTCACTCAGATCCCCAGTCTGATTTGGTGGTCTGGAGCAGACACCAACTAATACACCATCTCGTGCTTTATCTGTTAGGACATTGATCCATAAGCGTTCGCGATCACATTCTTCCAAGTTATCAGTGACTGGGAGACAGGTAATGCCACGCCCCTCCCCTTTTGCCTGTTGCCTTCCTCAGTCCTTGAAACTGGCTGCAGGGAAGGCGAGTCTGAGCCAGGCTGCCCAGAGGACACTGTGCCAGTTGAGGCCCCCAGAGCTGGGCTGCCTGGAGAACACAGAAAAAAAACCCTAGTCATTGCTAGGAACAATTCCTGCTGTGTAGTGCGTCACTGAGCGCTTTCAGATCCCAGGCCCTGTGGTGGGTGTATGTCCAGGGCACATCTCCGCTGCAAAACCCCCAGTGCAGTGAGTCTCAGAGCCCAGATCAACTGACTTGGGCTCACAGGGCTAAAGATAGCCACGTAGACATTCCTGCTTGGGCTGGAGTCGGGGCTCTGACACCTGATGTGGGGGGTGGGTCTCAGAGCCTGGCTCCAGCCCCAGGGGGAATCCTCGGCTGTTTTAGCCTGCCAGCCTGTGCTTGCCCTGGGGCTGGTTTTCATATGGGTCTGGGTTCCCTGGAGAGTAACATCCCCTGAAGCAGACTGGCAGGGGAGGGCACTGGTGCTGACACTGGTAGGACAGGACTGGCTGGAGGGGCCGGCGATCCGGGTGGTTGCCCTGAACGCCAACTTCTGGGTTGTGGTTTTGTTTTGTGGTGTTGTTTTTGCTCAGCTGTTTGGTGGGCACCCAAAACGTCCCCTGCCCTGGGCAAGAAAACTCCTCGGCCCGCCCTGGGAGGGGTGGGAGACGCCCCCAGGCCCAGCCTGTTGCTGGGCATTCCCTGGGAGGCGAGAGGCCTGGGCTCCGCTGCCAGAGGTCCCAGAGGCAGGTGACTGGCCAGTGATCCCTGGGCCCGTCACACTGATGGGCCAGGCCTAGAATGTGGCTGCTAGGGCCAGGCGCTGACCAGACTGGGCAGGGTCACCTCAGTGCCTCAGTCATGCTGGACCACGCCCGTCTCCTGTCCTCAGGCACTGCCCATCTCCTGCCGCTCTAGCCCCTCTCCTGCCCTGGGCAGTGCCCATCTCCTGCCACTCTAGCCCCTCTCCTGCCCTGGGCAGTGCCCGTCTCCTGCCGCTCTGGGCTCACAGAGCCCCTCTCCTGCCCTGGGGCAGTGCCCGTCTCCTGCCGCTCTAGCCCCTCTCCTGCCCTGGGCAGTGCCCGTCTCCTGCCACTCCGGGCTCCCAGAGCCCCTCTCCTGCCGTGGGGCAGTGCCCATCTCCTGCCGCTCTAGCCCCTCTCCTGCCCTGGGCAGTGCCCGTCTCCTGCCGCTCTAGCCCCTCTCCTGCCCTGGGCAGTGCCCGTCTCCTGCCACTCCGGGCTCCCAGAGCCCCTCTCCTGCCGTGGGGCAGTGCCCATCTCCTGCCGCTCTAGCCCCTCTCCTGCCCTGGGCAGTGCCCGTCTCCTGCCACTCTAGCCCCTCTCCTGCCCTGGGCAGTGCCCGTCTCCTGCCACTCTAGCCCCTCTCCTGCCCTGGGCAGTGCCCATCTCCTGCCGCTCTAGCCCCTCTCCTGCCCTGGGCAGTGCCCGTCTCCTGCCACTCTAGCCCCTCTCCTGCCCTGGGCAGTGCCCGTCTCCTGCCACTCTAGCCCCTCTCCTGCCCTGGGCAGTGCCCGTCTCCTGCCGCTCTAGCCCCTCTCCTGCCCTGGGCAGTGCCCGTCTCCTGCCGCTCTAGCCCCTCTCCTGCCCTGGGCAGTGCCCGTCTCCTGCCGCTCCGGGCTCCCAGAGCCCGTCTGGGGGGCGTTGCCCCACGGGTGCTGGGCTGTGCCCCCTTGCTGCCCGCTGCGCAGCGGAGAGAGGGCGGCCCGCTGGTGCCGGGGCCCGGGGCAGCGCGCAGCCCGGGGGCGGAGCTCTCCAGCCCCACGCGGTTCATAATCGCTCTCCGTGCCCTGAAATGTGACTCCTTCCCCGAGCCGGCTGGGACGGGCCGGCTCCGTCACGGCTGCGGCTGGGCTGGCTCCGGCGGCTCGCTCCTCGCAGGGAGCCCGCGGCGGGCGGAGGGGCCCCGGGCGCGGCCTCGCCCGGACACCATGATCTGCGGCTGGAGGAAGAAATCCCGCCCGGAGCGGCCCCCGCAGCACGGCGGCGGCACCAGGCGCCCGGACAGAGCCTTGAAGAATATGGGTCAGTGCCGGGGACCCCCGCGCCGCCCGCCCCCAGCGCCCCCGGGCCCGATCCTGCCCGCCGCCTGGGCCCCAGCCCCGCCTCTCCAGGGGGCGACACCCCACCGCCCGGCTGCCCCCGGACCCCGGCCGAGGCGCCGCCGGGGTGGGAGGGCGTCTCGGATGCAGCTCGGGCCAGGCTCGCGCCGAGGGATCCGGGTCGGAACTTCCCCGAAGCGCGGCAGTGTTCGGCCCGGGGCCCGAAGCTGCGAGGATGGGCGCTGGCCCTGGGGCTCGGCTCGGGGATGCTCCTCACGCTGCGCCCCCGAGCCGAGCCGGGCCCGACTCCTGCCCCAGCCGGGCGGGTCACAGCGCCGGGGCCCCGGGCGCTCGGAGCGGGGCAGGAGTTCGCTACCGGGCCCGTCTCCCCCCTGCCCAGCGCCCGGCCCGACTGATGCCAGGAGCCTTCCCCGGGCCAAGGCACTGACCTGGGGGTGGGGTAGGGGGGAGCCCCCCAGGGTCCTGGGCCAAGGTGCAGAGGGCAGGGCTGCCCCCCAGGGTAGGAGCGCTCACCGCGAGGGGTTAATAGCTGCCTGTGGGCCGGGGACTTGGCTTTATTGTAATCCCCATTCCCGTGTCTGTGGAACATCCTCCCCACCCCCCCCATGCCCCCCTCAGCATCACCCTGGAGCTGACTCCCCCCCCCCCCCGAACGGGACAAAACAGACCCTGCTCCCAGCTGGATTCATGGGCTGGGGGGGCGCAAGCTGCAGAGGGGGCAGTGGGGGCTGAGGGCGCTTCGGGTGGGCAAGGGCTGCCCCAGGATGGGGGCTCTGGCATGGATGGACCTGGGCTCTGTGTTGTGAATCTCTGTTGGCCCCAGCCGGCGCTCGCTGTGGCTGGGACCCCAGCCCCTGTAGTGGGGGCCTGCTGTGCCTGGCAGAGTCATGCCAGGTCCGCACTCCCAGCTGGGCAGGCCTCCTTTCCACAGAGCTGCCCCTCTTCGCTTCCAACCCCCACTTTAACTCCCCACTGAGGACCTGACTGTGGGGATCTGTCTGGGCTGTGGCCAGGGACTCCCTTCCTCCAGGGCAAAGGACCTGCTGGAGTCTCCCCTTGCCATCCGTGGGTGCTGCTGATTCCCACTCAATCCACTTGATGGCAGGCCCCATGTCCAGCCGTGCCCCAGGTCTTGGGTACGTGGCCACTGTTTGTTGGGGATGCCCCGGGAACATGAGGGAGCAAAGAGGCTGCAGCAAGTAAGGGGTTAATGCCCATTTTGTTGCAGTAAATTCGGCGTGCAATAAAATCCACAGTTGTTCCCGATCCAAAAGCCAAGGGTCCTGGGGACTGGCTGGCCCGGGGTGTATGTGTGTGTGTGTGCACGCGCATGTGTGTGCAAGACGAGGCCTTGAGGCTGCTTTCACAACTAACCCAGTACAGTAGTGACCACTGCTCGGTGGCCTGTGTGCAATGAGTCTGGTGGGTCTCAGTCCCGTTCCTGCCTCGCAGCTGGGAGTGAAGGAGCCCCTTGCCAGCAGCCACGGCCGAGACGTCAAGGCCTGTGTGGGTCCTGCAGCCTCTGTGCTGGATTTCCAAGTGTTTCAGCAGCCCCACACGGGTCTGATTTTCACAGCTCAGTACCCATAGTGCCCCCAGCATCTGGCATCTACCTGTTACCCCTGACAGGGTGTGAGTGTGGCATTCCCCAGGGCGGGCAGGCTGGGGCACCTGGCCCTTCTCACCAGTGCTAAATGAATAATTACACCCCGAAGCCTCAGTGAGGAATTTCTGCTAGGGGTGAATTCTTTTAAACTCAAGATTTGACCTTGGGAACAGGAGCTTTGAATGCAAGTGAGATGGCCAGAGACCTCGTGCGCAAGCCCTGGAGCAAAGGGGCATGTCATAGACTCAGAGAGCTTAAGGCCAGAAGGGATGATTAGATCACCCAGTCTGACCTCCTGTATGGCACAGGCCAGAGAGTTTCCCCCAGTCACTCTTCCTGCACTGAGTCCAATGGTTGATTAAAACCTCTCTTCCCGGCAGGCCCCCAGTCTGCAGCTGATCTCAGGAATGGCATTATTATTATGTATTATTTGTAACCACAGGACTCCAGACGGGGGCCCAGAGAGGCCATAGACCTACGTGCTGTACACATGAGGCCCAGCCCCAAAGAGCTGACAGTCCAGTATCATCCCACCCCTCTAAAGCCCCCATTCCCTGTGGATAGCAAGTGCTTTAGTGATGTGAACTGGTCCCAGTGTCCGCAGCTCTTTGTCCGGGGGGGTCACTGTATAACTTTACCTCAGTCCTGGGCTCTGTTCCTGTGCTGACACCTTGGGAAGGTTGCTTCCTCTCCCTGGGACTCTGTTTCCTCCTCTGAAAAGTGGGGCCAGTGATTCTTTCCCTTGATTGGTTGCAGTGTGGGGAGAAGCGTAAGAGCTAAGTAGTAGCATTTATTACGCTCAGCCGTCCAGCTCCTGGGTTTTGGTTCAACCAAGTGTGACCCCGGGCAAGTCACTAACCTCTCTGTGCCTCAGTTTACCCAGCTGTAAGATAATAGTCCACAGTGCTATGGCTGCCGTAATCTGAGGATCTCAAAGCATTTCACAAGCATGAGTGAGTTAAACATCACAATCCCCTTGAGAGGCAGGAGAGTACTATTATTCCCATTTTGCAGGTGGGGAAAGTGAGGCACAGAGAGGGGAAATGACTTGCCTCATGAGCCAGTGGCAGAGCCAGAACTAAAACCCACGTCTCCTGACTCCTAGTCCTGTGCATCAGCCATAAGACTCCTGTAGGTGGAGGGCAAGGGCTTGTCTACGTGGGGCGTTAATTTCACTAACTTTAGATAGTGCACGCTCAAATAACCTGCGTAAACACAATGCTGTTTTCAGAGTCTGGGCCGGCTGGATAATCTGTACTCTCTAATCTGGTTTGCAAATGTATTAAAGCTCTTTGAGATAGTGAAATGAGCATGTGCCAAGATAAGGTTCTCCCAGGCCAGCATTGCGTTCACCGAGATGGAACTGCAGCTGACTCAAGTGCAGCAGTGGAGGGGTTAAGGTGTTAGTTGCCATGGGGGAAATGTTGGGCAACATTAAGCTTTCCTCCAGGGAAAAGCACAAGGGCTGACCAAGGTCTGGCACTGCAGGGGAGTGTGTAAGCCAGGCAGGCAGGACCAGAGCACACAAGGCTATCTCAGCTGCTGACCTGGCCCAGAAGAGGGCTCACACTTCAGGCTCCCAAGTGGAGGGATTCCAGCCTGTCAGTCAAGGCCCCCAGACTTTCGGGGAGCCGTGCGCTGAGCCCTGCCCCTTTGCTCCGCATTTCACTCCTGCTTTGGAGACACCCTGCTCAGCATGCTGGCTCCTGCGGATCCCTGACTCTCCCCATGCATCATATGGGGAGCCTGGGCACCCAGCTCATGGCTGGGGACTCCACGAGGCAGAGCACCTCTGGTGGGTGGTACAGCACTGCAGCGCCCAGGTACCTTGGTGGGTCTGGCCCTCAGATCGAGAGAGCTCAGGTGCCCTTTTCATTTGATGAGACTCCCGGAAGCCTTCTGGCCCAGACAGCTGTAAGCGACGCATCCCTGGGCTAGCTTCCTTTCTGGCTGAGTGCCTCTGAGGCCATCAGAGAGCGATTTGTCCTGCTACAGTGTGCTCAGCTCACGTGTGCTGGCCAGGGGGCCTGACCTGGATTATTGTGGACCCTGGCTTTGGATCCGGAGCTATTGGTGCCGAGCTGGAGCGGGTCATGGGAGACAAGGGGGTCCCAGGACTGTGCTAGTGACCAGTTTGTGGAACCGCGAGTGAGTGAGCCCAGGGGCTCTGTGCTGTAGCCCAGACGTGGTTACCCCAGGCCAGGGAAAGGGTTATCCCTTGGTGGGGAGGCAGCATCTGATGGAGTCAGGGCACTGTCTGATTTTGGAAGCCGTCAGGTCACATGAAACCGGAGCTTCTGCCCAGCCCCAGCAAGGAGCGTTCAGTTCATTTTCCCGTGGTGTGCACACCTCACCTGACAGCAGGAATGGATCGAGGGGCAGGGGAGGGCCAGAAAGAATCCCCCCGTGGCTCATCTGAATGAGTTGCTGTGTGCCCCCTGGATCTGTACAGCAAAAGGGACTTAACCCCCTGCCCCACACAGGGGCCTGGGCTGAATAAATCTGTCTTTGGATGTGCCGGGTTTGCCCAGATTTCTTCCATCATCCTCTGCTTTCCCCCAGCCCAGCAGTGGGGCAGGGACTCCACAAGGGCTGCCCCGGGCGGGCTTGGAGGGATGGGAGGCAGAAATGCTCTTACACGTGTGTGAGAGAGAATTTCGCTCCCGTGACTGGTGCTGGATTGATACTTCCAGGGGCAAATCCTCTAGCCACAGGGCAGGCACAGCCAGGGCGAGCGCCCCCGCCCCATCTGGAGCTGAGGGATGGGGGGGAGGGGGGGTTGGGGGGAGGGGCAGAGACAGGGCGGAGTCTGCTCAGGCTGCCCCCAGAACAGTCTCCTGGCTGGGGATTTACAAGGCAGCCACCTAACCACTTGGCATAAAGCTGGAACTCAGCAAATTGCTTCTGTTTTCTCTCCTCCCTGCCTGCCTGTGGCCCAGCCCAGAGAGCTCAGGCAGGAACCAGTTTGCCATTGTCCCTGTTGCCCTCCAAACTGAGGTTTCATGGAGAAAAGCTCAGCTTGGCCTCTGGAAAAGCAGGCGGGGGGGGTCCGCGGCTGAGGCCCTCGGTCACGCCCAGGGGCCCTTCCCAGGTTGCTGTTGGGAGGAGGATGCTGGACGGGTCTGAGCTGCACAGGGAGGGGGAGGAATGTGAAAGGCTGAGGTCCCTGCACTGGAGGATTGCGGAGGCGGAGGGGAGAGTGACAGTGCAGATCTGGGACACTAACAGTGAGTGGAGGGAGTCCCAGTTCGTTAGCTCACAGGGCCTGCCTGGCCATTGCCCTGCACCTCCTGCAGTCATTCAGTGCAGAGGGTGCAAATTGCTCCCTTTCCTGCTTAGCAGCGTTTCACACTTACTTTGCACTGGTGTAAATGGTGACACATGGTGCCGGGCAGTGGAGAACCTGGCTCCAAATCTGTGTAACCTTCTGGACTGTCTGGCCTGCAACCGACTGGGCCGAGTGCTCTGCTGTGAAGCAGGAGACTTCTCTGTAATTCCCGTGGCTTGTGTGTGGCTGTGCCGGGGGCAGGTATGATTTAGGCACCCACAGGGAGCGGAGATGGAGCAGGAAGGGGCCATTGCAACTGCGTCGGCTTCTGGCCACTGGCTGGATTCTGATGCTTTAGCTGGTGTCAATCCGGAGTCACTGCACTGACTCCAGACTTACTCCGATGTCACTGAGGGTATGTCTACGCTAGGAAATTAGGTCGATTTTATAGAAGTCGATTTTTAGAAATCGATTTTATACAGTCGATTATGTATGTCCCCACTAAGCGCATTAAGTGGGCGGAGTGTGTCCTCAATACCATGGCTAGCATCGACTTACGGAGCGGTGCACTGTGGGTAGCTAGCCCATAGTTCCCGCAGTCTCCGCTGCCCATTGGAATTCTGGGTTAAGCCCCCAATGCCTGATGGGGCAAAAACATTGTCGCGGGTGGTTTTGGGTACTTGTCGTCAGTCACCCCTCCGTCCCTCCCTCCCTGAAAGCAACGGCAGACAATCATTTCGTGCCTTTTTTCCTGGGTTACCCATGCAGACGCCATAGTACGGCAAGCAAGGAGCCCGCTCAGCTCACCGCTTCTGTTGTGAGCATTGTAAACACCTTGTGCATTTTCCTGGAGTATGTGCAGAACCGGGCTAAGACGCCAGCATGAGGACGATTGTGAGGAGGACATGGACACAGACGTTCCTGAAAGCACGGGCTGTGGCAGTTGGGACATCATGGTGGCAGTGGGGCTGACTGATACAGTGGAACGCTGATTCTGGGCCCGGCAAACAAGCACAGACTGGTGTGACTGCATAGTGTTGCAGGTATGGGATGATTCCCAGTGGCTGCGAAACTTTCGCATGCATAAGGCCACTCTCCTTGAACTTTGTGAGTTGCTTTCCCCTGCCCTGAAGTGCAAGAATACCAAGATGAGAGCTGCCCTGACAGTTGAGAAGCGAGTGGCGATAGCCCTGTGGAAGCTTGCAATGCCTGACTGCTACCAGTTAGTCAGGAATCAATTTGGAATGGGCAAGTCAACTGTGAAAACTGCTATGATCCAAGTAGCCAACGCAATCACTGACGTTCTGCTATCAAGGGTAATGACTCTGGGAAATGTACAGGTCATACTGGATGGCTTTGCTACAATGGGGTTCCCTAACTGTGGTGGGGCGATAGACAGAACACATATCCCTATCTTGCCAACCAGCACGTAAACCCCAAGGGGTACTTCTCAATGGTGCTGCAAGCACTGGTGGATCACAAGGGAAGTTTTACCGACATCAACGTGGGATGCCCAGGAAAGGTGCATGATGCTCACATCTTTAGGAACTCCGGGTTGTTCAAGCAGTTGCAAGAAGGGACTTACTTCCCAGACCAGAAAATTACCGTTGGGGATGTTGAAATGCCAGTAGTTATCCTTGGGGACCCAGCCTACCCCTTGCTCCCATGGCTCATGAAGCCGTACACAGGAAGCCTGAACAGTAGTCAGGAGCTGTTCAACTCTAGGCTGAGGAAGTGCAGAATGGCGGTAGAACGTGCCTTTGGACTTTTAAAAGCGCGCTGGCGCTGTTTACTGACTAGGTTAGACCTCAGCGCAACCAACATTCCCATTGTTATTGCTGCTTGCTGTTTGCTCCATAATATCTGTGAGAGTAAGGGGGAGAAGTTTATGGCGGGGTGGGAGGTTGAGGCAAATCGTCTGGTGGCCGATTTTGAGCAGCCAGACACCAGGGCAATTAGAAGAGCACAGTGAGGTGCGCTGCGCATCAGAGAGGCTTTGAAAACCAGTTTCATGACTGGTCAGGCCACGGTGTGACAGTTGTGTGTGTTTCTCCTTGCTGCAAACCTGCCCCCTTTGTTGATTTTAATTCCCTGTAAGCCAGCCACCCTCCCTGCTTCAATCACAGCTGGCAAAGGAAATAAAGTAACTATTAAAAAGAACAGGAGGACTTGTGGCACCTTAGAGACTAACAAATTTATTTGAGCATAAGCTTTCGTGAGCTACAGCTCACTTCATCGGACGCATTCCACTCTAAGGTGCCACAAGTACTCCTTTTCTTTCTGCGGATACAGACTGACAAGGCTGCTATCTGAAAAAAGTAACTATTGTTTTAAAACCATGCATTCTTTCTTTATTAATTAAAAAAAAAGTGAGATAACTGACAGGGTAGCCTGGGTGGGGTGGGGTGCGGGAGGAGGGAAGGACAAGGCCACATTGCTTGTTGTAGCCACACTACAAATCAAAACTGTTTGAATGACAGCCTTCTGTTGTTTGGGCCATCCTCTAGAATGGAGTGGCTGCATGCCCGGAGCCTCCCCACCCCGCGTTCTTGGGCGTCTGGGTGAGGAGGATATGGAACTTGGGGAAGAGGGCAGGCGGTTATACAGTGGATGCAGCTGGAGGTCTGTGCTCTTGTTTGCTTTCCTGCAGCTCCAACAGATGCTTCATCATGTCTGTTTACTCCCCCATTAGCCTCAGCATCGCCTCCTGCCTCTTCGCGCCCACTTAATGCTTTTTTTGGCCTCTGCCACTGAATGCCTCCATGCATTAAGCTATCAGTGCGGGAGGACTGTATGAGCTCAGAAAACATGTCATCACGAGTGTGTTTTTTTCGCCTTCTAATATGTGATAACCTCAGGGATGGAGATGATTGCGGGAGCATAGAAACATTTGCAGTGATTCCAGACTACTTACTACTGGCTTGGAGTGGTAAAGTGCCTTACCGTGGAGGACGAAATAAGGCAGCCCTCCCCAGAAACCTTCTGCAAAGGCTTTCAGAGTACCTCCAGGAGAGCTTCATGGAGATGTCCCTGGAGGATTCCCGCTCCATCCCCAGACACGTTAACCGACTTTTCCAGTAGCTGTACTGGCCCCGAATGCATCCCAATTCTTCAGGGCAAATCAAACATTAAACACTATTGCTTCTAAACCCTGTACTGTAGTTACAAATGTGCACTCACCAGAGCTGCCTTCTCCGGCTTCAGGGTCTGGGATCCCGCCTTCGGAGGGTATTGGCTCCAAGGTGATGAAAAGGTCCTGTCTGCCAGGGAGAACTGATTCACCGCTTGCCTGCTGGGCATTCTCCTCCTCTTCCTCATCCACAAAATCCTTCTCCCTGTTGCGTGAGACTCCCCCTTGCAGGTGTCCATGGACAGTGGTGGGGTAGTGGTAGGGTCCCCCCCTAGAAGGCCATGCAGCTGATCATAGAAGTGGCATGTATGGGGCTCTGACCCGGAGTGGCCGTTTGCCTCCTTTGTCTTTTGGCAGGCTTGCGGGAGCTCCTTGACTTTCACACGGCACTGCTGTGTGTCCCTGGTGTAGCCTCTCTCCACCATGCCCTCTGCGATTTGGGCATATATATCAGCATTTCTTCTTTCTGATTGCAGTTCGGCCTGCACAGATTCATCTCCCCATACAGCAGTCAGATCCAGTGTCTCCCTTTCGGTCCATGCTGGAGCTTGTTTGCGATTCTGGGGGGACTGCAGGGTTGCCGCGCTGACCAAATAGGAAATGAAATTCAAAATTTCCCGGGGCTTTTCCCAAGGGCGGCTCAACCAATTTTGCCACCCCAAGCAGTCGCTGCCCAATTGCCGCCGCGGGACATGGCCGCGCCCCCGCTCACACTGCCGCCCAAGCACCTGCTTGGAAAGTTGGTGCCTGCGGCCAGCCCTGGCTTTTCCTGCGTACCTGGCTAGTGCCTCGGAGTTGAGAGTGCTGTCCAGAGCGGTCACCCTGGAGCACTCTGGGATAGCTCCCGGAGGCCAATACCGCCGAATTGCGTCTGCACGACCCCAAATTCGACCCAGCATGGTCGATGGTAGCGCTACTCCCCTCGCCAGGGAGGAGTTCAGAAGTCGATGTTAAGAGCCCTTTAGGTCGACGGAACAGGGTTGGTTGTGTAGACGCATTCATTATAAAATCGACCTCACGCGGCTAAACTCGACCTAACCCCGTAGTGTAGATCAGGACTGAGATCTGATTCTACCTGCAGTTAAATGTCCTGAGCTGCCACCCTATGATGGGCCAGGGCCGGTGTAAGCGAGTGAGGCAGGCACCCAAGTGCACGTGGTGGCCAGGGCTCAGAGGGGCCGTGTGGGGAGAGGGCTGTGTGGCAGGCAGCAGGCACGGCTGAGTGGGTGCTGCGGGGTCGGTAAGGGGCCAGTCACTGGTGTCTGAGCTCCTCTCTTGCCCTGGCAGCGCTGCGTGTCTGCTGCACCTTGAGCTGCTGGCCAGGCTGCTCCGGGACTCAGAGTCCCATCAGCTCTGCCTGCGTGCGGACGAGCTCGTCAAACCGGGGCTCAGCAGGCAGGGCTGCAGCGTGTCGGCACGTGGGGCCAGACCTGCCAACAGGCTGTCCGCAGCAGTGCCCTGCCCTGCCCAGGAAGCCCCTGGAGCCAAACCGCCTCCCCCTTCCCAGGGAGGGCTCCCCGGCCTGCTGCGTGGGCCAGGCTCGCTGGGACGCATCAGGGAGATCCCAGGCACTCAGCGGAACAGGATTTTGTCTGAGGTCCTGGATACAGGGTCCCTCTTCTGCCCATCCCCCATTTCCCTTGGAACCTGGGATACTGGTACTAGCAAAGGGGCAGTCGTACAGGATGGCCGGTGTGTCTGCATCCCTGCATGGTGAGTGCCTGTCGGCGCGGGCTGGGTACCGGCTCTCCTTGGGGAGAGGGGCTGGTTGGGCCTTTGTGTACCCACCGAGCCAGCCACAGTCTGGATTGAGAACACTGCTGGAAGTGCCAATCCTGTATCAGCATCACCCGAAGCCATGCCAGGAGTAGGGCTTGGGGTGGGGCGGGGGTCATCCTCTCAGGGGCTAAGCGGGGTCAGGCCAGTACTTATGGTGCTGCAGGGTGTGGCGGGGTGAGTGCATGGCTGGCATTGCCCTAGCTGGCACCATGCCCCCAATCTGTGCTGCATGGCTGGGAGAGCGCTTTGTCAAATGGGACCGGTGCGTGCAGGGGACTTGTGGCTGCCAGCTGGCTGGCATTCCCGTATGTACCCAGTTGTATCTAAGGGGTCAAGGGACGTCTTTTCTTTTCAAAATTAAATAAACAGTGATCCTCTAGATCAACAACCTCAGATGACAGGTATCAGAGTAGCAGCCGTGTTAGTCTGTATTCGCAAAAAGAAAAGGAGGACTTGTGGCACCTTAGAGACTAACCAATTTATCTGAGCAGAAGCTTTCGTGAGCTACAGCTCTGTAGCTTAACCTCAGATGGAGGCAGGTGGGTCAGACCAGAGCGTGTCACTGTGAATGGGGAAGACTGTGGGTTACTGGTTCTCCAATGCCAAGATGTACTTCTGGCTCCCACCCCTGCCAGGGCTGAGAACTGGAGCGGGTTGGGAGACTTTCTAGGATACGTTTATTTGTCGGAAAATGAAACCAAACCTTTTTGCAGAAAGGAAAGAGTGAGTGAGAGCCAGAGCATGGCCTGTAACAGCCGCTTGCCTGGTGGTCAGGCCCTCCCCTACGATGGGGGAGACCGAGTGCGAGTCCTTGCCTTGAACCAAGCGGAGCAGAGCGCTGAGGCGTGGCTATGCCGGGGTGGGCTCACTCTGCTTTCTGCAAGGTCTCGATTTCAGTCCAATGCAGAATGAAAACAAACGTTGGAACCGCAACGGTTTTTGTGAGCTGGAATTCTTGTGCCTCGCCCAGCCCTCGGAGACCCTCTCACCAAAGTCTGTAAGCGGGGAGGGCGCTGAAAAGCTCTGCAGCACCCCTCTCACAGGATTAGACCCCCCTGCTGCATGCTTGTTCCCCAGAGAAGCCAAAGGCAGCCCTGGCTTGCACTCGGGGTGACCTCTGTGAGGTGTATCTGGGAACAGCAGCAGGGGGTGCGTGGCAGGCCAGCCTTCGGCTCAGGCCCTGGGAATTCATTTGGCAAGAGAAATATTATTGTTCTGGGCAGGATGCAGTCAGCACCCAGCCACCATTGTTCTGAAGGCTGCATGTGCTCTGCACATTAGCGCCCAGGCAGCTCGCAGGGGGATGCTTTGCCCTAGAGCCTGGACTTGTGCTAATGCTCTCACGCGCGTGTGTAAGTGAGTATGCCTGGCATATATACGTGCGTCTGTGAGTCCGTGTATGGACATGTATGTGCGTGTCCATCAAAGTTGCTGCACCTAGGGGTGCTGGGGGCTGCTGCAGCCCCTGGCCTGAGGCGGTTTCCGTCTCATGCAGGGTTTACAGTTTGGTTCAGTGGCTCTCAGCGCCCCCCACTCTACACCTTGCCCCAGCCCCCGGTGTCCGCGTGTGTGGCCGTGTGTTGTGGCACTGGCTGGGGCTCCGTCTGGTGACAGCTGTGAGCAGTCTCGGGTGGGAGGGCTGAAGCCGGCGCCAGGGCGGGAGCAGCCTGCTGCGTGCTGGAGGAGTGAGGGGCAAACGCGGAGGACGCTTTGGGATGAAGTTTGTGGTGAGTGCCCGGGGGCTGTGCCAGGGGAGGGTCCAGCCCAGCGCACTATCCCCGGCGTGGAAGCTCAGACACACCCGCCCCTGCTGAGCGGAGCAGTGCAGCGGGGAGGGAGGAATGGGGAGGAATGTCACAGCTCCGGGGTTAATCGCAGTCCTTCCTAACCTGCCTGGCATGGAGCACCTGGCAGGACAGGCGCTGCCCTGGCATATGAGGGAGTTTGCTTCTGTGTCTGCCAACGCATCTGTGCACTGGGCTCATTCGGCTCGAACAGTCGAAACAAGGGTAGCCCAAACCAATCCCCATGCAGCATTGCCCTGACAGGACCCTCTACCAGCTCCAAGCGCCCTTCCTCAGCCGCTCGACCACTCTGAGGGGCACCAGCCCTGTGGGGTGTTTGGCTCAGTGTCCCTGGGGGCACCAGAGGGGCAGGGGAGCTGTGCACAGGAGAGGGATGCACTAGCTGGAACGCTTTGCCTCTCTGCAGCGCTTCTCGTCCGTTTTACACATGTCCCTGCATGCAGCTCCCAGCCCCCAGGGGATGCAGGGAGCGTGACCCCTGCTTCGGGATGTGGGCGACAGCCTGCCCCTGCCGGTGCCCGAGTCACCCAGTGAGTTAGCGGTGGAGCCAGGACCAGAACCAGCCTACGGGCTCCCGCTTCTGTGCTAAGCAGCTGCCGCATCTCCCAGGGTGCCAGGTCGAGGGGCCTAAACACACCTGCTGCTGAGCTCTGCGTAGCTGGTCTGCAGAGTTGGGACACTGGCCCATGCTGCCATGGGGTGCCCGAGGAGGAATGCAGAACACCAGTCAGGAAGGGGTTAATAGACATTCCCTCCAACAGGAGACACTGACAAAGCCCAGACCAGCCGGATGTGAGATCAGCCCCCAAATCCTTCCCAGCTGGGCGATGGGGAGGAGAACTCTTCACCTGGCTCCACGTCCTCCGTGGCGTGACGGGTCCTGAGAGCCAGGCCAGCTTAGGCACATACCAACAATGCCGATCGTGCCTAAGCCGAGCAGAGATCCTGGTGCCATGACCCCTCGGGGGCCCGGCCTCTCCCGAATGCCCGGGGCCAAAGATGTGTTGTAACATGGGGCTAAAAATAGCCTCTTACGTAACTCGCATACGCCCAGGCAGGAGCCATGGGCACGTGCACGTCATATCACACCCAAAGAGCTAATTGAAATAGACACTCTACAGGATGCAGCAGGGTTAATTACAGCCTAACGAGGCCTATATATGAGATGATCCTAATGAGCGAGTTATTATAACAGAGCTGTCACTTCCGGTTGCGTGGAGGAGAATGTGCAGAGCGTCATGTTCACCCTGAGTCCAGGGCTGCAGGCGTGGCTGGGTGCAGGAGGGAATTCGGGGCTGGGTTGGAGCAGGGTGATGCGAACAGCCAGAGCTTTGGGCTCTCTGGCAAGGGCCAGTGGAGTCTAAGGAGCTCTGTGAAGATTTTTAGGTGCTGCAGGAAGTGACGCCCATAGGGTCCAGATTGACAGGTCCCTGCAGCCTTCTGATTGGCCCATGCTCATTATTTAACCCTGGAGGGTGGCCCAGGCTGTTGGCAGATTGCCAGCCTTCCACCCAAGCCCGACTTTGACTCTGAGCCTGATTCCACCCTGGGGACTACCTCTGATCTCTGGCTCCGACCCCCGCCTGACCCTGGCTCTTGCTGCTTGCTCTGATCCCTGCTTGCTGACTGTCCTGCCTCGTGGCCATCCCTGCCTTGTGGGCGCCAGCCCAGCTGTGACCGCTAGGCCTGACTGCCAAGGCCCCGTCCCTTACGTGTACATACTTACGAGGGGCACTGTCACAACCAGGGCGAGGGTGGGCAGGCCAGTGCCAGAGTCCAGGTGCCTAGGTCAGGGCTTAGAACTGGGGCTGGAGTCTAGGACCAATGCCAGGGGGCAGGAATGGAGCCGGGGCACAGGGGGCAAAGCCAGTGTCTGTGTCTAGCGTCAGAGTCCATGTGCTGAAGCCCAAGCCAGCTGAGATGCCGGTCCCTCACTGTGGCTGGCTGGGAGTGAGTCCTCGCTGCACGGACGCTGCCGGGAACTCCTCCTGGGCTTACCTCGGGCGCCGGGAGCAAGCGGGGCGTGGGGGAAGCTGTCAGGCCAGCCTTTGGATGTGCTCCGGCCTGTGGAGTTCCTCTCCGTGGGTCGAGGTAGCAAAGCAGGCAGCCCGACCATGGCTGCCGGGTGGCAGCACAACGGCATTAGCTGGTACAGAGCCGGGTTCGAGTCCTGCAGACACTCATGGGCACGTCTGCTGAGATGGCTCTGGGGCAGGCTCACGAGGGTCCTGCCCTGTCGTAAGCAGCTGCTGGCTTTTGGTGTCTCCAGTTTGAGCTGCCCAGCATGAGACCCAGAGGGATGGGTTCCTCAAACCGCTCAGCATGGGCCCCTGTGAGAACTGACCCTGACCTGGGGGCCGAGCACTTAGCGGCGTGGCCCTGAGCCCTTTCTGGTATGAGGCTCCGCCGCACAGACATTGAGTGAGAGCCAGGCCGTGCCCTGAGGTCTGTACAGTCTGAATAGACTAGACAGGCAGAAGGCAACAGGCCATGAGACTCGCCCAGGGGATTTCTGTGATTTATAATTGTTTTTACTTTCCTTGGTTAGACATTTTAAAGGAAGAAATCCATGTTCGCCTGCAGGCGTGGCACACCACGGCCCCCTGAGCCAGTTCGGCATCGTAGGCACCTCTCTGTCCCCATCACTCTCCTAGCATGTCACGGCTTTTAATATCTTTCCCCACAACGCCCGGGGGGCAGCACAGTGCTCTTATCCCTATTGTGCAGGAGGGACACTGAGGCATGGGAAGGCGAGGAGACTTGCCTAAGGTCACACAGGAAGCCTGTGGCAGAGTGGGGAATTGAAGTCTCGTTTCCAACATCCCTCCAAGTGCCCTAACCACTTGGCCATGTTTCTGCTCTGCAGCTAAGGCTTGCTATCTGTATACTGACCTGGCACTCATCAGCAGAGTGTCTGAGCCTCTTGGCTATTTGTGGGTTTAGTCTCACAACCGCTCTATGAGCTCGGGAAATCTTATCCCCATTGTACAGAAGAGGAACTAAGGCACAAGGTAGATTAAGTGACTCAGCCAGGGTGACACAGCACGTCAGTGGCTGAGCCAGAACCGGAGCCAGGTTTCCTGAGTCCCAGGACCATCCATTTCACATTAAAAGCAGTAACGGACCATACACAAAATGGAAATTGACTTTGTGGATTTCCATTGGCTCAGATCAGGGGAGTGCAGGGCAGGAGGGGTGGGGCAAACAAACATCTAAACCAGCAGAAAGTTGGTTTAATCTAAAAAAAGATTAATCTCTGATGTTAGGACCAGAGGCAAAGAAAGTGACTGTGGTGTCCTTACACTGAGTGTCCCTTTAAAATGCCTTGGGAATCTAGTTTCACAGAGAACAGAAAATGCAAGAATTAAGGGTCAGTAACTGACTTCGTTTTTGGAGAACAGCTGGAAAAGTCTTAGCGTGGCTGAGCCCAGGGCGTGCTTACGCCGCTGCTCCTGCCAGCGAGAGGGGCCCCGTATGACCAAAGCCCCAGGCTCGGGGCAAAGACCGAACGGGCTTTGTGCATTTCAGTCGTAGCCCTGGTGGTACCTTCCGGTGCCCTGTGACCTCACGTGACCTCTGCAGTGGTTTCTCTGCTCCCATCTGCCTGGCTTCGTTCCCCTTCCCCACCTGGAATACAGAACAATTTATGGCCGGCAGACTGGCCAAACAATTTTTCTGCCGAATCTGAACTGCCATTCTCAGCAAGAGCAGCAGTTTGGACAGCAGGCCCAGTGACTCACCTCCATTTCCTGCATTACTCAGAGGCTTCCAGTGGTGCCTCCAGCCCACACGAGGCCCGGGCCCAGGGAAGAGAAGGAAAGACTGACCCGATGGGCTGGTTGTGGAGGATTCCATTTGGGATCTTTTTCCTGGGCAGGTCCCCGTGGCAGAGAGCATGAAAACGAGGAGTGAGTTTGTGGCTTGGGTTGCGATATGAGATCAGTAGCCACCCGTCTCCCTGCCTGAGCCACCCTGACCTCACACCGTATTCTTACTGCAGTAACGCCCAGCATGGCCCCGCTGAGATCAGGGCCCCCTTGTGCCAGGCAGCACCCATGCACATCCAAAGAGACAGGCCCTGCTCCACTGACAACACTGACAGAGTGGGGGAGAGGGTGAAGTGACATGGCCGAGGTCACAGGGCAGGTCAGTGGCAAGGCTGGGAATGGAGCCCAGGTGTTCCAACTTGCAGGCCAGCAGGCTGGCTGCTGGACTGCTTTGTGGCTGTGCGAGGCCTTTGAATAAGGAATCACTAGCTGAGAATTCTCTGCTTGGCCCTGCCAGGGCAGCACCTTGCCTACAATGTGCCGGGCCAAGGGGAATGGGCTGCCACCTCTGAGGAACAAAAAAAAAAGCCTGGCACCCAGGAATAGACTGTCTTTCCCTGGTCAGAAGCCTGATGTTCATTACCCAGTCCGCCCCTCCCTCGATGCGGAAAGGACACATACTAGCCTTTGTATCTGAGCTAAGATTTCCCAAGCACTTCCACCAAAACACACTGCTTTAGGTAAAATATAAAACAGATTTATTAACTACAGAACCATCGATTTTAAGTGATTATAGGTGATAGGCACTAAAGGTCAGAGATAGTTACCACAGAAAATAAAAGGTAAGCACACAGTCTAAATCTTAAACCTTATTACAGTAGGCAGTATTTGGATCAAGCAGTTTTATCACTCCATGGAATGTTGTAGGTAGGTTACAGTTCTTAATACACAGGCTTCCCCTTTAGGCCTGGGACAAGTCTCCTCAGTTCAAGTCTTTGTCTTCCCAGTATTCTTGTTGCTTCCAGCATTGGTGGGTGAAGAGAAAGGTAAAAGCATGATGCCACTGTCCCTTACTTTACCTCCTCAGTCCAGCTGCCTGGAAAACACTAGCCCAAGACATGTCCTGGTGGGCTTTGCTGAGTCACAGAGTTGAGCAACCCCCCCGCCCGCCCGCCCTTGTGCGATGCTTGTGCAGCTTTCTTACAGCATTGTAAATCCCTTCTTTACAACTCCCCTGCTGACTAATGGTCATTTAACACCCTCCTGGGAGTGGATCCTCTCTGTTGTCACTGGGGAACTGACAGTGGATGATTCTCAAACTTACCACATTTCTGTATTTCTGTAACAACCATATGGCACAATCTCATAACTTCATACACACTAAGGATATACATATTTGGACAGAACAATGGGTTTCAACAGATCATGACCTTTCCTATGATATCTTCTATGACATGCTTTGTATGAAATATATCATAATTATATGACAGGGGAGAATATGGGGGGTCCAGGGTGCTGCTTTGAGGTACAGAGTGCTATGGGGAAACCAAGGCACAGAGCAGAGAAATGACTTGCCCAAGGCAAGCTGATGGCAGTCAGAATTAAAACTCAGGCGTGCCAGCTCCCAGTACCATAATCTATTCACAGCCTCTTCACTGGGCTGGTGTTAGATATTTACTTTGTCCAGTATTACAGTTCAGTCCAGGAGTGAACGGGTTAACGGTCACACACTGGGCTGCTAAGGGGAGGCCTTGTCAGCTGCTTTCTGATTGGCTAGAAGGGCTTGGGAACAGCACAAGTAAGGTAGCCTGAGGCAGCCTGTGGGCCACATTCAGGGCCGGGGTTACACAGGGGCCAAGGAACCCGAAGGTGCAGGGAGGTGCCTGGTGGGGTTTGCAAAAGTTAGTCCCCGTGTTTGCAGACCCAGCATTGCAAAACAAGATTGCGGAGAGACGACAGAGGGTCTCTGAAGCTAACAGCTGCTCCATTGGCTTTCTGGGTATACCCAGATGCCCTTATCTGGGGAGCTGTTTATAACTAGCTGGGACAGTCCAGCAGTATTTTTAGAGTCTCCCATCGCGGCTCTGGCCGTGTTCAGAACAGCAGCTCCACCTGTCACCACCTGACCTCTGGGGAGCCGGGAGCCGGGAGCCAGAGCGGCTGGAGAAATGGGCTGGCTTCCAATCCGCGTGGCCTGCTGGACCCATCATCAAACTCCTCCAGAATTCTCTGTACCCAAATCCTGCCCCGCCCAGGGAAATGCTGTGGTTTTACTGCATAGGAAGAAGAGCCGGGCTTGGGGATGGGGCCGTGGATTCAACAGCCTTTGACCCCCCCCCCACACACACACGTAGCAAGAGTGGTGGAGCAGCAGCAGCCACAGAGGGACGTGGAGCCTTTTCCATTGCACAAGCTGTAGGGTAGGAATCCAGCCCCCAGAGCTCCTTCACCCCGGCTCCTGGACTGGAATCAGGTGCAGGGACTTGCGGTAGACATTTGCAATCCTTCCCCCGGCGCGGTCGCTGGAGGGCCCTTGCCTCGGCAGTGCTGATTTGCGTTGCTATTTCTCCCTCATAGAATTTTTTTGCATCTGTTCCCAAGGGGATAAAACTGCCCCGGAGAACACTGAGCAGGGCTGAGCCAGAGCTGCCAGGAACAATCTGGATCAGAGGGGAGCCCTTATGTAAAGCTCCCCCACCAAGCTGGCCCAGTAAATTCCTCTTGAAGGCAAAGAGCAAAGGGATGCTGGCAGGGGAAGCAGAGCTGGAAGCTGGGGCGGAAGTAAGGAGCCGTGTCCTCTCCCAGTGGAGCTGGCTGCTGGAGGAATGTGCAGGATCAACACAGAGCCCGTGTTTAGACAGGAGGCGCTGAGTGTTTTTGGACAGCGAGAGATGGTGTCAGGTGAGGAGAGGACAGCGAAAGTGGGGAGGCCAGAGCCCAGGTGTCCAGAGGTACAAGCCAGGCCAGTCCCCTGCAGCAGGCCTGGCTCAGCCTCGGGATGGCCCAGCCTCCTCACACCCTTCATCTCTCCCCTCTCGGGGCTGGGGCCAGCTTGGGCAGTGCCCCGGGAGAGCCAGCGGCCAAACCCTGCTGCTCTTGGTTTGCCAGAACTCCCGCTGCCGTGCTCACGGGCAGGGCAGAGCCGGCTCTGTGTGTGAGTGCGAACGGCCCAGCGCGGGAGGGGCCAGGGAACGATGGCCTGGATGTGCCTTGGGTGATGAGTCTGTGCCAGAGGCAGGGACAGGGATAGCCATGGGGGCTGTCACAGCACTGGGGTGTCTGAGTGCTGGGCTGGAGCTGGCCTCCTAAATTAACCCTTCAAAGACTGTAGGCCTCAGAATAATCCTTTGCCCTTGGCTAGCCCCTTTTCAGGGAGGATTTCAGGCACTGCAGATTGGTGAGTCACGCAGGAGTGAAGGCTCAGGTGTGGCCGGGAGCTGGGTATTGTTCCTGTTTTGCAGATGGGCGAAGGGGGCCAAAAGAGTAAAGTGATCTGCCCTGTGTCCCTGGGGGGAGTGCCTTGCAGTGGGGGAGGAAGTCCTGGGTGCGAGGGGCTGCGGCGCTGCCTGGGCCCTGTGGGCATGGCTGGGATGGCGTTTGCAGCCTCTGGCAGGTCTAGACCCTGGGCTGCAGTTTCCCTCTGTTGGCATCAGTGCTGAATGCGGCCCCCGTCTCTGCTAGCACCACAAGCCAAGCCCACTCGGGGGAGGAGCTGGAGTGACAGTTCTTTCGTAAGTCTCCACGAGGACTGGAGCTTTCAGCATTTGCAGTGAAGGGGAGGGAGCAGCGTAGTGAAGCACAGGCCTGAATATCACTCAGGACGCCTGGGTTCTATTCCTGGCTCTGCTCCTGCCTCTCTGTATGACCTTGGTCAAGTCACTGCACCCCTCTTTGTCTCAGTTTCCCCATCTAGGAACGGGGGATAATAATGACCTGCCTCCCAGGAGAGGAGTGAGGGTTAGTTAACTTGTGTGCGTAAGGTGCTTTGGAGTCCCTGTGACAGAGCTAACTCAGTGCTGAGTAGGGGGGTCAGTCTGGGCCTGGCTGGGAAGCAGAGCTGGGAATTACGCCTGGCCGGTGAGTTTCCAGCCTGGTTCTTGCACTGGTTTAAACCCTTGTCAAGCTCCTTAGTGTGCTCGGAAAGCATGGGGTGGAGCCCCTGGGCAGGCTGCTCTTGCTCGGCTCTGCAAAGTGCAACCGCGGAGAAGGGTCTGAAGGTAACACGGGAGAGCGATGCTCTGGGGACACAAACAGGAGCTGGCTCAGGAGGCACCGCTTGGCCAGATGTGAATCAGTGCGGAACTCACAACACTGGCCAGAGGCAAAGATTGCTCAACCCTCTAGGGCTGAATCTAGGAACTGCGATCACGGAGTAAACTCCAAAAGTGGCCAGAGGTGCTTTCCCTGCTCTGGAAATGGAGAGCGGAGGGGTTTTCATGGGCTGGGAGGGGAGCAGGGACTGCCCCCCAAAGCCACTGTAAGAGACCAAGGGTAGATAACTGGGGTGTGGGGCATGCTGTGGATCTCAGAGAGCCTGACCCAGTTCCCACTGAGATCAACAGGAGTCTTTCCCCTGGCTTTCAGGGGAGCTGGATCAGGCCCTTATGCTGCTGGCCTCTGTTCTGCCACCATTGGATGGCACCTGGGGTGTTCCAGCTGCCTCCAGCGGATGCGTCCAGCGGGCTGCTTGAAACAGGACTCTACGGGGCCAGGAACGGAAGGCGTTTGCTCCGCTTTAATCATCACAGGTTAAGTAGTTTTGTTTCTTCCCTGTTCCTGCCTTCAGTCAGCCCAAGCATTGGCAGAGGCCCGTAATCTGGACTCTGACACATTTCCCCACTGGGAGTCTGAGCCCTTCAAGTGAATGGAAGTGTTTCCATGGAGTGGGAGCAGGGTCAGAGTGAGTCAGTCTCTCTCTTGCTTTCATTCTCGTGTCCAGCAGTGTGGGCCTTGCCGAGTGCGCTGGGCGAGGCGGGGGTGGGGCTGGGGGCAGCCGTGTGCCTGGGCCTTTCTGATCAGTGCACTCATTCATCAAAAGGCTTCGGAACCTTGGCACACGAAAAGGGACCCTGTAATCTGGGCAGTGTCGGGCCCGGGGGGAGATTCGTTCATGTTTCCATTCCATGAGGGAGAAATCACGTACAAGAAGCAATGGAAACTGAGTTTACTCCCCATTTCTGGCTATTTCCCTGACAAGCCAGTGGATAGATTTTCCATGGCCCTTGAATTTCCATATAGTTTGATGAGTTTAAGAGACATTGGGCCTGGTACTCCTCTCCCTTCCCCCAGTTTTACCCCGGGTAACTCCATTGGCTCAGTGCAGTGCCTCCCTCTCTATGCCTGCGTCAAAGGAGAATTTAATCCACCAGTCAGAGAACAATCCTCTGTTCCAAACCACTTCCTTGCCCTGTGCTGTTTGCAGCAGCAGGTGACTGCAGCAGGGAGGAACTGCAGAGCCAAGCTTACTTCTCACCATGCATGTGGCTTGTTTGTGTCTTGCCTTTCGCTCCACATAGACAGGGAAACTAGGCTGGCAGTGTTTCTAGCCAGTTTCACTTCCTTCTTCCCCTGCTAGGGCAGAGAGCTGGGTCACGTTCCACGGGGGAAGGTTTAAGACTGGGAATCTCATCGGAGCCTGAGGGAGTTTGGTGCCCAAATCCCAGTGAAATTCCCTGCCCACCTTGGATGCTCTGCTGATCCCAGAAAAAACTCTCCCTTCCCCCAAATAAAATCTGTAGCAGCTTTTGTAACCCTTTAAAAAATGTATCTGAGAATTAAATGTGGGGCTTAAAACTAGCACCTCTTTAGCTCCGTGCCTGAGTGCCTGGAGCATTTAGTAGGTCCGAATAAATCCCTGGGTGAGTTTAGGTCCTAAATCAGGCCATTGCCTAGTGATGAGTTTCAGACCAGATTATAGCTGGATGCTGTTGCATCCCCTGCTGCTCTGGGGGGCTTCGACACAGCCAGTAATTTGATTTACTTATTGCGATTACATGTCCTTTACTGCACAACACCCTCCTTCGGAAACCCACCCAGAGCCAGCGGCTGTCTCGCCTGCTGCACGTGGGATAGACAAGAGCAGCCTGGAGCATCAGATACACTCTCCTCCGAGTCTTTGGCCTCAATGTCGGGATCACACCGAGGCTAAGAGGCTAAGATCCTGCCCTTTCCCACTGGGAGGGACCTCGGCCCTGCGTTTGGGATGGAGGATGTTCTGCAAGTCCACAGCAATGACTTGGGTGGACGTGTGCTCCACAGCGACCTTGGGACTCAGCTGCACCGGGTGTTCCCTAGTTAAAGGTACCAGCGCTTTGAACTTCACCAGCATCCTGCAGCGGTGGGTATCCAAGTGCTTCTCAAACAGCCTGACCGCCCCCGTGGGAGGCCACGGCCCCCTGCCCGTAGCATGGGCTCCTGGAGAGGCTGAGCTCCTGGGGGTAGCAGCAGATGCTCAGCCCACCTGAAAAGTGCTGGTTGCTGGTGTCTGAAAATCTGGCCCTGACCCGCGGGTGCGGGGCCCTGGGAGATGTGGCCCAAGAGCACGCAGTGACAGACACAGGAATAGAACCCAGGCGTCCGAGCACCCACTGCCCCCGCCTGCTAACTTACCATGCTGCTTCCTTTGTTATATTTTACTAGCTCCCATTCTAACCTTCCCTGAGATCGTGCTGGGAACACGTACCCCTTTTATTGAGACCCCTCCCGGGAAGATTGCAGGTCGGCATTGGACTGTCGAGGAGAGCGGCCCCCAGGGAAAGGTTCAAGGCAAGCTCTGCTCAGAAGTGCGTGTCCCTCGCTGTGGTTTGCGGGAGGCTGACGCTTTGTTGGCTGCTCTCCAGGGCGTGGATTGGTCGGGCAGGCAGGATATTTACAGCTGAAGCCCAGCCTGCGCTGTGTTTACATCTAGAAACCCTCACAGCTGCCAGCTCCCTCCGTGCTTTGCTTGCAACATGGATATTTGCTCGCAACATAGATATTTGCTCAAGACAGGCTTGAGTTGAATGGCACTGTGATTGCAAACGGCATGATGCCAAGGAGACCGAGGGGTGCGGCATGAACTCTTACTCCGGGCTCTTCGTGTCCCGAGAGCGCCCAGCACGCAGGACGGGGTGGGGGACAGAAGTGGTTAAGGCTGCAATTTTCAAAGGTCTCTGCTTTCAAGTGTCTCAGTTTTGGGGAGCCCATCTGGAGGGACTGTACATTGTCCGACTGGACACTTGGCCTAAGCGATCAGACAAGCCATTGCCAGAGCCGAGCGTGGAACCTACGTCTCCCGACGCCCAGCGTGGGGCGCTGGACCCTGGGTCATGCTGCCGACGCCCCACCTGTGTTGCCCAGTGTCCTGGGAACTGTCTGCGTCCGGCACCGTTCCAGTGAGCAGAGAGCTGCAAGGTCCATGCAGCTGCATTTGTCTTGACTCAGCCATTTCAAAGCCTTGGGATGTGGTGGGATCGCAGCCACTTGCCGTCAAGACGGGGCGTCTCTTTCTAACCGATGTGCGTTCACTCCGCAGAAGTTCTGGGCGGGGTGCAGGAATGCCTGGGGCAGGCAGGAGCGCAGACCGGGAGATTGTAATGCTCCCTTGGGGCCTGACCGTCTAGGAATCCCTGAACAGTCTGGGCCCAGGGGTTCCGTTCACAGCTCCCGCTCTGCACAGGTGCATTTGAATCCGGGAGAATCTGGGCTGCTGGTGCTGAAGACAGAGGAGTCTGGGTGGCTTTCCTCATGCGGTGCAATGCACACTGGGATCTTCCCCCCAGAGACCTGGGAAGATCCGGGGGAGGGGGGGGGGGGGGGCTTGTACGCTCTGCGGGAGACGAACTCTCTCAGGATGTGGCTATGGCCTGACATCTGCCCACACACAGGGCCAAAACAAACGCACAGCGTGCCCCTTCACCTCCCAAGCTCTTCCCTCGAGCGCCCGCACAGAGGGGAATGCTGAGCCAAGGGCGCCCTCAGCATTGTTACAATGGCCTCTCAGGCTGCACTTGGCATGCCACGATCTCAGAGCACCTCTGCTCGGATAATCTCCCAGGCAATGCAGCGCGGCCTGCTCCATGCTGATCGTCAGCTGGGGTCCGAAATCAATCTACCCTCCTCCCATTGGATATTTGTTTGGATTAGTTGAGTTGGCCCCTTTGGTCATTCTTCAGATGCCTTTACATAACGTCACAACACAGAGCATCCTGGCCAATGCCCGTGCTTGGCTTAACCACAACCCCCCTGCAGCTCTGAGAGGAGACGCGCTCCTGGGCTGGCGGGCAAGGCACAAAGCTCTGTCGGAAACAGATTCGGACACTATTCTTAACACTGACCGAGGGAAACGCTTTTCCACACAACAGTTATTTAGCCTGTGGAACTCACTGCCACAGAAACCCCTGATGCCAGGAACGTCGCAAGATTCAAAAGAGGCTTGGATATTTCCATGGATACCAGAAAATCATGAGTTATCCTAATTATTGCTAGCAAAAATTCTGGCAGGGATATTAACCCTCCTGCTTCAGAGCTTGAGCCAGTCTCTCTTAGAATCCCAAGGGCTTCATCCCCAGGGCCGAAGCCTGAGCCCCACTACCCGGGGCCAAAGCCCAAGGGCTTCAGCCCTGAGTGAGGGGATGGGACTCAGGTTACAGGCCTGGGGAAGAAGCCCTTGGGATTCGGCTTTGCCGCCCTTCCACCCCGCCAAGAGCAGTGGGGCTCTGGCTTTGGCTCTGGCCCCCCTGCCTGCAGTGGCAGGGCTCAGGCTTTGTTCCCCCGTCCTGGGGTCGTGTAGCAATTTTTGTTGTCAGAAGGGGGTCATGGTGCAAGGAAGTTTGAGACCCCTGTTGTAGAGAAAGGGACTGGACCTGGCCACAGGTGTAAGAGGTGAAATTCCATTGATTTCAGTTGAGATGCAGCCCCTTCGGCATTGGCTGCATGGGAAAGTTGCAGCTGCTTCGCTTCAAGTGGTTTCCAAACCAATGTAGGTGAGAGGAAGAATGGCCCCGTGGCTAGGCCATGAGCCTGGGGCACAATTCCCAGCTCTGCCACAGACTGCCTGCGTAACCATGGGCAAGTTCCTTAACTTCTCTGTGTCTCCCTTCCCCATCTGTACAATGGGGGTCATAGCACTGCCTGACCTCACTGGGGTGTGTGAGGATAAATACCTTAAAGCTTTGAGGGGCTCAGACCCTGTGGTGATGGGGGCCAGGCAAGTCCCTCAGACTAGCAGGTAGCTCCTGGGCAGCTCACCTGTGTGCGCTTATTTCAGTTTAAGAGAAGCTTGTGTCGGTTTCACTTAAACCTCTTCCCAGCGGATGCACACTGCACTGGAAGAGGCTTTTTCCTGCTGAAGCGAGTGTGCGCCCCGAGCTCTGCACTGGTTCCAGTTCACCCTGCTGCTCCTGCAACATGCTCATGTTCACAAGGCCTCAGGCGTCAGTGAATTTGGCTCAAGGTATTTAAGGGAGGGAGTGGGGTCTAAGGTGAGAGCAGGGGTCCTAGGAATCAGGACACCTGGGTTCCACTTCCAGTTCTGGGAGGGGAGTGAGGGTTCGAGCCGAAGGACTGGGGATCTGGCTCCATTCTTGGTTCTGGGAGGGGAGTGAGGGTTCGAGCCGAAGGACTGGGGATCTGGCTCCATTCTTGGTTCTGGGAGGGGAGTGAGGGTTCGAGCCGAAGGACTGGGGATCTGGCTCCATTCTTGGTTCTGGGAGGGGAGTGAGGGTTCGAGCCGAAGGACTGGGGATCTGGCTCCATTCTTGGTTCTGGGAGGGGAGTGAGGGTTCGAGCCGAAGGACTGGGGATCTGGCTCCATTCTTGGTTCTGGGAGGGGAGTGAGGGTTCGAGCCGAAGGACTGGGGATCTGGCTCCATTCTTGGTTCTGGGAGGGGAGTGAGGGTTCGAGCCGAAGGACTGGGGATCTGGCTCCATTCTTGGTTCTGGGAGGGGAGCAGTGTCTAGTAGTTGTAGTAATGGGGGCTGGAAGTTGTTAAAGGAAAAGTTAGCACGTGTGACTCCATTTTGGTTTGGGGCCCACCATTGTCTAAAAGCAAACACATCGTACACCAGGAGGAGTGCTCCTTAGATACTGCATTCCTGTGAGAAACCCCCCCTTGTTTCCAGCCTGTCTCGACTCCCGGTTTCTGTTCTTCGTCTGTTCCTAACTCCCTGCCTCCTGGCCTTGATGTGGGCCTCCCATCCTGATAAGAAAAGTTACAGATGCATGGCTTTAGGACCAGCTAATGTAGTTAAAGTCATGGTTTAGCACGGGGAATGTACCTAGCCGGGATAGGTGGTAGATAAGGGAAGGGTTTGTCTATTGGCTAAGGTTTCTGATGCACGAGGGCAACATGCTTTGCTAAAAGGTATATAATCTTTGTATAACCTGCATGCGGGGTCCCCTCCTGATTAGGAGGGAGGCACCACACTCGAGCGTAATAAACTTAGTATCTTTGGGAACTCCGCAGTTGTGGACTTTGTTCGTGTGCCTCAGCCTAGACTCGAACTGTGTGTGACCTGTCAGGTATAATTCGTAACAAAGTCAGGATGCCTGGGTTCTATTTCTGGCTCTGCCATTTACCTGCTGGTTGCCTTGGGTAAGTCACTGCCCCTCTGGGCCTCAGTTTCCACATGGATAACATGGGGAGCTACCTCACAGGGGTGGTGTGAGACTAAAATCCGTACTGTTTATGAAGTGCAGCGAGGTTCTGCTCTGCAAGGTGCTATCGAAGAGCAAAGAGCTGTTAACGCCGTTTCTCCTTGACTTGCCTGCCATGGCCCAGCTTCCGATTCACGTTTCTCCTGCAGGAACGTTACCTGGACCCGTCCACTGATTAACACATGGAGCTTTCTGGGCTGATGCCCACACGATCAGCGAGCCAGGGAGACACACCAAGGGTTGCCATCTCAGTAGCAAACCCTGGCAACGTTCCAGTTGTGTGATGCTCGAGACCATTGTGAGGCCATGTGTGTGAGAGATCAGCTGTGGACAACGCGCGTGTGTGTGAGAGAGAGAGCACGAGCGAGTGCAGCTGAGGACAGTGTGGGTGTACGACCTCTACTGTCGTTAGACGAGAATTTGCGTGAGCGCAGGCTGTAGGCACCTGGGTTGGATGGAACGGGAGGCCCCCCGCATCTAGAGTGGATGCTGCCCATGCCTTTGAGCTGGTGTTTGTGTGTTCGTTGGTTAGGGACATTGGTTCCCTGCAAGGCAGGACAGAACGCTGACTGCAGTGGACAGATGCCCCTCACGCTCCTTTCTCACAGGGCCCGGGTCAGCTGGCAAACCTCAGGCACCGGGCGGGCGGGCCAGCTGGCTACTTGCAGAGTGACACTGCACTGGCAGCCGCGTTACTAGCCTTGCCGCAGAAGTGGTGGCCTTGCGGGACTTGATGGGTTCTTTCCCTTTGCTCCCTGCAGGCCTGACAGATGATGAAGACATCAAGGTGATGCTGAAGGGCTCCTTTCTCTGGAAGATCAAGTCACGCAGACGGAAGACGGAGCGGTTCTACCGCTTGCAGGAGGACGGCTTGACCATCTTGTCTGAGAGCTGCTTTAAACGGGCTCGCTCCAAGCAGATCTGTAAGTCCCAGTGGCTGAGGCTCAGGGGCACAAATACTCCTGGAAACAAGAAATCCAGATCCCAGTTCAGAACCTAGAACCCAACCCACCTCCAACACAGAACCGAGAACCCCTCCCACCCACCGACCTAGAACCTAACCCCCAACCAATGCAAATTTTACAACCCAATGCTCCGCCCAATGCATAATGTAGAGCACATAACCTAGAACCTGAGGCCAGAAACTAGAACATAAAACCCCACCCAGCACAGAACCTAGAACCCCCAGCATAGAACCTGGAATCCAGATTCACCCACCCAAGCACAGAACTTAACTGGCTCAAGTCTGGAGCCCTGTAAAATCCAGCTGCATGCCTTCCAGTGTGATGAGCCGAGCAGGTTCTCAGCTCCAGGCTCCTGTTTCTGTTCCTGGCAGGACAGCAGACACGGGTAACAGGTTTAAGGTGCATTTTCATCCTTTACCTCCCAGTCATGAAGGTCCCTCACTCTGCTCAGAAACCCCTCCCTCTCCCCCATCAAAAGCATTGGGTTTGATTTCTGGGTGAACAGAGATATCTCCTCCTCGATCCTGGACATGGCGACCCTAGACACTGCTCTGATGCTTCACAACAGCAACTGCTGTCAGTGTCTCTGTTGGAGACAGCAAATCCTACGCTTACATGGGCTCTGTCTGGCCTGGGATTAGAACGACAGAAATTAGAGATTAAATCATACCCATTATGTCATAGACCCATTATGTCATAGAATCATAGAAGATCAGGGTTAGAAGAGACCTCAGGAGGTCATCTAGTCCAACCCCCTGCTCAAAGCAGGACCAACCCCAACTAAATAATCCCAGCCAGGGCTTTGTCAAGCCGGCCCTTAAAAACCTCTAAGGAAGGAGATTCTACCACCTCCCTAGGGAACCGACTCCAGTGTGTCACCACCCTCCTAGTGAAATAGTGTTTCCTAATATCCAACCTAAACCTCCCCCACTGCAACTTGAGACCATTACTCCTTGTCCTGTCATCTGCTACCACTGAGAAGAGCCGAGCTCCATCCCCTTTGGAACCCCCCCTTCAGGTAGTTGGAGGCTGCTATCAAATCCCCCCTCACTCTTCTCTTCTGCAGACTAAATAAGCCCAGTTCCCTCTGTTTCTCCTCATAAGTCATGTGCCCCAGCCCCCTGATCATTTTCGTTGCCCTCCGCTGGACTTTCCAGTTTGTCCACATCCTTTCTGTAGTGTGGGGCCCAAAACTGGACACAGTACTCCAGATGAGGCCTCACCAATGTCGAATAGAGGGGAACGATCACGTCCCTCGATCTGCTCGCTATGCCCCTACTTATACATCCCAAAATGCCATTGGCCTTCTTGGCAACAAGGGCACACTGCTGACTCATATCCAGCTTCTCGTCCAGTGTAATCCCCAGCTCCTTTTCTGCAGAACTGCTGCTCACCCAGTTCCCTGCTCCCAGGGCCAGGGCCTTCCCTGCAGAAGTTCCCACACTGCTTTGTTCATCCAGGGCTCCATCTTCCATGTGTCCCCACGGGCCTGTCCCGCATGCACAAAGTGAAACAGCCAGAGACGCATTTGCAGGCTGACTTGGGTCTGTTAAATGTCTCTCTAGCTCCTCAGATCTTTGTTTTGCTGAATTCCCCCTATGTTACCTGTGCCCTTCTGGTATTAAGACACCCAGAAGAAACACAGCCAATAGGCTAGATCCACTGCTGATTAAATAAAATGCTAACGAGAGCCAGGAATAGGATACAGACCCTGGCTCAGCTGCCCGTCACACTCAGCCCGCGGCTGCTCCTCCTGCCTCTGCACATGAGCACTGGGTGTAGTCGGACGCTGCTGACCAGCATCCACCTGCTGACTAAGCTCCTGGGGGTCAGATTGTCGTGTGTCAGCACCCACTAGCTGGGCCAACATTTCACAAGAGCTCAGCACCCAGCGGGCCGAGTTCTTGTCAAATCTGGCCGCCTGATGCTGCGAAGTCCTGGGGAGCGGAGGGCGCTCAGCACCTCACAGCATCGTCTTGAGAGAGTCCGCAGAGAGCAGGTGGGAGGAGGACAGTTTGCAAGAGCCCCATAAGATGGCACCCCAGCAGATAGGGTTACGGCCTTCATCTCAGCTGTCTCTGGAGAAGGGCAGCTTGGTGGGTGGGTCTTAAGGCCCCTGCTCCTGGAATGTACCAAGCACGGGCCCTGGCAGGTCCTTACTGAACAGAGCAACGAGGGCTGGGGCCATTCACTCCAAAGAGCTCAGCTCCCAGCGTGTGCCCAGCTCTCCTGAGAGCCCTGGCCACGGCACCGAGCCCTTGGGAACATGCTGCCCGTGGCGCTGCCGTTTGCTGCGCAGGTAAAGGCGTGTCTGCCCTGGATCTGGGGGGAGTCCGCACGCCAGGAGACAGCGGAGCGAGCCAGCACGCTGACCACGGCTGTGCAGCTGTGGTGAGGTGAGCGGCAGGAGGGGCCAGTGCCTGGTCCGATCCTGTACAAGGCCCTAGGCAGATACTCGGGGTGGCTAACCCCTCCTGCCGCTCGCGCCACCTCAGCTCCACTGCTCTGTGCCCGCTAGCAGGGCTCCCTCCCAGCTCGCTCCCACGCGCCCCGAGAGGGCAGGGACATGCCACTGACAGCCGGCGCTGCAGAGCGGGGCTAGACAGGCCAAGCTCGCTGCTGCTGCTGCGGGTGAGTCTCCCCAGACCTCGGAGCTGAGCTGCCGGGTTCGGGCTCCAAACAACGTGGAACCAGCGTGTGCTGTGGAAGGCACACGTTGGCCCGGGGTTGCCCTTTCCAAGGGCTCGGCACGTTGGGAGCCTTGCTGCTTTGACCGTCTGCCCCCGGGATGGGGGCTGGACCCTTGGAAACCTGAGCTCTGCTGCAATCCTGGCTCTGATTTTACCAGCCTTCATGGCCCCATTTGGGCATGTTCAGATTTCCCTGGCCCTAGAGGCAGGCACCTGTGCAGAGCTGCCCTGAAGGACGAGCTGGAGACACACCAGATCAGGGCTCTCTGAACTCTCCCCGCTTGGTGCTGGCAGCCCTACAGGAACAAGTCCCCCAGGCCCGGTGGGACCCCAGTGGCCAGGCCCAGCTGGGGGTTGGGGATTTGCCTGTAATAAAAATGGGCCAGCAGCGAAGGTGGAGCCAAGCTTTCCCCAGGGGTTGCAGGGCTGGATTGGGGTTGTTGGTTTGGGCCCAGGAGCCCTCAGCTGGCAATGAGATGGAAAATCTCCATCAACTTAGCTGAGCATTTCAGACCCTCAAGCAAGAATTGGCTTGAGTTCCCTGCTAGGGACGGGGAACGGGGCAGAGTTCCTGGGGAGGAGAGGAATGGGGGAAGGGAGACATTCTTGGCTGTGGTTTAGGGAGGGAACAGAACATATGGGACAAGGCCAAGATAATGGGGCGAGGGATGCCAGGGCAGGCTAGTCATTGGTGCATATGTTGGGGGACCCCTTCCCCTCCCTTTCAGCCCCCCGAGCACAGCCATGGAGTGGGGGCTGGAGGGTTTCACTGATCACCTGAAACGTGCCGCTCTGTGATACTCTCTTGGGCCCCGTTGGTGGCTGGGCCCCACTGGCCGGTAGGCCGGCTCTCAAGGCCTCTCAGCCGGCTAGAGGGAGGCAGGGAAGAGAGGCCAAAGCCCAGAAGCGAGTGGGCCAGGCACAGCACAGGACTCTGACCGCATCCCCGTTGCTGGGCCTTGTCTCGTGCAGTCCCCATCATGCAGGTGGACGGCGTGCGGGAGGGCTACCAGTCCGAGGGGCTCCGCAAGCACGGCAGTTTCTTCCCGGAGACCCAGTGCCTCACCATCGTCTTCAAGGGCCGGCGGAAGAACCTGGATCTGGCTGCCCAGAGTGAGGAGGAGGCGAAGAGGTGGGCCCAGGGGCTGAAGAAGCTGATGGCCAAGGTGGAAGCCATGAGCCAGCAAGAGAAGCTTGATCAATATCCTTTCCATTGACCGGCAGGGCTCGGCTCCCCTGTTCCTGGGGTCCGTCGCCGCGCATGGGGCTGGGCAGAGCCGCGATGGAGGATGGGCGGGGTGGCTCAGGTCTGGGGTTCCAGCCTGCTGTTAGGTGACATGGGGCCGCTGCCCAGGGTCTGTCTCTTTGCACGTAGCCCAAGCAAGCCAGGCCCGACCCCGGCCAGCAGGGTCAATGGCCCTGAGCGCCTGGCCAGAAATGCCCCGTCCTGCACTACTAGGGCTCCCAGACAGTAACTGACCCTACAAACGGGCCCAGCCCTGGCCACAGCTCCTGGAGTGGAAACATGTCTGGGCTAAGCGCACAGGGCAGGCTGCACGATGACCCTCCAGCCCTGCCCCACACAACTTGCTGGTCCAAGCACGCAGCGTGACTGTCTCATTCGTCTGCCAGGTGGGCTGGAGGGGCGGCATGGCAGAGCTGTCCCCCAGCCCTGTGCCTGGCTACAGGCTGATGCTTTCTCCCCACATAGCGCTGCCCACCTGTGGCTCGCAAAGCCCTAGTGATGTACCAGGAGGAAGCCGGGTGAGGCAGATCAGCCGCGAGGCTAGGAGGCAGGGGCAGGAATCTGTTCCTGGCTGTGTCATGTCCTGGTGTAGGGCACATCCCCTCTCTGCCCCTCATGCCCCCAGCATAAAGGGAGTGAGGATAGGGCCCCTTGTGCAAACACTGAGCCCTGGCATGGAGGGCTCATGCATATAGCACAGGAAAACCCTCCACCGCCTAGCAGCTGTAGGTTTTGTTGTACGAGCTACCCTGGGGCACTAGCTGTGTGTGAAATGACTGGATGATATAGCACCACCATCAGGCAGCTGCGCAGGGGGCTGGGACTGCCTGGGGGCGCTGGGAGCGGGACAGCTGCTGCGGGGCACAGCAGGGAAGCCAGGTCTCCTCTGCTCAAAGCCCTTCCCATTTTCACTGGCTGCAGGGTCTTTGGGTCAGGCCTTTGGAGTCAACCTCGGCCCCATCCTGGGCAAAGACAGGAGTGAACTCATCACACCCCCCAGTTCATTACAGCCCCAGGCAGGCCTGGCCTAGAGGGGTCTTTGTGGGGAGGGGGCACCGGGAGTCTGTCACCCGCGTTCCTTCCTTACATCTCCTGCATCTGGATCCATGACATCCTGCACCGAGCCGACAAGAACAAGGACAACAAGATGACCTTCAAGGAGATCAAGGACATGCTGAAGATGATCAATATCGACATGAATGACATCTACGCCTACCAGCTCTTCCAGGTACCACCCCCCTGCTGCTGTGCCCACTACCGCGCCCCCCAGGGGAACCGTGTCTCTGGTGGGAGGGGCAAAGCCAGTCTTAGGGAAAATGGGGCCCTGGGTGAACTTTGTTATTTAGCATTCTGGCCCCCCACCCTCCCTCCATCGCCCCTGGCCCCCACTGCCTCCCCCAACTGCCACTCATCATAGATTCATAGAAGATTAGGGTTAGAAGAGACCTCAGGAGGTCATCTAGTCCAACCCCCTGCTCAAAGCAGGACCAATCCCCAACTAAATCATCCCAGCCAGGGCTTTGTCAAGCCGGGCCTTAAAAACCTCTCAGGATGGAGATTCCACCACCTCCCTAGGTAACGCATTCCAGTGCTTCACCACCCTCCTAGTGAAAAAGTGTTTCCTAATATCCAACCTAGACCTCCCCCACTGCAACTTGAGACCATTACTCCTCGTTCTGTCATCTGCTACCACTGAGAACAGTCTAGATCCATCCTCTGGAAACCCCCTTCAGGTAGTTGAAAGCAGCTATCAAATCCCCCCTCATTCTTCTCTTCTGCAGACTAAACATCCCCAGTTCCCTCAGCCTCTCCTCGTAAGTTGTGTGCCTCAGCGCCCTGACCATTTTTGTTGCCCTCCGCTGGACTCTCCAATTTGTCCACATCCTTTCTGTAGTGGGGGGTCCAAAACTGGACGCAGTACTCCAGATGTGGCCTCATCAGTGCCGAATAGAGGGGAATAATCACTTCTCTCGATCTGCTGGCAATGCCCCCACTAATGCAGCCCAATCTGCCGTTAGCCTTCTTGGCAACAAGGGCTCAGTGCTGACTCATATCCAGCTTCTCGTCCACTGTAACCCCTAGGTCCTTTTCTGCAGAACTGCTGCCGAGCCATTCGGTCCCTAGTCTGTAGCGGTGCATGGGATTCTTCTGTCCTAGGTACAGGTCTCTGCACTTGTCCTTGTTGAACCTCCTCAGATTTCTTTTGGCCCAATCCTCCAATTTGTCTAGGTCCCTCTGTATCCTATCCCTACCCTCCAGCGTATCTACCTCTCCCCCCAGTTTAGTGTCATCTGCGAACTTGCTGAGGGTGCAATCCATGCCATCATCCAGATCATTTATGAAGATATTGAACAAAACCGGCCCCAGGACTGACCCCTGGGGCACTCCACTAGATACCGGCTGCCAACTAGACATGGAGCCATTGATCACTACCCGTTGAGCCTGACAATTTAGCCAGCTTTCTATCCACCTTATAGTCCATTCATTCAATCTCTCTATCGCCCTGGCTCGCCCTGCCTCCCCGGCCCCCACCCATCCCTCCATTGCCCCGCCCCCCACCACCCATCAGTGTTCCTTCTAATTTTTGACAGGCCGTGTGTGCAAAAAATGTCTTCTGTGCAAACTGTTGTGTGCGCGATGTTTCGCCGTGTGCGTGGGGTTTAGGATCTGTGTGCACGCACACACACGCGCACGGCTTAGAGGGAACAGTGCCGCCCATCCGTCCACTGCCCCTGGTCCCGCCTGCTTCCCCCAACCCCCATCAATCTGGCCCCCACTGCCTCCCAAGCCCCCCCATCCCTCCAACGCCGCTGGGCCCCCCTGCCTCCCACGGCCCCCCCATCCCTCCATCGCCGCTGGCCCCCCCCACCTCCCAGGGCTCCGCATCCATCCTCCCTGGTCCCCACTGCCTCTCCCCCCATCACCCCTGGGTCCTGCTGCCTCCCCCGCATTGCCCTGAGCTCTCTTCCATGGCCTCACACCCCAGCCCCACCCCGCTCCTTGCCCCCCTGTAAGGTTGGCCCTGGGGAGGGCGTCACAGAGGGGATGGCACCAGCCTGTGCCTCTCACCCATAGGACCCTAGGTGGCAAGGGCTGCGTGGGCCCAGTCTGCAGAGTTCTGACCCAGGTGCGAACTTCCCCTGGCTGCAGAGGGGCTGCTGCTGATCTCGTTTCAGAGTCTGGGAGCGAGGTCTCTGGGTCCAACACGGGGACGCTTGCCCAGCACCTACAGCAAGGTCCTGAGTCCAGCCAAGCCAAGTGAGGCAGAGCCTCCGATCCCACTGTCAGAGAACTGTCAGACTCAGTGCATCTGTGAGCGCCTTTGTCATAGGCTGTAGGGCCAGGGCCAGGGCCAGGGCCAGGACCAGGATCAGGGCCCTCCTGTGCTTCCCCCCACCCCAGCCAGCCTGTGAGCCCTGCAGGCCTGATGGAGTAGAGCAGCTCGTTCCAACAGTTACATTCCCAGCCCCACCTGTTGCTGCAGCGCCAGGAACAGCTGTGTCCCATTAAGAAAAGGAGGATGCATCCGATGAAGTGAGCTGTAGCTCACAAAAGCTTATGCTCAAATAAATTAGTTAGTCTCTAAGGTGCCACAAGTCCTCCTTTTCTTTTTGCGAATACAGACTAACACGGCTGTTACTCTGAAACCTGTGTCCCATTAGGTGCTCAGGAGCAACCAGAAGTCAAGAGAGAGGGACCAGGGCGTGGGCAGGGCTGCTTCCAGGACCGGAGCCTGTTCCTTGGAATCACAAACAAAGCCAAGGAGGAGGGAGGGGCCTCAAGGCACAGACCTGCTGCCTGGGGCCACCAGCCACCCCGACATCCACTCCCGGAATTCATGCCCGAAAGCTCCAACCTGCAGCTGTGTGTGTGTGGCCAGGGCTGGGGTCTACAGTCCAGTGGGCTGTTTATTACCCCCGTTTTCCCCAGGGGAGGTGGCTTCTCCTGAGCGTCTCACATGTTAGCTAGCTTGTCTGTGTGTGTCTGGAACAGATGGGGAAACTGAGGCATGGAGGTGTGAGGTGTTATCCAAGGCCACATGCTGAGTCACTGTCAGGACTCCTGGTGCCAGTTGGATGTTGGGGCTGCGAGGCCGCACTGCCTCCCCCAGAGCAGCACAGCTGTCCTCGGGAAGCAGGTTGCTAAGATCTGAGCTGCTTTTACCCAGAACGTCCCCAGAGCCTGTCACAAGCTGCCCCTGGGCCAGGCTTGATCCTGCAATACATGTGGGAGAGAACGGAGCCCGACCACCACAGTGCACTGGTGCAGCCACCTCTGGGGTGGAACATGGCGACAGTCTATCAGCATACAACAACACGGCAGGAGTTTAGGAAGCAAGTGAAGGAGAATCCTGTCTCCAACAGAAAGCGCTGGGGGAATTTGGAATTCCCCAGTCTGGCGTCTGGCCAGGGCTTCGGAGCTGTGAGGTCAGCAGTGGTCCCAGAGCCTGGGCTCCAACCGAAGCCCAAATGTCTACACTGTAGTTAACCAGCCCCCGAGCCTGACCAGCTGTCACGGGCGAGCCGCGGTGTGTCCATGCAGTGGAGACATACCCTGAATGAGTCTTGCAGGACGAGGTCTCTGAATTCCGTGCCCTGCTGGCTGGGCGCTGGTCACGCAGCCAGCGAGATGCTGTTTGTGAAATGAATCACAGCTTGCTGTGCGGAGTTGGTCTTGGGAGCAAAACTTCAGCTGGTAGGAGCTCAGGAGAAGGTGGGGGTCTGAATCCAGAGTCACTCCCAGCAGTTCTCTGGCTCCCACCCACAGCAGCCACTTGCCCAATCAGCTGCTTTCATCACCACCGAACTCAGTTGTAAATAACATTCCCAGCAGTGCTGGAAATCAGCATCACTGGGGGTGCAGGCCTTTCGGCACCTGATGGGGGGAGAGTTACAAGGGCTCAGAACCTGCCAAGTTCTTGGGAAACTTCAGGCCTTTGTGACTTGGCCAAGGTCACGCCACTGAGTCAGTGGCAGAGCCAGGAACTGAGCCCCAGTCTCCTGAGTCCTCGTCCAGCACCGTGGCCACACGTCCACCCTTCCCCTCCAGGCCAGAGCCTGCCCTGAGCTCCCAGCCCAGCTCCAGGGTTTGGTTTCCCACCCGTGTTCCTGCTGGCAAAGGCAGACCCTGAGCACAGCGGGGCCTGGACGCCAGGGGGGTCAATGGGAAGAAGTTTCTTAAGACCTGGGTCGGAGGGCTTAATCATGGTCCCCCCATTTCCATGTTCTCGCCCAGGACCACCCTGCTTCTCATGGTGCCATCTGTTCATCAGCTGAGAGCAGCTGCTTTAGCAGGGAGGGGCCTGCTGGAAACAAGCGGAGGGAGCTTTAACGGGGTGGGCGGGAATTTCCACCACTGGCCACAGCACCCTGGGGCGGTCTGTCCTTGGGCCGACAGCCAGGGCCCCTTGATCTGCCCCTTCCATCTGGAGATCTCCAGGTGCTTTACCAAGGGAGGGTCAGAATCACGTCCCCACTTGGCAGAGCGTCCCTCCTGGGTCCCCTTGCTGCACTCCCGCACTGTGTTTGGACCCCGCCGTCCCGCCGGGCAGGGGAGCTGCTGCCTGCAGGGGTGTGTGCACGATGCCAAAGCCTGTCTGCCAGGCCAGCTAGAATTAGAGCCTCACGCCCTGAGCGCAGCAGCCCAGGCTGGGGTACGGCTGGCTCTGGGCTGCTCTGCACAGACTAGCAGGGCAGGTTCCCTAGGGTGACTTTGTGCAGACTCTAGGCCTGCTCTTGGGAGCGGTGTGGCACCTCCCTTCCCCTCAGGGCTTGCCTGGGCACAGCATGGTAGGTTAGGCACTGCAGCAGAGAGGAACTTCCACCCATGCACTTTGGTGCCCCGAAATCCAAGCCTGGCTCCAAACGCAGCAGCTGGAGCCCAGCCCCAGTGAGGGAGGGCCAGGGCGAGGGGTTGAGTGCTCTGCCCAAAGGTCACCGAGTGGCCAAGTGCCAGGCTGTAAACCCACCTGCTCGGTACGAATGCCAGCACGGACGGAGCCGGGGTATGCGAGAGGCTCTGTGTAGATACAGCCCTGGGCTCTGTTCTCTGCTCTGCCACTGACTCACTGCATGACCTTGGGTCGGTCACTTCCTCCAAGTTCCTGCAGCTGTAGGGCTTCGTAATACCCCTGCTTTGAGCATGGAGCTTCTCTCCTCCTGGGCAGGAGGAGAACCCAGGCATCCTGGCTCCCAGCTCTGGCCATCAGATCAGGCTCCTTCCTCGGAAACTCCCGAGACGGGGATGAAATGGCCTGTCCTGGCATGCGGCACCTGGTGTCAGGCCGTTCTGACTGTCCGCAGGCAGCTTAGACTCGGTCGCCGGCTCGCCCGGGTTCCTGCGAGTTGCCTCACCCACCACAGCTTGTGAGGTTATGGCTTCGTCTCCCAGCCTGGCCCTGCGTGCAGCGGCTCACAACTCACTCCTGTTGAACAGCAATGGAGCAGAGACCCTGCCTGCCACCACCCCCAGGCACCCCCCAGCTCTGGCGCGCCTGGCTGCGGCGGAAATGCCCGTCCAAGGCGTTAAACGGGGCGCTGCTGGCAGGCTGCTCTGTGCTGTGCCCCCTCCAGATGAGGTGGCCCCGTGTGGTGTTTGTACAGGCAGACGGATAGCTCTGGTTACACAGGCGTGGGCCGGGCAGGGGCAACATCCTCACACCGCTCTGCTGCTGCACCTCACTGCAGCCCCCCGGCTCTTCCAGCCCCAGGACCTGCTCCCCGCCCTGCCCCCGCCCTGCCAATACTCCTCAGCGGGGCCTTGCAGCCCCCCGGCTCTTCCAGTCCTGAGACCCTGCCCAGCTCAGCCCTGCCTGACCCCAGCACCCTCTGCGGCTCCCGCCCGGGGCTTGGCCGGTGCCACTCGGTCCTGACCTGCAGCCCCCCTGTTATTCCAGCCAGGGTCCCAGCAGGGCCTGTTTTGCTTCTGCCCTGGGCATGTCGCTGTCCATAGGATCTTGGGCCCCTCCCCTCTCGAGTACCGAGTGGCCTGACAAACCCCCTCCCTGCTGCGGGCGCTGGGCTGCCACCCTGTGGGGGGGTGAACTGGGGCCTGGGGCTGTGCCCGCTGAGAGCGTGGAGGGGCTTTGGATCAGGCCCATGGGGTGGGGGAAGGGGAAGGTACCTGCGTGGCCGTCCTGGGGCCCAAAGGCCTGCAGATCTGCACAGCAGGGATGCCCTGGCAGGAAGGCAGATGCCCTCCCCCAGGCCTGCTCTAGCCTATGAGGTGCCCCCAGGGAGAAGGGCAGTTCAGACTCTGGCCCTGGCTGCTGACAAGGCCCCAGCTGCCTCTCTAGGGATGTGGGCACCTGGCAACCAGGCGGAGGAAGGATGGGCTGGTGATTAGGGCACTAGCCTAGAACACCTGGGTTCGAGGCTCTGCTCTGCCACAGACTCCCTGTGTGCCTTGCGCAGTCATGTAGCCTCTCAGTGCCTCAGTTTCCCCTCTGAGCTTGGGGGGGGGGGGGGGGGGATGGGAGCACTCTGCCCTGCCTTCCAGGCCTGCATGGCTGTGAGGACATTAGGCTGCGAGTGCTCAGATACTGCGGGGCCATGGAAGTCCCACAGAAGGGCAGCGGAGACCCGCCAGACTCCTCTCCCAGCACGCAGCAGAGTGGCTGTGTCTGGTCCAGCCCCCAGCCCCTTTCCTTCGGGCAGGGCACGGGGGGCTCCAGCGGCCCCGCTTTGATCCCAGGCTGTTCGATGCCTTCCCGATGGGAGGGGCTGGCTGCGTGTGAGCTGGGCTTTCTCTCCCCCCAGGAGTGCGATAAGTCCAGCAACGACCGGCTGGAGGAGCACGAGATCGAGGAGTTCTGCACCCTGCTGATGAAGCGGCCCGAGCTGGAGGAACTGTTCCACCGCTACTCGGGGCAGGACTGCGTGCTGTCGGCCAAGGAGCTGGGGGCGTTCCTGCAGGACCAGGGCGAGGATGCTGACCTGGCGCATGCCCACACCATCATCCAGACCTATGAGCTCAGCGAGAAAGGTAGGGTCCCCCCATGAGCCCCAGCCCCAGCGGCTGGCCGGAGCACGGGGGTGTGCACCACCGCCCCCTGCTGTCAGAGAACAGCCAGCTCAGCACTCAGAGCTTGGCGCTCTAGCCCCGAGCAATGCATGGCTCCCTCGGGTGCCTGTCTAGCCGCCTGGCCATTGTGCCTAGTCCGATCCTGCAAAGAGCCCATCTAGGAAGGAGAGGTGGATACAGTCTCTGTGGCTCTTTCAGTCCTTGGGCCTGGTACCACTGCGTCATGGTGGTTGGTTCTGGGGACCTGGCTGCACCTCCCAGTAGAAACTGGGCTGAGAATGGACAAACTCAGCTCACAGGGGCAAGAGCCTTGGCAGGGTGGGTTTCCATGGGGATTCCCAGCTGTGTGACATGGGGACTCCTGATGGCGCATGGTGGAGATGCTCCCGGGTCTCAGGGCAGGTCCAAACCCCATTGCTGCTCCTGATTAACAAACGTCGGTTTTAAACCAGTGCCACTTCTGTGCACACCCAAGTATTGGTGTCTACAGGTTCTTCTAGCTCCTTTCTCCAGCCCAGACAGACGGAGACATGGTCTAGTGGTTATAGCAGCGGGCTGGGTATCAGGACACCTGGGTTCTTTTCTGTGTTCTAAGGGGGGAAGTTCTGGTGGTTACAACAGGGGAACGGGCAGTCAGACTTCCGGGTTCTGTCCCTGGCTCTGCCACTGACTCGCTGCAAGACCTTGGACAAGTCAGGTCCTCGCTCTGTGCCTCAGTTTCCCCATCTGTCAGGGGGGTGGTGAGGATTAATGAATTGGAGACATTCCCATCAAAGGTGCTATACAGCCTGGCTGGCCTGCACCGTGGGTGTGATGGGGCTGACCTGAGCTGGAGCAAGTGGCCGCACAAATCAGGCCTGGATTGAAGGGGAACGGTGAGGGACGGAGCAGCAGGGGCAGGAGCAGAGGCTGGTGCAATGGTGGGGAGCTGGGCCTGCCCCGGAAGGCAGCTGGCATTTGTGGGGAGCCCTCCCCAGAGCCCGGCCTGGCAGCCCCTCCCTGAGCAGGCTGGAACAGGCTGGAGCTAGGTGTGGGGTCTAACTGCTCTAGCAGGCGTGGGCCGCAGGGGACTGGCGCCAGGACCACCCGGCAGCGTCAGAACACCCCTGGTCCCTGCTTCGCAGTCTCAGGTGCGAGTTCTTCTCTCTCGTACTGAGTGGCCCAAAGCAGCCCTGCCCTGGGAGGGAGGGACAGCTCAGTGGTTTGAGCATTGGCCTGCTAAACCCAGGGTTGTGAGTTCAATCCTTGAGGGGGCCATTTAGGGATCTGGGGCAAAAATTGGGGATTGGCCCTGCTTTGAGCAGGGGGTTGGACTAGATGACCTCCTGAGGTCCCTTCCAACATTGATATTCTATGATTCTATGAGGACACCCCGAACCTCAGGGCTGGGTCAGCTCCGCCTGGCCCCTCTGTCTGGAATGGCTGGTTCAACTAGACAGGGCCAAGCTTTGTGTCCGGATCCGGCCCCTGGTTCTGCAATGGGCAGAACCAACGTGCCAGCCCCGTGTGAACACCCCTGACCTCAGCCAGGCCTCATCCTGGGAGCCCGTCTGGGTCCAGTCCGGCTCGGAGAGCCTTCAGGGCCGTGCTGTGTGATCACAGTGAGGAAGTTTAAGTGGGGTCCTGGCGGGGTTCGCCTTCCGCTGTAGCATGGGGAGCGGGTCACTGGCCAGGATTATCTGGGTGTCTCTCACTTCATCATTCCCCTGCCATTGCGAGGCCTCGGGCCCTGGTGCCCTTTGGCTCCCATCTCTGCTTGTGGCACACACTAGTTCATTGACTTTACTCTTGTGGGGGGCTGGGAGGGCTGGTGGCCTGTGCCCTGGTGGCCCCTCTGGCTTTAACGCTGTGTCTCTGTGACTGTGCGGAGCTGTCGTGGGCTGGGAAGGCAGGAGCGCCCACAGACGATCCAGACTGAGGGGGCTGAGATGGGGGCTGGAAGCTGGGTCCAGAGGCAGCTAGACTTTCCAGGCTGGGAGCTGTTCTCCCAGAGGGTACAGCAGAGCTGGGAGCCCGTGGGGTAACACCGTTTTCTCCGCCTTGTCTGCTCTGCCTCAGCCATGCGCATTGCAACCAGCTTTACCATTAGGAGCTGGCTTGGCTGAACTTTGTGGCTGTGTAAACAGGCTGCAGCAATAAACATCCCTGGACTGCGAGGAGGTTCGGATCCGGATCCATATTTTGCATCCCAGCCCCGGTGCCGCTGCGACAGCGCTCATGAAACCAGAGCTGGAGAAAAGATCTTTGTTGTGGGACAAGCTCCAGCATATCTGAGGCCTTGAGACTCCAGTCCCGCTGCCCGGGTGCACACTGTGGCCTATCCTGGCTTTGCGCTCTGCGGTGCTGGTTTGCCGTGGCGCTGAGGCGCTCAGGGGCTGGAGGGGTTTTCTGGGCATTTCCCATGCTGCGAGCATGGTTGCACTGAGGCTGCAGACCCAGATCTGAACCTCCTCTGAGCCCAGGGGAGTTTAGACCCAGGGTTTTGCTGCAGCCCCTGACGCAGCTGGGGCCAGCCACGCAATAGGGCTGGAACTGAGGGAGATTCCAGTGGTCCAGCTGTGCTGTAGTTTACTGGGGGGAGGAATCGGGGGTAATTCCACTGCGGTCAGCGGAGCCACATCCGTGGGTAAGGGAGATCTGCTGAGGTTTTGCATGTGGTTTGGCAGTGCTTCGTTATGCTAATCGCAGCTGAAGCAATCCCAGAAGCCCCACTCCCGCATTCCCGGATGGTGTCTCTCCTGTTCCTCTCAGAGCCGAGTGTGCTCCCAGCTGGCACAGAGAGCCTCGCTTCCTGTCCTGACCCCTGGTTGCCCCAGCTGGGTTATCTCAGCCCAGGGCGACTGGCACACAGTTGTGTCTAGGATGGTTTATGAGCAATAAGGAAAAGGAACCAAGTGGCCCAAGGCTGGGGGTGAAGTGCCCTGTGGGGCTGCCTCGGGGAGCTGGCTGGCTGGTTTCTTCGCTGGCACGGCAGCAGCGTTGGACAATCAGCCTAGATTTGTAAAACGCTCCTGTGGCCCCATTGCTGCTAACTCAAGATCCAGACACCTGCCATGGCTGGGGCAGAGGATGCTGGGGCTGAGCCTTCGTGGGGTAGATGCTGATTGGGGCGCTAGAAACTCACTGACAGCTGGACAAATGGAGGCCCCATGACAGAGCTCTCAGCCCAGGCCGCCCTGTGGGAATGCACGGCTGACAGAAATCACGCCCCAGCCTGTGCCTGATCTCAACCCCTGCACTTTTCACTGCTTCCTAGTCTACTCCCCGTGGGAGGGACATGGCACCAGAGTGTGCGCGAGAGGGGAATGCGATACAGCTGGGGAAACCGAGGCACAGAGTGGGCAAGGGGACGTGTCCAAGGCCACACAGTGAGACTGCAGCAGAGCCAGAGAGAACCCAGGTCCAAGTGCCAAGCTCTAGCCAGGACAGACCACACCCCCTCATGGAGCTGGGCACGGGGCCCAGGATTCCTGCCACCCCAGCCCCTACTTTAGCGCCCGCAATCCCTGTCCCAGCCAGGGTCGCATCAGGACTCCCAGACTCTAACCCCTAGGCTTGCTAACCCCCGAGGGTTCCAAATAGGGGTGAGAGGCTGTGACAGCTTGAAATTCCCGACATGGACACGTTGCCTCGTGCACAGACACTAGTTCCGAAATCTGGGGAGGAGCCTTTAAAGAGCCCCTGGAAATGTGGTCCCTGCAGCCAAACAGCACAACCGCATGATGCTGGACGGGTTCATGATGTACCTGCTGTCTGCGGCTGGTGACATCCTGAACCAGGAGCACACCGACGTCTACCAGGACATGAGCCAGCCCCTCTGCCATTACTTCATCTCCACCTCCCACAACACCTACCTGACCGACAATCAGATCGGGGGGGCCAGCAGCACGGAAGCCTACATCAGGTAAGGGGGCCGGGCAGAACATGGGGAACTGGCAGGGTTGGGAGGGTATTGAGACCCATCTGGAGGGGGGTGTGCCAGCAGGGCAGAGAGGTGGCCTAGAGCATAGGCCTGGTCCTGCTGAAGCAGAGCAGCGCTGGTGGCCAGCAGCCATGCTGAGCGCTTCCCCAGAAGGGATAAGTCTCTGACTGTCTGACAGTATCCATCTGCAGGAATTCCTGCCTGACCCCAGCCAGGGCGCAGGCAGTGCCCTGAAGCATGGGGGCTAAAAGGTCTTATCACTTTTATCCCAGCAAGCGCTGCTTGCTGCAGAATCCTTTTCCTGTTGATTTCAGTGTCTATGGGGCCTGTGTTCTGAATGCAGCATAATAGGAGGCTTGTCAGAGAGCAGACCTCTGTGGGGACTCCCCCTGCAGTTGACTCGGGGGTGGATCTTGTGGTGTGGATCCCCCAGTCAAACCCTCAGTGGAGGGGAGCAGTGCAACAGGGGCAGAGGGAACTGCAACCCTGAGGCTGCAGGAGCAGCTGCTGGTTGATTCTGGGCACAATGGGGAGGGCACCCTGTGTCACTCCTGCACCAGCCCTGGTATTGGGGGATGAGGGTTTGGCACAAAGTAATTTACTCCACTAACATCCTGCAGCAGTGAATTCCACAGGGTAACTGTCTCTCTCTCTCCCCCTCCACCTGTGCCTCACTCCCTGACATGCTCCAGTGTGATCCCACTCTCACTTTCTGGTAATGGCCAAGCCCCACGCTGTGCTACAAGTTCTACCCTCCCCATGCCAGGGTTTGCCTTTGTTCTGACCCCTAAGACAAATCCCTGAAGCAGGGCTGTGTTCTGTCCTGAGCCAGCTCTTTCTCCTGGCAGGCCCTCCCTCTAGCTGTCCCGGCTCAGCTGGAGCTAAATGAGACCTACCTGATCTGGCAGGCAGGGTGAGTCAGCAGAATAGCTCTGCACCTCCCATAGGTGTCTAAAACTCCTTGTCCAGTCCCATCTCCCCACTTAGCCTTAATCAAGCCAAGCCCACCGTCCCAGGGCTTTGCCTTTCCGTGCCTGCTCCGAGCTGTGTCCTGCACCAGGCTCTCCTCAGGGTAAACCAGGATGTCGATGGACGGTCAGGGCCCGTCACTAGCTCAGGGTGAACAGCCGCACTGCACTGCCTCTGGGGGGAGTCGTTCTCTGGGAGAACATCATAACCACAGGGCAGGGGCCAGGGCAGGGCTGCCTGGGGAGGCTCAGGGGCCCCAGCTGCGCTGGAGTCTCTGGACTCGTATTAAGGGCATGAGGTGGCAGTTTGTGATGCCAGCCCCTGGCTGAACCGTGCCATCCCTGACAGGGCGTTCATGGAGGGCTGCCGCTGTGTGGAGCTGGACTGCTGGGAGGGCTCCAACGGGGAGCCTGTCATCTACCACGGCCACACCCTGACCTCTAAGATCCTCTTCAGGGATGTCATCGAGATCATCCGGGACTATGCCTTCAAGGTGAGTGCCACGGCGGGCAGAGGGCCCAGCTCTGCTGCAGCAGGAGGGGACTGGAGTTTGCACCAATGTGCTTCTTGCCCCTCTGTCCCCAGCTGCCTGGTGACCACCAGCCATGGAGCTGAACCCTGCTCCCACCCACGAGTGGGAGTTTTGCCCCTGACATCAGTAGGGCCAGGGCTGGGCCCGTGGGATCCCACGCTCAGCCCATAGCAGTGGGCTGGTGTCAGTCTGTGGACCCTGCTGCAGGGTCCTGCCTACGCTGGCCTGCCTGGGAAGGGGGTGGGGCCCAGTCCCACATGGCACTGTCCCTGACCCCCCCCCCCATCTCCCCAGCACTCCTCGTACCCCGTGATCCTGTCCCTGGAGAATCACTGCGGGCTGGAGCAGCAGGTGACCATGGTTCAGCACATGAAGGCAATCTTGGGAGACATGCTGCTGACCCAGATGCTGGATGGGCAGGTCCCCAAGGAGCTCCCGTCACCAGAGGTAACACCCCCTGGGACTTCCCGTGGGAGGGATCCCTGGGCAGCATTCCCATGGACTCCTGCAGGGGGGAATGCTCAGAGAGGGGACCCAGACCCCCAAGCTCCATGGCTTCATCACATGGGCATCCCTGGGTGCTGCCTCCCACCATCCCCTGCCCCCTGGCCAGCTTGGACCACGCAGTGGGGCAGACAGCCCCTGGGAATGGGGGTGGGGGGGTTGGGCAGGGTGCAGAGCTTTGACAGGGGCTTTCCTCTCATGCAGCAACTGAAAGGGAAGATCCTGGTGAAAGGGAAGAAGCTGCCGGACCTGGTGTGTGACCCCGAGAACATGAGCTTCCTCTCCGACAACAACGAGGAGGAGGAGGAAGAGGAGGAAGAGGAGCGGGTGCTGCGCAAAGACCGCAGGAGGGTACGGGGGTACCGTGGGCCAGCCCCTCGTGTTGCGAATTGTGGCACGGAGCGATGGGCTGCGGCACTGAGGCCAAAGCATCTGCTGCAGCTTTGGTGCGTGACCTCCGCTAGCTGGAGGCTGGGGAGCGACAGCCCCATGGGACGGGCTGGCAGCGCCCCTGAGATCCCAAAGCCACCTCGGAAAGGGTACAGAGGGGCTTGCAGCCAGTTCGCAGCAGGGGGCTGCCTCCTCCCTGGCCTGTCAGTGTTGAGATAGACACGGCATTCACTGCCTCTCGACGGGGATTTCTCTCACTCCCTCTCATTCAGATACTCCCAAGAAAGTTGCCCTGTGTGTAGCTGCCCCCTGCCCCACTGCCCGGATTTCCAGACAAATTCCCTTTCAGGAGAACCCCAGGAAGGTGTCAGCTTGCTGCCTGCCTGGCTCTTGTCGATTGCGCTGTTTCCCTGCTGGCAGAAAGTGAAATTGACAGGAGCTGTCCAGGGCCTGCCCCGTTCTCAGACCACATCTGCACTACAGAGCCTGTGCGGGCCTCCCTTCGCTGGCCTAACCCCTCGTGCAGACAGAGGGAGGGAGAAGTTCTGCCCGGGCCGTAACACCACCTCCACGTGCTGACAGAAGCTCTCTTCTCTCTGCAGAGCTGCGTCTACACTGTGGGTTTTGCCGGCCTAGCAGCGTCAGTTGTGGGGTGGTTTTTTCACACTTCTAGCTGACACAGCTGTGCCAGCATGCGTTAGTGTAGACCAGACCCCAGCTTCCTCACTTCCTCCCAGCCTAGCTGCTGGACAGGCAGAGAGCTGGGCACAGAGCCCCTGGCAGCTCGCCTGGCTGGCTGTTGTCAATTTCATTTTTTGCAGGGAGAAGGTGAAATTGAGACATGCCATCTGGCGGGCAGGGCAGAGCCACATTTCTATTTTGCTGATGGAGGGGGTGGGGCGGGATTATTTTCTTTTTGGCAAAATGGAAATTTTTCCTGTGGAAAATTGCAGTTTTGCGGAAAGGGGATTTTCTGTTGGAAATTCACTCTGGTGGAAATTTCCAGCCTGGCTCTCCTCAGGATGGACGAGCCGGAGTGGCTGTGAACTGTTCTGAGCATCGGGGGCTGCACGGCTGCCCTGTCCCAGATCAGTCCCTTCCGGCCAGCTCTGGGCATGAGCAGCTGCTCTGGAATAGCCTCCTGTGCCCGTCTTGCCTGGGCTGGCGCAGGATCCAACGCCCTATTCTCTGTAAAGCCCTCGTAGGGGCGAAGGAGCAACCTTCCCATCCCTGCAGGGAGAGGGGGCTGCTTTCCCCTGCTGATGGTAGGATCTGCTATTTGCAGGAAGCAAAGCCAGTCACGTTTGTTCTGTGGCTTTGGGCTGAATCCACATTCCCAGGAAGTGCTGGTGGGGGGGGCTTTTCCCGCAGAGACCCCGCTGGGACAATGCCTTGGGCAAGTGCTCGGGGGTGCTGCGCTGCTGTCTACATGGTGCTAGCCACGTAGGGCCATTAAAGGTGCCATGGCGTTTTCCAGTTCAGGGAGTTAGTGGCCTGGCCAGGCCACACTTTACAGTCCTGATGTGAACCTCTCCTGCTGGTTCCTCTGCAGTCTGTTGCTCCCTGTCCCACTGCTGAGCACTGTGCTTAGCTGCCAGGTTTGCACCGCAGGGGTGCGGGGTCTGGAGAGGGTCTGTAAAGGTGGGGGCTGCGATGCAGGCTGGCTGGGGAGAAGAGAGCTCATGGAGCCGGGTCAGTTGTTGGGCGGGGACCATGGACTCGGCGGGGCCAGAGCTGGTGGAGGGAATCCCGGGGCCGGTGACTAATGGATGTGAGGGCAGAGGCCAAGTGTGCAGCGTTCCCATCCCACCACCTTGGGCAGGGCCTGAGACCGCGGTTTTCTGCTCCCCCAACTCCTGATACGACGCTTTCTGTTCTCTTCCAGTCGTCCCATTTGCTGCAGGAGATCAGGCCACTCCAGGTGAGTGCTTCCATGAGGTGGAGTCTGGGCAGAGCTGGGGGGGACGTACCGTCTCTGTGTGTGACTGTAGGACTGACTCCATCCCCTCTTGCACCCCACTGCATGTCTGTACGGGGCTGCCCCCTGGGCCTAGGCTGGGGTGGAGGTTGGCGAGTCCTAGGGCCGGTGCTCTGTTGCTGTCCTGGCCGGGTGGTTGACTGAGGGCTGCTGACTCCTAGGTGAGCCCCTCCTGCCTCCCCCTCCCCCAGGAGGCTCACCCCTCATGGGCCCCAGTCCTCTGCGGGCGGCTGCCATGGGTCCCAGGGCCCTGTGGATGAGAGCAGGGCTCTGCGCCTATCGCCTGGCACGAAGGCCACTCTTGGTGCTCACTGGGGTTTCTCTTGGAGGGCCCTGGCCTGGGAGGTGCTCAGCACCCTGCGCTCACTCGGATGTTGATGGAAGTTGGGGTGCCCAGCACCTGCAGGGCTGGGGCCTGTCACAGCAGTGGGATGTTGGGTGGGGGGTGTAGCACCAGCCCTTGCCCCCTGGGCAAGTTCAGGACGCAGTAGCGGGCTCAGCGAAGCAAGTACCCCCCGCCCCCACCAAGGTGCTGAAAGGTCCCAGCTGAGCACTGACGGGTGGACGTTCTGGGGGAGCCGCGCTGCACTCCTGGGGCAGTGACCCCATCGCTGCGTGTGCTCCCCGGCAGGCGAAGGACACTGCGCAGATCTCCCAGGAGCTCTCCGACCTGGTGGTGTACTGCCAGGCCGTCCCCTTCCAGAGCCTGGAGCGTGCACTCAGGAGCAAGCAGGCCTGCCAGATGTCCTCCTTCAGCGAGAGGAAGGCCAGGAAGCTCATCAAGGAGTCAGGTAAGGTTGGGGGAGGGGCAGACAGACTGGGTTCTTCAGGTCTTAGTGCGACTCCAACCAGCCGGTGGGTGCTGGGCCTCAGTGGAGATGGCAGGATTGGGCCCCAGGGCAGCTGGGCTGGGCTGCAGAGCACTGGGTCACACTGGGGTCACACTGGGCTCCATGGGGCAGGGCTGGCCTGGATCAGACTGGGATCCAGTGCATTAGATGGGGTGGGATTGCACTGAGCCGAAATAAGAGATCAGGGACTAGATTGGAGGAAGCTGGATTAGACTGGCTCTGGTTGCGGTGAGCTGGGGTCAGGCAGGCCTGGGACCCATGGGACCCAGCAGACTTCCTGCTGTCTGAGCATGGAGCCGACCTGCTGCGGTGGGGCTTGGTTCCCTGCTGGGCGTGACTTGGGGGGCTCTCCTCTTCCTTGGATGCTTTTCATCCCTCTGCTCTGAGCTGCGCTGGGGAAGGGGGAGGTGACCCTGCAGAGACCTGTCTGGGGCACTGGCCTGGCCCAGCACTGCAGCTAGCAGTTGAGATGTTCTGAAAGGGCTAGTGAGTTTGGGACACTGCCGGAGGGCTTGGGCTCAGCAGTTCCTGAAAGGCCTCACCAATGTCGAATAAAGGGGAATGATCATGTCCCTTGATCTGCTGGCAATGCCCCTACTTATACAGCCCAAAATGCCTTTAGCCTTCTTGGCAACAAGGGCACACTGTTGACTCATATCCAGCTTCTCGTCCACTGTAACCTCTAGGTCCTTTTCTGCAGAACTGCTGCCGAGCCATTCGGTCCCTAGTCTGTAGCGGTGCATGGGATTCTTCTGTCCTAAGTGCAGGACTCTGCACTTGTCCTTGTTGAACCTCATCAGATTTCTTTTGGCCCAATCCTCTAATTTGTCTAGGGCCCCCTGGACCCTATCCCTACCCTCCAGCGTATCTATCTCTCCTCCCAGTTTAGTGTCATCTGCAAATTTGCTGAGGGTGCAATCCACACTATCCTCCAGATCATTTATGAAGATATTGAACAAAACCAGCCCCCAGGACCGACCTTTGGGGCATGCCGCTTGATACCGGCTGCCAAGTAGACATGGAGCCATTGATCACTACCCGTTTAGCCCGACAATCTATCCACCTTTCAGTCCATTCTTCCAGCCCATACTTCTTTAACTTGCTGGCAAGAATACTGTGGGAGACCGTATCCAAAGCTTTGCTAAAGTCAAGGAATAACACATCCACTGCTTTCCCCTCATCCACAGAGCCAGTTATCTCGTCATAGAAGGCAATCAGGTTAGTCAGGCATGTCTTGCCCTTGGTGAATCCATGTTGACTGTTCCTGATCACCTTCCTCTCCTCCAAATGCTTCAAAATGTATTCCTTGAGGACCTGCTCCATGATTTTTCCAAGGACTGAGGTGAGGCTGACTGGCCTGTAGTTCCCAGGATCCTCCTTCTTCCCTTTTTTAAAGATGGGCACTACATTAGCCTTTTTCCAGTCATCCGGGACCTCCCCCGATCGCCATGAGTTTTCAAAGATAATGGCCAATGGCTCTGCAATCACATCTGCCAACTCCTTTAGCACCCTCGGATGCAACTCGTCCGGCCCCATGGACTTGTGCTCGTCCAGCTTTTCTAAATAGTCCTGAACCACTTCTTTCTCCCCATGCTGTGCTGCCCAGTGCAGCAGTCTGGGAGCTGACTTTGTTCGTGAAGACAGAGGCAAAAAAAGCATTGAGTACATTCGCTTTTTCCACATCCCCTCTCACAAGGTTGCCTCCTTCATTCAGTAAGGGGCCCACACTTTCCTTGACTTTCTTCTTGTTGCCAACATACCTGAAGAAACCCTTCTTGTTACTCTTAACATCCCTTGCTAGCTGCAACTCCAATTGTGATTTGGCCTTCCTGATTTCACTCCTGCATGCCTGAGCATTATCTCCTCCCTGGTCATTTGCCCAATCTTCCACTTGTAAGCTTCCTTTTTATGTTTAAGATCAGCAAGGATTTCACTGTTAAGCCAAGCTGGTTGTCTGCCATATTTACTATTCTTTCTACACATTGGAATGGTTTGTCCCTGTAACCTCAATAAGGATTCTTTAAAATACAGCCAGCTCTCCTGGACTCCTTTCCCCCTCATGTTATTCTCCCAGGGGATCCTGCCCATCAGTTCCCTGAGGGAGTCAAAGTCTGCTTTTCTGAAGTCCAGGGTCCATATTCTGCTGCTCTCTGTTCTTCCCTGTGTCAGGATCCTGAACTCGACCATCTCATGGTCCCTGCCTCCCAGGTTCATCCATTTTTGCTTCCCCCACTAATTCTTCCCGGTTTGTGAGCAGCAGGTCAAGAAAAGCTCCCCCCCTAGTTGGTTCCTCCAGCACTTGCACCAGGAAATTGTCCCCTACACTTTCCAAAAACTTCCTGGATTGTGTGTGCACGGCTGTATTGCTCTCCCAGCATATCTCAGGGTGATTGAAGTCCCCCAAGAGAACCAGGGCCTGTGATCTAGTAACTTCCGTTAGTTGTCGAAAGAAATCCTCGTCCACCTCATCCCCCTGGTCCGGTGGTCTCTAGCAGACTCCCACCACGACGTCACCCTTGTTGCTCACACTTCTAAACTTAATCCAGAGACTCTCAGGGTTTTCTGCAGTTTCATAGCGGAGCTCTGAGCAGTCATACTGCTCCCTTACATACAGTGCAACTTCCCCAGGCCCAGACATAGGGCCCAGATGGTCCCTGCCCCAAGGAGTTCCTGCTCTGAGCTGCACAATCTCAGGTACTATTAGGTGTCTCCTGTTGGGCTCCCAAGATCACTGGTCACTTGCCCTGGCCAGCAGCCCCAGCTGGGCGATACGGCCTCGCTATGCCTGGCTCTGGTGGCCCAGGGAGGAGCTGACCCGCACTCCCAGCCCCGCTAACAGGCAGCTGCTTTCCCCTCCTGCAGGGAATGGCCTGGTCCGGTACAACACCCGACAGCTGAGCCGCATCTACCCCTTGGGGCTGAAGATGAACTCTTCAAACTACAACCCCCAGGAGATGTGGAACGCCGGCTGCCAGCTAGGTGAGAAGGGGGCCCACTCCCCTCTGTGCCTCAGTTTCCCCATCTATGATATTGATAATAATGATATTGGACTCCTTTGTGCTGTGCAGAGAGGGGAGGGGCCCAGAAAGGCCATAGTGATGCTTAGTGGAGTGGGGGCTGCATGGGGCACCAGGCTGATGCCCTCGACGGTGAGGGGGGAATATTCAGATCCAGGCTCCAGGGAGTCTGATCACTATTCCCAGGAATGGCACCACCTGCTGGTTCTCATGGATCCTTCCTGGCCAGTGTCCCCGAGGGCCCAGCCAGGGCATGGCCCTGTGACTGGCCTCCCGAGGTGCCGAATCTGTCTGCAGCCCAGGACAAGGGTCCTGCTCCATGTCACCCTCCCGTTGCCTGTGTGCTGTGGCTGCAGACCCAGCCCTCCAGCCCAGGGGGACTCACGGGAGAGCTGCTGGGCATGGGGCATGGAGCCTGGGCCTGGGGCACCGACATGGGGCCCTGCCGTGAGCCGCAGCAGCCGCCCCTCACGAAAGCCAGGCGGTGACAGGCTGTTTGTCCCATGCGGGGAGACTGACAGATTCCCCCTCCCCCTCCCCTGGCACCTCCAGACCCCACCCAGGTACACCAGCTCCCCCAGACTCTGCCCTGGTATCTCCAGATGCCACCCTTATACGCGGCTCCCCTGGACCCTGCCCTGCCCTGGCACCGCCAGCCCCCACCCGTGTACGCGGCTCCCCTGGACCCTGCCTGTATAAACCCGCCTGCTCTCTGTGTTTCATTTTGAAGTGGCTCTCAACTTCCAGACCCCCGGCTGCGAGATGGATCTGAACCACGGGCGGTTCCTGGTGAACGGGCGCTGTGGCTACGTGCTCAAGCCCAGCTTCCTGCGGAGCCGCCAGACCTCCTTTGACCCCGAGAGCGGGCGAGGGCCTGGCCACAGAGCCACCCTGCTGCTGGTCAAGGTGCAGCGGGGTGGGACATGTGTGGGTGTGAGGAGCGGGTTGCCTGGTCAGTGGGGCTGTGCCAGATGGGTGTGCAGCAGGGGTGTGTAGGTGCCCATGCCACATGGCTAGTGTGTGCCAGGGGAGGGGCTCAGAGCTGCGAATGCCGGGGGCCCGGGCCCTGCCCAGCCTGTTCCCCTCCCCCAGGCCTAGGCCAGCTTTGCTGCTGCCCCTGTTCCAGCTTCCCCAGGGAGGGTGATGGTGCATCCAGTGAGGGGACCACGCCCCACATCGTGGCCAGTCCCCTCCCCCGCTCTAACCCCACCTCCCCGCAGGTGATCACAGCCCAGCAGCTCCCCAAGCTGAACAACAAGAAGAGCTCCATCGTGGACCCCTTCGTGCGCGTGGAGATCCACGGCGTCCGAGCCGACTGCAGCAGTAAACAGACCGAGTACAAGCTCAACAATGGTGAGTGGGCCACAGACCCCACCCCATGGCACCATGTGATTTTGGGGCTGGGGCCTGGCCAAGCTAAGCAGAGGAGACCCGGTCTGCCACTGGCTGGGAGCCCTGCCAGGACAGCTGGAATGCTGCAGGCAGCAGAGCAGGGCTCAGCAGGGGGCGCTCTTGTCAGCACCCCGAGGAGCTCTGTGGAATGCCCTGGGCAGGAGGGGAGTCGGGCCCCTTGGCCTCTCCTGGCAGAACCACTCCCCGAAGCAGAATCCAGGAGTGCCGGAGTCTGCTAATGACCCTGGGTTCATGCTGGAGTCCACAGTGCCCCCTGCAGGTTGAGAGAGATAATCTGCCCCACAGTAACAGGCAGGTTAATGAGCTGGAGATCATGCCCCTGAGAAATGAAAATCATTCCTGGTTAGCCGGTGGGACTCCCTACCACAAGACAGGCAGGATTCCAGAGAGGCCTGGACATTTATCTGAGAAGAGCAGCTAGCGAGGAGGAGAGAAGGGCTGGAAATCCTCCTGCTTCAGGGTGTAAATCACCCAGGGGGCTGAGGGCACCCCCCCCTTTACAGGGTTATGCTGTAATTATCAATGGGGGGCGGGGGGATCCTTGCTGCTGGCGGGCAGGGAGTCTGCAGAGACCGAACCTGAGGCCCTGCAGAGCGCGACGTGGATCCCGCTGCTGCTGGAACCCAGGAGCAGCCTGTTAGCTCAGGGGGCCTGGGTTGGGGGGGGGGGCAGGGGCAGCTGGCCCCAGTCTGTGCCCTGTCCATTCTCCACCCCTGCAGGGTTCAATCCACGCTGGGAGGAGACCCTGAGCTTCCAGCTATGGGTGCCGGAGCTGGCCCTGGTGCGCTTCGTGGTGGAAGATTATGACACCACCTCCTGCAATGACTTCGTGGGGCAATTCACCCTGCCCTTCACCAGCCTGAGGGAAGGTGGGTGCCTGGCAGGGGCTGGCCAGGCCCACGGGGCAGAGAGCCAGCGGTGCCTATTCTGCCAACCAAGGGGCAGCACTGGCCAGAGGCCCCCTGCATGGGGGGTGTGGGAGCTGCAGCGAGGGGCCATGAAAGTAGGCTTGGGGGATGCTTAGGGAAATGGAGGGTACCCCGCAGCTCAGCAGGGCTCACCCTGTGGCGTCAGTCCGGCTGGCCCAGAGCTGAGCGACTCCTGCTGCAGGCCTGGCGCCATCAGGCTCTGTGTCCTACAGCTCCATGGACCACACAATCCCCTCTCCAGAAGCTGCGAGGGAGACCAGAGCAGAGGGTGTCTGGCTGGCTTCCTTTGGGGCTAGCCACCCTCCTTCAGGCCAGAGTGGGGGACCCAACCTGCCTTTCCCCCACTCTTCTTTGCATCGCTGGGAGGGAAGCCTGCCCACACCCCTGCCCTGCAGTGCCAGCCAGGGCAACAGTATTCCTTCCTACTCTCACTGGGCAGCGCGGCTGTGCCCTGCTCCACCCCAGAGGTGGCTGCATTTCAATAGCAGATAACCAGCTTCCTTAGCGGACTGCAACAATGCTACACAAAGCTATGCTCTGAATGCTGGCTGGGGGGCCAAAGGACCAGGGCCTGGTTGCTTCACTGCCTCACCTGCTCCCTCCCTCTGTTCCCAGGGTATCGTCACATCCACCTGCGCTCCAGGGACGGGGCGTCCCTGGCACCGGCCACTCTCTTTGTGCACATTAAATCCAAGAAGATATGAGCGCACACGGCCGAGGATCAGTGGCGGCGAGATCAGCACCCAGGCGGCTGTGGCAGGACCCAGGAGGAGCCGGTTCAACGTGACCCTCCTTGGCTGGGTGCGTGGAGGCCCAGCCCAGCCAGACCTACACCCGGGGGCTGGGCTGCAGGGGGAGGTGAGGCCTCTGCTCTGTCTGCCCAGGGCGTAGCTGCTGCAGAGACTGGTTTGGTTCCCACCCCCCTAAAGTAACCTGGGGAGGGCTAAATTCCTCCAGGACTCCAGCCTCTGCACCTGCCTCCTCCCCGGGGCCGCGGGCTGCGCTCATCCCCAGCGTGCTGCTGGAAAGAGGCCGGAGGAAGGGACCTGAACCGGCCGGGAGCCTGTTAGCGCAGCCCCACGGCAGGGTCAGTGGTAAAGCAGGCGGGTGGTGTGTTTTTTCTAGCTAGCGTTGGCATTTATTTAGCTGTGGGCTACACGCTGCCCACGCCCCCATGCATCACACAGGCACACGCTGATGGGGGGAGGCAGGGGACGGATGGAAACACACACGCACACTTTCCCGTTAACCCTTTAGTAGCCTCTCTTCATACTGAGCTGAGACGCTTGTATCTGAAGGAGCCTTCTGCTTGGCTGCAGGGCTTGGCTGTAAGCACAGCAGCCTGGGTGGATTTTGTGAGACAGGCCCTGGAGCCTAGGGCCCGTTCCAATCGGTGTAATATATTGTAAAACGATAATAAAAAGTTTATTTTACCAGACCCCTCCTGCGGCGCCTGCCGTCTCTGTCTCCCTGGCCTGGGACGCCCCCAGCAAAGGGTCAGTTAGGCTGCGAAGCAACTTGGGGCAGGGCCTGGCTTTGGCAAAGCCCTTCTTACATCTACGGCTGTACATGAGCAATAGCTACCAGGAGCTGGGAGCCTGAGCCCTCGGGGCTGTGGGGAGCTCACAGAGGTTTAGAAAGCGGTGGAGCCAGCTCAGTTTAATGGTTAAAACTCATCGTACAAGCAAAATTCACAGCAGCGATTGCGTAGAAGCCATCCACTTGCCAGGAGCTGGAAGCACAGTAAGAACAAACGTTTTGCAGTAGCCAGGGCCTGAGCAGAGCCATTGACCCATCTCCTCCTGGGGCTTGTTACCCCTCTGTGCCATGGGTAACAGCTGTCTGTAGGGCCAGGGGGCTTCGGTGGGACATGATGTGTGGAAATCTGCGAGCTGTATGACCATGACTGGCAGCCGAGGGCAGGGACAGCCCCTGGAACTTATGGAAAGTTAGGTTTTGCCTAAACTAAATTTTTCATGGAAAGTACCTGCCTCTGGGGAAACCTTCCAGCTTCTGTTTTAAAAAAGGCATTCAACGCCCCAGTTCTATTGTTAGGGCACCGGGCTGGGGTACTTCAGCTGCCTCTTGCCCCCTCTATGGGCTTCTTTCACCAGCTGTACTCCATCTCCCAGAATGCACTACAGCCCCAGGACGGTGGAGCACCACAGGGGATGTATTCTGACCAGATACAGGATGTGATCCAAGAGGATATTCTTCTGGGAGGACACCAGGAGACCCTTCAGCCTGTCCGCCACTGCGACAAACAGCTGGTTCGACTTGCGGAACGATTTTGTCCATTCAATATAAAAAGCCAAGGCCTGGCGAACACAGCTGTTGGCATGAGGCTTCGGGTAAAAGACCGGTATTTATCCCCCTGATATATTTATAGAGAGCAATCATATCTCCCCTCAACCTTCTTTTGGTTAGGCTAAACAAGCCGAGCTCCTTGAGTCTCATAAGACAAGTTTTCCATTCCTTGGATCATCCTAGTAGCCCTTCTCCGTACCTGTTCCAGTTTGAATTCATCCTTCTTAAACATGGGAGACCAGAACTGCACACAGTATTCCAGGTGAGGTCTCAGTGCCTTGTATAACGGTACTAACACCTCCTTATCTCGCCTGGAAATACCTCACCTGATGCATCCCAAGACCGCATTAGCTTTTTTCACAGCCATATCACATTGGCAGCTTATAGTCATCCTGTGATCGACCAATACTCCAAGGTCCCTCTCCTCCTCCGTTACTTCTAATTGATGCGTCCCCAGCTTATAACTAAAATTCTTGTTATTAATCCCTAAATGCATGACCTTACACTTCTCACTATTAAATTTCATCCTATTACTATTACTCCAGTTTACAAGGTCATCCAGATCCTCCTGTATGATATCCCGGTCCTTCTCTGAATTGGCAATACCTCCCAGCTTTGTATCATCCGCAAACTTTATTAGCACACTCCCACTTTTTGTGCCGAGGTCAGTAAAAAAAAGATTAAATAAGATTGGTCCCAAAACCGATCCCTGAGGAACTCCACTGGTAACCTCCCTCGAGCCTGACAGTTCATCTTTCAGTAGGACCCGCTGTAGTCTCCCTGTTAACCAATTCCTTATCCACCTTTCAATATTCATATTGATCCCCATCTTTTCCAATTTAACTAATAATTCCCCATGTGGCACAGTATCAAACGCCTTACTGAAATCGAGGTAAATTAGATCCACTGCATTTCCTTTGTCTAAAAAAATCATAGAATATCAGGGTTGGAAGGGACCCCAGAAGGTCATCTAGTCCAACCCCCTGCTCGAAGCAGGACCAATTCCCAGTTAAATCATCCCAGCCAGGGCTTTGTCAAGCCTGACCTTAAAAACCTCTAAGGAAGGAGATTCTACCACCTCCCTAGGTAACGCATTCCAGTGTTTCACCACCCTCTTAGTGAAAAAGTTTTTCCTAATATCCAATCTAAACCTCCCCCACTGCAACTTGAGACCATTACTCCTCGTTCTGTCATCTGCTACCATTGAGAACAGTCTAGAGCCATCCTCTTTGGAACCCCCTTTCAGGTAGTTGAAAGCAGCTATCAAATCCCCCCTCATTCTTCTCTTCTGCAGACTAAACAATCCCAGCTCCCTCAGCCTCTCCTCATAACTCATGTGTTCCAGACCCCTAATCATTTTTGTTGCCCTTCGCTGGACTCTCTCCAATTTATCCACATCCTTCTTGAAGTGTGGGGCCCAAAACTGGACACAGTACTCCAGATGAGGCCTCACCAATGTCGAATAGAGGGGAACGATCACGTCCCTCGATCTGCTCGCTATGCCCCTACTTATACATCCCAAAATGCCATTGGCCTTCTTGGCAACAAGGGCACACTGCTGACTCAGATCCAGCTTCTCGTCCACTGTCACCCCTAGGTCCTTTTCCGCAGAAATCTGTTACTTTCTCAAAGAAGGAGATCAGGGTGGTTTGACACGATCTACCTTTTGTAAAACCAGGTTGTATTTTGTCTCATTTACCATTGACCTCAATGTCCTTAACTACTTTCTCCTTCAAAATTTTTTCCAAGACCTTGCATACTACAGATGTCAAACTAACAGGCCTGTAGTTACCCAGATCACTTTTTTTTCCCCTTTCTTAAAAACAGGAATTATGTTAGCAATTTTCCAGTCATACGGTACAACCCCTGAGTTTACAGATTCATTAAGGTGGATCTTATCTGGGTGACCTGTTGATCCACTTGTGTCCCGGACCAGCCCTTCACTAGCCAGCTGTCGAGGTAAGGGAATACCTAGACACGTGTTTTCCGCAGGAAGGTGGCCACGACTGACATATATTTGGTGAACACCCGAGGTGCCGATGATAGGCCAAATGGGAGGACCGCGAATTGGTAGTGAGTAACCCCGTCTACAAACCTTAAGAAGCGGGCACTGGTGAATGCGGGTCAATCAGGGCTATAAGGCCGCCTTGAAAGTCTCTGGGGTAGAAGGAAGGTCCAGGTCCTCCTCCCGTCCCTCTTCCACCAGCCCCGGACTCGACGGGCCCGCTTGTTGTACTGCTGGAGAGGAGTGAGCCGGCCCGGGTCGCACTCCCTCAGCTGTCTCATGCTCTGGCGCTCGAGAGGGGGAGTGCCCCGTCAGTCTTCCTGTGCGTCTCACGAGGCACCGGTGACTGGGAGCAGTGCCGAGACTCAGTGTGCGGTGCTGTCTTCAGTGCTGGGGAATGCCGGTGCCGAGGGTCTCTAGTCCCAGAGTCCTTCCTTGGTGGTGCAGCCTCCCTCATTGAAGCTGGTGCACTGCAGACTGACACAGAGGAGCCCGGTGCTGGATCCCCAGGGCTCGACTCTGATTGCGGTTGCAGGGTTGCCTCCAACAGCTTTAATCTATGGCCCCTTTCCCTATCCGTGCGGGGACGAAAACTCCTGCAGATCTTGCACCTGTCTGTTTGGTGGAACTCACCCGGGGACTTAGGACAGGCTGTGTGTGGGTGGCCTTTGGGCATCAGTTTTTGGCAGACCCCACATGGTTTGAACCCCTGGGACCGAGGCCTGGCCCGGCCCTGGGGAAGGGAAAGGAAAAAACGTGGAGAAGAACCCCCAATAACCACTAAAACTTACTGTCTAAACTACAACAATAACAAACATCTCAACTATTTACAAGAAATTTCAAGCGAAAGCTCCTAGGGGATCACTCAACAAGCGAGAGAGGTAAGAAGGACCTGGCGGTAAGAAGGACCTGGAGAGGCGGCAGGTCGGCAGGGCCCTATATGCAGCACCAGGAAGGCGTGACTCCAAGGGGCTCCACAGCCGACCCCACAGGCACTGCTCGGACTGTGCACACGCCCCTAACTGGGATCGATATGCGCAAGCACTTGAAGAATAAACGTGGCTTTGAGCGCCCTCTGCTGGAGAGATGGGTTGTTCCTTGGATGCAGCTTCAGTTCAGAAATCCAAAGCGACCCCTGTTCCTGCAGCAGTCCTATTCAGATGTTACGTGGCAGCTGCACCCCCTGTTGCACGCAGCTGACATCGTACTATGGCTGTCCCACAGCTTCTCCAGCAGCTTCTGGTAGCAGAGAATCTGGGCCCACGCCTGAGACCCCCTGTTCTCATTGCAGGAGCAGCAGGGACCTGCAGCAGCCACAGCCCCTCCCCAGGAAGCAGCAGGGCTGGGGGGTGGGCTGGCTCTATGCAATGGGGGGTGTCACTTCCGTCCATCAAGACGTGCCAGGCAGCTATTATGTCAGGAGCACAGCCAGGGGCAGAGCGCGACGATGCGTTGGCACTGAGAGCCAGCCATACATGGTGCTTTGGAAACGTCTTTGGGGAGAAGTTTAAATCTCCTTCTGGCCACAGCAGCAGCAAACCATCTCAGCAGGCAGCAGAGGAGTGACCAGAATCCACGGCTAGAGAGGAGCTGGCCTCAGCTGGATTTCAAAGAAATGCTGAGGAAGTCCTGCCACAGAAGTTCTAGGCGTAGCCATTGGTTGGGTGGCGCCGATGTTGCAGCCCATCACCTGCTGCTGCTGCTCCAGGGCCCCATGAATTCCAGGCCCACCAAAGCAAATATTCCCCACCCTGCCTGGAGCAGGATGCAGAGAAAAAGGCTCATTGCATCTGGGTTTTCCTGCTTGGAACGGGGACGTGCCCTTCCATAGCCTGTCACACCGAGTCAGCAGTGCAGGCCTTAGGAATGTGCCCACCACACAGACCAGGGCAGGACCTTCCCATCAGAGCACACTGCTGGTTGTTCCTCTGGCTTGGTGAACAGTGTGGGGGGCTCTGCCTGCCTTGCGGACTGGCCAGTGGGTGTCTTGGCTTGAGGGTTTTCATGCATGCATTGGCCTGTACATCAGGAACCTGCTGAGGCCTTTGCTCCTGGTCAGTTTGTTTCTGTGGCGGTCCCATTCCACCGACAGGGCATTGCAGTTTATACTGCAACAAGGATGTGAAAAACCAATGGGTCGCTGAACATGGGGTCTCTTCCACCAACTGCCGGACTGTGCACCAAGCTGGGTCAGAGATTTCAAAGCAACCTTGGGCTGGTTCCCTGTAGGAAGTGCCCTCCAAGCTCTGTGTAGATTTCCTTGTGGGAGCTTACACGCTTCTCTCATTGTCAGGCAGAAACACTTCCCCCAGCAAGGCTCGTCACACAATTAGAAACAGCTTTTGCCAACAGCAGTAGCGAAGGGGTGGCCTGGTCTTGGATTATAATTACAAGGCCCTAAGGGACCACTGTGATCATTTGACCCCTTATCCACTGGCCACAGGATTTCCCTGAACTCCTGGCTGAACTACAGCAAAATGTCCAGTGATGGCAAATCCCCTCCCCCCCACAGATTGTTCTCATGGTCCATTCCCCTGCCTGGGCAGTGAGAGTGCCATTAAAAGACAATGCAAGCCTGACGAAGGAGGGGCTGTGGGGTGGTTTCCCAAGATAAAAATCTATGAGAAGGGATGCTGTTACACAGACAATGGGGGAAACAATCAGCTGGGATGTTCCGATCATTGCACGGGACACTTTAGAAACCAGAACATAAGAACGGCCACACTGGGTCGGACCAAAGTCCATCAAGCCCAGTGTCCTATCGTCCAACAGTGGCCAGTGCCAGGTGCCCCAGGGTGAATGAACAGAACAGGGAATCACCAAGTGATCCATCCCCTGCCACCCATTCCCAGACTCTGGCAAACAGAGGCTAGGGACACCATCCCTGCCCATCCTCAATGAACTTATTTAGTTCTTTTTTGAACCCTGTCATAGTCTTAGCCTTCACATCCTCTGGGAAGGATTTCCACAGGTTGACTGTGTGTTGTGTGAAAAAAATACTTCCTTTTGTTTGTTTTAAACCTGCTGCCTATTCATTTCATTTGGTGACCCCTAGTTCTTGCATTATGAGGAAAAAACAACACTTATTTGCTTTCTCCACACCGGTCAGTCATGATCATATCCCCCCTTAGTCATCTCTTTTCCAAGCTGAAAAGTCCCAGTCTTATTAATCTCTCCTCATATGGCAGCCGTTCCACACCCTTAATAATTTTTGTTGCCCTTTTCTGAACCTTTTCCAATTCCAATATATCTTTTTTGAGATGGGGCAACCACATCTGCCCGCAGTATTCAAGATGTGGGTGTACCAGGGATTTAGAGAGAGAGGCATGAACCAAAAGGCATGAACAAAAATGAGCATGGAAGGGACTGTCGTTCAGAGCCCCCGAAAGGTGCAACAATGGGTAACCCCAGAACTGCCAAGATAGCCAAGCCAAGGTGCACTAGACCCCTGCCTTTCAGAGTGATGGGGTTGGAGAATTGATTCTGACCTGGCTGGCGTGGTTATTGCAGCTACGTGACATGAGCTGCCGGGGGCAGAGAGGGGTTTGGGTGACTACATCCAGTTTACTCAGTGCTGCAGTTACGGATTTGCACCAATGTGAGTCCAAAAGCTGGGTTCCTTGGGGCACTTCATGAATAGCTACTTCTCCAGAGCATAGGGAGGGTCGGTTCAGCTCATCAAACCCAGCAGAGAGGGACCACGTCTCAAAGGTGCGGGGGAGGCTGAAGCCCCAGGTCTGCCTTGATCAGACACAGATAGCCCTTAGCTGTGAATATGGATTTACTTCCTGGCAGGCCGGCAGGGCAATCCACCTATCCTTCGCTCCAAGCACCAGGCAGGGGCTAGGCTGGGAAGAAGCAAGCTCTGTTGGGGCTAGCCAGTAAGGCAGTCTCATGGCAGCTCCTCTCAATGGTTGGGCCTTCCAGCAGGAAGTCACTTCTCCAGCCCTTGACTTTCGCCACCCACGGGGTCCAGGACACAGATGGACGCCTTGCCTGCCGCATCACATTGTTAATGAATCTGGAGCTCAGGAAAACGAGGGGAGAACCCCGGAGACAGCCAGGCAACTCCTCCAACAAGCCTCAGTCCTGGGGCCTCCAGTCATCCCAGAGCAGCGCCCTCCACCCTGCCCCACTGTTCTTGGCCCAGTCTCTAGCGTGCATGCGCTGATCAGCAGTTTCCTTGGTGGTGATAAAGCCACCAAACTCATCCACGCTTGTGACCCATGATGGGATTTGAACCCAGACCTGCAGAGGCCAGGGCGGCAAGCAGCTGTCCCATTTTAGACCCAGCTTCTTGCTGAGAAAAGGCAACATGCAGAGCTGGGGAAGTGGTGATCTGGGTCAGTCTGCAAGAGGAAAGATATTTAAAATATATATAATATATACTTTTATTATTCACCCGTTAACTCCAGTATTTGCCAATCATGAGCTAGTTTGCAGCAGTTACATTCCCTTGATCACGTCTGTACGAGGATGCAATTAATTGAAACAAAGGAGACCGATGCCACTGCCCAGGGTGTGGCAGCTGGCATCCTGTGACACAATCATTAAAATCAGGTGATGGTTAAGTCCCTGCTCCTCTGCAGGAGGGTCTTGCTTCCACGGAAACCCCAACAGCCAGTGGCAACCTTCGCTTCCTGGCCCAACTTCTCAGAAACGTCGCCTCTCCTCTCGGGGATTGGTTACTGCAACACCAGTCCAACCTGAGAGAGCCAATGGGAAACAGGTTAGGAAGTGTTAACGTGACAGATCCTCTCTGTTTCAGTCCCCAACTCTGGACACCTGGCACATGTTCTCCAGCGCTCCCCACGGCTGCTGGAACTCAGCAGCAATCTGAGCCACACGGGGGAGTCCAGCCGCAGCCTCCGTTAGACCAACAACGCATCACAGCCCAAGGGAACCCGTGGCAAAGGCCTGAAGAACAAGGTGTTGGAGAAAGAGCACACCCTCCTCACAGTAGTGGTCCCGTGGTAAGAGCATAGGGCTAGGAGTCAAGACCCATGGGGCCTAGCCACTCGTTCCTGCGTAACCTGAGGCAGATACTTACCCTTGTGCTTTGGGAGACTCACCTGTAAGATGGGGGTGACACGGACTGCCCCACTGTGCACTGGAGAGGTCCCTGCCAGTGCAGGATTCTGGCATTTGGGGGTGATTGGTATTTATGTTCAGGTTTTTCCCTGGCTAAGTTAGTGCCTTTGAGTTCAGAAGCCAGTTTTCTGCACGGGGATCCCCTTTAGAAGGAGCCAGCCGCTCTCGGGGGTTCCCTGGTGCCAGCTGTTGTGTGATGGGTCATTTCTGGTTTGTGAAGTGCTCAGATTCGCTGATGGGAGGTGCTGGGGAAGGGCCAGAGCTGCTCAGCTGCCAAGGGGCACAGCTGGGCTCAGGGCCCGTGGCGTTCGTACTCAGCGCCTTCCTGTGTACTCGCAGCAGCACAGCTCCCCTGGTGCCACCCGTTTCAAGCGGTGCTGAGCAGAACGAGCCAGTTAGTGACCGACTGGCTGCTTCGTAAAGGCTAATTCTCAGCAAGCGAGAAAAGCCTGATATGGTTCTAACTGTTGCTGGGGCTCTGCACCCACATAACTGCTGTGGAATTCATGGCTGCAAGGGGCATCAAGCCGAATACCATGGCCGGATTAGGTTATAATCCCAACTGCCATAGGCATTTTCTCCCACTGCCACAAGCAGCAATGCAAACCTGGCCAGGGGCGTTCTGTGAACCTTCCTCTGAAGCAACAGAGACTGGCCACTGCCAAAGACTATAGCAGACACCCCAGTGCTTTGGACCAGCGTGGCAGGTCCTGTTACTCCAGCCAGCCTGGATACCGTATCTACTGCACAGCCCAGAAAACACACGCAGTGCTATATAACAGGAATATTTTATAATTTTAGTGCAACTTCCATCCCAAGGCAATTTTCAAGCTAGGTGCATGCACTGAAATGCTGTCACCTCTGGGGTGTGGAAGTGGTGGACAAATGGGCAAGACAACATGAAGGGAAGGGAAGCTGTGGTCAAGACCTCCAGGACAAAACAGCTCCTCGTACAGATGCAAAGATACCCGGGTCCCATTGCCCAAGCTGTAGGGGGGCTCGAACACTCCTAGTTGGGAGAGGGGAAGCCCAGTGTGGGAAATGGAGAGGAGAGGAAAGTGATCAGGAACAGTCAGAGTGGATTCACCAAGGGCAAGTCATGCCTGACTAATCTAATTGCCTTCTATGACAAGATAACTGGCTCTGTGGATGAGGGGAAAGCAGTGGACATGTTATTCCTTGACTTTAGCAAAGCTTTTGATATGGTCTCCCACAGTATTCTTGCCAGCAAGTTAAAGAAGTATGGGTGGGATGAATGGACTATAAGGTGGATAGAAAGCTGGCTAGATCATCGGGCTCAACGGGTAGTGATCAATGGCTCCATGTCTAGTTGGAAGCCAGTATTAAGTGGAGTGCCCCAAGGGTCGGTCCTGGGGGCTGGTTTTGTTCAATATCTTCATTAACGATCTGGAGGATGGTGTGGATTGCACCCTCAGCAAGTTTGCAGATGACACTAAACTGGGAAGAGAGGCAGATACGCTGGAGGGTAGGGATAGGATACAGAGGGCCCTAGACAAATTAGAGGATTGGGCCAAAAGAAATCTGATGAGGTTCAACAAGGACAAGTGCAGAGTCCTGCACTTAGGAAGGAAGAATCCCATGCACCGCTACAGACTAGGGACCGAATGGCTCGGCAGCAGTTCTGAAGAAAAGGACCTAGGGGTTACAGTGGACGAGAAGCTGGATATGAGTCAACAGTGTGCCCTTGTTGCCAAGAAGGCCAATGGCATTTTGGGCTGTTTAAGTAGGGGCATTGCCAGCAGATCGAGGGACGTGATCGTTCCCCTCTATTTGACACTGGTGAGGCCTCATCTGGAGTCCTGTGTTCAGTTTTGGGCCCCACACTACAAGAAGGATGTGGAGAAATTGGAAAGTGTCCAGCGGAGGGCAACAAAAATGATTAGGGGACTGGAACACATGACCTACGAGGAGAGGCTGAGGGAACTGGGATTGTTTAGTCTGCAGAAGAGAAGAATGAGGTTGGATTTGACAGCTGCTTTCAGCTACCTGAAAGGGGGTTCCAAAGAGGATGGATCTAGACTGTTCTCAGTGGTAGCAGATGACAGAACAAGGAGTAATGGTCTCAAGTTGCAGTGGGGGAGGATTAGGTTGGATATTAGGAAAAACTTTTTCACTAGAAGGGTGGTGAAGCACTGGAATGGGTTACCTAGGGAGGTGGTAGAATCTCCTTCCTTGGAGGTTTTCGAGGTCAGGCTTGACAAAGCCCTGGCTGGGAGGAGTTAGTTGGGGTGGATCCTGCTTTGAGCCAGGGGTGGGACTAGAACCTCCTGAGGCCCCTGCCAGCCCCGACAGCCCAGGGTTCGGTGAATGGCAATTCCCAGTGGGCAGGCGTGAAGCCACCCATCAGGAGCTCAGAATCAGCTACCGAGGCAGAGCCCGGTGACTCAGACTAGGCAGGACATGCACTGGACTCTCACGGGCGCGTGCTCCTTACACGGGCAGTGTCCAGCAGGCACCATGGGGTCAGTCATTCGGCATTTCGCTACCGGACTTGTTGTAAAGGCTCGAGAGAGGGCAGATGTGCGGCACTCACAGGTGCAGTGCTGGGTATCCTGCCCATTCCCGCATGCTGCCCTACACAGGACAAACCTTCTGCCAGATGCTGCCTCGTTCCCAAGGCACCCTCAAAGGAAGGCTCCCGATGGCTAGGCAGGGGCTTAGCCCTCGCGCTCTGCACCTGCAAAGCACTTTTCAACACCAACTCTCCCCAGCCTTGTGTCCTAGCTCTAATTTACAGATGGGCAGGGCACAACTGCCCTGCCTCGGTTTCCCTGTGGTGACAGAGGAGTCAGTACCCAAACCATTAAGGCTCAGGGGCTCCTACCTCAGTCTGTGCTCCAAGGGGACAGAAAGGTGGCTTTGCTAAGACACAGATGGTGTAGCCAGCTGCCGCCAGGGCTCTGGTGGAGGCTGCCAGACAGACGGCTTTTAATGAGCCCTTGGGCTAGTGCTTCTAGTTGCCTGGCCCTTGGTAGCAGGGTAGCGACTCAGCCCAAGGAAACCCTCCCCACACAGGCAAACAGCTTTGGAGGGCCCAGCAAAGCCTGTGGTACATCCAGGCGCTAATTCCCAGGGGTACAAAGGCTGCTGCTCAGCCCAGCCCAGCCCAGGCAGGAGCAGACCGGGCTGGCTCAGGAAGACATCCCTGGCATTCCCCTTGACAAGTGCGTTACAAGCGGTTCTGCCTTCTGCTAAAGCATCGCACAGTGGCTGTTGCCGGGAGCTCAGTGGCTGGTGATCTGACTTGGTACCACACTGGCCGGTGTCCTGCGAGAGAGCCTTGCAGAAATCATTCCAGCGACCAAACCAGATAACCTACCCGCACAGCCCCCTGGCCAGCCCCCACCAGGGCGACCCCTGTGCTGAGCAAGGAGCTTACCTTTTCTGCCCCCATGCTGGGGCATTTCCAATTGTAGAGATAATACTGCAGATTCCCGTCCCCAATCCCAAACTTCAGCTTCTCCAGGAAGGTTTTGTTTTCCATGAGATCCAGTGCATTGAACACATCAAACCCCCTCTGCACGGGCGAAAGGGGAGCGAGGTCATCAGTAAGCCTTCCCCAGGGCCAGCCTCTGCAGTTGTGCTGTCCTCCTCGGCCTCCAGGCACTGCCCGTCCTGCAAGCCTCCCAACTGGCCATGTGGCCTTTAGCTGATCGCCCCAGGGGAGAGGCCCTGGATTGACTCCCCCTCTCTAGGGGATGGGGGCCATTGAGAGAAACCTGCTCAGCTGCTGCCCCTGCTTTTGGTGTCCTCTGGATAATACAGGGGGTCTGGCTTCGTGGCCGTCAGGCCAGTGTCGTTCTGGGAGACCAGGGTGGGCAAAGCACACACTCCTCACAGCCATAAAACAACAAGGTGTCATCATTCACGCTTTCTTTTAAAGGTGGGTGGGGCCCACGTCTGCGGCTCCCCCCAGATCTCAAGGGCCAACCTGCAGCATGCAGCTGGTGAGGAGGTGGCTACAGTCAGCCTCCCCAGGGGCTGGGGTCACAGGTCTTAAGCCTCCCCCCGCCCTGGCAGCTCTCTGCCGAGCCCTGGTGCTCCCGGGGCGAAGGGGCTCCACGCCTGCTCACCGACTTCGCGAGGATGAGGGCGTCACTCATGAGGTCGAGGAGGGGAGTCTTGGTGTGAACGTTGTAGAAGGAGTACGCGGCTTTCAGGCTCTTGTGAGTGGGGTGATTCATGATGGTGGAGGGCAGAGTGTAGAAGCTCAGGAAGTCCGTCACCTCGCCGGTGGGGCTCTGAAAGCAAAGGGCAGCAGCATAGGTACGGCCTGAGCGAGGCCGAGACAGGACAGAGCAACAAGCAAGAGCCATCTGAGGCCGTTCGGGAGCTAACAGGGGCCACGTCACTAGCTGGCTGCCTTGCCCGCAGGCTCGGCACAGGGCAAGGCCAGTGCCTCAGGGCTGCACTGAGGCTGGTGCCAAGGCAGCACAGCGACAATTGCAATAACCCAGCCTCTTCTGCACCGCGAGGCCCGTCCCGTGGAGCCCAACGCTGGCACTTCCCGCCCCCCACCTTTCGAAGCCGGCGGGAGCCATCCCCTCCCATGCTCCCGGGTCAGTGACCCCCGTCCGAGCCAGGGGAGGAAGCTACAGATGCTCAGCAGGCAGAGGACAAGCTGAGCCTTCCAAAGTGACTGGGGCCCGGGTGACAGTCTCCAGCCCTGCCGGCTCACCTCCACCACGAAGGTGTCAATGATATTCTCCTGCGGGAAGAACCAGTGCTCCACCTCCTCACGACTCATGACCGGGGTCAGGTGGAACTGCTTCAGGTACTCGGTCAGAAGCTTGTGCACAGCAGCGATGTCTTTGTGCTCCATTGCCCGCAGGCTGGATGTCTTCGGAGTCTGAAGAGAGGGGGAAAAACTGTCCGTGCCAGCTCTAGAGCATCTGGACTCGAGCAGATTTTTTCAGTACCCAAAGGGCCAGGATTGCTAACGATTATTAACAAAGAGGGACCCTCCCACAAGCAGCTGCCTACAGGGCATCCCCACACTGCTCTTTTCTGCTCAGGACCCCCACACCTTGGCCCATCCTCAGATCCCTGCCCACCTGGCTCCCTTTAACTGACACCCTGCAGAAAGCTACGAAGACCACCTGCACAGGGGTCCCAGAATCCTATGCTTTGGGGTCTGTCACACGCAAAGAGGCTTCCAGCCACCCATGACCTACAATAACGCGTGGTGTTGTCGGAGCTCCAGATTCATGCCAGGCTTGCAGCCATGGTGCCCCCTGCTCTGGTCCCATTCTGGCACACATGCTAAGTGGGCCAGGCTGGGCAGGAGACCGTTAAGGAATACGTAGGTGCTGCAGGAAATGGGCTGCTGATCCAGTAGGGGGCAGCTTCCCTGGCTTGGCACTGAGCCCACACCCTGTCACGGTGCCAAAGTGAACTGGAGGTGCCAGCTTCTGCAAAAGAGGCAAAATCAGGGCCCTGCCCCCGGTGGTCACAGTGGGACAATTGAGCCCAGGGTTCATGGGGGGAGATGTATAGCTCATTTATGAGTTCATCAAGTGCTCTGGGATCCACCCAGATGGGAGGTGCTACAAGGAAGCAGCAGCTCCTTACGATGGTTCTAAGTGACTTCCAGAGCAACGTGCTCCATTTATACGTCCAAAAGGTGGGTTCTCTGAACTGTGGGGGCCACACGCTCAGCCTGCATCCCTTGGGCCTCCCGCCCCTCCAGTGCACAATGGAATTCGCTGCTCCTGGTCTGGCGAGACCAGAGCAGGAGGCTGGGGTGTTTTGGGGTTTGTTTCTAGTCTGAGCTGATTCCTGCCCCATGGAGCAGCAGTGCCTAGCCAGACCCAGGGCTATGGTTGCTATGGCGACAGGCATCCTAAATACTCTTTAAAGAAGGATGAAAATTCTTTAGTCAGCAGCTGCTTAGGAGCGAGGCCGGCCGGCTGCGAGCTCCCCGGGAACTGTGGGGGCTCTGGACCAGAAAACAGCAACTCAGACTCCCTGGAGAAAGCAGCAAAGCCAAGCAGGCACTGCCATTTTCCTGACTGTAACTGCACTCAGGCAGTGGCCACCCCAGCACACTGCTGGGGATTACAGCACAGATTGGCTCGGCCTCTTATTGTTAAAGCAAACCCCTCTGAAATCGCTGCCAAGCCCGTGCACCTGGCTTCCCCAAAGGGCAGTGGTCTGACTCACCAGGCCACAGTCCGCGAGAACTCATGGCCCACAGCTGCACACGCTCGAAGACAAGCGCAGGGACTCAGGCAGCATGAGCTACGTGCTAGGCAGCTAGTGGTGGCTGTCTGGGACCTGTCTGCCACACTGACCACAACAGGGAGGAACTCAGAACCAGCTGGGATGTCTGAACCTCAGCAATTCACCTCCCTTCACAGCAGCTCAGGAGTAAGCGGTTTGCACCCTTCAGGTAACCTAGAGAGGCAGCATCTACTCCATTCACAAGCACATACCTCTGGCAGGCGGTAGAGCTTCATGGTGCGTTGCATAGTCATGTTCCTGCTCAGGTGGGAAAACTTGACTTCAATCAGTTTCCGAGGATTCAGGGACCGATGCCAGTATCTGCAGAAACACAAATCTAGGTCACACATGCAGGACGCTCGCGATGGAGAAGGCTGGAAAGAGCATGCAAGTCTTTTAAGTGCCAGAAGGTGGCAAGCAAGAGCACAAGACATCAGGCTAATTAGCAAGGCAGAAACCTCTCCATCACATCAATCTAATCAATCTGTCGTCACTTTCAAACCCTCCATGGCCTGTCCCCACCCCACCTATTCACTACTGTCAACACCTGCCTCTGATTGGCCCAACATGCCAGCCTCTATTGCCCACTTGCTAAATTTTCAAACAAGTCCCTTTGCAGTCTTTCCCATGCTGCCCCTCATGCTTGGGATGAGCTCCCTGTAAACATCCCCAAATTATCTCATCACCCACTTTCAAATCCCTCCTTTGCTGTGATGCCCACAGAAACCTGAGGACAGCTAGGTCGCTGGTGTACTGAGACCACTGCCCATCATGTGGACCAATCCTGTTGCATTGTTTTCTTGGGCTCCCATCTGTCTCTATCTACCTGCCTTCCCCTGTTTTAAACTTGGATTATAAAGTCTTTGGGGCAGGGACTGTCTGTTGTTCTGCGTCTGTGCAGCGTCTAGACCCTGGAGCCGTGGTCCATGCCTGGGGCCTCTAGGGGCTATAGTAATTCACACCCAACGGCTCCCAGAGAGAAAAGCCAGGGCAACTTGGGGTGCATGTGCGGGAGGAGTCCTCGACACGGTATTGCTTCATGGCCTTCAAAGAGCCAGCAGCTTACCCTGAGGACACACAGAGCTGTCCAGCCAACTCCCTGAAGGACACTGCTAGCAGGAGGAACCCCAGGATGTACCTGGTCCACTCAGCCCAGTGGGATCGTGGGTAAATCAGAGTGCGCTGCTAACAAGCCATGGGAAGAGAGGTCTGTTAAGGGCCAAGTCTGCACTGCTTGTTGGAGCGTCACTTACCTACAAGTTCCCACGGGTTTTGGCAACACTACCCCTGCAGTGTAAACAGCCTGGAAAATCCCCTCCAGGTGAACCCGCCGGGTGATCTCCCGGATCAGAACCGGGGCCACCCGTTTAGACCGCAGCTTCTTGTGGACGCAAAGGAAGTTTATCTCCACCATCTTCTTCTCTCTTGAGAGGACAGAGAACAAACCCGGAAAGAGTCATACAGAGTTGTCTTGGCAGGGTTACTCCAATTCCCCAGGCCCAGAGCATGGCCTCACCTGGGGAGGGAGGGGGCAGATGGGAGTCACCCCTCCCTGCTCTGCAGAAGGGACATGGGACATCCCTAGTATAAGAAACCAGGCCAGGGGAGTGGGAGGTTTCCCCATTTGCCTATTCCGGGCCATCACCTGTCACCAGTTCCATGCCCCACTCCTGGGCTGCATTCATCTAGCTACGCAGCGAAGCAATTCAACAGCAGAGCTGCCTGGCCTCTCGAATAGGAGCCCTCCGCTACCAGCATTCGGTAAGTCACACAGGTTGGGTTTGTGCTTCTCATGCACTAAGAATCATGGCTGTCCCATCCTCGATGCTGCATAAATAGCATCACACTGGCGTAGGGAAGCCAGAGGGTCTCATTGTCCATGGCCCCTGGGGAGCCCAAGTTGCTTAGGCGCTTTTGAGAACTTTACTCTGAGCACAACAGTTGTCCAAGGAACAACGTGCTCTGGAGAATTTCCACACGAAGTCCCTTTCCTACAGCCAGAGCTGTATGCTGGCCATGTTAGGAAGCACTAACAAAGCTAGTGTTGGAGATTCTTGTATGTGAGACTTCCTCTGACAAGAGCTGCCCACCTTAACCAAACTCCCTTTCCCTAATCATGGGACACTCCTAGAGCCCCCGTGGTGCACACCGGGCCCGACCCCGCAAGGACCCCTCGGACCCAGCCCAGGAGCATCCGACCCCACAGTGGGGAAGAACTGAGACTGAGCCGAACAGAAAGGCACTTACGAATCGTAGATGTGGATCGTGGCTGGAATAGCACTGATGAATCCCACCAGCTTCTTGCTAGAGATGACTCGGACCCCACAGTGCCACTGGGGCAACCAGCCGGGGGGACGCAAAGCCCTGGAGAATGGACAAGCCTTTGTTGGTCCTTGCATATTCCTGCACCAGAGGCCCCAAGGCACCCGTTTTTCTCTCCAACAGGCCCTGCCTCCCCCCAACGTCCTGGCTGACTCTAGTGCGGGCAACAGGCACCAGTGCAGCCCTGTCCTTGGACAGCATGGGCCCAAGGGCTGTGCTTCAGCCTTGGCCCGGAGGAATCCCAGGTAGATGAGGACAGAACGTTCAGCCTCCATGGGCCAGGCAATCCTGGGACTTCCCACAGAACCTTCCAGCCCAGGGACCTCAGTGGGATCTAGGCCACCAAAGAGAAGTCTGATAGGTGGAGAGCACACAGCACGACTAGCTGGGCACCGTTTGAACCAGAGATTCCCTCCGTGCCATGGGCAACCCACGCTCACCCTAGGAGAACTACGAGTGCGAGTCTCGCCAGTGCTCAGTGCTGGCCTCGCGCCGTGTTCACAGAGGGCCAGCGCTCAAAGCCCCACTGTTCTCAGGGAGAGCAGCGAGCCCAGAGCCCAGGGGAGACCCCAGCCCAGAGTTCTCGGCCTGACTCGCTTGTGAAGAGAATTAATATTTTATGGCTGTTTGTCTGAAGGGCGAGTCCCCACCCCGAGCACAGCGACAGTGCCCCCGACACCCCCACCACAGCACTGAGCAGCACGTCAGAGCCCCTGCCATGGCACGGAGCCCTCATCGGGCTGGGAGGGACCCAACTGCTGTCTTGCGGCTGACTAGAAGCGAACTCGAGGAGAGCAGTGTCCCGACCCAGGGCAGGGAGATGACACAGGCGTAGCGGCCAGGAGGCAGAGCCATCACTGTGCACAGCTGCAGGGTTATCGCTCTGTACTGTACACAGCTGGGTGGGTTATCGCTGTGCACAGCTACCGTGATACACTACTTGTAAAACACTAGGGGTTCTTCACAACCATGGCAATGGTATACAGGTTAATTAGCAATAATTAATCAATAGCACATACAGAGCACCTTTTACCCCAGGATTTCCAACTACTTCACAACCTGGCAGCCCTCCGATGTGGAGGTCATTAGTGTTATTGCTGTTTTATGGAGCGGACCAAGAGTTTAGCACAAAGACTCAGGTTTAAAGCCATACTAGCTACGGCCCAAGAGACCCCACCGTGCTGCCAGCCTACAGTAACAAGCCGACTATGGGCTGGCTGCAGGAATCCCTGGGTGAGGTTCTCTGGCCTGTGTTACGCAGGGGGTCAGACTGAAGGATCATGATTGTCCGTTATGGCCTTGAAATCTAAGAATCGCTAAACGAGCGGCTTCCTCCCAGGGCTATGCAGTGAGCAAGAACTTTGAATGCTGGGAGCTGCCATGGGTTATTTATATCACACTGGCACAGTCCCCGTGCTTTGACTGCTTCTTAGCAAGAGCTGGTCCCTGGCCTGAGGAGCACAGGGACCAGGCAATGGTTCAGGTGAAGGAGGTGTGCAGCCTACAAGGAGCAGGAGGCCAAGGCAGGTACATCTGTGGGAGGAGGGAGTTTGGAGGGGGAATGCTTGGAATGGTCCCCATGCAGCATGAAAGAGGATCCAGACTCTAGAAAGAGTAGCAGAGATATAGGGCTGTGTGCAAGGGGTCTGCAGGACCGGCAAGGGGACAGCAACAGTCTGAAGTAGATGCAATAAGTGAGTGGAAGAGGGTGAAGGAACTGGGGTCCTGGAGGAGATGGGTAAGGAGATAATCACATGGCAAACACAACCACAGCAAGCGAGGACAGAGATGGCCAGCCCCAGCCCAGCAGGAAGGGCCCGTGATTTCAGCTGCTGTGGGCGGGGCGGACAATATAGTTCTGTCTAATCACCCTTCACAGCAAGGCCATTAATTCACAGCAAGGCCTTTCCTTCGCCTGGCTGTGCCACACAGCATGCAAGCGTATTGGGTAGGGAATGGATTAGAGTGACCACCATTCACAGGTGACCAAGACGTACAATGCTGAAGGCACCGCTGGTATCTTGCCAGGCCAGAACGTGACCATGTATACCAGTTCCTAGCAGAAGGGAATGCACAGAGCCTGGGGATTAGTTGGAACTTCTGAGAAGAGGAACCTGGCGTGGCATGATACTCCATATTCTTCATAGAAATATTGTTATGATATGAATATGGCCTAAGGTATATTTTATGCAGGATGGGTCTTGTAAGATATCATTGGGAAGGTTATAATTTACTGAATGTGATCCTCCAATTTGTATCATTTCTGTATCTGAAGTTAGGAATATTGACTATGTAACAATTACTGTGTGTGTACTTGGGGAACGCCGGCTGGACAGCAAGCAACCATCCTGGATAAGCCATTAAGGAGAACAATAGAACTTTGAAAATGCTAATCTCACTCCTTCCTGAGACGTTTACTGGAATGCTGCATTGACACTGCAAGGTCAGGTAATAAGATCATGTGATGGAAGATACTACCTTGGACATTTCTGGTACTTTCCCATTGGAAACAAAGGCTTCCCGCCTTATGTAAATTCTATTTATGGCTGGGAGGCAAGGCCATCAGCACTCTCCCTTCGCTGCCTTCCCACCCAAGAAGTAAGACTGCTAAAAGCACCTGAAGAGACAAAGGAACTAAGCTGAGGGAAAGGCAAGGGCTGAGTCAACACTGAGGCCCTGGCTACACTTACAGATGTACAGCGCTGTGAGTTAAACCCGCCTTCGGAGAGCTGAGTAGGGAAAGCGCTGCAGTCTGTCCACACTGCCAGCTGCCAGCGCACTGTCGTGGCCACGCTTGCAGCTGCATTGGGAGCGGTGCATCATAGGCAGCTATTCCAGCATTCACATGGCTGCAACATGCTTTTCAAATGGGGCGGTGGGGGTGGAGTGTGACAGGGAGCGTGAGGGGAGAGAGAGTGGATATTTGGGGTGCTGAGAGTGTGTCAGCACGCTGTCTTCTAAGTACAGACCCCTCCCTCCCTCCCCTGCCTCTCGCTCACTCACTGAAAGCAAAGGGCAGCTGTTTCTTTTTTCCTCATAGAGGAGATAAGCAGCTGCTCCCGGAAAGGGACCCCAACCGCCCCCCACCGCCTCTCTCTTCAAGCAAACGTTAGCTGTCGGCACTCCAAACGGAGCCCCCCTGCCTGGCTCTCACTCATTCAAAGCAAACAGTAGCTGTTTGTTTTTTTGATAAGCAGTCCCCCAACGCCATGTCCACGTCCAGAGCTCACAACCAAACAAGAGAGGACGCTTCAGTTAAAAGGATTATGGGGAGTTTCCGGAGGTCAATCAGTGCGTAATAACGTTACTCCCCATTTACACTGGAGCGTCTCCGGCGATGCGCAATAGCTGTTAATCCTCTCGGGGAGGTGGAGTACCAGGAGCGCTCCAGCCAGGGAGTCAGAGCACTCTACGTGCCTTGCCAGTGTGGACAGGGAGTAAGGTAGAGCACTCTGGGAGGCTTTACGGCGGTATAACGTGCAAGTGTAGCCAAGCCCTGAGACAGAAGAGTCTAGTCTGTAAAGAGAAGTAACTGGAAATCTAAGCTACAGAAACTCTGCATCCTGCCCAAGTCAACATTTAGGGTGAGGAATTACATTTAGCGAATCAAACTTAGTTGGCGTGTTTTGTTTTATTTGCTTAGTATCTGCTTGCTTTGTTTACCTATCTCTTATAATCACTTCAACTTTACCTTTTATAGTTAAACAAGAAAACAGTTTATTATAACATAACCCAGTTTGTGCAATTTATAACTGGGGGAGGGGGGGTAAGAAGTTGTGCATATTTCTCTTCACATTGAGGGAGAGAGCGAATTTTTATGAGCTTGCACTGTGCAGATCTTTCTATACAGTGCAAGACAATATTATCTTAGGTGTACTTTCCAGAGGGAAACTGCACTTGAGTGCTGGGCAATTTCCGTGCTGAAACTTCCCACAGAGGGCTGTCTGCAGCCTGTGTGTGATTCTACAGCTGGTGCTCCCTACCTGTGAGTGTGCGGCCAGAGAGCCTGACTCCGCAAAACAGGGACTGGGAGCCCAGGCTAGTGGAGCAGGCAGGCTCAGTGAAATCCCAATACATCAGGTGGCATCCCAGAATGCGGGTCCAACCCGGTACGGCAGGGGACCAGGCAGATCTAGGATCAGTCCCCAGCATTGACACTGACTTCCTGAGTGACCTTTGGCATGGGTCAACCTGCCCTCCTCTGTGACCACAGCTAACATTTACCCATGGCACGGGGATGAGGAAGGAGGCTCTACAGAAATGCCACCTTGGCCTTATCAGCCAATTAACAGCAAGTTTATATTGTTGGCACAATCTGGTCATCGGAGTCTTCATGCTGCAGCTCCAGGGCAGCAGGGCACAGGTCGAGTCAGGAAGCGACTGAGCTAACTGTGCTCACGCCCCCTTCCAAGGGAACAGCACAGTCAGGGTCGGGGACAAGCTCAGAGCTGGGATGCTCTGCCCTCCCAAGGCTCAGAGGAGTTCAGAGCAGGAAGAGCCACATGTGTCCAAATCCTCCTGCAGGATACCTGGGGTTGCATGCCAGAGACATCGACCTTTCCACACCACTGTGCATGTGGCGGGATGGGGACGGCAGTGGATGAAGGGAGATTTGGTGGGGAAGGAGGCAAGAGAATCAACAGATAGCTGCAGCACCAGCCCAGGGGAGCCAGGTTTGCTGGGCCCCCATCCCCATGCGCCCTGGCCCCTGCTCACAAGGTTGGGAAGAGCCTGCTACTCACCACAGCAGGAATTCAGGTGAGTAATCAAACCGGAACATGTTGTCATCATCTTCCACGTAGTTCTCGTTCAGGAGTGTGTACAGCTCTTTTAGCTAAGAGAGAGATCAGTCGGCTGAGGAGGCAAAGCCGGCTAGTCAGTAACAGCCCCCCTCAGCTGGGCCCCCTGACTGGACAGCAGCAGCGACAAGGGGAAATCCCATTTGCTGTGGGGAAAGAACACCTTTAAAAAGGCCAAGCTAATGCTGGTGCTCTGCTGAAGGTGGCCTCCTATGTCAAGAGACCAGCTGCTGCCCGAGTACCATGGAGCATGTCCCTCAAACTCCCCCTTTCCTTTGCCTAAGCACCCATTACCACGGATGCGCCAAGAGCAGAAGTTCATAACCTGCCTGCGGAGCCAGGTTAGGACAGAGTGGGGCACACTGGGCTGTCGGGGGTCACAGACTGGGGCGTGGACTCAGGAGTTAGTAGGGTGACAGCATCGAGCCTGGGGTTGGGGGCTACAGAGACACAAGGAGATGAGGGAAGAGGTTGCAGAGACCCATGGGGATGAGGATACAGGGACAGGGGCAGATGTGCCCGACTGAATGGGAGAGGCTTGGGGCCAGCCAGGGTCTGCATGGCGGAAGCTCCCCAACTCCCTAACAACCCCCCCACCCCCACACAAAAACACCCTGTTCTATACTTCTCCCACCCAATCCCAACAACCCTCCAGGTTCACTCTAGGCTTTTTCCCTCTCCGTCAGCTCCTCCATTATCCCTGACTCCCCCAAGCCTTTGCACTGCTTCTGACAGGTGCAGAAAATACAGTGCTGTATTGTAATGTAAATGAATTACTCAAATTTCTGTATTAAAATGCCTAGTAAGAAATCTATTTATTAAAAAAAATTACGGGCATCTTTTTTTGGTCTGTATTATCACAGACATACTTGCCGACAGCTATTTTGAAATAAATTAGCTAAATAACTGAAACTGGCCTAATTTTATAGTGTGTTATTTTGACAAATAAAATATGCAGAGTTTTTTAAAATATTGTGTGCAGAATTTTTAATTTTGTTGGTGCAAATTTTGTTATTTTTCAGCGCCGAATTCCCCCGGGAGTAAGCCAGTGCAACAGTAACTGGGCCAGTCATTGCTGCTGCAGGAGCAGTCCTTGGCCAGCTCTGGCCATTGCTGCCACGTGCCCTCTTCTCGATATGGGAGAAACCTCTTAGCTCCCAACTCATCTGTGGGTGCAACCTTGGCCCTGGAGTTGAGGGGGGGACAGACACTCCTGCTTCTTTCCTCTTTGTCAGGCTCACTTCATCTCCAGCAGGCAGGTTTAGATTCCCAGGGAGGCACCTGCTGGGTCGCCCAACCCCGAGCTCCAGAGACAGGTGGGAATTTCCATCTCCCGCCGGGAGGGTTGGTCTGGTAGGGGGACTGACGACACTGAAGCTACAAATGCGCAGAGGCCCATCTTGCCTCAAGGAGAGAGCAGCCCAACTGCTAGCCTGAGCCGGGGAAGTGGGGCAGAGAACGAATTCTACGGCTCCAAAAATAACTCCAGCAGCTCAGTACTCGGGGCCCACAGCAGGGGCTCTACATTAGAGACCCCTCCCAACCGGCTTGTCCTGCCTTGGCCCTTCTTACCACGCCTCGGTCCCCCAGGTCCAGGGCATCCCAGGTGAAGCCTGGGGGCAAGGTGTAGGGCTCCTGACGGATATTGTCTTTGTCTGGTTCCACCGGCCCATGAGTGTTCACCACTTCTCCTGGGAAAGAGACAGGAACAATGAAACGGTCCCTCAGCCTCTGGGAGCCACCTGCGTTTTAATAACATGCTCTGCACCTTTCACCCCAAAGGGTCCCAACAAATTTCACAGCTGTATATACAGGGATCATTCCCCCATTATTGAAAAGCAGCCAGCTCTCAGGTGGAGCAGAACAGCTGTTTAACAGTACACAGCAACACTACGCCATGGAGCTGAGGAACTGAAGAGCTCATTCCATTAAACGGCAGGCAGGTTTAGGGGAGCAGAGCTGGACTCTGACTGGGCCCAGGGCTAAGAAGTGGACAGGCACTGGCTTTATGCCTCACTTGGAAGGCGATGCTTCCACACCAGCCGCCTGCTGCTCGCTGGTACTGGTTTATTTCTTACTCTGAGGGAAGGGTGACTCTATGGAATCATTAACTCCTCCCTGCAGATGCTGGTTTTTCCTCAGTTTCCCACTCCATTACTGACCAAACCCAACCCCCTCAGCGGGTCAGATCTCAAAGTTACAGCCCGAGATGGTATTAGCTGGAGGCCACAAACAGCAGATCTTTCTCTTTGTGAATTTGCACCATCATAGTCCTTGGCCTACCAGCCAGCCCTTTCCTGAAACTCCCCCGTTGTCCGCAATACCCTCCTGGAAGCTTCCAAAGGAGAGTTTCTCCCTGCCAGCTCCAGCTTTTGCCATTTGGCAAACGCCAGGATTTCCCACCCTCTGTGCTTTAAATGCAGTTGAAATTAACAAGGCTACTTTTGTTTAACTACTGTGACTCCTAAAGCACTTTATCAAGCCAAGAGATCTCGATTTGGGCACCAGCCATACTGGGAGGTTAGCACAGCCCAGGAAGTGGTGGTGCTAATTAAGTGCCACTGAAAAGAAAGTACAACACATTGTCTTCATGCCTCCCGTTAAGGGGAAAAAAAAAAAAAAAGGATAAAAAAAAAATTCTAGGCAACAGAGGTGAATTTAAGATCCAATCAAGAACCCAGAGAATTAATTACCCCAGAACCTCAGGGCCAGAGTGCTCACCTGGAGCAGCTCCCATTGCTCTCAATGAATGCGGAGCGCTAGAAAATCCGGCCCCTCAAATCCAGACTACTTATGTTCACCAGATTCTAAGGAGCATCGCACAAGTCATGCTGCGTGCTTGATACTGTCCTTTAACCAAACACCAGGGGAGACGGCATGGTGTAGTATTGAGAGCCGGGGGTGGGGGGGTGTTTCAGGCAGTCGGAGCTCTGGTACCAACACTACCACTGATGTGTCCTCTGGACAAGGCCCCTGATCATTCTGTGCCTCGTTTCCCATCTGTGAAATGGAGAGAACACCTTCTGCTTTACAGGGGTTTGTGATGCTTAACTGATGTTTACAAAGCCCTTTGGGATCCTCACATGCTCTAGGATCGGATTCCCATCCCCTAGGACACCTACAGCACACTGGTGTATTACAGTAACCATCCAGACAACAGAACAAGGACTGAGGTCTGCGTGCCAGACTACCTGAGCTCATTTCCTTCCACAGAACAGTCCTTCCAGAAAGCCAGATAAAGAATCAGATACACTGGTAAGGTGCCAGTGTTGACAAATGGATACAGAGCTAGCCAGATGTGACATGGGCGGCAAGGGGGATCAGACAGAGGCTTCTTCAAAGGAGTTGCTGAAAAGAGCCAATTTCCCAGTCATCGCAAGGAGGAACAAACCCTGGGTCACCTAAGAAAACTAACAGTTTGGCCACTGTGATGTAAAGCTCTTCTCAGCTCAGTTTGGACTAGGGTGGGCGTTGCCAGAAGCAGAAAGAAGAAGCAATGCAATCACACAGACACCACGGGAGTTTCTGCAGAGATCTGCTCCAATTCCTCCAGGACGCAAAGTCCTTCCAGAGACACAGCTCTCCACATCAAAGAGCTTCTCTTCCTTTCAAAACCATTTGTCAGCTGAGCATTCTGGCCAGGACAGAGGAATGGCTCATTACTGGACAGCATCACTTCAGTGCACACTCACTAAGTCAGACGCAGTTATTAGTGCGCAAGTGACCTAAAATCCCCCTTCGAACAGGGTCAGCACAAGTCTTACTGGGGGAAGCTGCTGCTTTTCCAAAGAACAACTCCAGAGATAATGCCCAGGCCAGCTTGGCCAGCTGAACTATGAGCAGATCAGACTTCTTGTCACGATCCCGCCCTGCTGAGGAGATTTACTGCTTTTCCCTTACGTCGAGAGATTGAGAGCAGACTAGTGGGCGTCAGGATTCCTGGATTTGATTACCAGCTCTGCACCGGTGTCACAGCAACACTGGCAAAGTCTGTGTCTCAGTGTCCCCGCTGTCGAACAAAGAAGCAGATTAAGCCATTGATGGACCTGTTCTCCATGAACTTGCCTAATTCTTTTTTGAACCCAGTTATACTTTTGGCCTTTACAACATCCCCTGGTAATGAGGTTCTTCCTTTTGTTTTAAACCTGCTGACCATTCATTTTGTTGGGTGACGCCGCGTTCATTGAGATGTGAAGGGGTAAATAATACTTCCTTATTCAAGTACTCAAACAGGAGAAGAGGGGATTTGAAACAACAAGTTCGATTAAGAGAGACTTGAATATGACCTGTGGAGATCTCAGCAACCTTCCTTGGAACTTGGCAAAACTGATCAAATGCAGGGTTGGTTTAATTGTTAAAGGAACTTGGAACCAGCAGTTTCCACTGACAAAACAAAGATGAGACAAATATGAGCAAATGTTATGGCTCTAACTTTAAAAATATTATTTTCAACTGCAAACTTATACCAACTTAAGCGGGGTGTTTAGGATCTCGGCAATTTACGTTTCAAATATTGGGTATCCCTGACAGCCTTACTGTGCTTGGGTTGTGCTGGGTGGTGTTATTATGGAAGAATAACAAAATGAAGTAAACCTACCTAAGCCAGCCCAAATACTAAGGTGATGGGTCCAAAAGGAGAATCTCGACAGAGAGCCTTGCAAGTTAGTTATGATAATGTACCGGCCCTGGCATAAGTCTTAGTCACCTATCTGCACCATGACAATAGTGAACAACAATGGAAGGAAATATAGTCTAGTGGATCAGGCACTAGAATGGGACTCAGAACACCTGGGTTCAATTCCTGCCTGCCCGCAACTCCCAGTGTGACCTTGAGCCAGTCCTTTAGTCTCCCCGTGTTGGTTTCTCCTATCTGTAAAACACGGATAAGGTTTCCTTATCTCACATGGGCGCTGTGAGGATAGAATCCATTTATAATGATGAGGGACAGAGGAGTATCAAGCTACAAAGAGAACGATAAATATTGACCAACCAAAAACCTGCTTCAGGAAAGGCTGGGCTAGGCAGACTCCGAATACAGAAGTTTGGGGTTTACCACCACCCAGGACACAGTCATGGTCACGGTGAAGGGATCCAGGACACACTAGTGTAGGAAGGATGCCCATAAGGTACTTACCAAGTTTGGGTACCGGCTGTGTGTCCCAGAACTGGTAGCTGCGCTTGCTGGCCTCCTCCATGGTCTTGGCGGGTCCCTGACCTACAGAGAACAATTCAATGGCTTTCTGAATCTCCTGGATCCTCTCAGCTGGCAGTTTCACCTGAGTAGCAGAGAAAGGGGCACAAGACGACAGACCAGTGAGCCATGCTACCACACTCTGTCGGCTCCTGGAGCTTGAGTCTAAAACAGACAAGAAGGAAGGTCCTACCACCTGTGCCTCGACTTGCTCTGGGCATTTGAATGAGGGCAGCGCTTGCGGGTGGGGATGGGGAATTAGGAGGTGCAGGGAGCACAAAGGATATTATTGCCCGTCCTGCTCATGTCTCTCCCACAATGCTCTGTGTAATGACATTGACATGCCCCCCATCTCTAGGGCGTTAGCTGCGTCCAAGGCACGTCTGTATTAAGAAACTGTAAAGTACAGGCACGGGAGCCCAGGGGCCAGCAGGACAAGTGAAGCGAGCCATCCTCAAGGCCGCCCTTTGGGCAGGAAGAGCGGCCCAGCAGACACATACCAGCACTCGGCTCTCACAGTGAGATCCGCTTTGGCCCTATCTTTCACCTCCTATTAAGCCAGGACTTTGCAAACTGATAATTGCAGCTGCGTGATGCAAACAGCAGCAAAAACACCATGGCCATTAGGACCCAGGGAAACAAGTGCAGCAGCATGGCTCTCTCCCTCCTTATCTTGCCCTGCCCAGCCCCCCGCCCAATCTCCTCTCTAGTGATGCAGCATTTGTATTAGGATAATGCCCAGAGGCTCCAGCTGAGATCAGGAGACCACTGCGTTCAGAGCTGTACGCACACACACAGGAATTTACCATCCAAAGGCCCCCCCAGAGGGGCTGTTACTTGCCCTCACTCAGTGACAGAGCCAGGAACAGAACTCAGGTTTCCCAGAGTCCCAGTCCAGTGCCCTACACACCAGGCCACAGTGTGTGTTATGGCAGTTCCTCCTCCTCCCCTCCCCAGCCACCTGCCCCCCATGTCCAGTGCTGCTGCTGAGAAGCACTGCTTAAAGGTGGCGAGGAATCAGCTGCCTTAACCACAGCCCCTGCTGCTTCTCCAGCTCCTCCCCAGCAGCACTGCCCTGGAGCAGAGCACAGTGTAGGCCCAGGGGAGGAAGAGAGCAGCCCAGCCAGCAGCAGCCATTCCTACTGCCCCATAGCCAGCAGCACCCTTCTCTCCCCTCTCCCTCCGCCATACTTCACACACCCAGGATTACCCACAGTTCTGGGGGGGACCTGAAGGATTAGAATAATAGAATCATAGAACTGGAAGGGACCTTGAGAGGTCATCTAGTCCAGTCCCCTGCAAACGAGGCAGGACTAACTATTATCTAGACCATCCCTGACAGGCGTTTGTCTAACCTGCTCTTAAAAATCCCCAATGATGGAGATTCCACAACCTCCCTGGGCAATTTATTACAGTGCTTAACCACCCTGACAGTTAGGAAGTTTTTCCTAATGTCCAACCTAAACTGCACCTGCTGCAATTTAATTTGAATGTGGGACTGGAGTTCAGTGCTTTGGGGTTTGAGGTGCAGACAGTTTGAAGTCCCCTGAATTGAGCAATTCAGGATCAGATGTTGTCCAAAAAGCAGACAATACTGGCCCTGTCTCCAGTGCAGGCAAGGGCAAGACACTGGCAGGCGGTGGAAGGGTCTGGCTGGCACAGAGAGCAGTGAGCCTCTCCTTGGCCACCTCACAGCAAGGCAGCAGCTGACTGGCCACAAGCGCCAGTCTGGGCATGCTTACTACAGCACCGGTGCTAGCTTGCATTTCCTAGCAAAGGGTCGTGTCCAGGCCCAGATCTGCCCACAAACATCTGCTAGCATCAGTGGGAGTTCTGGCACATGGATCAAGGCTCGGAGAGGGCCCTAAATCTTAGAGCTCTGAGTAACAGAATGCCAAGGGCAAGTCTCAGCATCGGTAGCCTCTTTCCCCACCCACGAGTCATGTTGGAGACACACACATACACACACACAGAGGATATATTCTCTCTCCAAAGGGCAGGCTCTCATCTGGGGGAAAGACCCACCAGCCTGGTGGTCAGGGGGCAGTTCACCTTTACTGGCTGATCCTGAGCCGGATCAAGTTGTTCTCCTCCCTTCTCTTTCTTCCGTTTCTGTTTCTTTTTCTTCTTTTTGGCTCCACTGTCATCCACTGGACTTAAGCCGCTAGGGAACAAAGTAAACATCATTGGAGCGTTTTCTGAGGGCATTTATACAGTCTCAGCATCTCGAGAGAAAACAAAGGGCTCCCTGTTCTAAGTCAGACCCGAAGATGCATCACACCTGCTCCAGGAGCCTGAATAATCCACAAACAAGGAATGCAGCCAAGAGTGCATTTCCTGGGCTAGTTTCAAGCCCATTTCTTAGCGACGGCACTTCCCAGAAAAAGCCTCTAATAAAGGAAGGTTAAAAATATTCATCCTTTTTCAGACTGGTACCGCTGCCCAGCGCTGCAGGATCTGAGCACCTTCTGCCTGACACAGGCTGGCGAGAGGGAGTCCCCAGGGGGACAGAGGCTGGGGCTCCCCTCCCACTCTGGGAAAGGGAAAGTGCTCTGTGGGGTACGGGAGTGGGAATGGCGGACGCTGTGAACGTCGTTCCAGTTATGAAGGAAATCAAAGAGGACGGTATCACAGCATTTCCTGAGGCTGCTCAGACTCTGGATTCATCTAGATTCCTCTGGGAGCTGCCTCCCCTGAGGATGTTCTGCCCCAGGCTCTGCCATGCTCTCTCCTGGGCTGTACAACCTACATGGCCCCCGAGGAGCTCCGCTGTATTGGTGGGGGTTGGGGTTCAGAGACCGAAATGTACGCGAACGCAGCGGAGACAATCTGTGAACTGCCCCACCACAGAGGGAATTTTCTGTTCTTCTTGCTTGATCTTACCAGTTTGGGGAAGTTAACGGATCTGGCCCATACTCTGTATTGGTACATCCATACCAGTGGCAGAGCTTGTGTGGGGGGGTTCAGAGGCATTCCCACCCATGCACAGAGCAATCAGTAGGTGCCCAGGAGACAAGCGGCACAGGGAATGCTGGTAACTAAGAATTCCGAGACACAAGCCAATCTCCACACTCCTCCTTAAACGTCAGAGCTCCCCAAGCCATGGCTCATCGGGCTGATGTGGCTAAGGCACTTCAGTTTCATAGCAAACAGTACCCAAGGGAGTGGCCAGCATCACACCCGAGGGCCTTTGAGTGCCCTGACCTGAAGGATTAGGTGCCCGTTTTACAGCTGGGTGAACTGGAGCTGGCCTTTCAGCAAGATTGCATGAGACTCGAACCCACAACTTCAGCATTGACCTTCAGCCACCGCACCTGAAAACCACATTAACCCTCAGCTGCTCCTCAAAACCACAGGGACTAACCTGCAGGATCTGAACAAAACACAGAGGGCAAAATGTAGAAGAGAAGGAATGACGTCCTGCCCTGTGCAGAGCATTTGTAACACCAACTAGCAGGGTCAGAGAGAAGGAGCAGAGAATGGAGTAGCCAATTTGAGAGTCACACCTTTCTGCGGTAACCCTTGGAGGCAGATCACCAGCCCTTCCCCAAAACATCCCGATGCCCCGGGAGCTGAGCAGCGGTCAGGGCAGCCAGGGAGGCCAGACAGGAGGTTAGCAGTCCTGGGACGGGAGGACGTTCTACCAAAGGGACCCTGAACACAAGGGCTACAGGAGGCAAATGAGTAGTGCCCTACCAAATTCACGGCAGAAAAAAATGCGTCTTTTGTGTGCTTTTACCCTGTCCTATACAGATTTCATGGTGCAGACCAGGGTTTCTGAAAGTGGGGGTCCTGACCCAAAAGGAGGTCACAAGGGGGTCGCAAGGATAGTGTAGGGGGGTTGCGGTATTGCCACCCTTACTTCTGCTCTGGCTTGAGAACTGGGTGGCCAGAGAGCCGCGGTTGCTAAGTGGACGCCCAGGTCTGAAGGCAGCACCCTGCCAGCAGCAGAACAGAAATAAGGGTGGCAATGCCATGCCATGCCATGCCATCCTGACCTCTGTGCTCCTGCCTGCAGAGCCGGGAGGCTGGAGAGTGGTGGCTGCTGGCCAGGGGCCCAGCTGCGAAGGCAGCGGCCCAGAAGGAAGGGGGCAATCCCACACCAGGCCACCCTGACTTCCGCACTGTTGTTAGTGGAGACTCTGCCTTCAGAGCTGGGCTCCCAGCCCGCAGCCGCCGCTCACGGCACAGAAATAAGGGTGGCCACGACCCTCTTACAATAACCTTGTGACCCCCCCCAACCCCCTTTTGGGTTAAGACTCCTACAGTTACAACACCATGAAAATTCAGATTTAAATATCTGAAATCATGAAATTCATGATTTTCAAAATCCTATGACCGTGAAATTGATCAAAATGACCTGTGAATTTGGTAGGGCCCTTCACACGAGGTGAGGAGAGAGCAAGAAGTCTTTTGCTCCTCATAAGTCAGGTGACACATGCCCAACAGCTCCTCTTGAAATGCTTTACTGTCCCAGTGGAACCAGCCGGCCCAGCCCCCGGCAACTGACACCCCTTCGGACAGTAAGACACAATATAACCCAATCGCATAGCACAGCTAGGCTGCCCAGGGGCCAGAATTCGACCAGCACAGGCCTAGCCAGCTGCCGCTCAGAGCAAGCGGCAGGAGACCCCGGAGGAAGCCAGAAGGGAGATGTTTTGCAGCAAGTGGAGAGAAGAGGCACCTCAACCGCACACTCAGCCAGCAGCCGATCCGCCCTCCAGCCCCAGACCTGCACCCAGACCCCTGCTGAGCTCACAGGTCAGTTGGTTTGCAGACCCCAGAATACAGAGCATTTCTTTGGGTGTCAGCCAAGAGCTGCATCCTTCACAAACTGGCTATTATCTGCACTGGGCAAGACCTGCACAAGGAGAAATTCTGGGCATGGCTACACTGGAAACTTCAAAGCGCTCCCGCAGCAGCGCTTTGAAATGCGAGTGCGGTCGCGTGCGAACGCTGGGAGAGAGCTCTCCCAGTGCTCCTGGTACTCCACCTCCATGAGGGGATTAGCTCCCAGCGCTCAGAGCCTGTTTACACTAGCGCTTTATAGCACTCTGACTTGCTGTGCGGGGGGGTGTGTGTGTGTGTGTGTGTGTGTGTGTGTGTGTGTGTGTGTGTGTGTGTGTGTGTGTGTGTGTGTGTGTGTGTGTGTGTGTGTGTGTGTGTGTGTGTGTGTGTGTGTGTGTGTGTGTGTGTGTGTGTGTGTGTGTGGAGGTTGTGATTTTTCACACCCCTGAGCCAGCAAGTTAGAGTGCTATAAAATGTAAGTGTAACCAAGCCCTGAGTTACAGGACCTTAGACAGGACTGTGAACTGAGGGGCCATGTCTATGAACTACCCTCAGCTCCCGGGTCTGCCGCGGAAACCCCAGGCACTCAGAACCTTGCAGAGTCAGACACCGTAAGTGTATCTAACGGTTACACTGCCAATTACAGGAATGGAGAATTAACGAAGAACAAACAACAACATAATATCGGGGCCTGGAAAACGTACTGGCACTTTCTAGCTGGAGAACTAAGCTCACTAGCCAGGGTAAAAACTAGAATTTAAACACTTCCTAGCTGCTGTAGCCAAACTCACTGCACTCACCAGGGCTCCTGGCATCCCTCCACACCCTCCCTGCGTGCCACCAGGGACTCCCTGCACCTCCACCCTACCTCCACAGCAGGGGCTCTGCATTCCCCCATTTCAAAGGCTCTGGGTACCTCCCATCCCTCCTTCCCCCCCATAGTAGGATCCTCGGTTCTCCCTGCATGCCAGGGGCTGTGCGTCACCCGTTTTCCCAGTGCCAGGGGGTTTGTGTGCCACCCCATTCTCCCCTCCCATTCCATTCCAGGGGCACTCTGTAGGTTAGAGTGTCCATCACAGGAAGTTGTTCCGGAATAGCTGAAGAACTCAATACGGAGATAAGCCCTGAGTCATTCAGGGTGTCAAGATTTTAAACTCTACTGGGAGGAAAGGCAGAGCTGAGATGGGGTGGTGTTATGCTGGAAGGTGCTAATGGCTGCCATCAACCAGTCTTTGATTTACAGTGAGTTCCAGAGTTGAGTGAGGCTGGTCTACTAATCAGATGCCAGGGGCTTCACGGGTCCCCCGATTTGCATCAGAATCAATAGGGTTTTGTACCCTGGTGCCTAGAACATTCCCGACACTTTGGAATTGATCAGAGACAGTGTTCAAGAGACAGACACCAGCATGCCAAGCGTCACACCTGGCTCTGCTCAGCCAGCCAGGAGGTGAAACGGTGGTGGGCGGCCCTGGAGCTATTCACTGGGCCAGCAGAATGAAAATCGGGGACGGAGGGAAACGATGATCAGCAGAAGCCCCCACCATCCTCCCAGCAACCAGAGGGCTCTGGGGTCAAGGAGCGTGCTCCTTTTCCTGTCCTTCCCTTCTCTACCAATGATGGCACAGCACTGGGCTGCCACCCAGTCTGTGTAGGAACATCACCTCCCAGCCGCTGGGCTGCCATCCGCAGCTCTCGTAGATACTTCTCTGGCTCCCACTGCCATAGACTTGGGAGTCCCTCACAAGCCTAGGGGTCGTGCAGTGCTTCTGTCCCTACTGTAAGGCAGAGAGGCTGACTGTCTGTCCAAGGTCACGCAGGGAGTCTATGGCAGAGCAGAAAGTGAACCCAGGTCTTTTGAGTCCCAGGCTAGGGCCAAACCATGCAGCCACCCTTCCTTTCAAGAGCCTGGCTTCTGCCCTGTGCGTTGCTCCTGACAGTACAGCTCTCTTCAGGCCTCTGGCTATTAGGGCTGGTAAATTTTACAAGTTCTGTGCATGGGGCAAAGAGCTGAGTGGTGGCTGGGGTGGGAAAGATGGAAAAACTGACACCATCGTTTTATAGCACCCTTGTGGATGCTCACTGAGTCACTGAACTTAGAGCCATGAGTGGTCACTGCTCTTAGGCTAAGACTGTGATTTCGCATCAGACAGACGCCTGCCCCCGCACGGGCCACGCTGACAACAATAGGGCTGTGCAGGCAAGCAGATCCACCTGTACGCAGCTCAGCACAGGACTGGGGTGAACCGAGGAGCTGACCTGCTAGAAGAGACAAGTGGACGGAGCAGGGCAGAGAACGGAGGGAAAGGAAAAACAGACTGGCTGAGACACTGGAAGCCATGCAGGAGAAGGTTTAATGGAAGCTGGAGAGATGCAGTAAGTTACATTTTTAAAATAGAGAGTGGGTTGAAAGTACACTCAAGTCAATACAGCACCCAGCTGTATTCAGACTCTCTCCCGAGTGAAACTGACCTGACTCCTCTTGGTTTCACTGCTGCCCACAGGGTTTCCAATAGCAGCAGCGAAACCTGACAAGACTAATCCGCTGTCAGGACCGCAGCAAGGCAAGGCTCCTGCATAGCCGCAGCCGCCGCGCTGGAACCCGGCAGCCTTGGGAAGACCGTGCTGCAGCAGTGTGCGTCTGGGCCACGTCTTCACAGCCAAAAAGCAGCTCCCTAGTGAAAGCCTCGAGTCTGCCGAAGTTAAGGGCATTTGCCTGGGAAAGATTCCTACTCAGTTACACCTAACTTCGCCTGCAGGATCTCTGCTCCTGATGGTCTCTCAAAGCCCAAGCCGGAGGCTCTTTGTAATTTATTTTCTGAACAGCTTGGCAGGTTTGAAAGCAGGTTGCTAGGCTGGGGGGGGGGGGGGGGGGAGGAGGGGAAGGATCTTTTCCTTTGCAAACATCACATTTTATGCAGAAATCATTCAGACAAAAAGTGGACCCCACCCACCAGACTGACTGTATGGTCACTTCGCACAGTGGAACTGCCCTTAATAGCTCAAAACCATCCAGACAACACAGCAGCAGTTAGAGGAGACAGAACGAGCACACAGACAGTTTGCCAAGACACAGGGGGTAAAATCATTCATTGGTACCTTTAATAACCCCCAGTGAGAGGAGCCCAAGTTCAGGGGAGTTTTGATCTGGAGGTTTAAACAGGGGACTGAAAAGCCACAGTCCTGAACTCTATTCCCAGCTCTGCCAGTGCTTGCTGGGTGATATTGGGCAAGTCACTTCACCTCCCCGTGCCTCAGTTTCGCCATCGGTACAATGGGAATGTAGTTCACCTGCCTCACTGGTGAGACACTTTGGACCTATAAATGCTGCGTAGTACAGGTCTCATCTGCCAGATGGCACCTCCAGAAACACAAGACCCGCACGGTGTTCTGGGGCAGTGTTGCGGTGCTGACTAAGAGGAAAGTAATCAACATCACTTCCTACAGCAGTTAAAATATTCCTTGGAGTTCTCCTACCCAGTCAGCATGTCTCTGCTTACTGGGCAAGCCCTGAGGCGATCCCAGCCAGAGAGGGGCACAGCTGCAGTTTATGCCCGATTAAAAAAGTTATTTTAAAACGCACGCAGTGAATTTCCCCCCAACCTGCCCACAGAGAATTCAAATGACAGCTCTGTTCACAGGCCTTGGAGCATTTGCCCCAAAGGATGTTTGAATGCAAGTTCAAACAGAGCAGTAAGGAGTCACCTTTTATTATATAGTGCAGGACCAGTAAAGGTCACTTGATTCACCCACAGTTACTATAAACCACGCATGTCTTGGACCTTGTCTGTACTACGGGGACTCCAGGCGCACGGCTGAGGCGCTGTATTATGCGGCTGTAACCCTGTAGCTTAGCACAGCGACAAAGGGCTTTTTCTGTCTGTGTAGGAACATCACCTCCCATCTACACCAGGGGTGAGGCCACCAAAGCTACTGTGCTTGGGGTTAAAAGAAAAGGAGGACTTGTGGCACCTTAGAGACTAACAAATTTATTTGCACATAAGCTTTCATGAGCTACTGCTCACTTCATCGGTGTTGGATTCTTCTGAGGGACGATACTATGTCAATCTACATTTTAAGCGTAGATTAAGCCTCAGAGTGATGTTCTACCCCAGAGCCTCTAAAGCAGCTCCTTGCTCCTGCCCAGACCTACTCTGTGTGCATCTCTGCCTATTTCTCATCAGCGCCTGTGTGGAAGAGCAGGCTGAGCTCCAATCTGTCTCATGAATCAAACTACTGGGCGAGTGCAGACTCTGCAATGCTTATTGCTGGTGGTGGCTGGCAGAGACGTATGAAGCAGAAACAAAATAGCTTGATTTTTCTGGCTGCCAGGCTGGGTTTTTGAGGGGAAGCAGTTAGAAGAATCCTGTCCTGATCTGCAAATGGAGCAGCTGCGATACGGAAGACACCAAGGGAGAATAACTAGAGACCTGCCATTTCTAGGTGGATACTTACTGTGGCCCAGGGAGGCTACCTGCACTAGGGGGCAACGCAAGCTCCTGGATGACAGAAATGTCTCCACTGGTGTTCAAAGGTATAATCGCCCTACTTAGCAGATGAGACCTTCAAGACGTTCAGGACCTTCACACTGCAGCCTTGATAATTAAGGGCAAAACTGATTAAGATCACAGGGCTTGTAGGCCAAGGGGAAGCATGACTATCAAACAGGAATCCCGATCTGTCTCAGAATTTCATCTGTTTTCTTTCCTTTGCTATGTAAAACCCCAAGGCTCTTCTTTCTCCACTTTGGTGCTGGAGAACAAGCATCAGCCTTGTCTACACGAGCGACATTTAACATCTTCAGAACCATGTGCTCGCCACGCATACGGACAAGGCCCTTCATGCCCACACTCAGATGATCTCCAGGCAGCGGACTGGTGCCAAAGGCCATTTCAGTGCCAATGCAGCTGGAGGTCGCTGGTGTAACAGCACAAAGAGTGCCTGCTTTCCTGTGGTACCACAGTACACCTGCAGCTTCTTGAGAGCTCCCTCCCTGAACCCACTCCAATGGGCTAGAATAGTTCCAGGTTAGCCATGGGGCAAATCTGCCCTTACTGAGTTTCTGTCTGAAGCAATGGGATCTTCCGAACAGTGCTCACAGGGTTCCATTTCCTTGAATCCCCGAGACTCTGCCAGATGGGGTGGGTCGGACACCCATTGTTATCATATTAGTGCAGGACATTTCTCGTAACTTTCCAAATTGCCCAGAGGATCTAAGCAGAAGCCATCGCTCCTCGCAATGAATTGAATTCACTCCCATCCAGACTTTTAAGCTCTCTGCCTGGAAATTGATCTGGTTATTGCATATTCTAGGCAATGGGAAGTGCAGGAAAGGCTGCATGATGAAAGAGCTGGCTCACCCCTCCCTCCCACCGTTTGCGATGGATAGCATCTCACACGCATGGCAGGGAGGGGGAAAGGAGCTAAAATCTCCACCTTGGAACTGACATTCAAACAAAGCATGATATACTATTTAAGTGAACTATCCAGGCAGGTTCCAGGCTAGATTTTACCTGGATGTGGAGGCATTCACTGCAAAGAGCATAATCAACCTTAACTGAAAACTGACTGAAATGCCAAATGCAACCAAAATCTAGAAATGCACCATCACTGAAATCCCTGGTTATACAGTCAGGACAGTAACATCATGAAACTCCACATTTATTCTGCTTGTGACTTCAGTTCTAACACCCTTCGTTTTCAAGAGTGCGTGGTGGGGACAGAATCTTTCAAACTGCCAACTCAACCTGGGTTTGCGGAGTCCTGGCTGCCTCAGAAAGAGTCAAAGCTTAGCTGACACTTCTGATGAAGTAGAGCAGACTCCAGCTTGTTCTCCCTTGATTTTATCAGCTCCTACCAGGAGAAATACTTTGCATCAGTTAAGGCGTGACTCAGGTGTGACTCAGACACAGATGGAAGAGACACACTGGGTAACAAGGAGTTATTTTTTTTATAGTCACTTTTCTAAACATAACCTGAAATGCAAACCAAAGTCGCAGGAGTTTTGTTACTCAAAAAGTGAAAGAGAAAAAATCCAGAGAATAAAGGAAAGAAAATGGCACCACAGTCTTTCAGTTCTCCTTCAACACTGCCCCCCCACCCGCCCCACCCAAAAAGCTGGAAATGTAGTTGTAGATGCTCACATACCAGACTGAAGGACCTACATAAACTCCCCACTGCAGAGCTCAGCTCCCTGGTCAAAAAGATCCCAAACAACGGTCAGTCAGTGAGATCATTTTCTGTCCCATATTTAGATGCTTGAAAATCTTCCGGGCAAGCCCACTGTTAATCAGGCCTGATACTTACACAGGTAATCTCATTAGAGTCCAGAGGGCTGTGAGAAGGAAGGCTGAATGATATTTTTAAGAGGCTGTCCAGATGGCAAATTACATGTTGTGGGGCAGAAAGCAAGAGAATGTAAATACAGCACTAAGTGTTACTGTGCTCTACACCAGTGTTTCTCAAGGGCCGGTCCCTGAGATCTTCCCTGACACCATTTAGGAAGGCAGCAAGCTGGGCTCTGGTGTCGAAAAGGTTGAGATACACGGCTCTATACCATTCAGAAACTAAACTCCATGGAGTTCCTCTGATGCGGGATTTACAGAACACATCCCTTCATGGTGCCAGTGAAGGGGATGACTTACAAAATTAGAGAAGCTGCACCAACATTTCTAAACAGACCACCCAGAGAAGCCCCCGTCCGTCACCCTCCCCTGCTGCATTTATAGCACCCAGGCATCCCAACCAGTTGTGGTCCAGCCTGTACAGACAGCACAAGGCAGTAGTGCAAGCTTCCCCTTCCCCACAGGGACAGCAGCAATGCCCACAACAGCTGCTCACTGTGCGGCTGCGGGCGGTGATTCTACATTGTGCACTGATGCCCACTTGGGAGGGCACCATGTGACCCATGTCAGGTGTGAATCCAAAGTCTCTCGAGAAGAACATCACCACTGTGTTCCTGCTACAGCCTCCACTTTTGGACCACTCTACAACCCAAATAATGTCAAAATACTTCTTGACCGATACTGACAAGAGACACCACCGAAATGCAGCCATTTCAGGTGCGGAGAGCAGCAGTCGACTGGCACACAGCACAATAGTGCCAATGACCAAGGCTACAACGGTTTACAGGCTTCCTATAGATGAGAGCACAGTCAAGAATAGGACTTGTTTTATTTCTATGAACTTTTTTTTTTTAAACTAAACAGTGATCAGAGAAAATATTAAACTACAAAAAGAAAAGGAGTACTTGTGGCACCTTAGAGACTAACCAATTTATTTGAGCATGAGCTTTCGTGAGCTACAGCTCACTTCATCAGATGTTTACCGTGGAAACTGCAGCAGACTTTATATACACACAGAGAATATGAAACAATACCTCCTCCCACCCCACTGTCCTGCTGGTAATAGCTTATCTAAAATGATCAACAGGTGGGCCATTTCCAGCACAAATCCAGGTTTTCTCACGTTTCAGAGGAACAGCCGTGTTAGTCTGTATTTGCAAAAAGAAAAGGAGTACTTGTGGCACCTTAGAGACTAACCAATTTATTTGAGCATGAGCTTTCGTGAGCTACAGCTCACTTCATCAGATGTTTACCGTGGAAACTGCAGCAGACTTTATATACACACAGAGAATATGAAACGGCTGTTCCTCTGAAACAGTGGGGTGGGAGGAGGTATTGTTTCACATTCTCTGTGTGTATATAAAGTCTGCTGCAGTTTCCACGGTAAACATCTGATGAAGTGAGCTGTAGCTCACGAAAGCTCATGCTCAAATAAATTGGTTAGTCTCTAAGGTGCCACAAGTACTCCTTTTCTTTTTGCGAATACAGACTAACACGGCTGTTCCTCTGAAACCTATTAAACTACACTCACTCTCTAGAAAAGTAAACCATTCAGCCTTATCACAGACTCTCTGAAACAGGCTCATTTGATACTTTACAGCACTGATACACCAGCAAATCAGAGATAAACCAGTTCCCCTCTTTCCTACCCTTAAAAAACCAGTCAGCACTATTGCTAATAATTAAGTTAGACCTGGCTTTTTCAGTCTTGTAGCAAAAACACAAAGGCCCTTTGACAGGGAATGGGGCACCGAGGAGAGAGAGAGAACTCCTCAAATTGTTTTGCAAGTCCACTTAGCAAACAGTTCCGTGACAGGTGGTATATTAAGGCTGAATTTCAAAATGCTTCTCTCCACCCCAATTTGTTGTTTGATAGCATGAATTGTGGGCAGCCCAAGTAACTAGATTAATGAATTGTGTGCATGTTCGTCTAATACAAGCATGAGAAATCACAGAGCACATCCATCACCAACAATGAAACCGCTCAGATGGGGTTCTGGAATTTTTCATTTTCTTCCTCTTTGGTCTTTTCTCTTTCAGGGTCCTTTGAATGTGGGGGAAGGGTGTTTGGGTGAGTCTTCAAGGCATGTCTTCACTATCAATATATCTATGGACTCTGCTTTCTAACTTCATCGCCAGTCGAAACGAGTTTTAAAAACTTTCCAAACACCTTTGCGAAGTCTAGTCTGGACACCCCTGACGTCTGTTCCACACAGCAAACGTTTGACGTTCGTTAGGCTATGCCCACACTACCGCTGTAGCATAGACACGTTTTACATCAATGGAAGGGTTTTGCTGTCAATGTCGTTAATCCACTGCTCTGAGAGCCAATAGCTACGTCCACAGAAGAATCCTTCTGTCCACCTAGCCACATCTACCCCAGGGGTCAGGCTGAAATACCTATGGCACTCGGGGTGCAAAATTTTTCACAGCCCTGAGAGATGTAGCTAGATTGACTTGAGTTTTAGGTGTAGACCAGGACTTCATCTCTTAACTGTCATGTGCTAATTCTAGGGAAGACAATGTAATTATAACGTCGCCATGTGAGGGTTTAAACAATAACTTGCCTTGTCTACACTAGGATGCTAAACTAGGTTAGAAATAGACTTTCTTCCCTAATGAATACAGGACCTGAGAGTTTAAAACTCATTTTGACTGGGAAATATAATTAGGAAACACAAAGCAGAGTCATCAGTCGTGATCAAACCCTGCTTCTCATTTCTGCTTGGATCTGCTCTTACAAACCAAATCATGTCAGAGAAGAAAGAAATTACAGCTTCCAAGCCCAGAGCAGAGCTAACCTTATTCAATTAAGATGCAGTGCCCCACCCATGAGGCAAATGAAATATTACAGCAAGGCTGTGTCGACACAAGAAAGCTTCTTCAATGTTTCCAGTCTGACCTTTTATTAGCTATGGTTTCTTCACAAGTGACATTGCCTAATAAAAGCTGCTGACAAAGAGAGACTGCTCTTCAGCTCATAGTATACCAACTACCTAATGGGGTCAAGGATATGAAAAACATAAAAAGTCTCTCAACTGAAGCTCAGATTTGCCCAGCACAAGCCAGGAACCGCTAGAAAAATGTGATCATACATGTGACTGTCAGCTCCAGTGTGTAAACTAAAATGCACACACAGTGGGTTCCAAAGAGGATGGTTCTAGACTATTCTCAGTGGTAGAAGAGGACAGGACAAGGAGTAATGGTCTCAAGTTGCAGTGGGGGAGGTTTAAGTTGGATATTAGAAAAAACTTTTTTACTAGGAGGGTGGTGAAACACTGGAATGCGTTACCTAGGGAGGTGGCAGAATCTCCTTCCTTAGAAGTTTTTAAGGTCAGGCTTGACAAAGCCCTGGCTGGAATGATTTAATTGGGGATTGGTCCTGCTTTGAGCAGGGGGTTGGACTAGATGACCTCCTGAGGTCCTTTCCAACCCTGATATTCTATGATTCTAATGGCGGGTGAGGGGGTGTCTCTCCTTTAAGCTATCCACATCACTGAAGTTTTCTGTATCCTACTATGGACAGCAATAAGAAGATGGTGGAGAACAGAGCCCTAACATGGGTGCCATAAGCAGCCTTATACCTGGGACACTACAATTGCATTTCACACTAGGACTGTTAAAACCAGCCTGCCCTACTCCATACACAGATCCACAATATGAAACTGCAAAACAGCAAGATTCTATCCATGAACCGGCTTCCTCAAGCTGTTATTTAGGTACCAAAATAGCAAAGGCAGGATAAAATCTCCAGCATAAATATTCCATTAAAAGAACAGGTCATTACAAAAGCCCAATAGATTAGACAAGAATAGCAAAATGAGACCCTCACCCTTGTTTCCCTGATCTATGTGAGTAAATGAGGCCCAAGGAGTTAGTCAGCATCATACTTCAGAGGGGAAAAAAAATCCTGGCTCACACTGATCAGGAAAACCACACTAAAATCCTGTTTAATCCATGACTGTAGGTACGTGTGCACAGGGCCTAAAAAATTAAAGTTCCAAATACAGGTTCCGAAGACACTGCCTTTCTTAACTAACTCCAGTGTAACAGCCCAAGGACTAGAATAAAACCTTGGAATGAAACTTTAATGAAGTATTCCTATTCTAACTACAGAGCCAAGGGGTGTGCTACATGCTTGCTAACATGGAGAGAGGAGGAGCCGGTATATCAGGAAAGGCACTGAGGAGTCAGTCTCTGTGCAGATAATAAGTACCCTTGCCAGTGTGGAAGAAAAACGCAGTCTTCACTCTTAGGTTGTTTGCAACAAGTCAGAGACAGTTTATTCTCACGCAATTGCAAGGGGGAGAGTGCGCACGGACAGGGATTCCCCCTTTCTAGGCAGGTCTCTGCCAGATAAACAATTAGGGCAAGCATTTATACCTTTTGTTGCATACAATAATGATCAACAGCCATGTCTTGTTTATACATATTCCTTCCTGATATCTCACTTTTCTCAGCAGTTCCTGCTACAGTCTGCGTTCCATTCTTATCTAACACAAGGTCAAAACAGCATCTCTTACAGTTTTCCCACTCACTTCGGCCCTCCCTTAATGTCTCGAGTTATTAGAGTTTGCCTGACTCTTACTCTATTCCTAAGAAAACTAAGATGTCTGTGTTCAAATTCCCTATATCCCTTTTTCCTTCCACACCAGTTTGGGGCAGTAGGAAGGAATGCCTCTGAAGATTAGTGCCAGGTAAGCAAAACGGAGTTACTCAGTTTGGGAACATCCTGCTTTACTGCAAAGATAGGATCCACCTACAACCAGAGTCTTGTCTGCAGCATGGATCCATCCCCTCTTTTCTTGCTGTATGTGATCTATTTTCTTACAGCACTGATGGTTTTGCAGCCCCTAGACACATCCATATTTTGCAAAACCCCTGATCCTTTTGATTTCTCGCTGTTTACAAAATTTCTGCTTTACACGGTAACCACTTTACAGTAATACATATTTGAATTGGTTCTTTAACACCTTCCAGCATGCAGAATGCAAAGCACCTGGCAAGTTATATTAGATGCAAGTCACTGCACCTTACATTTATGTGGAACCTTTCACTTATATTGACATAATATACATTACATGATATGTACTTGCTGTGCACAGGAGTCACTTCAGCCACCACTGGAGCTGCAAAAGTACACAGCAAACATGGCAGCAGTTTGGGAGTTAAAACCTCAGATCGAAACTGCAGGTGGATTCAGGGGGGACAAATGTACTTTGCCCAGCTGAAACCTGGCCAGAGCCCTAGGTTTAACTCCGGTGCAAAGCACCCCAGGATCATTAATGACCATGACGGCTCAGGACCCCAGCTGAATGTTTTATCTAGGTTTTCCTGTGGTGAAGGTTCCCATGCTCAACCTCCCTTCCCTGTGCCCTCCAGCAGGTGCCTCTCCCAGGAACCATAGTGACTGGTGGCAGTACCCAAGCACCAGCAGGGGGCAACACCACCAGCCTCCTACTGGGGCAGTAGCGTCACCAGCAGCTCCCTAGCCACAGACTCCCCCCACTCCGGGTCCACACGGCACTGCTCCTTGGAGGCTGCCCAGGAGAAGTCTCCCATCCACGCCCTGCTCAGGCCTGACCCTGCTCAGCTTGCGAGACATGCCGCTGCAGCCCACGGGCCCCGCCCCTTTTGACTGGCAAAGGGGTTAGCCATTCACAGTGTGGAATGCCACCCTGCAGCCAATCAGGAGAGGCCAGTGGCGGAACTCGGCGCACTCCCGGCCGCAGCCTCTCTCAATGGGACTGGCCGGCTGCGCTCTGTGGGGCCGCTGGGGCCCCTCTTACCCCCGGTTGTAGCTGTGCTCTTCCTCGTTCTCGCAATCGCTGCAGTGCTCGTGATCATTCTCCTCCCAGGACGATCGCTGGGGCCTCGACGGCGGCCGCCTCACTGCTGTCTCACTGTCGTCCGCCATCTTGAAACGGGGCCTCGCCGGCTGCCGCGCCCCCACAGCTAGGCGCGCCACGATTGGGCGGTGCCGCGTGGAGCATGCTGGAACTTGTAGTCTGCAATGAGATGAACGCGGAAGAGCCCGTTAAAGCGACAGGGACTACAATTCCCATAAACCTTTGGGAGGAGGCTGCCGCGGTAGATCAGTCTGTACATGACCACGGGCATGCTGGGATGTGTAGTATTCTTCTTAGTAGTCCCTTCTTGAACAAAGGGGCTAGCAATTGTGACCTTAAATTGGTCTTGACTGCTATGTGCAGAACCTATCAATTTTTGACCAATAATGAGGCTTAAAACTATGAAGGTTTAAACATAGGTAACAGGATCTCAGAGCCTCCGAGGGGAACAGAAGTACTACATTGTGCAGTGGGCCAGGTGGATTATGGGAGGTCTCAATGGTCAAGAAGGAAACTCAGTCCCACCACGATGTACTGCATTGCACTGGGCCTTCTTAAGCTTTCCAGACAGGATCCTGTTTTTCCTGAGTTCTATGAAGAACCTCAGGATGCTGTGCAATGAATGGGGAAGTACATTACGGGAGGGGAGATGGTTCACCTTTCTCAAAAGCATCAGGAATTGCCAACTGGACACTAGACTAGTTGGACAAATTATTTAAACTGGTGCAGTAAAAGATGGAGACTAAGACTGCTTTCTGCAGTTAGCAGGAGGTGAGGTATTTGACTGGTATCGGAACTACCTCAGCCTCAACCCACCTGAGAAGTTTTTCAATATGAGGATGCAATCTCCTACTTCAGGTTTTCAATTGTTGAGGGGACCTATTCAGAGGTAGAAGGAGAAATCTGATTGGGAAATATTTGTGGCATCACTTCTGACATGCCCTTAATATGGAAAACCTTGTATCATGTATGGTATAAAGATATCTACTTTGGTTGCATCATGTATGTAAGCTGCATGCTTATTTGTCCCCAAACAGGTGGACAAAGGCAACACATAGTCCTGTGCCTGTAAGGATCCAATATTGCATTTTTCTTCTTTCAGGGCAACTCTGGCAAATTGCAGCTTGCACAGATGGCCAAAGCACACTTGTGCACTGAGCAGAGAGACAGCAGTCATCTCGCCTGCCCTGTGTTCGTTATGCTGGCTGGGTATAAAGTAACAGATTAGTTTTAAAAACCTCTCTCGTGCAATCAGATCCAGGTGGACAGACCCCTGCATCTCTGGGCAGCCTCCTGGGCCGGGAGGCTCTGCAGAGGTCCAGGTCCCTGTGGATCCAAGCACAGACCAGGGCCCGCTGGTTCCTACACGCTCTCGGCCCTGGCTACACCCACAACCCCCCTCTTTGGGCCACGCCCACGACCCACCCCCTGTCCTCCACCCACCCCACGGCCCGATTCACGCGCCCCGCCACCCCTCGGCCCCGCCCTGGGCGCCGCGCGGCGGGGCGGGGCGAGCCGAGTAAGAGCCGCAACGATTGGCTGAGCGGGCAGAGCCGGGTTCCTCTCCGCCAATGAAAGGGCAGGACAGTGGCGGGTCTGAGGGGGGCCCCGGGTCAGGGACGGACGGACGGACGCTGAGGTGGGGGCCGGGCCAGATCCGCCGGTGATCCCGCTCCCGACACGTGACCGCTCGGCCCAGCGCCCCCTGCCACGGGGGGCGGTCACCCCGCGGCACTGGCAGGCCGCTCGGCCCGGCCGGGGCAAACCGCCCCCCCCCGCCCCGGGCCCGCTCCTCAGGGAGCGGCTCTGCCCTCCGCCGTCCCGGGGGCCGCATCATGGCCCGGGGGGGCCTGTCCCGTGGCTGGGCGGGGGACTCCCCGGGCCCGGCCTGGCCGCGACGTGCCCTGTCCCCGGGGCCGGACTGCGGGCGTGTCCCCTGGAGCGAGCGCTCGGCGCCGCGGCTCCTAAGGCCCCGTGGGCTCCAGTCCGAGGCGCCGGGGAGCTCGCCCCCCCCCGGAGAGCAGCTGGCGTGGCGCCCCGCGCCGCCTGGGGGGGCCCGCCTGACCCAGGGCTCCCCCCACGTGCCTGGAAGGGTTCGCCTCGCGGGCCCGGGGGGCAGTCCGTGGGCAGGCTTCTCAAGATGGGGAGGCTAGCACCCCGGAGCGGCAGTCTGGAGGGGAGTGGATCTGTGTTCTGTCCCCACAATGTCTTGTGGCGGGGAGGGCAGGCCCTGGCTGTGTCCCACTGCTGTGGCGTGGGGGTGGAGAGGAGAGCAGGACCATAGTGATGCACAACATTGGGCTGGCTGTCAGGGCGTGGCCTCGCCCGGTCCCTTCTTCCTAATGGAAATACCTGGCCCATGGCAGGGGCTGGAGCATGTGCATCCCAGCTGCCAGGGGTGGGATGGGGACTGCATTGGATGCAAGCCACCGGAGTGGGGGATGAGACGGGGCACCAGCTGCCAAGGAACTACCATCGGTATGGAAGTAGAAGCTACTGGGATTCTCCTTCCCACCCTGGTGCCAGCTGCCCCTGCTCACCTTGAAACTCCCTCTCCTGTTCATCCGTCTCTCCATTCACTGGTACTTCTGCCCTTCCTCCCAGTTCAAGAGTCTAGGTAGACAATCCCATCAGAATCAGGATGTTCCATTTAAAAAATAAAATGGGATGAGTGATACTGAGATGGGCTGGCCTTGAAAAGTTTGAATATTGAGCTGCTCGCAAGTTAAGATCAAACATTTTGGTTTGGGGCCCATTCCTGGGGCCCATTCCTTGTGTGATAAGGGGCCAAGGATTCAATATTCACCAATTCCTAGATTATTTTTTCAGATCAGAAGGGATAATGATTATCCATTTCTGTGATTGTGATCCTCTAAACTGACCTCCTGAATTAACACAGGCCATGACATCTCACCCAGTAAGTTTTGAATGAAGCCCATAAGTTCTGTTTGAATTATAGCATATATTTTTAGAAATATATCAAGTCTACAAGTAAAGACTTCAAGTGATGGAGAATCCACTGCATCCCTAGGTAAGTCATTCCAATGACTAACTACCTTCACTGTTAAAACTATATGCCTTATTTATAGTCTGAATTGCCTAGCTTCAACTTTTGTCCATAGGATCTTGTTATGCTTTTTTCTGGTAGATTAAAGAACCATTTATGTTCAGAAATCTCTTCTCCAGTGGTCTATTCATAGACCATGGTCAAGTCATTTCTTGGATATGCTAAATAGATCAAGCTTCTTTAGTCTCTCGCTATAAGGCAGGCTTTCCAGACCTCACATCATTCTAGCAGCTCTCTTCTGAACCTCTTCCAATTTTCAACATCCTCTTTAAAGTGTGGACACAAGCAATGGATACAGCCTTCCAATAAACTCCTCCAAAATGCTGTACAGAGCTGATAATCTGTATTCTCCTGCTTAAGTATCATGTGTGCCCTCTTAGCTACAGCATTGCACTGGGAGCGTCTTTTCAGTGGGTTATGTACCATAACCCCATGTCACTACATTCCAGGGTACAGTCCCCCATCTTATAAGTGTGACCCTCACTCTGTTCCTCAGCATATGACCTTACATTTGACTGTATTAAAACATGCTGTTCATTTGAGCCCACCATTTTACCAAGCAATCCAAATTCGTGTGTATAACTGATCTGTCCCCATCATTATTTACCAGTCTCCCAATTTTTGTCATTTGTGCATTGGACTAGCAATGATTTTATAAAAAAAAAAAAGTACTTGTGGCACCTTAGAGACTAACAAATTTATTTGAGCATAAGCTTTCGTGAGCTACAGTTTGCTTCATTGGATGTATTTTCCACTGAATGCATCCGATGAAGTGAGCTGTAGCTCACGAAAGCTTATGCTCAAACTTGTTAATCTCTAAGGTGCCACAAATACTCCTTTTTCTTTTTGCAAATACAGACTAACATGGCTGCTACTCTGAAACCAATGATTTTATATTTTCTTTCAGATAATTAAAGATATTCATAGATTCCAAGGCTAGAAGGGAGAGTTGTGATCCTTTGACCTCCTGCATAACAAACCAGAGAACTTCCCCAAAATAATTCCTAGAGCAGATCTCTTTAGAAGTATATTGAATAGCATTGAGCTGAGAACAGATCCCTTCAGGACCTTACTAGAAGCACTCTGTAGGGCTTTGATTTCCCATATACAATTTCTTCAGTTAACCAGTTTTTAATCCATTTAATATGGCCTACATCAGGGGTTCTCAAACTGGGGGTCATGGCCCCTCAGGGGATCACAAGGTTATTACACGGAGGGGTTGCAAACTGTCAGCCTTCACTCCCAAACCATGCTTTACCTCCAGCATTTATAATAGTGTTAAATATTTAAAAAGTGTTTTTAATTCATAAGGGTGGTTGCACTCAGAGGCTTGCTGTGTGAAATGGGTCACCAATACAAAAGCTTGAGGACCACTGGACTACGTTTTTGTATGGTAAATTTTTAATCAGAACATCAAGAAGGTCCTGGTTTGAGCAGGGGGTTGGACTAGATGACCTCCTGAGGTCCCTTCCAACCTTGATATTCTATGATTCAGCACTAAATCAAGCACCTTATGGAAATCTAAAAGGTAACTGTTAACACAGTCCTCCTGCACTGCCAACCCCTCAGCCCCAGCCCGGAGCCTCTTCCTGTATCCTGAACTCCTAATTTCTCGTCCCACCCCAGAGCCTGCACCCCCAGCCAGAGCCCACACCCCAGCCCCCAATTTTGTGAGCATTCATGGCCCGCTGTACAATTTACATACCCCGCTGTGGACCTTGGGCCAAAAAGTTACCCCACCTGTGGGGTAAGTGATGACTCATGGTGCAAGGGGATGGAGAATTAGGCCCTAATGTCCGGATCCAAAGCTCACTGAAGTAGGAATGCATGGTTCGGTCTTCCTCAACTGGCAGCAAGGTGACTTGTCAGAGTCTTGTGAAAAACTGACTTCACTATTAGTAGTCTTTCTATTTCTGATTTCCTTATTAATCCCTCCTGGATCTCGTTACGTTGGGACTGCCTGACCCAGTCTGCTTTCCTAAGCTTTTTTGAAGAACAAGTAGGAACATGCCCTTGCCTCTCGTTCCAAGCAGTATCGGGATACTTGAGTACCTCCTTGGGTACTGACAGCAGCAGAACTAGTGAGTTTCAGTGCGATAGTTATGCAGGGCATCTGGTATTGGCTTCCTTCATGTTACAGGCTGGCACTGTTTCCCCCTTTGAAGAGTTGCCTCCAACTGCCACAGAATCTTCTGGAAACGCCCCCCCATTAGGCCTCTGGCATCACTAGTTCACAGCCTGCCTCTATATGTCCTATTTACAGGACTATGAAATTTGATCTATATGATAGATACACATACAGATCACCAGCGAAAAGGAAAAGAAGCACATCCAGTGCCACCCTTTAATATGTAAGTAGCCAAGATTTGCAGATGAGATGTACCACTCATGGTTATTAAAAAGAACAGGAGGACTTGTGGCACCTTAGAGACTAACAAATTTATTTGAGCATAAGCTTTCATCTGCTACAGCTAACTTCATCGGATACATTCAGTGGAAAATGCAGTGTGGAGATTTATATACACAGAGAACATGAAACAATGGGTGTTACCATACACACTGTAATGAGTGATCACTTAAGATGAGCTAATACCAGCGGGGAGGGGGGGGAGAATCTTTTAGTGACAATCAAGATGGGCCATTTCCAGCAGTTGACAAGAAAGTCTGAGGAACAGTTTTTGGGGGGGGAGGAATAAACATGGGGAAATAGTGACCAGAGAGATTGAAGTGTTCTCTGACTGGTTTATGAATGTTATAATTCTTGACGTCTGATTTGTGTCCATTTGTTCTTGGTCACTCGATTACAGACCTAAAAGTCGCAATATTACAACAAAAAGACTTCAAAAACAGACTCCAATGAGAGACTGCTGAATTGGAATTAATTTGCAAACTGGATACAATTAACTTAGGCTTGAATAGAGGCTGGGAGTGGATGGGTCATTACACAAAGTAAAACTATTTCCCCATGTTTATTCCTCCCCCCGCACTGTTCCTCAGACTTTCTTGTCAACTGCTGGAAATGGCCCACATTGATTTATCACTACAAAAGGTTTTCTGCCCCCCCCCCCCCCTGCTCTCCTGCTGGTAATAGCTCATCTTAAGTGATCACTCTCCTTACAGTGTGTATGGTAACGCCCATTGTTTCATGTTCTGTGTATATAAATCTCCACACTGTATTTTCCACTGAATGCATCCGATGAAGTGAGCTGTAGCTCACGAAAGCTTATGCTCAGATAAATTAGTTAGTCTCTAAGGTGCCACGAGTCGTCCTGTTCTTTTTGCGAATACAGACTAACACGGCTGCTACTCTGAAACCTGTGGTTATTAAAGACTCTGGAGCTCTTTTTGCACAACTAAGTTAATACCAAAATGTGTTGATCAAACTCTCTTGGATAATTATATTCTGCCTCCTTAAATTCCTTCCAGTGGTTTCTTTTGGATCTGTTAATTTTTATTGCACCTGTACTGCTGATCAGTGGTAATTTGTGCTGGAACATGATGGACACATCCCTCTTGAGGTGGCTGTGTGTGTACACACAATGTTTGGAGCTGGCTAGTAAAATTTGACAACCATCTTAGTGAGCCCTCTGGATGAAAGGTACTATATAAATGTAAGCTTATTAGGTTTATAGGCATAGCTTCACTTCCTTTTTAATGGAGGGAAGGGTTACACCTTGTGGGCAACCAACCCAACTTCAAGCAGCATCCTTATAGCCAGGGTTCTCAAACTTCATTGCATCATGACTACCTTCTGACAACAAAAATTACTTCACAACCCCGGGGGGGGACCAAAGCCTGAACCTGCCCGAGCCCCACTGATCCAGGCAGGGGGGCTCAAGGGCCTCAGCCCCAGGCAGGGGGCCTGCAACCTGCGTCTTGCTGCCCAGAGCTGAAGCCCTCAGGCTTCAGCCCTGGGCAGTGGGGCTTGGGCTTCAGCCCTGGGCCACAGCAAGTCTCAGCCAGGCCTGGCGACCACATTCAGAGAGAGTTGTGATCCACTTTGGAGTCCTGACCCACAGTTTGAGAACCATTGTTGTACAGTAATTGGAAGTGGGGGAGTTGCATTGTATGTAAGAGAGAAGTATGACAGCTCAGAGCTCCAGTATGAAACTGCAGAAAAACCTGAAAGTTTCTGGATTAAGTTTAGAAGTGTGAGCAACAAGGGTGATGTCATGGTGGGAGTCTGCTATAGACCACCAGACCAGGGGGATGAGGTGGACAAGGCTTTCTTCCAGCAACTAACGGAAGTTACTAGATTGCAGGCCCTGGTTCTCATGGGAGACTTCAATCACCCTGAGATATGCTGGGAGAGCAAATACAGCGATGCACAGACAATCCAGGAAGTTTTTGGAAAGTGTAGGGGACAATTTCCTGGTGCAAGTGCTGGAGGAACCAAGTGGGGGCAGAGCTCTTTTTGACCTGCTGCTCACAAACCAGGAAGAATTAGTAGGGGAAGCAAAAGTGGATGGGAACCTGGGAGGCAGTGACCATGAGATGGTTGAGTTCAGGATCCTGACACAAGGAAGAAAGCAGAGCAGCAGAATACGGACCCTGGACTTCAGAAAAGCAGACTTGGACTCCCTCTGGGAACTGATGGACAGGATCCCCTGGGAGAATAACATGAGGGGGAAAGGAGTCCAGGAGAGCTGGCTGTATTTTAAAGAATCCTTATTGAGGTTACAGGGACAAACCATCCCGATGTGTAGAAAGAATAGTAAATATGGCAGGTGACCAGCTTGGCTTAACAGTGAAATCCTTGCTGATCTTAAACACAAAAAGGAAGCTTACAAGAAGTGGAAGATTGGACAAATGAGGAGGGAGGAGTATAAAAATATTGCTCAGGCATGCAGGAGTGAAATCCGGAAGGCCAAATCACACCTGGAGTTGCAGCTAGCAAGGGATGTTAAGAGTAACAAGAAGGGTTTCTTTAGGTATGTTAGCAACAAGAAGAAAGTCAAGGTAAGTGTGTGCCCCTTACTGAATGAGGGAGGCAACCTAGTGACAGAGGATGTGGAAAAAGCTAATGTACTCAATGCTTTTTTTGCCTCTGTCTTCACAAACAAGGTCTGCTCCCAGACTGCTGCACTGGGCAGCACAGCATGGGGAGGATGTGACCAGCCCTCTGTGGAGAAAGAAGTGATTCAGGACTACTTAGAAAAGCTGGATGAGCACAAGTCCATGGGGCGGGATGTGCTGCATCAGAGGGTGCTAAAGGAGTTGGCAGATGTGATTGCAGAGCCATTGGTCATTATCTTTGAAAACTCATGGCAATCGGGGGAAGTCCCGGAAGACTTGAAAAAGACTAATGTAGTGCCCATCTTTAAAAAAGGGAAGGAGGATGATCCTGGGAACTACAGGCCAGTCATCCTCACCTCAGTCCCTGGAAAAATCATGGAGCAGGTCCTCAAGGAATCAATTCTGAAGCACTTAAAGGAGAGGAAAGTGATCAGGAACAGTCAGCATGGATTCACCAAGGGCAAGTCATGCCTGACTAACCAGATTGCTTTCCATGACGAGATAACTGGCTCTGTGGATGAGTGGAAAGCAGTGGACGTGTTATTCCTTGTCTTTAGTAAAGCTTTGGATACGGTCTCCCACAGTATTCTTGCCAGCAAGTTAAAGAAGTATGGGCTGGATGAATGGACTAAAGGTGGATAAAATGCTGGTTAGCTTGTCGGGCTCAATGGGTAGTGATCAATGGCTCCATGTCTAGTTGGCAGCCAGTATCAAGCGGCATGCCCCAAAGGTCAGTCCTGGGGGCTGGTTTTGTTCAAGATCTTCATTTGTGATCTGGAGGATGGCATGGACTACACCCTCAGGAAGTTTGCAGATGACACTAAACTGGGAAGAGAGGTAGATACGCTGGAGGTTAGGGATAGGATATAGAGGGACCTAAACAAATGAGAGGATTGGGCCAAAAGAAATCTGAGGTTCAACAAGGAAAGTGCAGAGTCCTGCACTTAGGACGGAAGAATCCAATGCACTGCTACAGACTAAGGACCGAATGGCTCGGCAGCAGTTCTGCAGAAAAGGACCTAGGGGTTACAGTAGACGAGAAGCTGGATATGAGTCAACAGTGTGCCCTTGTTGCCAGGAAGGCCAATGGCATTTTGGGCTGTATAAGTAGGGGCATTGCCAGCAGATCAAGGGACGTGATCGTTCCCCTCTCTTCGACATTGGTGAGGCCTCATCTGGAGTACTGTGTCCAGTTTTGGGCCCCACACTACAAGAAGGGTGTGGAAAAATTGGAAAGTGTCCAGCGGAGGGCAACGACAATGATTAGGGGACTGGAACACATGACTTATGAGGAGAGGCTGAGGGAACTGGGATTGTTTAGTCTGCAGAAGAGAAGAATGAGGGGGGATTTGATAGTTGCTTTCAACTACCTGAAAGGGGGTTCCAAAGAGACTGTTCTCCGTGGTAGCATGTGACAGAATGAGGAGTAATGGTCTCAAGTTGTAGTGGGGGGGGGTTTAGGTTGGATATTACAAAAAACTTTTTCACTAGGAGGGTGGTAAAACACTGGAATGCGTTACCTAGGGAGGTGGTGGAATCTCCTTCCTTAGAAGTTTTTACGGTCAGACTTGACAAAGCCCTGGCTGGGATGATTTAGTTGGGGATTGGTCCTGCTTTGAGCAGGGGGTTGGACTAGATGATCTCCTGAGATCCCTTCCAACCCTTATATTCTATGATTAACTACATGGTTGTTGTTTAATTGAGAGTTATTTGAGGTAGAGTTGAGGATCCTTCTAGTCTAAATAGCTGCTTCTCTGTAATAATTTCAAAGAATAGCCACAGTACACCGCACAAAGAATGCTTATCATTTACCAGAAATAATATATTTGTATACCTTCTGCTGCCTGTATGGGGGGAGTGGTTCCTGTGGTATCCAGCGACTTAATGCTTGTGTGATAAGTTATGATACACGTCCACATTTATATATAGGGAAGAAATGGTGTCAAACTTAGTATATTTTACTATTTCTGCACTGGAAGGGATTTAAAGTCCTTTGAACAAACAAGTGCAGAGGAGCTAAAAATGAGCAGATTGCGAAACACTGTTGGACTGAGATTTACTTACTCTTTGCCCCCAACACTCTGCATTTGGCAGAAGAGTTTTCTTCACTGGAAAAAAAAAAGGGAGCTCTAATGTTGAAGAGGTTGGATTGTTTATAAGTCAAACCAGACTCTCCAAAATAGGGGAAACTTGCTGTATTTTGTATCTTTTTAGATATCTCTGCTCATCAGAAAAAACACTGACCTCTGTATAGGGCACTGGGGAGATCATTTCTGGAATATTGGGTCCAGTTCTGGTTTGTCTGCTTCAAAAAGGATGTTGAAAGTTTGAAAAGCATTCGGAAAAGAGCTGTAAGAATGTTTCTGGAAAGTATGTTTTATGTTGAGAAACTGGAGAAGAGCAATAAGCCAAATATATTGAGCAAGCGAAAGTTACCAGGTGGCTTGAATCATAATCCATAGAGCCCTAAAGGGAAGAATATTTCTGATAGTAGGTGGTTCTTTAATCTGGAAGACAAAGGCATAAAAAGATCCAGTGGAAACTGAAGCTAGATAAATTCAGACTAAAAATAAGGCACACATTATTAACAGTGATTGTAATTAGTCATTAGAATTTAGGGGTATAGTGAATTCTCCATCCCTTAAAATCAAGACTGGATGTTCTTTAAAGAAAAATGCTCTAATTCAGCTAAAAGAAATGGGCTTGATGCATGAACCAATGGGTGAAATGCTCTGGTCTGTGCTAGACAGGCAGTTGGATGAGGTGATCAGAACGGAGTTGTTCCGGCCCTGAAGCGTATTAAATTAATCTTAACTCGCGACAAACTAAATCTTAGGATGTTTAATGTGTTAGCAAAGTAACATGGGTGCGATTCATAGTTCTGAGCAAATTGGTTGGATTACTAAATAAACTCTATGTAGTTACCCTTTGAGACATGTGGAACCTTCAGTTAGTGTAGAAAATAACAGCCTGCTACCTTACCTTTTGCATAGAGCACACTGCACATTTGCCATAGATAGCACTGATTTGACGTTAGTTTGCTGGTGCAGTTTAATGTGTTGATAAGGCTCAATGTGGTGTGGATGCTGGTTGTTAGAGGCAGCCTTTCTGCAGGTGCATCCCACCTGAGATCAGCTGGGATGCTCTCCCTGACCATCCACAAAGTTCTTCACCTCAGGGTTGGATGTTATGAGCAGGGAGGGGCTAAGTTCTCTTCCCATTTCTGTCACTGCTTTTTGTTATAACCCTGGACAAGTCACTTACACTGACATTTTCAGAAATGTCTACTAACTTGGTAGTCATCATTTGAGACTTGGGGCCTAACTTCTGGAAGTGCTGAGCATCCACTATTCCAGTTAGCCAACTGGCTCTGCGGATACTCAGCGCTTCTGAAAATTAGACGCTGCTTGATTCAGATTGTGCATTCCAAACTAGCGGACATTCAGAGATCTTGGCCTTAATTTTTATCTCAGTTCCTCAGTGTGTAAAATGAAGTTATGTATCTTAGAGAGGGTGAGGGTTAATTAATGTTCCTAAAGTGCTTTGAGATCTCTAATGAAAACATGCCATAGAAATACAAGTTTGATCCTCTTTGAATTAAATTAGGACAAACATGTGCATGTACAGAATTGGTGAAACCCGGTCTTATTTTGTTGTGATTTAAGCTTTCTTTCTTTTCCAGAGCAGGATGTTCTTGGTTGGTCTGTCCGGTGGAATTGCTTCAGGAAAAAGCACAGTAGTGGCAGTATTCCGGGAACTGGGCTGTGCAGTGATTGATGCCGATGTTATTGCCAGACAGGGTTAGTTTTGCATTGTTGGTCTCTTTTCTCATATTTCCCTGACAATCTGGAGTCAATTGCTGATGGTGCTTTGGAGTTTAGACAGCAGAGGGTGCTCTGTGTTCAGTCAATAACTGTTACCTTTTGCTTCCCCAGTTTAAGACAAGATATGTGTGGACTGGCTGTCTTGAGGATTGGAAACAGGATACATTATCATCAAAAGTCCCATCTTAATGACCCACACTGCGAAGAGATTTCACTCTGGGTGTTGTACTCCTAGAACATAGTGCAGTGAACACTGCTTTGTAGAGCAGCTGCTGTAAAGGAGCATAACAAAGTTCTCTTTGCAAATCTGTGACTCTCCCTTCCTCCAGCCACCACCAAATTTACCATGACACAACTCTTTATCTGTCAGGGGCTGTAGGTGGAGCTTCAGTGACCGGTGAATGTCGCCAATACCCCCAGAAGAGCATTTCGGCCTTCATTCGTAGACGTTTGGTGGGTGCTTTTTTGTTAAGATTAATTGCCACCCTTAAATCTCTCTGGCCACTAAGTAAAAGATTTAAGGGTGGCAATTCTGCAACAGAAAAGCTTCAAAAACAGACTACACCGAGAAACTGCTGAGCTTGAATTAATCCGCAAACTAGATCCCATTAACTTGGGTTTGAATAGAGACGGGAGTGGCTGGGTCATTCCACATATTAAACTTATTTCCCCATGTTACGTATCCTCACACCACCTTGTCAACTGTCTAAATGGGCCACCTTGATTATTACTACAAACGTTTTTTTTTTCTTCTGCTGATAATAGCTCATCTTAACTAATTATCCTTTCACAGTTTGTTTGGCAACTTGTGTATATGTGTATCTAATCTATCTCATCTTGCTATGTGTTCCATTCTATGCATCCAACGAAGTGGGCTGTAGCCCACGAAAGCTTATGCTCTAATAAATTTGTTAGCCTCTAAGGTGCCACAAGTCCTCCTTTTCTTTTTGAGAATGTACATTAATTTTTTTACACTTCATTTTATCCCCAGCCTTCTCCCAATTACTTTTTTTATTAGTATATCCTCTGGGTAGCAAGTTTGATGACTTTTTAAAATGACATACTTTTCCTTACATCACGCTAGTCTATAATAAGCTGCAAACAGCTCTTGAGAATTGGCCTCCTACAGGCTTTCATGTGCAATTTATCACAAAGAATCTCACGTATTCTATAGAAGCCCTTATGGCTTGATTCTGATGATATTGGAAACCTTAAGCCTATTAATATTCAGTCCTCTTTGATATTTAGTAACCTCCTACTCCCTTGTGGGAGCCCAGCTACGCTATTCATCCAGCCCAAGAGTTTTCAGTTAGAACAAGCCGAATATTTGTGCCTGTCTTCTAAAATCTCCCTACTCTGCACCCAACTGGAATAGAACAAAATCTATGGCAGTCATGTGTGCTCTCTCAAGGCAGCAGTGCGCAAACTTTTCCAGTCTTGCCCCCCTTTATCGCTAACCAAATCCATGCCCACTCCCCATTACTGCACAGCCAAGGCTTCTTCAGCAGCGGGCAGCTTCTGTCTTGCAGCCAGGCGGCAGCACTAGGGCAGGGCCAATACATGTCCCTCTGCCCCTCCTCTCTCAGATTTTCAGGGTTGGGGAAGGCACGTGCAACTGTCTCTGGGGCAGAGTTAGCGCTGGGCACGAAGGCAGATATTGGTGTGGCAAGCTGACCTACAGGCTGGGTGGCCTGCTGAGGTGGCGCACCCTTCCTGCCCTCCTTGGGGCTGGCCTGAGCTACCTGGCATTGCTCCCCCCCCCCACCCCCCCGTGTTCTAGGGACATGAGTGTAGAAAGCACCACTGTCTTAAGGCATGCGTGTAGAAAGATCCGTCAAAATGTAAACTGTGGCCCTTGATAACTATACATTATAAAGGGTTTCATACAACTCTGCTCACTGCAGTGTTTTCCCTTTTGAAAGGAACCAACTGAAATAACATGTATCACTACTGAGTGCTCCTAGTGGTTCAGTTAGAAACACGGCCTCTCCAGCAGAGAATCCTCTGAGACCTAGTTGCTGGAGAGTGACGAATCCATGATGATTCTGCAGGTCTTTTCCCAGCTTGGCTACTGACTTGCTGTGCAACCTGGGGCAAGTCCTTTCTCCCAGTTTACTGATCTTTAAAATTGGGATAATGCTTCCTCTTGGGAGAATGATGACGCTAATTAACGTTTGCAAAGTAATTTGATCTCTTGGGTGTCTGGCACTGTAGAAATGTAAGTGTTATTGGAACAAAAGTTTAGCAAATTTGTTTCTGCAGCACTAGATTCAAAGTTGGTTCTCCTGTAGATTTTAGACCCCTAGGATGAGATGTTCCACAGCCCTGCTTCAGTGTATGCTGGTCAATAGACCTGTTCTCCCTTGAACGGAATAGACCTCAGTTGTTCAGTGAATGAGATTCATTTTAGACCCTTCACTGATGTAAGCACTTCCTGTTATGCAGAATTGGCACTAACTTCCAGCTGTTTATTTTTATCAGTGGTTCAGCCCCGCTTCTTAGCCTATCAGCAGATAGTGCATTACTTTGGAAATGAAATCCTCTTGGAGAGTGGGGAGATAAACCGGGAGGCTCTGGGAAACATTATCTTCTCCCACCCGGAAAAACGGCAGCTGCTGAACTCCATCACTCACCCTAAGATCCAGAAAGAGATGCTGAAACAGATCTTTAAATACTTTGTGTTAGGTAAGAAACTAAACAATTGTTATGGAATCCTTGGACATCTGGGGTTCTGGTCACACTGGCGACCAGCAATATGTGTTTGCTTGTTTTTTCCTTTAGCAGGGAAAGGGACTAGAGGAGAAAAGGAGCCAAAATGTTGACTGACTGCCTTTGTGCTATGTCACTAGTGGCCTTTAGCAATGTGGCTATCCTTTCATTGTACCTCTTCAGATAAGTCTGCCTTTTATTTTTGCCCTTCACATTTTCTCCCCTATATGGTTTAAAGTACATCTGTAGGGTCTGAGGGAAGCATTGTATGGCTTCTTCTGAGATTACTCCTTAGATAATGTCACACCTTCTGAAATGTTCTAATATTATTCCCCTCCACCCCCTGCTTCACTAAAAGCCATAAAGCTCTCTTAAACTCGATAAGGTGAAAAATGGGTTGACAGCTGTGGTTTCTGGAGTTCTGCTTTTCCCTCTGATAAATATAACAAATACAGCCGTCAGACTTGGTCTAATCAAATGCCAGATAAGATCACCAGCTGTTTCGGAGGTCTCCGTGTAGACAGAGGGATGTCTTAATAGAGTCAGCCTAGTTTGCAGAGCTTATCAAGGGTGAGCTATGTGACAGCTGAATAACCTTTTGCTAGGGAGCTGAAGAAGCCAAGCTCTCCTGAGAGAGATGCAGGGGGAGAAAGTAAGCCAATGAAGGAAGGTGACAAGAAAGGAAACTGGAGAAATAGACAAAGGAAATAAGAGGCGTATCTAAATGAGCTTATGGAAGCCATTGGGGGAGCTTTACCAACTGCTCCAGCTATCATTTTGCAAATGATTTTGTCTTAATTAGTTTGCAGCAACTGACTCGGGATATTTATTTTTGGTGTCTTAGGCCAAATGGCTTTCGCTAAGGTTTTGGGTTTGTGCACATATGGAATCCCTTCCCTGCCCCCAAGTTCCACTGGTCTGAAGCCCAGTCCTGTAGCAGCTGATGAGTTTAAAGCTTTATAAGTTGCAGTCTTGCAGAGCTGGAAGAGGGTTTTCCAACGGAATACACAGCCCTCACGTCTGCCCTCCAACAGATCAGAGTTTAAAGCCATGACGGTGTTTCGTTTTTTGGCATAGAAAAGCTATTTTAGATCATTTTTAGACTAATGTTCATTTTCTATCTCTGGGTGCCTTGGGTAACAAAACCACCTTGCTTTATAAGTAGAGGGGATATAAAACAGCATCTAGATGGAGAAATACATAAAGTAGATTTCTCCATTTATTAAAAAAAAAAATACCAGATATCTTCCTGACTTTTTCTGTCCCATGCAGTAGTGTCTACAGATGATGAGAGAGCTTGTTATGGCACGAAGGGTTTATAGACCCACACGTGGAATGAGATACACACAACCGATACAGGGCTAATAACCCTTTGGTCCACCCCACACTGTCATGGGGCTTCTCTCTCTTTTTAAGACCACGGATGGTTTGTTTTTTTTAAATGTTTCCTTCTTATAAAGCCAGGTAGCTTAGCACTATGGGTCCCACTGTACAGGCCTTAGAAGGAGAAAAAATTATAACTCATTTTGGTGGGAACTGGCAACATGGGGTTAAGGAAGTTCCTGTGGGCCCAAGTGACCCTGCAGCCAACGTCCGGGATTGGCGAGAGGAGTTAAAAGGGCCAGTTGTGGGTGACCAGGAAAGAGAGCAGAGCTCTGCTGCTACTTTGCTGATGGAAGCCTGGTTTCAGCCCAGAGCCTGAGGCAGCTTGGTACCTGAACGAGCCATTTGATAGGTGGGACGACTAGACCAAGGAAGATTGGCAAAAGGGACTAGCCACATAGAGACAAGGCCAGAGCAGAAGGGTCCTGCCAATGACTCTGCAGTCCATCTGTTTTCCTTTTTGTTTTCGACTCTAACACCCTGCGAGGGGTAGACCCCTGTGTGCTAGACAGAGGGCTAAGGTACCATGGAACTGGATCTGTGAGGGGTGACACCCGACCGCTGGGGATCTGCGGCAGGGTGAGTCGTGCTTAATAGGCCACAAGGGGGCATTGGCTAGACAACCAGGTAACACTCATTAATTTGAGAAGCATCTAAAACTGTTCTAAAATAGCTTTTCTGTAAGTTAAAGTTGCAAGACAGCAGACCTTAATGCAGCAAGCAGCCGTGGCTAGAAATCCTGCAAATCCTGCATCTTGGCAGGAGTTAGACTAGATCAGTGGTCTTCAGCCTTTTTATGCACAAGATCACTTTTTGAATTTAAGATCAACCCAGGATCTACCCCGCCCCTTCCCTGCATCCCCATCCTACTCACTTCATTCCCCCACTCTCACTCACTTTCATCGGGCAGGGGGTTGGAGTGTGGGAGGGGGTGCAGACTCTGGGCTGGGGCTGAGGGTTTCAGAGTTTGGGAGGGGGCTCTGGGCTGAGCCTGGGGCAGGGGGTTGGGGTGCAGGAATGAGAGGTGCAAGCTCTGGGAGGGAGTTTGGGTGCAGGGGTCATATGGTCACACTGCACCTAATCTCATAGAAGCCACTGGACATTTCATGAGTGTTACTTTTTATTAGTGTTATTTGTGACATCCTTCAGGGATTGTCACAAATCAGTGTAACATTCTCAACTGTGGGGGGTGTGTTGGCTGAGCCTGGGACAGGGGATTGGGATGTAGGAGTGAGGGGTGTAAGCTCTGGGAGGGAGTTTAGGTGCGGGAGGGGGCTCCAGGCTGGTGCAGGGAATTGGAGTGCAGGAGGGGGTGAGGGCTCTGGGAGGGAGTTTGGGTGCAGGAGGGGTTTCTGACCTGGGGCAGGGGGTTGGGGTACAGGAGGGGGTGCGAGGTGCAGACTCCAGCTGGGAGGTGCTTACCACAGGCAGCACTTGGTTGACAGTGCAGTGGGGCTCAGGCAGGCTGCTTGCCTGCCCTGGCCCCATGCCGCTCTCGGAAGCGGCTGGCTGCTGGCACATCTGTGGCCCCTGGAGCAGGAGGGGGCAGTGGGTCTCCGGGCGCTGTCCATGCCCATGAGCACTGCCTCCGCAGCTCCCATTGAGCCACCTTGCACACCCCCTTCCCTGCAGGGGCTGCAGTGACATGTCAGCAGCCAGCCAGTTCCGGGAGTGGCATGGGGCCAGGGCAGGCAGCCTGCCTGATCCCTGCTGTGCTGCCGGCTGGAGATCACAATCGACTGCCAGAGGCTCCGGGATCGACCAGTCTATCATGATCGACCAGTTGATGACCACTGGACTAGATGATCCGTGCAGTCCCTTCTAACCCAGTGATTCTATAACTCCTGTCACCCACTGGGCGAAGGGGATTCCCTGCCCTTCAAGGGGTCAAGTTCTCTGCTGTAGCCCTGATGATTCAAGAGGACCTTAAACCTGTCACCTAGTCCAGGATTGAGTATAGCCCCTGCTGCTCCTCAGACCAGTGTATTTTTCAGGGTTGGGGGGTAATGGTGGATGGTTGGGGTGGAATGGTGGGCGCCATCTGGAGGGAAATAAGGAAACACTTTTGTGGCAGGTTGTTTTTCTTCTAAAAACAGAAAAGGTGGCTCTTGGAAGCTGCTCTGAGGTTTGGAGTGTTAATCATGGAGGAGACAGGTGAGTGAGCAGAGTACAGGAGAAGTGTTCTAAGGTATAAAATAAATACACTTGGTTGTGTGGAAATTGCCACCATGAGTTTCTCTATTTATGATAGGCAGGGATACCTATCATAATGGGACATGTTAGGTGATCATAACAAGTCCCTTTGGTTGGTTGCTTATAACTTTGCCAACTGTAATCATTTGGGATGCAGTTTTCCATGCTGATTTCTGAGTTAAGCTGGAATTTATTTTTAAAATTTCAGCAAAAACAGTTCAGAACTTCCAACAATAAGGTTAAGGAAAAATACTCTGTGGTATTCATGTTAAATGCTTACAAATGCTTTAAGGAGCTTCAGAACACTCCATGTTTTGCAGCAGAGACTTTACATTTTGCAGGGGTCAGAGAGGTGCCTTTTGTCTGTTTTAAAATTCATCTAAGTTTGGCTGAGTTATAAACCTCTGAAAATTGCCAGTTCCAGATTCTCAGCAGAGCTTTGTTAGAAGCTGGCAGCAAAATTCTCTAAACATTCCCTCCTTACTGAGCATCCACCATCCCCACAGCATTCACGGAGGATGCTCCAGCCTGTGACTGAGCTAGATTTGTCTTGAAGGTGCTCTTTCCAGATGCTGGGGGTCACTGTGCTGCTGGACACCAGAACGGAGACCAAGGAGACTCTTCCCCCCCCCCCCCCCCCCCGCTTTCATTCCCTCCCTGCTGTCATCCAGGCAACCTGGAGGAGGAAGACAAAGCCACTGATTTGAATGAGGGACAGAGGGGGTCAAGGGCAAGGCATGGGCAGGTTGGGGAGGGAATAACAGAAGGAGGGACAGGCTTGGGGAGGGGGCAGAGGGAGAATGGGCTGGCTGTGGTGGGGACAGACCAATAGAGGCAGGGAGGATGGGGGCATGAGGAATAATGCACAACTAATCTAAATTCTGCCATTTCTTAACTTTTAAGGGCTTGACTTTGCAACCTTAATATTTTGTCTGTATGTAACTTTCTAAGTTTTTAAAAAACAACAACCACCCTCTGAAATATCATGCGCACTTCATGTGCATTATCAGCAGGGTTGGAACCTTTAGATCCTTAGCATAGGTCTCTGCCACTTGAGTTAATGTCACTGGTAGCAGTAGTAAGTTGGTATCCTCTACGTGAACCAGCCATTATAGAGGGGGATGAGCGATACCATCTACTGGTGGGTTTCACAGCAATTGGCTGACAGCAAAGAAATGTTGGGACTGAGGCATCCTGGGTTCAACTTCAGGTTGTAAAAGGCCGTGTCCCTGTCCTCATGGCTCCTATCAGCCCCACCTTGTAGCAGGCCCCTTTCCATTCCAGCTTGTCCATGTGCTGCTCCTCCCCACTCTTCACCCCACTGCTTTAAAACAAGTTAGGATATTTCTTCCTTCTCCATGCTACCTTTGTGCCAGTGTAACCCACACACCTCTTGGGTGTGGTGTTCTGTCCCATCTAGTGGCACCGAGACCATGTAGAAAGAGAGATAAATCAGTCTGCTCTGCAGCCTTAACTAAGAGCCAGTTGGCTTTTAGCTCATGCTGTAGAGGCTCATGCACTAAGCTCCAGAGGTCCCCAGTTTGATCCTGCCCGCCAATGACCGGGGTGTGTCTGTGTTACACCAGCGGGGGGTACTGAGCGTCTGCGAGAGACTGGGTATGTCTAAATGGCAGCTGGCAGGGTGCTTCCCAACAGGGGTGGACAGATCTGCACTAACTCCACAGCAGTGCGACCATGGCGGCCCAAGTATGTACCGAGGCAGTCAGTGTGATTGCACTCTGGTGGCTAGCCTGGGCTGCCATGGCCATGCTGCTGTTTTCAGCATGCTAGCTGGAGTAGCACGAGCACATCTGTGTGCCCATGCTAGGAAGCTGCTGTGTAGACATATGTCCAGTCTCCATGCTCTGAGTTCTCATCCGTAAGCCCGCACCTGCAGCAGCCAAGAGGAGCAGTTTCAGGAAAAGTCTCACTCCTACAGCCCTGGATGGAACATGCTCTGTCTGGTTAGCACGTGGGAACAGAGGGGCTAGAGCAATTTCAGTGCAGAGAGAACGTGGGGACAAGAGGGGTGCTTATTAAAGCTCTGCTGAGCATGTGCAAACTGCCCAAATTGGTCAAGCTGTAAGTCTGAAAATGGCAGATTTTCATGAGGCCAGCAAAGGGCACATCCCTGACCCCAGGGTCACCTCACCCAATCTTCAGTCCCTGTGCCACTGCAGCTTCTCAGCAAAACGGCTGTGAATGATTTTACAGAATATTTTCCCCGACCTTGTTCTCTGCAACAGCTGAACCATTTTTGCTAAAACTTGCCAAAAACGTGTCTGGAGGCAGACACTCAGCATAGGAAATTCCAGCCCATTTGGGACATGTTGGGCAACCCAGCACAGCCAGCCCCACCTCTGATAATATTGTAGCAAAGCGGCAATGCCTGCTCTGGTCCTAAGGTGCATCAGGTTTTCCGTTCTAACCTCCTGTTTCCAGCCACTCACAACTTTCTGAAGCTTTCGCCTTCTGGTCTGAAAGTCTGAACAAAAACACCGGCTGTTTTTGAGGAAGAAGAAAGTGAAAGTACTTCACTTTTCCCAGGGCGGCAGCTACAACTGTGCAGCAATGCAATTCTCGGTCCATATTTTTAATGGAGTGTGTGTGTGTGTGTGTGTAAGGTGTTTGGTAAGAAAACCTTATACGTAGTAATGTTTACATTTTATATATACATATTGTTTTTGGTGGGGGGTTGGTTCGTTCATCCAGGCTACCGCTATGTGATTCTGGACATTCCTCTGTTGTTTGAGACCAACACAGTAACCAAGTTCATGAAACACACAGTGCTGGTTTACAGGTAAGTGCCACAGTGGGCCAAGGAAAGTGGGGAACGAGTGTCCTTTTGAAAGCCCTTGTTAATGCAGCCTTTTAGTTAAATGCAAGTAAGCAGGAATATGTTAAAACTCAGCAAATCAAGATACAGAGCCAACATTAAGAATTCAAGGGGTACTAACAGGGGGTGTGACCATACTCTGTTGGGAGGAAATCCTTCTGAGTCTCTCTCTCTCTCTCCATTTCCCCTCTTGCTTTTTGTTTCTTGTCTAATCAGAGTGTGAGCTGTTCAGAGCAGAGATGGTCTTGCTAGGTGTCTTTGCAGCCCCCAGCACAATGGGACCCTGATCTCCAGTGGGGTCTTAGTGCTAGTAGGCTGTGGAGTGTAGTACAAGAATACTAAATAATAGTGCTAATTAATAATGGACAAAAATCACTTTCTGTGGGACTCTCAGAACCATCTGGGGTAGAGGATCTGATGCACTCCCCCCAAGCTAGCTGGGGATGGTGCTGATGCCATGTTATCTGGTCGCCCTTTGTGTTGGGGGTGGTGCTGTATAATCTCCCGTTCTGGCAGTGGTGACCCCACGATGCAACGAAAGCTGGCTCAACTGGCTTTTAAGAAAAACCTGGTCAGTTCCTTGGATCCTGCTGGTTTTGCAGGTTCCTTATGAAAGGAGACATTTAACTGGGGAGGTTCTGGGTCACATGCCTTAGCTGAAGCACTCTCTGATTGGAGAGTGGGAAGGGATTGCTCCCCACCAGGTGTATTGGCTGGGATAGGGCTGAGGGGTCCTGTTCTCTGGAGCACTGTGCTCTGTGTCCTGTAATTGCAATGTGGAGGCATCGGGGGGGCCTCACTCCTTTCCAGATGCTTCTCTGAAGCTGTGTCTCATTCCCATCCCGGTAGTGATCCACAGACACAGCTGTCACGACTGATGAAGAGGAATGGCCTGGCCCAGACAGAGGCAGAAGCGCGCATCGCCTCCCAGCTGCCGCTTGATGAGAAGTGCAAATTAGCTGACCACGTGATTGACAACTCCGGGGACTGGGAGAGCACGCGGAGGCAGGTCCTGAGACTGCACTCTCAGCTGGAGGACTCTCTGGATTTCCTCTTGGTGCGCTTAGTGGCAGTCACAGCAGTTGCTGGAGTTGGTGGGCTGGTGTGCTTTCTCCTCAGGCATTTTCTCCCTTAATTCACTTTTTTTTTAAAGGGACCAAAACTGCCTGGAATTTCCAAGTTTGCAAAGGGCAGTGAAATGTCACGAGCCTTAATGGCTTTGCCGTCTGAATACAGACGACAAGATGAGCAGAGTCTCCTTGTTAACTTCTCAAGGTGAAGCATGGATTCCTTGCCAATGCTCTGACTCGGCTTCTTTCTTTTAACTTTTTAGTCCTGTTATTAATGGTCAGCAACTGCTGCAGGAGAGGGTGAGGGGTAGCTGTAATAGATGGAGGTCCTCAGACATTTGGATATGAAGTAATTACACTGTTAGGATGGACATATTAAAAACCATGTTTTAGGCCAACTCATTGAAGTGCTAGTCTACAGGGTGAAAGGAATCTTTCTGTCGATTTAACCCCAGATGGAATATGATTACTTAAAGTGTCTCATGGCAGTCTGGTCCAGGAGAGGGGATCTGGACTATGAGGTTCTCTTCCCCCGACTTCCCAGCATCCTCAGCTCCCAAGAGCTCGCCCTAAATGATTCACTTTGACTCTAGACAAGTCATTTCACTTCTGTTTCCTGGTTGTGAGATTTAATGAATGTTTGCAAAGTACCTTAAACCCCACCAATGCAGGGCATTGTAAAATTGCAAGAGTTACTATAAAATGTCTGTCTCATGCCGTCATTTTACAAGGTGCTTTGTTTTACCTATGGTTGCAATTTCCAGGCTTCAGAGACCTTACTGTAAGAAATACTATAATGTTACCTGTGAGTCAAGTGAGCAAAGCCACATAGCAAAGGGTGCAGTTAAAGCAGCCACATGTAAGCCTCAGGGTGCGGCAAGGCATGAGCATGCCTTTGCCTGTCTGAGACCTGTGTGTGCTTGATATAACTGCACTCTTCAATGGTGTGTTTAGCTTGGCCATTGCACTTGTTGTTGGCAGGAGAGACCACAGTGGCAGGAGCTCCTTCAGCTTCAGGGTTATAATAGAGCCTGTAGTTTTATGGCCTGAGCAGGAAAGTTCTCCCTGCCCCAAGTCTGTCCGTCCAGGTCTAGTGCAGGGCACATGAGAGGATTTGGTCCCTAATGCCACAAGAATTCCTAATCCTCCAGATCGAGACAGGCCTGGCAAATCAGCAGGGCATGGTTTACAAGCCCAGAGGATGTGTTGAACTGGGTTGGACCTTTAGACTGTGTCCTACCTTGTGGAGTGGCCAGTAGCTGACACCTCAGAAAATCTCTGTGCGCCCACCCACTTGTGCAGTTCTCTAATTTATTTTGGGGTCTTGCTACCTCACTCCCACAGTGATCCCTGAGGCAAAGGGTTCCTTACCCCTGTTTTAACATTGCCTCTTACCAGTATTGCAGTCCCACATTAGCTTCAGAGCATTTCCAGGATTTTCAGAGGAGAGACTGTGTGCCAAGGCTAGCCTAAAGACTAGTGACACTGCACAGCTCCTGGGTCAGTTCCTTGTCCCATGGGTTCTGTTTCCCAGCCTGCGTCTTTCTCAGGCACAAGGAGGTTGGTGCTGGTGACACAAAGTTGTGTGGGCAACACTGAGGAATCTTCATGGCGCCAACATGTCCAAGAGGGATCTAGGAGGTGCGACAAAAGCTGCTATGGTATGAAATGTATTCCTTAATATTTAACTCCACCTTTACCAAAGTTAACCAAGTAGCTCCAGAGCAGAGAAGTTGAGGCAAGAAGAAGTTGGGGTGGCTGGTATTTCTTTCAATAAGTGATAAAAAGCTGAACACCTGTAGTTCTTCATACAGGGAGTGCTATTGTTGCACATGCTGCCGTCTAGTCCCGTTTATCCCAGTGCATGGCTGTTCTATAAACCTGGCTGCTCCGAAGCAGAGCTTATAAACACAGTGTAATATGTTCCAGAACATGGCAATGTCTGTATGTGTAAAGGAGTTCGTTCAACAGGAGCGCTCCTCATGGCTAGGCGTGGTGTAGCAGCTCTCTCTCACTCTGGGTCCTCTGCCAACAGTCACTACGTTGCTCTCTTTGTAACTTGGCCCTCCAGCCAGGTCACAATTTTCATGTCTGTCCCTTTTGGGGTAACAAGGTTCAAACAGAAGTTCAATTAATAATTCCAAGACCTTGTGTCAGGTCTATGGCCCCTGACTCTGGGTCCAGTGGTCATCGTGTCCCTGCAGGCTTTGAATTATCCTTATTCCCTTATGTCAGGGGGCTTTATGCCACCTTTTCAGTGGCTGGTCGGGGAACTCAGGCCCTCTGTCTACACTGGGTTCCAGCCTACGGACCCTGTATCCAGCAGTCATGGTCTGCACCATCCACTCCTTGCTCCTGTTTATCTGGGCTTCTTCCTACCTAACCTTCTCAGGCTTTTCCCCCCACAACTCCTCTGGGTTGACCCTTCTTTCAGGTCAGACTAGATAATGATGGTCCCTTCTGGCCTTATAGACTGAGACCGGGACTCCAGGTTTTTATTCTCCCTCTTGGGTTCCCACCTCTGTTCCCCAAGAGTGACTGCAAACTCCCTCCCTGCAGCCAGCTTCTTTGTTTGTTTTTGTTGGCACAGCGCCTCATCCTGCGAGGTTGTCACTGCCACTTCCCTCATTCCTTTTTAGCCAGGTTTTTTTTTTAAATAACCTTTCACTCAGTCTAGTCTCCTTAAGGAAACTCTGCAAGGCTTTCACTTGTACTACTCCATTTTTCTGACTTTCTTACTAGTCCCTTTAGGGAAAAATCTTTCAGTCCAAGTGTGACCAGGATCTTAGTGGGGAGCCAGCTATGGTCACTCGATTAGGGTGAACTGCAAAGAATGGGGCAGACAATCCCCATAAAGCTGATGGATATTCCAAAATTTAGATTTACCAAGCCAGCATAAAACAGCTTCTTTATTACCTCACTGATTACTCAGAAGTCCAAACAACACCGTTCCCTTAAAGTGATCCACCCTCAGGCCTCCATCCAGGTATCCATGTCAAATATGATGAAAATTTCTTTAAGTCTTATTTCATCATATAAAAGAAGAGGTTCCACCAATCCCAAAGGATCAGACACATCACCTCCCAGGTTATTGAATGTTTCAGATCTTACCTAAACACACGCTACAGCCAGTTCTTATTAATGAAACTAAAATTTATTAAAAAAACAAGAGAGTCTGGTTAAAAGATCAATATACAGACAGACATGAGTTCAGTCCATTGAGGTTCAGATTCATAGCAGAGATGGTGAGCTTTGTAGTTGCAAAGAGTTTCTTTAGAATTCAGTTCATAGGTTATAGTTCACTGTCCAAATCTCATATTCAGGGCGTACCAGCATAATTGGGACCTCAGTCTTGTGACTCAAACTTCCCCTGACGAAGCCTAAGCAGATCTGAGATGACAGAATCAGGACCCAAGGATCTTTTATCCAATTTCATGTCCTTTTTGACAAGTTGGAGTTCAAAATGTAATTAGGATGACTTTGAAGGAGGTCCATCACCAGTACTTAATTATAGAATTAACATAATGCAATTTGCTTGTTCCACCATTCACAGATTATTTGCTATACGTTTCAAAGAGAGATGAATACAGAGATATCCCGTGTTTACAATTATTTAAATGATAGGATGTTCTTTTGACCTCTGAAGTATCAGAATACAGCATAGACAGGAACTGTTGGTTACATTGTCCACCCTACTCATACATATGTAAATACACAAAAACACAAACATCTCCCCACATGTCTTTTGAGGGTTATTTATTTTGCAGGATGTTTAACCCTTTCTAGTCACCCCAAACTGGCTCAATTTTTCATAAAGAAACTTTCTCCATAGAATATTACCCACAATGCTAGAGAACATGAGAAACTGTTTCTTTGGTTTTGCACACATTACACTGCCCATCTTTGTCTTTTTAATAAGTTTTACATCTCATGTAAGGCACAATGACATGTTAGCACTCTAAGAATGACTACATCACTTTTTCTGTCATGACTGGAGAGTATATATTCGATTTTGGACCATATATCATAAAACATTCATCCTTTTGTTCCCTTGGTGTGTAGTTCTTGCCCTTCCTTTGCAAGCTCCACTGTGCAAGTTGCCACATTCTAAAATTCTTGTCCATGTAAGGCTATTGTAATATCCACCTAATTTTTTAGGGCTTGTTTTGCTGCTTTGTGAGCCGTCTCATGTCCAGGTGTTCTGATGTGCACTACAATCCATCTTACTGTTACACAGATACCTGTTTGCATTATTTCTGTAAGTATGCATATTATTTCACTTCTTATGTCATTTCTGCTTTCCAGAGTCCCTATTCTGATTGCAGTAATGCCTCAAGTAAATCGATCATATTACTGCTATGGCCAGTCACATCTCTCTTACCCAGGTTAGTGCTAACATTAGCCCCATTAGTTCAGCCATCAGAATGGTCACACAATTCAATAGCCTTTTAGATTTCCGCATTCCAAGACTAGGAACACGGAAGGCTGTTCCCACTCTGCTTGTGCTGCCATCTTTTGATCCATCTTTGTAGACTGGACAAAGCTGGCCGGATTTGTCATAACTAAATTCAGATACTTCTTTAGTCACAATGTGTGGTTTTATCCTTCCCTCAGCTTTTGTCATACAGTTCCAAATCCACAAATGGGGGAATAACTGTCCCTCTGTAATTTTTAGTGTTCTCAGGTTTTCTTTTCTACATGTCTCCTTTACCCTTTTTCTGACCCTGATTGGATGAGGAAGTCTGTCGCAATCCATATAGTTTTGTCTACTAAGCTCCCAGCAATCCTCAAGTGTTTTATTTACTTCTGTTTTCGTGATTCCCTTTTACCTTTGCCCAAAAGGTTAGATCTAATAGTTTCATCCTTTGGTTTATCGGTGCTTCTCCAGTGGCTACTTATTGTTCACACAACTGATGGTGGTGTTATTGCATTACATCCAAGCTGCAGAGTGTGGGTCTGGAGCAGTTCCAAGTTTCTAAGAGTTGTTTTTGAGGCTGTACAAAAAAGCTTGGCATCCAGAGTCTAAAACTGGTTTTCTCAGTGCTCTGTACATTCTCATCAGTACCTTCGTATCTGCACCTCATTTGTTTTCAGCTACACTTCTAAGTAAGTTTATCCTACTTTTACACTTTTGTATGCTATTATGTGTGTGACCTTTCCAAGCTAATTTATTATCAAACACTACTCCTAGTAACAAACTTTGGAACTATCTGAATTTTTTTTCATCATAAAGAAACAAGTTCCAGTCTTCCCTAATTTTCCTCCTGGTTAAAAGCATTCCCTTAGTTTTAGCAAGTTAGAATTTAAATACCCAATCATTTCCCTTCTTGGACAAATGAGACACTCCAGAGAATTTCCTTTTCTCTAGCTACTTTGTCATTTCTCCGTAGTCCGTGTAGTGTAGGTGTCTACAAAAAGGGAAATACCTTTTTCTGTCTGAACGCTTTCTGGAGGTCATTTATCATAATGGAAAACAAAGTAGGGCTGTTAATAGTCCCTTGCAGAATTCCATTTGTAAGCTTGTAGATTTCGGATAAAGCCGTTCCCCCTTTGATAGAATTCTGCCTTATCGACCCATGTCGGTCCCAGGGTATTAGAGAGACAAGGTGGGTGAGGTAACATCTTTTATTGGACCAACTTCTGTTGGTGAGAGAGACAAGCTTGGCTCAAAAGTTGGTCTAATAGAACAGATTCCCTCACCTTCCTAATCTCCCTTATCTACCCAAAGATGCCGCTGTGGATAAACAACAAAATAAAAGAAGCAGTGAGAGGCGAAAAGGCATCCTGTAAAATTGGAAGTTAAATCCTAGTGAGGTAAATAGAAAGGAGCATGAACTGCCAAGTGAAGTGTAAAAATATAACCAGGAAGGTCAAAAAAGAATTTGAAGAACAGCTCGCCAAAGACTCAAAAAATAACAGCAAATTTCTTTTAAGTACATCAGAAGCAGGAAGTCTGCTAAACAACCAGTGGGGCCACTGGACAATCGAGATGCTGAAGGAGCACTCAAGGGAGATAAGGCCATTGCAGAGAAATTAAATGAATTCTTTGCATCAGTCTTCACAGCTGAGGATGTGAGGGAGATTCCAGAACCTGAGTCCTTTTTTTTTTTTTTTTTTTTTAAGGTGACAAATCTGAGGAACTGTCCCAGATTGAGGTGTCGTTAGAGGTGGTTTTGGAACAAACGGATAAATTAAACAGTCATAAGTCACCAGGACCAGATGGTATTCCCCCAAGAGTTCTGAAGGCACTCAAATGTGTAATTGCAGGACTACTAACTGTGATATGTAACCTATCATTAAATCAGCTTCTGTACCAGAGGACTGGAGAATAGCTAATGTGATGCAAATTTTTTAAAACTGCTCCAGAGGCGGCCCCAGCAGTTGCAGGCTGGTAAACTGGATTTCAGTACTGGGCAAATTGGTTGAAACTATAGTAAAGAGCAAAATTACCAGACACATAGATTAACATGATTTGTTGGGGGAAGAGTCAATGTGGTTTTTGTAAAGGGAAATCATACCTCACCAATCTACTAGAATTCTTTGAGGGGGTGAACAAGCATGTGGACAAGGGGATCCAGTGGATACAGTGTACTTAGATTTTCAGAAAGCCTTTGACAAGGTCCCTCGCCAAAGGCTCTTAAGCAAAGTAAGTTGTGGAATAAGAGGGAGGGTCCTCTCATGGATTGATAAGTGGTTAAAAGATGGGAAACAAAAGGTAGGAATAAATGGTCGGTTTTCAGAATGGAGAGAGGTAAATAGTGGTGTCCTCCTGGGGTCTGTACTGGGCCCAGTCCTATTCAACATATTCTTAAATGATCTGGAAAAAGGGATGAACAGTGAGATGATAAAATCTGTAGATGATACAAAACTACTCAAGATAGTGAAGTCCAAAGCAGACCAAGAATACCATATTGCCTCTATATAAATCCATGGTACACTCACATCTTGAATACTGAGAGCAGTTATGGTCACCCCATCTGAAAAAAAATATACTGGAATTTGAAAAGGTACAAAAAGGGCAACAAGAATGATTAGGGGTATGGAACAGCTTCCATATGAAAAGAGATTAACAAGATTAGTCATCTCTTTTCCAAGCTGAAAAGTACCAAGGAGAGAGATGATAGATTTCTATAAAATCATGACTAGTGTGGAGAAAGTAAATAAGTGTTATTTACTCCATCTTATAACAGAAGAACTAGGGGTCACCGAATGAAATTAATAGGCAGCAGGGTTCAAAATAGGGTTTAAAAAAACTGGATAAGTTCATGGAGGCTAGGTCCATCAATGGCTATTTGCCAGGATGGGCAGGGATGCAAAACCATGCTCTGAAGTGTCCGTAGCCTCTGTTTACCAGAAGCTGGGAATGGGCGACAGAGGATGAATCACTTGATTCCTTGTTCTGTTCATTCCCTCTGGAGCACCTGGCACTGGTCACTGTCGGAAAACAAGAATAGAATAGCCAAAGGTCCATCTAGCCCAGTATCCTATGTTCTCCCTTTTATTCCAGTGTTGGCTAGTTTATATAGAAGGCCTTCCCGCCACCGTAAGTCATGCATTTGCAGTGTTCAGGATGACTGTTCTCATAAAGTTCTTGGTCTCTATGCTTTTGTGTACCTCCATTTCTAGTCTCCCGATGTGGTCAACTGTGCATCTTCCTTTTCTGAATCCACTTGGTACCTCAGTTATAATATCATTTTTGCCCAAGTTTTCTTCTAGTCTTACATTTGTCATTTTTTCCATGATTTTTCCCACACACGATGTGAAGGCACTAAGCAGCAGTTCTTGTATATGCCTTTTCTGGTTTCCTACATGGTGTCACCAGTGCTTGTTGCCATTCTGTTGACAGCAGTCCCGTTTCCCATATGTCCTTGTATAACCACAACAGAATCTGTAGACAACCTTCCGACAAGTTTTGAAGCATTTCATTACTTACATTCTTTTTACCTGGAGCTATAGTTTTCTTTTTCCTAAGGGCTGCAATAAGCTCCTGCATAACTAACATTTTTGTTAACACATCATCGGTATCTTCTCTCCAGCCATTTAAAAGCTCAGTTTTCAATAAACCCTTTCCCCACTCCCCATGAAAGTCATTGCTTTCATTCATATCACTACTGACCCTGTGGAATTCTTCTGCTATAATGTCTGCCTTCCCGCAGTTGGAGACCTCCATTTCATTATTTACAATAAGACCAGCTGTACATTTTATTTCTACCTCGAATTCCAGTCACTCTCTTAATTTGCTTCTAGATTGCTGAAAGCTTTGAATCGTTCTTTGGTTTCCCACAGACATTTCTGCAACTTTTCATCTTTTTGATAATTCTTTGTGCCTCCCCTTTACATAGAATCATAGAATATCAGAGTTGGAAGGGACCTCAGGAGGTCATCTAGTCCAACCCCCTGCTCAAAAGCAGGACCCATCCCCAATTAAATCATCCCAGCCAGGGCTTTGTCAAGCCTGACCTTAAAAACTTCTAAGGAAGGAGATTCCACCACCTTCCTAGGCAATGCATTCCAGTGTTTCACCACCCTCCTAGTAAAAAAGTTTTTCCTAATATCCAACCTAAACCTCCCCCACTGCAACTTGAGACCATTACTCCTTGTCCTGTCCTCTTCCACCACTGAGAATAGTCTAGAACCATCCTCTCTGGAACCACCTCTCAGGTAGTTGAAAGCAGCTATCAAATCCCCCCTCATTCTTCTCTTCCGCAGACTAAACAATCCCAGTTCCCTCAGCCTCTCCTCATAAGTCATGTGTTCCAGACCCTTAATCATTTTTGTTGCCCTTCGCTGGACTCTTTCCAATTTATCGACATCCTTCTTGTAGTGTGGGGCCCAAAACTGGACACAGTACTCCAGATGAGGCCTCACCAATGTCGAATAGAGGGGGACGATCACGTCCCTCGATCTTGCTCGCTATGCCCCTACTTATACATCCCAAAATGCCATTGGCCTTCTTGGCAACAAGGGCACACTGCTGACTCATATCCAGCTTCTCGTCCACTGTAACCCCTAGGTCCTTTTCCGCAGAACTGCTGCCTAGCCATTCGGTCCCTAGTCTGTAGCTGTGCATTGGGTTCTTCCGTCCTAAGTGCAGGACCCTGCACTTATCCTTATTGAACCTCATCAGGTTTCTTTTGGCCCAATCCTCCAATTTGTCTAGGTCCTTCTGTATCCTATCCCTGCCCTCCAGTGTATCTACCACTCCTCCCAGTTTAGTATCATCTGCAAATTTGCTGAGAGTGCAATCCACACCATCCTCCAGATCATTTATGAAGATATTGAACAAAACCAGCCCCAGGACCGACCCCTGGGGCACTCCACTTGACACCGGCTGCCAACTAGACATGGAGCCATTGATCACATAGTTGATCATTCGTTAAGCCTTTACTGTCCATTGTGTGTTCACTTGCTTGTATGCCTTATTACTTTCCGATTGCTCATGTGCAATCCTCATTCCACCAGGGAACCAGATTTCTAAGCAGGGGGGCACTTTGATTTTTTGTAATGGCCAGATCGGCTGCTGCTGTAATTCCTTTTATTATGTTGTTGTTGTTCTCTTATGTTGTCACTTGTGGTTACTAAATACATATTTACCACATTCAGTCTTGAAAAGGCCCCAATCAGCTTTTTGAACATTCCGGCTAGGAAGTCTTTTTGTAGTTTTCAACATTTCTTTGGTCTTCGTACTCAGTAAGTGTAGGGCAGTGATCACTTTCTATTCAGTTGTCTTTCTGAACTTCCCAGCTGCATTTACTATCTTATATATAATTTGTTGCAGTTCTCAAATCCCAAACAGGAAAGGATCCACCCACTGAATTAAATCTAGTAGGTGCTCCTGTATTCAATATTTCCAGGTTTTGCATATCAATAAATTGTTCTAAGTATTTACCATTGAGGTCAGCTTTCTTACTTCCCTATAGCTCATTATGACTATTAAAGTCTCTGCAAATTTTGAATTGGTTTTGGGCATTAACTAGTTTTTTCTAATTCTAAAATAACTAATTTTTACATGGTTTATAAATATTATAAATCATATGTAAGTGGTTTTTTGTGCAGTGGTAGCATTATATTCAAAACTTTAATTTCTGCACATCCATTTCATAATAACTAAATTCCTCTTTTATAAATATATAGACAACTCCCCCACCCCCTTCGAGCCTCTCAGTCTCTCTGAAGTATATCCTATCCCAGCAGATTGAACGTCCATTTATTTATTAGCCAGGTTTCTTGTGTACATAAGGCTTTTTTCCCCCCACTTCATTTTTTTCAGTTTCAAAGATGGCTGTCTTAAATTCCTGTCCCTGCATTACTAAACTGCACGTTCCAGCTAGGGATTGTCAAGACCAGTTATTTAAGCTGTGTTATTACCTTCATTTAAAATTGTGTGAATGCAGTCTAGCGAGCAGATATTTTTCTGCTGCTTTTGCGATGATTTTAATCCTTTCAGGTTTTTCCCCTATCTGCAAGGTGCATTTAATTCTATAACGAACACTGTAGATATCTTTACCTATCAGCAATACATCCTCTCTCTCATATTTTCCTCCTCATTCTGCTGCAGGTACCTTTTGGTAGCCTCTACGTATGATACTTTTGGAATGATTTTGATTGTTTTGTACTTCTCTAGCTTGTTCTGCTACTGCCCATCCTTTATATGCTTCACTGCGCATTCCTCGCAATTGCTGCGTGTAGGTTCTGTTCCTTCTGCACAGCTCTCATAGGAGTGATTTCCTCCATAGTTACTGCACCTCAGTGTTCCCTTACACATGGCTACCGCGTGTCCAAACCTCTGACAATTATAGCTGCTCACAGGAGAGAGAATATCCAGTAATAGGATCTAAATGGGGTATCAAGATCTGCAAGTGTCCCACCTTTAAGTGTTATGCGTACAGCTGTCAATGGCAGATTTTTCTCCCTCTCCCCTAGCTAGCCGTTTAACAAACAATACTACATCTTCACCTATGCTCTTTTGATATTATCCTCAGCCAGTCCTAGTGGCATTCCAGACATTGCCCTCTTGCTTCTGTCAGGAATGTAGGCAGTTGACAAGTAATTTTCATTGTCCCTGCAGTTACAGTTTTAAGAAGGTTTTTCAGCTTGCTCCTTATGTGTACATTCTATCAATAGATCTGCACCCTGCGTTCATTTAGCTCTTTGTACGTCACCAACACTTCGCTTGCTCCGTTCTGCCATTTTCGGGGGTTAACATCTCCTATTTTCACATCTTCTGGCAGGACGTGACAATTATGAAGTGTTGACTTTTATCCTGGGTTTGTTTTTCATTTCTGTGCATTCCTCCCCTCCCACCCGTCACATGTTAGTTTGTGTTCAGCCTTGTTTCAGCTGGGAGCTGGGTCCTGATGCAGTCCTCTACCTAGCGTATTCCTGCCAACCAGCCAGACACCAGCACCCTGCCCAGCTGCTCTGTCTCCTCTGTCAGCCAGTCCCACTTCCTCTCCTTATCCTAACCTCCCTGCTCCTGCCAGGTGCAGCCAGGTAACAATTGGCCTCCAGCCCCCAGTCTGTGGGGTACACACCCCATCTTGCAGTGTAACCTGGTTTCCATAATCGCAGCAGTAAGAGCCTTCCATAGGTCACTGACAGGGATTGAATCCTGAACACTTCCCCCCAGAAACATTAAGCCCCCACCCCTTGAGCAGAAGGAATAGGATTCCCTCAGCTGTAAGGAGCAGGCTCTACATCAGGGGTGGCCAAACTTTTTGGTCCAAGGGCCACATTGGGGTGAAACTGTATGGAGGGTCAGGTAGGGAAGGCTGTGCCTCCCAAATCAGCCTCGCGCCCTCCCAGTTCCCACCCCCTGACTGTCCCCCTCTGAACCTCCCACCCATCCAACCCCTCTGCTCCCTATCCTCTAACTGCCCCCTCCTGGCACCCCCTGCCCCAACTGCCTCCTGGGACCCTGCCCCCTGGATTTCCACGCCTATCCAACCCTCCTTCCCACGGGCCCCTGACTGCCTCGACCCCTATCCACACATCGATCGACCGACCCCACACCTATCTGACTGCCCCTAGGGACCACCTGCCCCTTATCCAACCTCTCCCCCTTACCAGGCCGATCAGAGCGGCAGGAGCTCGCAGCCACCCGCCCACACCCAGCCAGGCCCCTGTGCTGACGGCATGGCGAGCTGAGGCTGTGGGGGAGGGGGACAGTGGAGGAGGGGCTGGCCTGGACGGTCCCGCGGGCCTTAGTTTGACCACCGCTGCTCTACATGGACCAAGCGCTTGTGGGTATGTCTACGCTGCAATGAAAAACTCAGGGCTGGCTTATGTCAGCTGACTCAGGCTTGCAGGGCTCCAGCTAGCAGCTGTTTAACTGCAGTGTAGACGGTCCGGCTCGCGTTGGAGCCTGGGCCCTGTAAGGTGGGAGGGTGCCAGAGTTTGGCTGCCCAAATGTCTACACCACAATTAAACAGCCCATTGGCCTGAGTCAGGTGGCACCGGCCTGCTGCAAGTGTCTAATTGCAGGGTAGATGGGGAGGGAGCTATGATTAGACACTTAGCCAGTGCTACCTTGCACCTGTAAGTGTATGTGAGTTATGCACAGGTCCACCTGTAGATACAGCAAGGGAGGGCTCACTGGGTATGATTTGTGCCTATAGGTCCCAACCAAAATCAGGGCCCCCTTGGGCTGGGGGCTGCACATGACAGCCCTGCCTCAACCAACTATTGCAGCAGCCTTGACAGTGAAGTGGGGGAGGGGAAACGGGCTTACCCAAGGGCCTTCAGCCTGTCCGTGGCAGAGCCAGGAACAGAACCAGGTCTTCTGCCTCCCTGTCCACAGCCCTGCCCCTGGACCACACTGCCTCCACCTTGCCCCTGCTTTGTGGAGAAACTGTTAATGCTGTGTGTTTTCTTGGCGGGGGGGTCAGGTGCCTAGAGCTTATTATTGGGAATCAGGAATCCTGGGTTCTTTGCCTGATTCTGCCACTGACGTGCTGCATGACCTCGGGAGAATCACTTCGCCTCCCTGTGCACCGGTTAACCCCCTCTGTAACAGTGTGGCTTTGCCCGCAGAGCCTGCAGCAGGCCAAGCACCTGGTCGTCTTACTGGCACTAAACCAGTGGGAGAGGGAGCAGGATGCCGATTGAGATCATTCTAGGACCTGAGTGGATGGATGGATGTGCCCAATACCTCGTGCAAGGCCTCCCCTACGGCACTGGGTCAAACCTGACCGGGGAGAAAGGGGGACCAGAGCCAGGAGTAACCAGCCTGACAGAACAGTCGCCTGCCACTTGCTGTGTAATGTCCCTTCCTGGCCACCAGAGGGCAATGCTGGTCCAGCTTTCCCGGGGCCAAGTTCTGGCAGGGCACAGGGCTGGGCTCCCTGGGGAGAGGTTAGAAATCTGCCTGGCTGAGTTCTCCCTCGCTGATGGGACAGACGCCCCCGTACAAACCGCCCCAGTTACGGGCCGTGCGTGGCAGAGGGCTGGGTGTTTGCTCCGGTGCGCCAACGCAGCAGGGGCTTGTACCCAGCTCCAGCGGCTCGGGCTAGTCCCGGGCACGAAGGCAGCACGTGTACATAGCATGCGCCTCCCAGGCAAGGCACAGCCGTGGGTCTCAAACTTTTCTCCTGGTGACCCCTTTCACGCAGCAAGCCTCTGAGTGTGCCCCCCTTATAAATTCAAAACACCTTGAAATATATTTAACACCATTATAAATGCTGGAGGCCAAGCGGGGTTTGGGGTGGAGGCTGACAGCTGAAACCCCCCGTTTAATAACCCCCCAGTTTGAGAACCCCTGGCCTCCAGGAAGCAGAGGTTAAACGGGGCAGTGAGGAGGAGGCAGATGGAGGTGAAGGTGATCCTAGAGAGAAGGGGAAGCCATAGGAGGGCTCCAGAGAGCAGGAGCTACAGAGGAGAAGGCTCTTACACAAGACATGGAGGCGCAGCTCCGCAAAGTATTTAGGCTCCAAACTTCCACTGAAATCGGAGGAGGTTTGGAGACGTGGATATCTAGAGGATCATGGCCAGGGCACGTAGCGGGGGAAGGACAAAGGAGGTTGGTGCTAAATGCAAAGGAGCGGGGAGGTGAAAGGAGGGAGCTGGGCTAGGCTCACAGGGTTAGGATGGAAGGTTTTATAGCTAAGGGGTCAGGTGCTGATCTATGGTCCCTGGTGCAATTCCACAGGGAGTTACTCTGGAGTCACAGCGCTGTGATAGGTTGGGATCTGCCCCCGCCGCGTATTCTCCATCTGAATCCTTATGTGAATTGGTGAAGCCTCTGTAAGTCTAAGCGGTGGGTGGGGTGGGGTGGGGTGGGGGTCTGGAAGGGAAACATGAGCACTGGGAACCAGGCTTGCCACCACGACAGGTAACTCAGCCCTAGTAGCAGCAGGCTTCTGCTCTGGCCAGGTCTTATGGTAATTCCCCCTGCTCCTTGCTGATGAGCTGAGGGAGGAGAGCTCAGCTCTGCCTTGATTGCCCCAGCTGCTGGAATATTTACAAGCCTTGGGGGTGGAGAACTGGGCTTGCATGTCCGTCCATCTGGCTGGCTCCTGCGCTCTTGGGATCACATGCACCAGTTGATTTCGTCTCATCCCCTCCTCCCCACTATGATTCAGCCTTTCCTGCTCTGGTCTCCCTCTGCTCCTCCCTCTTTGCCCTTTCATTGTATCGCCCAGAGGTGTGGGACACGCCCGTGTTGGTTCCCCCCCCCCCCCCCAGCGCCCCTGCTCTGTGCAGTGTTCCAGCTGTGCCAGGCTACTCCCACTGGCCTGGCCACGTTGCCCCCACCCAGACTAGGTCTGTGCCCTTTGTCCAGCTCCCATCCCAGGGAGGGAAGGACTGGGAAGGGAGCCGGAGGAATGCCCTGTGCAGCACCTGTTGCTAAGTAAATGTCTTACCAGCCTGCAGCCCTCCCCGTAGGACCCTTGAGCACATAGCAACCGCTTCCGGCTGCCTGGCTCTGAAAGGACAAAGAGGAGACTGGAGCTAGGTAAGGGAGGGTGCATGGAGGGAGAGGGACCAGTACCCTAGCCACCCTCCCCCACTGCAGCCATGTGGGGTACCTGACTTTGCTTTTGTGGCTCTTTCCGCCTGCCTTCCTTGTGGGATCTCCCAGCTTATCCTGCAGCAGCTCCCGCTCTGTGCAGCTAGCGATAGCTGCCTCGCGGGGACTGCCTGGGGCCCTCCTCTGGCCTCTCTTGGTTAGTGCTAGTAGCCTTCAGGCTGCCCCATGGAAGACAGCCTCACTAATGGCCAGGCTGGCTCTACACCCAACCCAGAGCTCCCTCTTGGGCACATCTTGCGGAGTTGGCCATGGCCCAGGGGTTTCTAGGGCTAGGGTTTCTGATCCCTCACTATCTCCCCCCTTCTTGCCTGCTAGTCCTGCAGTGCTAGCTGGAGCAGCCGGGGAGCCTTGCTCCAGCTGAGCTCCAGGAGGCCGGCTTTGTGTGCAGCAGAGCACGTGGGAATGGGGTCCATGCAGGCTCCCTCTGCTGAAGGTCATGGGCCCAGGGGGTTAGAGCCAAGGGCAGGTGCAGCAGTGCCCTGGACCAGCTCAAAATTTGTGAGTCAAGCCATCAAATCAGGAGAGTAGTTTGAAAATTACAAGATTTTAAAAATCCAGCTCCAGCTGGGGTTCTCTCTGAGCCTGGAGGGGGAACCAGCCCCTGTTTCTAGCTTTTCTCTGCAGACAACTGGGCTAGAAAGTTACTTTTTGAAAGCTGAGATTTTCAGTAATCCCAGGACTCCAGGAGCTGAGGCTTTAAGAACACTAATAGCACGAGCCTCATGCTGAAACCAGGAGGGTCGGTGATGCTGCAGGTGGGGAGAACTGCCCTGGCAATGAGTGTGGTGGGTGCAGTGGGAGCAGGGGCAGCACATGTATGTACATGCTGGAGGGGACACAGCCAGGGCTGGGCTCATTTAGTCCTTGGCTTCCACCAAGCTGTCCCCAGGGCTATTTTCTGGGGAGCTGAGTGGAGACCCCCCCCCCCCCCGCACAAATTGCACCAAATGAGTGATCTCTGCTGTGAGGTCACCTCTCCATTGAGGGCTCATGGGGTAGCTGCGCTCATGGACCATGGAAGCCTCGGGTAATGAGGGCAGCATGATCCCAGCCCGGGGGCTTCTGCCAGAGTGAGCAGAGTGAGCGTGAATGCCTGGAGAGCAGGAGGCCAGCCTCCCTGACGCACCCTCCCCTCTCCCCCGTCACATAGTTCTCCCCCCAAGGCCCGAGTGCTGGAGCCAGTGATGAAAGGAGGGGGAAGAACTCAAAGTGACAGACTGGAGCGTGGACGGGGCATCAGGTCAAAGCCCCCTGGTTTCCTGTCTGGCTCTCTGGCACATGGGGTGATTTGCATGTACTAGGTAGGCCCCACTTTTCCCTTTATCTCCTAGATTGGGGGGCTGGGCTGCTTCGCCCCCCCCCCCCCCCCCCCCCGGACAGCCATACATACACCAGTGCTCCGGTCCTGAGACATGCTCACCCGTGGACAAGCTCACCCAGTTCCTGTTTGTTTGAAATCTGCTTTTCATTGAAATTCTAGTGCATGGCACTGAAAGTCCCTCCACCAAATCATATATCAGCCTTGGGAGCAGGCAGGCCTGATGCAAGCGCTCCACGCACCTCGGAAAGAAGCACTTAATTCAGCCCTCCCTGCCAGCAAAGCTGCCCCCAGTGGTCCTGGGGCCCAGGGCCATGGCAGGCACCAGACTCGGGGCCTTGCTCGGGGAGCTCCAGCACTGCATAAACACCAATGCGTTTAGCTGTGCACGGAAAGCGCGGTGCCCACCGTTGGGAGAGGTGAAACGGAGTCAGAGAGCTTCAGCTGTGCTCAGCGGTCTAGGGAAGCGAGCCAGGAGTCCCGGCTCCAAGCAGCCCACACAGGGAGCTCGTCAGAACCTAGGATTGGGAAAGGGAGCTGATCTCCCAGGGCACAACCCCCCAGTGCGGCCTGATCTCCAAAGGGCTCAGCTCCCCAGGGAGGTGCCTATGGAAGGGCTGGGTTTTCCCAGGGGCTCAGCGCCCAGCAGCTCCCCTGGAGAGGCCAAAGGTGCTCTGACCCCCAGCTGAGTGCACTTGAAAAGCTGCCCCCGGTTGTGGTTGCTCAGCCCTTGGCACAGTCTCAGCAGCCATCATGGGGCCGTTGTAACTCAGCAGCATTTACCCCGGGCAGAGCAATTCCCCCTGTAACCGTGAGCTTTCCCATCCTGTGTATCCAGCATCACTAACCTGGCTGGGACCCCTGGGGCAGGCCCAGGATGACAGGGCCCTGATCCTTGGCTGGGGTCACGGGTGCTGCTGCAGCTCGGCAAGTGAACAATTGCGCACTCACAAACCAGCGAGCAGCAGACACTGATCTCTGCTGGTCGGGGCCATCTCTGCCTGCAGAGTGGATGGGGGTTTAAACTTCCACAGGCCCGTGCCAGGTCTGGGCTATGCACTGGCTGCAGTGCCCTCACAGCTGCAGAGAACATGGCCCGAGGTGTTATCCCACTCTTGTGGCAATGGTAGCTAAGCCCTGGGCCGGAGCGAAGCAGCATTCTTTGGCTAAGTCCGTCTGCCTTCTTACAGCCACAAAGCGTTCCCACAAGCTGCTGCGTCCCGCCTCAGAGGTGGCTGCATTTCAGTGGTGGATGAAGTGATTGCTGTGCTCAGTTCACCTACCCAAGCAGTCCTGTTGGCTCCCATGGAACTATTTGCATGAGGGAGGCAAGTCACTGCCTCCCAGTTCAAGCAATGTTGGAGCTGTTGCAATGAAAGGTGGTGCAGACGGAGAGCTCTCATCGAAGGCGACGAGCAGCGGAGGGGCCGTAGCATTCTGATTTCCGAGGACCCTGTAGGCTCCAGCCAAGCCCAGCAGGCACCGTGCTGTGCTCGGAGCTGTATGTACACAGCCAGGGACAATCCCTACACTCTTCAGCCATACAAAGGAAGTGCCATTGCCCCCCTTCACGGAGCGGCTCAGTGACTGAGTCACCCAGGGAGCCCGGGGTACGGCAGGCATTGGCACAGGTCTCCAGGGCCCAAAGCCAGGTCCTAACCCACCAGGCTGGCCGGCCCCTTTGAGGAGTTTTTCACTGCCCTGGTGAACATGGTGAGGCTCTCTCCTGGCTGTCACGTAGCAGGGGACAAACCCTTCTATAAGCCATTTCCAAATTCTCCATCCATCAAGCCCTGGCCTGGGCTGGCTCCAGTGCCCCACAGCACCCTAGCTCACGCCCGTCGGGGCCAAGGGTCTGCGCTCGTTGCTGGCATTCATTGTTACCATTATGCATCGGCACTGCCCCGGAGCACTGGCCTCCCCCGGCAACTCTGCAAGCTGGCGATAGCGTCCAATATCGTCGATAGCAGCATCGATGGGCCTGAACGGGAGCTGAAGGGGGATGCAAATCGCTGCCTGCGGCCTGCCCCGTGCGGCCGGGTAGTGTCCACACAGCGCGCTAGAGACAAGGCGTTCGCTGCAGCCGCTCGCTGCCTGGGTGAGGGGTATCCCGCCGCTGGGCACCAGAGTGCCCTCGGAGGCAGCTGGCCTGGCCACGGGCACACGCGGGAGACTTGGCTAGACGACCCTTGAGGCGACGCCTGTGACTCTATGTGCTTCCTGCTCCTCCCAAAGGTCTCTGCTAAGGTGCTAGTGGCTAGCGCAGGGCCCTGGGAGCCAGGACTCCTGGGTTCTAGTCCCTACCAGCCCCATGCTCGCTCAGCTCTCCCTTACCCAGGAGTTGCGAGCAGGGTTAGCACTTCCTGTTGCTCTGGTACATTGGGGAGGGGCAGCTCACTGGGAGGACACGCTCCTGGCTCTCAAAGGACCTGGCAGTCTTCCCTGAGAGCTGGGCTCTTCGACCCTGTACGTTCCAAATGTGTCTGATCGCTGAGCCTGCTGTGCGCTGGTGAACAGCTGCTGTACCCTCCCCAGAGGTGGCTGCATTTCACGGGTGACGCCTGATCCTGGTACGTGCCAAGGCCAGAGCCCAGCCGATGCCCCGAACGAACAAACCACAGCCGATGCCCTCGGCAACCCGACCTTGGCGAGCCCTGGGCTGCTGACCCTGCACGGGGCGGGTCTGGGTCATCTGACCGATAGCCCACCCCAGACTCAGCAAGCCTGCCCCAGCTGCTCCCGCTCCTGGAGGAGCCCCACTCCCCCACCCCCCGGTAGGGTGGGTGCTGGAGCCGTCTCCCGCAGGAGGAAGCCAATTCTCACTGGTCCAGGCAAGATCAGTGACACTGCATCACCTGCGATCAATCGGCTGTGTCTCACCCACATTGCTGAGCCGGCTGCGGCCTCCTCCATCCCTCTGGTTTAATTGAAGTCTGTTTGAGCAGGGAGCCGCGCAAGCTCAGCACACAAGCCAAATATTTAGTTGCTGCAAATTGGCCTCCAGATCAATTACTCTGCGGGTTGCCGAGTGGCATTTCCACCCCCAGCTCCGCTTGGCTCCCAATTCCAAGGCGCTGCACGGCTCCCTCCGTCCCCGGGCCTGGAGCTCCGTTCAGAGACACGTTTCTCATCAGGCCCTGCAATACATCACCTGGCACTGGCCAGGCTGGGCCAGGATTTTCAATGAAAAAGTTGGTCTTTGCTCATTCTCCCCGTGCAGGCCGGCGTCTGACGGGAACGTCTTCTCTCTCCCGAGCTGACAAGCTGCTAGAAAAATAGCCGTCTTGCTTGTGCATGTATGACTGGAGTACTAGGGGAGTGGTGGCAAGTCCACACGCCAGCGGGGGCTAGGTGGTTATTTCTTACAGACTTTCAGGGCAAACTTCTCCCTTAGCTGCGGGGAGGCAGATGCTTTGTCTGTGGCTAAAGGTCTCCAAGACTCTTCACTGATGCAACTTAATTACACCGCACAATGCTGCTGGGGAAACTGAGGCACAAAGCCAGGGAATGGCTAGCCCCAGATTGCACAGCAAGAGGTGGGGAAAGAACTTGGGAGTCCCGACTCCCAGCCCCAAGACCCTCCCGTAAGGTGAGTACAGTACTAAGAGAACCCAGGAGCCCTGGCTCCCAGTCCCCCATCAAACCAGAGGACCACATTGCCTCTTGGGGACACATGACACTGCGCTGTGGGGCTCCCCTCTACGGCTGGGAGGAACTGAGTTGGAAGCAAGAGCAGCCCCAAGAGCCCAGAGGTGGGGACAGTGTCCCATGAGGGAGATGGACAGTCCAGGGGAGGTGGACTTGAAGTGAGGCAACACAAGGACCCAGGGAGCTCACGCTGCCCAGACTCATTCCTGGCATGGGCGGGTGGTGGGTGTGGGAGCAACCCGAGGGGAGCTGACGCCGAGCAGGGAGTTTGATGGTAGGAAGGAGAGCGAAGCCGACCTCCAGATGACCAAGGTATTTAGCTTGTTTGCCTTCTTCATCAAACCATTGTTATGACTCTGCCCGGCCAGCGGGGGGCGCTCACGCAGCGTGTCGGTGTCTCTGCCCAGCCCGGCCAGCGGGGGGCGCTCACGCAGCGTGTCGGTGTCTTGGCCCGGCCAGCGGGGGGCGCTCACGCTGCGTGTCGGTGTCTCTGCCCTGCCCGGCCAGCGGGGGGCGCTCACGCAGCGTGTCGGTGTCTCTGCCCGGCCCGGCCAGCGGGGGGCGCTCACGCTGCGTGTCGGTGTCTCTGCTCGGCCCGGCCAGCGGAGGGCGCTCACGCTGCGTGTAGGTGTCTCTGCCCGGCCTGGCCAGTGGGGGGCGCTCGCGCAGCGTGTCGGTGTCTCTGCCCTGCCTGGCCAGCGGGGGGCGCTCGCGCTGCGTGTCTGTGTCTCTGCCCGGCCAGCGGGGGGCGCTCACGCTGCGTGTCGGTGTCTCTGCCCTGCCTGGCCAGCGGGGGGCGCTCACGCTGCGTGTCGGTGTCTCAGCCCGGCCAGCAGGGGGCGCTCACGCTGCGTGTCGGTGTCTCTGCCCGGCCAGTGGGGGGCGCTCACGCTGCGTGTCGGTGTCTCTGCCCTGCCTGGCCAGCGGGGGGCGCTCACGCAGCGTGTCGGTGTCTCTGCCCTGCCTGGCCAGCGGGGGGCGCTCACGCTGCGTGTCGGTGTCTCTGCCCGGCCAGCGGGGGGCGCTCACGCTGCGTGTCGGTGTCTCTGCCCTGCCTGGCCAGCGGGGGGCGCTCACGCTGCGTGTCGGTGTCTCAGCCCGGCCAGCAGGGGGCGCTCACGCTGCGTGTCGGTGTCTCTGCCCTGCCTGGCCAGCGGGGGGCGCTCACGCTGCGTGTCGGTGTCTCTGCCCTGCCTGGCCAGCGGGGGGCGCTCACGCTGCATGTCGGTGTCTCTGCCCGGCCAGCGGGGGGCGCTCACGCTGCGTGTCGGTGTCTCTGCCCTGCCCGGCCAGCGGGGGGCGCTCACGCAGCGTGTCGGTGTCTCTGCCCGGCCCGGCCACCGGGGGGCGCTCGCACAGCGTGTCGGTGTCTCTGCCCGGCCAGCAGAGGGCGCTTGCGCTGCGTGTCGGTGTCTCTGCCCGGCCAGCGGGGGGCGCTCACGCAGCGTGTCGGTGTCTCTGCCCGGCCCGGCCAGCGGGGGGCGCTCGCGCTGCGTGTCGGTGTCTCTGCCCGGCCAGCGGGGGGCGCTCACGCAGCGTGTCGGTGTCTCTGCCCGGCCCGGCCAGCGGGGGGCGCTCGCGCTGCGTGTGGGTGTCTCTGCCCGGCCCGGCCAGCGGGGGGCGCTCGCGCTGCGTGTCGGTGTCTCTGCCCGGCCCGGCCAGCGGGGGGCGCTCACGCAGCGTGTCGGTGTCTCTGCCCGGCCCGGCCAGCGGGGGGCGCTCACGCTGCGTGTCGGTGTCTCTGCCCGGCCAGCGGGGGGCGCTCACGCAGCGTGTCGGTGTCTCTGCCCGGCCCGGCCAGCGGGGGGCGCTCACGCTGCGTGTCGGTGTCTCTGCCCGGCCAGCGGGGGGCGCTCACGCTGCGTGTCGGTGTCTCTGCCCGGCCAGCGGGGGGCGCTCGCGCTGCGTGTCGGTGTCTCTGCCCGGCCCGGCCAGCGGGGGGCGCTCGCGCTGCGTGTCGGTGTCTCTGCCCGGCCAGCGGGGGGCGCTCGCGCTGCGTGTCGGTGTCTCTGCCCGGCCAGCGGGGGGCGCTCGCGCAGCCTGTGAGCCTGTGGAGCAGTGCCAGGCAGCGGAGCAGGGGCACGCTCTGCACCAGCGGGCCTGTGAACTTGGGGACTGCGGCGCCCCCCGAGGTGAGTCGATGCGGGGAGCAGCCCCACCGGGTCATCGCCGGCCTCACCACCTGGCGCCCCAGGTCCCGTTTGTTCCCCACTGACTGTGACTGGCCCCCTGTGCTTGGCTCAGTGCCAACCAATGAGTGCTGCGGCCACGGGGCCTCGACCCGTGCTCCTGTCCCCCGCTGCACTGGCCTCTGCTTCGGTCGCTCAGTGACCTGGCAGGGGCCCGGCGAGACTCTCTCATGGGGCCCAGCGCTGCCCTGCTCTGGGCCCCCACAAGCAGCTGCTGAAAGCTCGGGCCCTAATGCAGGCAGCTCTGGCCTCCCAGGGCTGGAAGGCAAGGAGAGCCCCGGGCACGAGTCCGGCCCGCGTTTGCCCGCCTGGGGGACGTGTGTTCTCTGGGAACGAGGGCCCGGCTGGGACAGCTCCGCCACTGGCTCCCACCCGATGCGCCTCCCAGGGCCAGCTCCCGGCAGTGCGGGCCCTTCTCGGCACTGACCCACAGCCGTCTGTCTCCCTCTGTGCAAGGGGCCTGCCTGCCAAACCATTGCAAAGTCCCCAGGGGACACCCCAGCGCAGGAGCCCTGTGCCCCAGGACATCTCCCGTGACACTCTGGTGCGGTGCCCGGGGCAGGCAGCGCTGGGACCGGGCGGCCGGGCTCTAACAGAACAGATCAGGCTCTGCCAAAGAGCAGCTCGCAGTCAGAGTCTGTGACGCGCGGCACCGAGTGGAGTGCCACCCTCTCGCGGCCAGGCCACAGAGAATTTAGTGATCTGCCACCCGCTCAGAGCTGCCTCCCTCGTGGGCCCAGCTTGGGCTTTGCCCCGCGGAGGTTGTGGGGCCGGGCCCCGCGTTCGGCTCGGCTGTCTGCTCCCCGAGCCAGCAATGGAACCCACGCAGCCCGCTGCCCAGCGCCCCGCTGCTTTCTCACAAGCACCGGTGCAGCCCACGGGCTAGAGGCTGCGGGTCCCTGCATGGGGCGGTCCACGCACAGAGGAGCAGCCAGCTTCCTTCGGCCACTGGCTCCTGTCGCTGATGGGAGGACGAGGCCTGTGCTGTGGCTCTCCAGGCCCGTGTGTTCAGACCCGGCTGATGGTGCATGTGCAAGTGACACAACCTCCAGCTGGGTGTAAAAGTGAGCGTGGGGACTTTGAGGTTTTGGGTGAGGGGGTCTGGGCAGCAGTCTGGGCCCGCATCTTTGCCCTGGAGACGTATGGCAGGCTGAGGAAATGGTAGTTGGGTGGCAGAGGCCTCCTGGGGGCCTGGCTCCCCCACTCAGCGCAGCCGCCCACTGGGGCCCTTACAGCTGCTCGGGGCCCTTACAGACTCCAAATGCCACATTTGGTTACAGATGGGACATGAACCCTGGTATCCTGGGCAAACTCAGGGAATTATCCTGTCTCCTTCCTGCTGCCCCTGCTGTTCTCATTGGATCTGATCACCTCTTCCCCTCCTGTGCTCAGCTGTTGGGCAGTGTTGCTGTGAGCTGTTAAACAGCTGCCTTGCCTTGCCCCAGAAGTGACTGCATTTTAGTGGTGAGGGTATCGATCTATCCCGTGCCTACCTCCAAGGACCCTCATGAGGCTAATGTTTTTAATTGTAATATCTACTTTCACTTCCTGTCCTGTCCATGTTGGTTTTTAACCAAGAAAACAACGAGGAGTCCGGTGGCACCTTAAAAACTAACAGATTTATTTGGGCATAAGCTTTTGTCGGTAAAAAACCCACTTCTTCAGATGCATCTGTACTCCTCGTTGTTTTTGTGGATACAAACTAACACGGCTACCCCTCTGATACTTTTAACCAAGAAGCCTTCTTATATGAAGCAAAATTGTGGGCTTGGGGTATTTTTAAATAACTCCCAAAGTCTTTTGCAGTTTTATGTTTTACTCCCATGCAGTTTGCTCTTGATTGATTTTAAAACTAAAAACATATATAATCAATAGGAAAAGGGGGAAGTTGAGATCATTGAGTATAACTTGACAGTTAGGAAATACAGACAATTGATTAGGGAAGCTAAAGGTATCAATGACAAACCTATGGTCAGGTTAAGGGCTAGAAGAAGGAATACTTTCAGCACATCAGGAACAAACAAAATCTTAGCAATGGTCTAGGTCCCATATCAGATAAAGATGGTTAAAATTGTCAATCATGAGGAAGAAAGGGCAGAAAAGATCATTGAATATTGCTGTCCTGTATTTGGAAAGAAGCGGGATGGTGCATTAACATCTCACAATGATACTCAAATACTGTCTGTGAGAACAGAAATGGGGGAGAATGTTAAACAGCAACTATTAAAGCTTTCTTTTAGATCAGCAGAACTGCATAATTACAGCTGGGAGTATTAAAAGAATTGGCTGAGCTCTCTGAACCATTATTATTGATTTTTAACAAATCTTGGAATGCTGGGGAAGTTTCAGGGGACCGGGAAAAAACGAATGTTGTGCTAATATTTAAAGATGGTAAATAGGATGACCAGGGACACTGCAGGCCTGTCAGCCTGATGTCAGCTCTTGCAGAATAATGGAACTGCTGCCATGGGATGCCATCAGCAAAGAACGAAAGATGGCAGAATGATTAAGGCCAGTCAGCATGGTTTTATGGAAACTAGGTCTTGGGAAATAAACTGGATATAGGTTTCTGATGAGATTACAAGTTTGGTTGATAAAGATAACTGTGTTGACATAACATTCTTAGACTCCTTTAGGGCATTTGGCTTAGTCCCAAATTACAGACACTGGGTGTCTGTAAATCAAGCCTGGCTCTTTTTACCAGACATGCTCCCGCTCAGTGAGCCAGGCTGGGCTGGCCGCAGGCACCCTTGGGTGTTCTCTGGCCTGGGTTGGACTGGGTGACCCAAGGGTCCCTTGGGGCTGGGAGACAGGGTATCTGCGAGCTGTAGTAAAGTGCTTTGAGATGGATGAAGGGGGCTAGGGGGCCATTTGTAAAACTTCTTTCGGTCACTGTCAGTTGTTCAGCCCCCTGCGTGGGTGTTTACGCTCCAGACTTGCTCCTGACACAGAAATCTGCGTACAAGCATGGACACCCAGAGTGAACCTTCTCTGCAGGAGGGACTGATTTTCTCCTTTGCTTTATTTTCCACCGAGAGGAGCCAGCTTTTCCCAGACGCTCTGCCGACCCTGTGCAGCCCACATGCAACCCAGGCACGTAGTGATCTCCCCCATGCCTGAGCCCCCTTCCCCCGCTCCCGTGTACAAAGGGTATTAGAGCTGACATTTAAATGCCGTGTGTGTTTAAAAGTAGCGCCCCAGAGGGGCCCGGGAGTAGGAAGCTGTTGGCGAGACGCTCTCGGATAGATACATACGGACATTGCTGGTGAAGAGAGGCTAGGAGGAGGCACCTGCAAATATAAATCAATGAGTGACTTTAATATATGTGCTCTCAGTGGCGTGGAGTGCCCCAGGACTCTGAGTGACCTTGATGCTGGACTCTGTGTCGGTGTGCTGCTGCGAGCTCCAGGTCCCCTAGGGAAGGGGAGCGAAATTAGGAAGCCAAATTCTCCGGCTGATTGACACCCAGGTAAACATTGTAACAGCAGAAGGCAGGAAAAAATAAAGTGCAATCGATATTGCGTATGTTCATCACGTTTCAGGGATGAAACTGCTCCAAAGAAAGAAGAACAGAGCTGCCGTCCTGGGGCCTGATTTAACCCCTAGATCTAAAGCAAATGAAATTAGCACCATCTGAAAAGCCGAACGACGACGACGATGTTACAGCGGCGACCGGAGAGTCCAGGCAGGAGCAGGTGATGCTGAGCACTGAACAGACATAGTGAGGGTGGGTCCTGCCAAGTGCTCACACGGTAAACAGATACAGGGGGATGGGAAACTGAGGCACAGTGCTGGGCAGTGATTTGCCCCAGGTCACCCAGCAAGTCAGCAGCAGAGCCAGGAAGGGACCCAAGTGTCTTGAGGGCCAGTCAAAGTCGTAGCCACTTCCACTCTGCCTCCAGCCTGCTCGACCTTTCCAGGGGCAGCACAAGCACAACTAATGAACCCTGGACCTTCAGCACCATACCACAGACCTGGACCTCTCGAGCTAAGAGCAACTCTAGTGGCTGGCAGCACTAGTAGGTTGTTATCCTGGTAGTGAACCAGCGGGGTTATGTAGGCAGGGGTATTCCTTTCCCCCATTCCTATTCCAAATCAGCTTGCCTCTTTCCCCGACCTGTCTCTCCCCCATATACAGACGCCACTGCCTGGTCATCTCCTTCTTGGGCGTGGTTCTCTCTGGATTCTGTTGCAGCAGGGGAGGAAGGTTGGCCCATGCTGAAAAGAAGAGGCCAGGCCATGAGGATCCAGGCTGTCTGCCCTGTTCTCTGCCTTGGTGTTGGGATCCCTGGGGTCAGCTGGAGAATCCCCACAGTAGAACCTTTACTTTCTGGAAATTTTCCTTTTCCTCCCTATCATCTTCTTTTGCCCAGTGTTTTAATCCTGTAACTAAAGGGTGAATGAGAGTGCCAAGTTCTGGCTGTGTTCTGACTGGCAAAGGGGGGCAGACAAAAGGATGGATGGACACATTGTTGCAACTAGCGTTCTGATTTGCACCCACTTCACTAGCCAGCTGGCAGGACTGGGCTGGGTGCTGCTGGCAGGGACGGCCAGTCCCAGTGCAGGATTTCTCTCGAGCTGGCGCCCTGATCTCTCCTCTCAGTCTTCAGTGAGCGTGCCTGGGGCTGGGACGGGACTCCAGGCTGCGGTGTTGTGGTTCTCAGCAGTGAGTGTTGGCGTTGGGGGCCTGTTGCTGTTCTCCCTCCCTCCCCAAGCCCTCCTCCTTGGCTCCCCCCAGAGGGAAGGCCTCATGGCGCACGCAGGGAAGTGTACAGAGGGCTGGGCAGGAGGAGTGCGGGAGGCGTGGGCTGTGCTGGGGCGGTCTCAGTGGTCACAGCCGGGGTGGGGGCTGTGTCTTTAATGCAGAGCTCGTCGCTGGAGGGGTTTTCAGGCAGCAGCAGAACCAAGCCCTTTGCCACGTTCTGGACAAGCAGGATCAGGCTGCTCCTCTCTGCCGCCAGACCCTTGCGGCTCTCCTGCGTCCCACACAGACACTGGGAACCAGGGGAGACGAGAACCTGGCTTGCAACACAACAGCCAACCCACCCCCGTCGGTGCCCGCTCCCTCCTCTCCACCCCGCCTCGACCAGGCCACGACCCTACACCACGGGGCTTGTGCTGTGCCAGGAAGGGTCTGGAGCTGGCGTGTGTTGGTACTGATGTTGGATGACACGCCAGGACATCCCTGGATTGCCAGCGCTCCCTGCCTGCGGAGAGGCCGTGGGCCGGGTCCCTGTAGGGAGGGGGATTCCCAGACTTGGAGAGGGCTCCCACGTCCCAGCCACGCCCTCCTAGGGGGTCGGAGTTAATCCTGAAACGAGCACCAAGCTAAGGACAGAACAAGACTGTTATCTAACCCAGGCACAGCCCGGCGTCGGCGCTGGGCTTACCTACATTGCCCAGCCCTGGCCTGGCACACAGTCCATCCACCCCATCCCTGGGTCTGTCCGTGTCCCGCCCTGTGACTCGGGCGTGGGCTGTGAGCTCAGAGTAGTGGGTCCGGCGGCCTGGCCTGTGCGGTGCTGCAAGCTCCAGGCTGGTTGTCGGCAGTGGCCACCACCAGCGCAGCAGCTGGCTGCAGCCCACACCCTGCGCCCTGCTGTCTCTCTGCCCCAGCTCAGCCCTGCCGGTCCTGCTCCCGCTGCCCTGCAGCCGGGCCAGTCCCTTGGGCAGCCCCAGGCAGAGAACAGGGCAAGTTGGGTCCCCTCCCACACAGCACCAGGCAGGAGAGCAGCAGCCTGCGAATAGCTGTGTGCACTGGGGTGGGAACAGGAGTTTGTGTCCATCTACATCAGCTTAGAGAGCGGTGCAGCCTCGCGGCTCCCTCAGGTGGTAGGTTCTAGGGAGTGTTAAACTGCAACGTTTGTTTAAACCCCTGCTGCGTGTGGAACGGCCTGGCACAGGCACCCCCAGCAGATACAGGTTCCCGGATCACCGGCTGGCAGCTCGAGTCAGAATTAAGCAGATCGTAGGGAATCCCCTAAAAACAAGGACCTGGCCCTAGTCGCTGCCGAGGCCCTGGGCAGAAGGGACATGCTGGGCCTAGTCCGGCATCGCTGGGTCCGTGCTCCTCACACCCGGTGATGAAACATGGAACCGGGAACGTTCTTTAATACGATTTACAGATGGGGGAAAGCTCTTGTTCACTATGGCAGAGCGTCTTGCTGATTTGTAAAAAGCATAGATTCATGGATATTAAAGTCAGAAGGGACCATTATGATCATCTAGTCCGACCTCCTGCACAACGCAGGCCACAGAATCTCCCCCACTCACTCCTGCGAAAACCTCTCACCTATGTCTGAGCTATTGAAGTCCTCAAATCGTGGTTTAAAGACTTCAAGGAGCAGAGAATCCTCCAGCAAGTGACATGTACAGCATTTACAAGTTGATAAAATGTTGCCATAACCGATCAGAACAAATGTTCATTGAAAATAAATCACGTTATAAACAGGTGCAAAAGAACCAGACAGACTAAATTAGTCCCAACAAAAAGGCCATGTTGAAATTGTCCAAGGACTGAGCTGGTAAAAACTAAAGCTTTGGAACTGGAAATGAATGAACCGATAGTGATGTGTCAGATATTAGGCCTGATGGGTGGACAAAATAGTGAGGGGAGAGGCGATTCCCCCCACCACTCCCTTTGGGGGTCCTAAAAGAGAGTTTGGGGGGTAAATATGGGAAGAACAGACAGAGGCTACTGAAGTGAGCTTCACCATCATGGCTGCCAGCCCACCGTCTCCTGGGACCCCTGGACCTACATTGCCTGACCCTGAGGGCTGTCCTGACCCGACCAGGCCAGAGAGAGGGACCCAGATGATATCACCACCCTGACCGGCTCCAGATGAACCCCAGATGCCACCTGAAATGGGATGAGACTGTACCAACAGCAGCTCCAGCCCTTCTCAACGGACGTCTTCTCTGTCCCCGAGGACAGCTCTCTCCATCTCTGATAGCGCCCGAGAGCCCGTCAGACGGGGGCTTTTCCGTCGAAGACGCTCCCCAGCCAAAGGGGGAGGGAGCGAGGCGCGGTGCTGCTGTCACGAAAGCCTCACCTCGGCCTGTGCACTCCCGAGGCTTTGACTGGTTTCCCTTTCTGCGTCTTTAATGAGAGGTCGCAGGGATGGTGACTGGGGAGCTGGCCATGGTGCCGAGCAGGCCAAGGTCTCTGGAAACCAGCCGCTGGCCCGTTTAACAGTGTTTAACGCTGGACAGGGACAGGGCTACAGCAATGCCAGTGGCCCGTATGTTCTGTCTATATTGGTACAACAGCCCAGTACCACTCTCTCGGTTTCTTTTTGTCCCTAACACACTTATTGTCTTTGTCAGGTGGGGGCGCCCAGGGCTGGGGAAGGGCTCCCAGGTCCCAGCCATTCGCCTCGGCACAGACCCCAGCCCTCCCTCCTAGGGGTCAAGCCCCACACGTAACAACAGCACCACCGTCTTGTCTAACCCGGCACAGACAGGAGCAGACCCAGGCCGGGTCGCTAGCAGGGTTACACAGACTCCCTCTCCCCAGCACCACACACAGGCAGCTCTCCCCCACCATGCCTGGCTAGACCCACACAGACCCTGCCCCACGTCAATGCCATCCTTTCCCTTTGGGTCAGTCCAAGCTGTCCGGGCGCTGGCCTGGTGCTGGCAGGTGGGGTGAGCTCAGGACGGTGGGTCAGTTACACGGTCTCAGCTCCAGGTTGCGAGTTTACAAGAATCGCCTTTTGCCAGCAGCCGGCTCCTCCCCGGCTCAGGTCTCTGCTCTCATTCTTCATTTCCTTTCTGAATGTCCTGGGCTGGTCCCCATCCCCTCCAACTCATTCGCTCAAATCCTGCCACAGGTTAATTCTCCGGGTTTGACTGGCACTCCCCCCAGCCACTCAGGTGTGTGCAGTGTCCTGGGGGGAGGGGAGAAAGGTGGAAGATGGAGAAGCAAGGGGAAGGAGCTCTCTCACCCAGGCCCTCTCAGGGGTCCAGAGAGGCCCGGGCCACTTCCAGCTTTTGAGGCCCCTAGCCAGGATAAAAACAGGCATGTCTCCTTCTTGACTACTGTCCTCATGGTCAGGGATTGGCATTGACGTGTCACCTGTTGCAGTTGCGGAGTTTTCATTATCTGTAGCATTGTTTGTTGGGTAAGGCGCGTTTTCCATTGGTTTGAGCAATGAAGTTTTTGGCTTTGAGCTCTTAGCTGCTGCTTCACTCAGTTGCTGTCACTGTCTCTTGCTTGCACCACTTTCAGATCTCCTCTTCATAGTGATCCATCTGGTCACTATGTGGCCTATCCACACTTGAAATATTCTGCTGTAAATAAATGGCTTATCTACACGTGAAAGCTTCCTCTGTAAACGTGTACACAAATGCTGAAAAGACTCAAAAGGAAGGACTACGAAATAAGAACTCAAAATGAAACAGTTGTCACGGAGTGTGGGGGAGTCCAGGCCCTGCACCCGTCTTCCTGGGATTCACTGAGACTCTCAGCCAGCCAGTAAAACAGAAGGTTTATTGGACAACAGGAACACAGTCCACAACAGAGCTTGTGGGTACACCCAGGACCCCTCATTCAAGTCCTTCTGGGGGAGCAGGGAGCTTAGACCCCAGCCCTGGGGTTCCCTGTGTTCCTCCCCCCAGCCCCAAACTGAACTAAACCGCCCCAGCAGGGTCTCTCCTGCAGCCTGTCTTCACATTCCTAGGCAGAGGTGTTACCTCCCACTCCCCCTCCTGGCTCAGGTGACAGGCTCTCAGGTCTCCCATCCCCAGGGCACATTCCCAGGTCAACACTCCCCCCTCCCTGGTGCGTCACATCGTCACATCTCTCCCCCCTTCGAGACTGAACTGAGCGGGGTCACTGTGACCAGTGACCTGGGGAAGTTCGGGGCCCCCTCTCCGGGACAGCGCATCCGCTATCAGGTTGGCACTTCCCTTCACATGGACCACGTCCATGTCGTAATCCTGCAGGAGCAGGCTCCATCTCAGGAGCTTGGCGTTGGCTCCTTTCATCTGGTGCAGCCAGGTCAGGGGAGAATGGTCGGTGTAGACGGTGAAGTGTCGCCCGAAGAGATAGGGCTCTAGTTTCTTGAGGGTCCACACCATGGCCAGGCACTCCTTCTCGATGGCCGCGTAGTGTTGCTCCCGGGGTAGTAACTTCTTGCTCAGGTACACGATGGGGTGTCTCTCCCCCTTTTCATCCTCCTCCATTAACACCACCCCCAGTCCCGTGTCTGAGGCATCGGTGAACATCACAAAGGGCTTGCCAAAGTCTGGGTCTGCCAGAACTGGGCCACTGACCAGAGCCTCCTTCAGCGCCTGGAAAGCTTCCTGGCACTGCTCAGTCCAGACCACCTTGTCTGGCTTCCCCTTCTTGCATAGCTCAGTGATGGGGGGTGGCTATGGTGCTAAAGTGGGGCACAAATCTTCGGTAGTATCCTGCCATCCCAATAAAGGCTTGGACCTGCTTTTTGGTGTGGGGAGCGGGCCAGTCTCTGATCACCTCCACCTTGGCTGGTTCCAGCTTTAGGCGGCCGCTCCCCACCCGATGGCCCAGGTAAGACACTTCCGCCATCCCCACCTTGCACTTCTCCGCTTTTACAGTCAGCCCAGCCCCCTGGAGTCGGTCCAGCACTTGTCTAACCAGGGACACGTGGTCCTCCCAGGTCTGGCTAAAGACACAGATGTCATCAATATACGCCACGGCAAAACTCTCCATCCCCCTCAGTAGCTGGTCCATTAGGCGCTGAAAGGTGGCCGGCGCTCCCTTGAGGCCGAAAGGCAGGGTCAGGAACTCATAGAGCCCCAGAGGGGTGATAAAGGCTGATTTCAGCCGGGCATCTGCATCCAGCGGCACTTGCCAGTAGCCCTTTGTAAGGTCCATGGTGGTAAGGTACCGAGCTCCTCCCAGCTTGTCTAGGAGCTCGTCCGGCCTGGGCATGGGGTAGGCATCAGATTCAGTGATGGCATCAGATACAGTGATGGCATTGAGCTTCCAACAGTCCACACAGAACCGGACCGACCCCTCCTTTTTGGGGACCAGCACCACCAGCGAGGCCCAAGGGCTGGCCGATGGCTGGATCACCCCCAAAGCCAGCATGTCCCGGACCTCTCTTTCCAGGTCCTGAGCAGTTTTCCCTGTGACTCGGAAGGGGGAGCATCTTATCGGCGGGTGCGACCCTGTCTGCACCCAGTGGACAGTCAGATTAGTGCGTCCAGGCTGGTTGGAAAACAGCTGTCCGTACGGATGCAGCACCCCCCTGACCTCAGCTTGCTGGGCAGGGGTTAGCTGATCCGAGAGGGGAATTGTTTCCAGGGGGGAACCAGTTCTGGTCCCAGGGAATAGATCTACTAAAGGGTCATCTCCCTGCTCCTCTCACTGTCCACACATGGCCAACACCACATTCCCCCTGACATAATATGGCTTCATCATATTCACATGGTACACCCGGTGGTGGTGCGCCCGGTTCGACAGCTCCACCACATAGTTTACCTCGTTTAGCTGCTTGACGACCTTGAAAGGGCCCTCCCAGGCAGCCTGTAGTTTGTTCTTTCACACTGGGATGAGAACCATCACTGGATCCCCGGTGGCGTAGGCCCGGGCCCGCGCCGTGCGGTCATACCAGACCTTCTGCTCCTTCTGGGCTCTGGCCAGATTCTCCCTGGCCAGGCCCATGAGTTCAGCCAGTCTCTCTCGGAAGATCAGGACATACTCCACCACTGACTCTCCATCGGGAGTGGCCTTCCCCTCCCACTCGTCTCTCATCAGGTCCAGGGGACCCCTCACCCTCCTTCCATATAACAGTTCGAAAGGCGAAAATCCGGTAGACTCCTGGGGCACCTCCCTGTACGCGAACAGCAGGTGAGGCAAGTACTTGTCCCAATCCTGCGGGTGCTGGTTCATAAAGGTTTTCAGCATCATCTTTAGCATCCCGTTAAACCTCTCCACCAGCCCATTGGACTGGGGGTGATAAGCTGAGGCCCAGTCGTGCCGGACCCCACATTTCTCCCACAAGCACCGGAGCAGGGCCGACATGAAGTTGGAGCCTTGGTCTGTCAAGACTTCCTTGGGGAACCTCACTCGGCTGAAAATGGTCAGGAGCGCATCGGCCACGGTGTCTGCTTCAATGGAAGCTAAGGGCACTGCCTCGGGGTAGCGGGTGGCAAAATCTACCACCACCAGAATGTATTTCTTCCCCGACCGGGTCGTCTTGCTGAGAGGCCCCACGATGTCCATGGCCACCTTCTGGAAAGGCTCCTCTATGATGGGCAAAGGTCTCAAAGCTGCTTTCCCCTTGTCCCGGGCCTTCCCCACCCTCTGACAGGGGTCACAGGATCGGCAATACTGCCGGACCGTGGTAAAGACCCTGGGCCAGTAAAAGTTCTGTTGCAACCTCTGCCGGGTGCGCCGGATTCCCTGGTGCCCTGCGAGGGGGATGTCATGGGCCAGGTACAGGAGCTTGCGGCGATACTTCTGGGGGACCACCAGCTGCCTCCTGATCCCACAGGACTCCACTTCCCCTGGGGGAGCCCATTCTCGGAACAGGAACCCCTTCTCCCACAGGAACCTCTCCTGGCAGCCTCTCCTCATGGTCCGTACCACACCAAGGTCGGCCAGGTCCCTGAGCTTCCGCAAGGAGGGATCTTTCCTCAACTCGGCCTGGAACTCAGCGGCTGGGGAAGGGATGGGGCCCGGTTCCCCCTCAGTGGCCAGGTCTGAGGCCTCCGCCTCTCTGAGCCGTGCCCCTCGGCGCTCCCTCCCCACCAGGGTAGGGTCCTGCGCCTCCGGTGTGGTACCCTCCCCGAGGTCAGGGTGCAGTGCCCCTCGCCGGCTCTGGCTACGGGTCACAACCAGGGTGGTCTGGGGCTTGCTTGGCCAGTCCTCTAGGTCTCCACCCATCAAAACTTCAGTGGGCAAATGGTGGTGTACCCCCACATCCTTGGGGCCCTCCTTGGCCCCCCATTTCAGGTGTACCCTTGCCACGGGCACCTTAAATGGGGTCCCGCCCACCCCTGTCAGGGTCAGGTAGGTGTTGGGCACCACCCGATCTGGGGCCACCACCTCGGGCCGGGCCAGTGTCACCTCCGCGCCCGTATCCCAGTATCCATTGACCTTCCTCCCATCCACCTCCAGGGGAACAAGGCACTCTCTCCGGAGGGACAGCCCCGTGCCCGCTCTGTAAACCGAGCACCCTGAGTCCAGAGCCTCCAACCCTCTGGCGGAGCTGGCCTGGGGTACTCTTCCCTCCTGCGCAGGTGGTAAACTGGTAGCCCCCCTTTCCTAGGTCGTCTGTCCCTCGTCCAGCTGAGTCCCTACCCAGTAAACCCTGGGTAGGTTGGGTCTGCTCAGTTTGTCCCTGAGACCGGGGCACTGGGTCCGTATGTGGCCTCTCTGGCCACAGTGATAGCAGCTCAGGTCACGTTGGTCCCCTCGAGCGGGTCGGAGGGCCCCGACGCCAGGCGTTCCCCTTTGGAGGGGGTTCTCCCTATTTCCCCGCTGGGAGGCCCCATGGTGACTCTCTCTCTGCATCGGGGGGGGGGGCCTGTTCTTTTGGGACTCCTCCTAGGTACCCCCTGACCGACTGTTCAGAAACTCGTCGGCCAGCTGCCCTGTGTGCTGGGGGTTCTCGAGCTTTTTGTCCACCAACCACAGCCTCAGGTTGGAAGGGCACTGTTCATACAGTTGCTCCAGTACGATTAGGTCAAGCAGGTCCTCTTTAGCTCGGGCCCCAGCTGTCCACTTGCGGGCATACCCCTGCATCCGGTTGACCAGTTGTAGGTAGGTGACCTCAGGCGTTTTACGCTGACTCCGGAACCTTCTCCGGTACATCTCGGGGGTCAGCCCAAACTCACGGAGCAGGGCCTGTTTGAACAGTTCATAGTCCCCTGCCTCCGGCCCTGTCATTCGGCTGTACACCTCCACGGCTTTGGGGTCCAATAAGGGGGTGAGAAACTGGAGCCTGTCTGCAGGGTCAACCCTGTGCATCTCGCAGGCATTCTCAAAGGCCGTCAGGAAGCTATCTATGTCCTCCCCCTCCTTCCGCTGGGCCAGGAAGCACTTATCAAAGCTCCTTGCAGTCTTGGGTCCCCCCACACTCACCGCAGCCGGGGTCCCACTGCTCCTCAGCCTGGCCAGCTCCAGTTCATGCTATCTTTGTTTCTCCTTCTCCTGACATTCCCTCTCCTTCTCCTGACGCTCCCTCTCCTTCTCCTCCTGCTCATGTTGACGTTGTTTCTCCTTCTCCTCCTGCTCATGTTGACGTTGTTTCTCCTCATGTTGACGTTGTTTTTCATGATCCTCCAGCTCCCTCATTTTCATCTCCCTCTCCCATTCCAGCCGCATCCGCTCCAGGGATGGGGAGCTCCGCCGGGAGGATCCCCTGCTGGCTGCCGGGGTCAGGGTGCCCTCGGTATTCGCTGGGCTTCCCCCAACCCCTCCCCCAGGCATAGGTAGGAAGGGTCTCGGGATGTCCTGGGCAGCAGTCTGACCCCTCCCAGCCCGGTCAGGCCCCAGGGCCCACGCTGAGTCCACCGGGCGGCTTCCCTCAGGGACAGGGATCGGGTCATCCAAGCGATCCCTCTCCTCCAACTGGGCAATCAGCTGTTCCTTGGTGGACCTCCCGATGCGCAGTCCCCTCTGACTGCACAGCTCCACCAGGTCGCTCTTCAGGCGTTTAGCGTACATCTCCCTGCTGGCCACTCGCAGGCCGGGCAGCTTTCCACGGTTTCCAGGAAAAGCCCCTAGTGTGCCAGTCCTTCTTGAGGTCACCACCTCTTTGCCAGGGTCGAGCTGCAGACTCCTCCGCCCCTGGGACCGCTCGCTGCGATCCCCCGGGGGACCCTGTTACTGCAAAAGTCCTTCTCTCTGGTCACACACTCCCAGGGGTTAATCGCCCCCTGGAACCGTCTCTCTCTGACTCTTCAGCATGCCTGGTCCCCGTCAATCCCCCTTCGTTTTACTGTTCCCCAGTCACTTACTGCAGGAAGCGCTGTCCACGGGGTGCAGTAGATCCCACCGCTCCCACCAGTTGTCACGGAGTGTGGGGGAGTCCAGGCCCTGCACCCCTCTTCCTGGGATTCACTGAGACTCTCAGCCAGCCAGTAAAACAGAAGGTTTATTGGACAACAGGAACACAGTCCAAAACAGAGCTTGTGGGTACACCCAGGACCCCTCAGTCAAGTCTTTCTGGGGGAGCAGGGAGCTTAGACCCCAGCCCTGGGGTTCCCTGTGTTCCTCCACCCAGCCCCAAACTGAACTAAACTCCCCCAGCAGGCTCTCTCCTGCAGCCTGTCTTCACATTCCTGGGCAGAGGTGTTACCTCCCCTTCCCCCTCCTGGCTCAGCTGACAGGCTCTCAGGTCTCCCATCCCCAGGGCACATTCCCAGGTCAACACTCCCCCCCTCCCTGCTGCGTCACATTGTCACAACAGTCAGACAGGTTATTATCCTTATCACTGAATCAAAACTCAAGCATGCAGGTAGAAGAGAACAGGCTGAGCTGAAGACAAAGGGATGACGTATATATAGTAAACACAGACACGGATACAGACAGAGGAATAATGTCCAAAAATTTCAAACGTGTGTCCTCACGAAACTCACTGTACAAGATTGCCCTCACAAATGTTCACCTTGAATCTGGGCCTACAGCCTATGAAAGCCTATGACGATGGCCAAGCTACCAAGCTAGGGCTCAACCAACCAACCAACCAGTCACCTCTCTTAGCTCCCCTATGAAGATACTAATGCGGAATTCTCACACATCAATAATTCCTTCGTCAACTCATCGTAAAACTATAAAGACACTAAAATGTAACAATTCTCTACCTTTCAACATGCACTTGATCCAGCACCAGCCACTAGTAGTGGATTGTTTATATAATCAGCTGATCTGAGAGGACACATTCATCATGGTCTAATCTTGTGCCATCAGAACCGATATATTTTTATTAATATTTATGAACATTTTTAACTCTTTAATATGACAAAATCTGTATCAGTTAACAACAAAATTATGTCTTTTACCAAATCACATCTCTTATTTGCTTAAATTTGCAGCTCTAAGCTGAGAGAGTGTGTCACATTTTGGTCTGATAGGGATGCACATAAAAACAAGTTGCAAAACTTATCAAATGCCAAAAAATTAACAAGTGTCTAAATTTGAGGCCCCCTTTGAGTTTGAGGCTCAGCCCAAATGGCCCTCACAGCCCCACCTCTGATTGGCCCAGCTCTCACCAACTCCAGAGTCCTTAACTCTGCTGGCCATAGATTTCTTCTTGTGTCCTTTTGCTTCACTTACCAATTTTCTACAGTTCCTAGCTTCTGATTTATGTTTGTTATTATCAACTTCCCCTTTCTTCTATTTCCTATTTTTTAAAATATTTATATAGCTGCCTTCACTTCTGTTCTAAACCCAGTCAGCTTTTTAACCACTACTGCCTTCTTCCTCAGTTGTGAGTGTGACGCTGTGTGGAATCTGGGAGACACTTTATGATATCGTCCATACCAATATTATAAAATTACAAGGAATCTTACCAGATATACTGTGTAAGGTATCAGTGGAAAAGTCATAATTTGCTAAATATTGTAATCATGTTTGTATGTAGGTGTCATCTTGGGATTGTGAGTTATAGGTATGTACGGTACATATGTATTTCAAACTTGTGTTGTGCATCTGGGTGACAGCCCCAAACAGATTGGCATCAGCACTATCTAGCTTGTTTGATGGCCCATCAAGGGACATCAGCTGTACAATGAACCCATTGAAAGAAGCCAGGGGCTACACCTTATGAGACAGCAAGACATGTAGGGGCAGGCCGATGGACAGAACTCGAAGGCTTTTCCATGCCATGTGCTGGGAAGCTTGTGTTTGGGACAAAGGAAGCACAAGCTACATGGCAAAAAGGAATATAAAAGACAGCTGCATTATCTCCATCTTGTCTTCAATTCTGCTGCTTACCTCTGGAGCAACTTTTTACAAATGAAGCTCTGAACAAAGGACTGAACGACCCATCCAAGCTGTTCCAGAGGGATCTGTTCCAGAGGGACTTTCAAGCCAGCAAACTCACCAATACTGCTCAGAACCTGATATATGGACTTTGAAGTCTTATGTATTTATCTGATTGCTTTACAGTTTAACAACTTTCTTCTTGTTCTTTCTTTTTTCTTTATAATAAACCTTTCGTTTTAGACACTAAAGGATTGGCTGGCACCATGATATTTTGGGCAAGATCTAAACTAAAATTGACCTGGCAACGGGGCTGGCTCTTTGGGGTCAGAAGAATATTTTGTATAGTGAGCAAAGCTTTTAAATAACTTCTCACTGTACTGGACCTATGTGCTGACTGGGAGCCTGTCACAGAGTCCCTGGGCGATGCTCTGGAACTGCTCCCTACAAAGCCAGTCAGGACTCTGGGGAAGTCTCCTCTCTGTGAGCAGCCTGTCTGCAGGACACACAGCTCACCCGGCTTCCCCCTTCCTGGGTCTGACCTCGGAGCATTTCAGCATCCTCTGCCCCTCCATGCGCTTCCCACAGCAAGTCCACCCAGGCGGGGTCCTGGGGAAGCCAGAGGGTCCTGCCCCCCAACTTCGCAGTCAGATGGGACTCTCAGCCATCCAGTAAAATAGAGGTTTATTAGATGACAGGAACATGGTCTAACACAGAGCTTGCAGGTGCAGAGAACAGGACCCCTCAGCTGGGTCCATTTTGGGGGGCAATGAGCCAGACAACCCCGTCTGCACTTCACTCCTCGTCCCCAGCCAGCCCCAAACTGACTCTCTCCAGCCCCTCCTCCTCTGGGCTTTGTCCCTTTCCGGGGGCCAGGAGGTCACCTGATTCCTTTGTTCTCCAACCCTTTAGCTCTCACCTTGCAGGGGGGGAAGGACCAGGCCGTCAGTTGCCAGGAGACAGCGTGTCGCCATTTATGTACCCTGGCCCTTTGCCCTGCAACAATTACAACAACCCCCTTATCCCACCCCCTAGAGACTTAAGAACTGCCTAGGGGAAACTGAGGCACCCCTATAATATTCAGAGGAAACAATAAGAACAGTCCCACTTCGTCACAGTGCCAGAGAACTGGAATGCAATAATATGTGATTTCTTTTTTTAGCTTCTCGATAACCAGTGTGGGGGATCAGGAGCACACTCTGTGACTGGTTGGCACGTATAACTTCAATGTTAACCACCAGTTTTGGGAGAATCCCTTTTGCGGCCTGCTCTGACCTTGGCATTTTCAGTGAGGGCTACCCCAGGCACACTGGGTCACAGTGAGAGTATGACTATTTGGGCATCTAGTAAAGGGTTCTTAAACAATTCCCAACTATCATTCACATTTTTCTGATTAAATTCTTCCTCCCAGATGATTTGGCTCATAACTGTTTTCAGCTTTGTGAAATTGGGCCATTTAAAGCACCAAGTATCTATATCACTGGCCTGGACTTTATTCTGCTGGCACATTATAAATGTGACCAAGTCATGATCACTTGTGCCTAACCTAGTGTTAATTTTTAGTTCTGTGATCAGTTCTCTTTAGCTGTCAAGACAGGGTCTAACAAAGAATTCTCCCATGTTGGATGCAACCGTTTTTTGAATTAGGAAATTCATCTCTAATATTTAGAAATTCGAAGGATGTTTTAGGCCTGGCAGCATGAGACCCCAGCATGCATCACTCAGATTGAAGACCCCCATGATCACACAGCTAGAGCCAGATCCAGTACAGGTTTTGACTGGATGCTTTTATCATGGAAGAAGTGATCAGACAAAGAGGGAGCCAGAATTTTCTAGGTATCCTCTGGAAACTATGATATCAGACTGGCCAAGCTGGCATGACTACCCTATGACTTCATGGATGTCATGGCCATATTGGCCAATTCCTCCTTTTTCTTTACATGCGAGAAGACTGGACGCTCCAGGGCTGGAACAGATTCCAACGCATTTGATGGAGTGGAGATGTCCGGATCCTTCAGCTACAGATCCAAGATCGTCAGATCGTTTCCCTCCTGCAGAAGAGGAGGTAACCTCGGAAGTGGAATATCAAGAGGGACTGCCACACGCTGAGTTTCCTTCTGACTCAGAGGAGTTCAGAACTGTTCATTCCCCAGTGGGAATGTGGGAGTAGCAACAGCTTTGTCTGCCGCTGAGGATGCAATTCAGTTCCCCAATTAGTGCATAGGATGGCACTGACCCTGAATTTACCATCTCCAGCACTAGGGGAGACGGCACATCCCGTATCTGACATCTTAAAGGATCAGTGATGAAACCTAAAGTCTCTTTACCCATATTCAAAGGGTTGTTATGACAACCAGCAAAGACCTTTGGTCCAAGACGTCTTCATGCCAGCCAGTTTCTAAAAAGTCAAATCCCACAGAAAGGATTCTCTTGCTTTCACATACATCCACAGCCAAATTCCCTGGTCACAGCAGCTGAACTTCAAGACCGAGATTCCAATGGATAAAGAAGGAAGGAAGTTAGATTCTCTGGGTAAGAAATCATTTTCTTCTGCATCCTCAAACATGCGTATAGCCAGCTTCCAAGCGGTGATGGTCAGGAATCAATTTCAATTGTGGGAAAAGATGGCCCTTTTCACCAAACACCCACCAGAGGGCCAAAGGACAACAGCTGTTATTCACAAAGGCCAAAATGTAGCTAAATATTCCCTATGGGCACCATTTGACATCTCTGATAATCCTCTAGATCACTGGCAACAGCAGTGTCTCTGTGTAGACATGCTTGGCTACATTCATCTTCCCTCCCACTGGATACCAGGGCCAAAACTGAAGATTTAGCCTTCAGAGGAGATGACTTATTTAGTGTTAAGACTGATGACACATTGGGCAAATGGAAGGAGATTCGGTCTACAGCCAGGCCTCCAAGGTTATGCCACCTTACAGGAGAAGAACTTCTACCCCGGTGTTTAGATATGACAGGCAGTACACACCACTTTCTTCATCCACCTCTTGTCAGAGGAGGTGACGGTTTCATCAGCAACAAACAGAGTCTCAGACTCAGGACAGGAAGAAAGCTGTGAAACCTCATATTAGGCAAAGAATCCCTCAGCCACATCCCCTCATGTTAGTCGAGAGCTTTGAGCCAATTTTAGTAAATCAATTGGGGAACCATCTGTCCACATTTTACAATGCTTGGACAACTAGCACCTCGGACAGCTGGGTTTGGATATGGTAACGGAGGTTATACCATCCAATTCAGGTGACTCCCTCCATACCAGACCCCCCCCTCCCTCTTCCGGGCTCCTACCACGAAACACTGCTAGGGACAGAAGTACGCGATTTCTGAATGTGGGTGCGAGAGAACAAGTTCCCTTGGCTTCTGGAAACAAAAGGATCTGCTCCCGCTACTTTCTAATCCCCCAAAGAACAGAGACCTCAGACCGATGGTAGATCTTCGGGATCTCAGAAAATAGATCACAAGGTTTCAGTTCAGGATGCTGTCCTTGGGTCGAGTCATTCCCCTTCTCCTCCGGCTGCTCCAGACTGGCCGCTGCTCCCGATCTCAAGGAGGCGTATTTCCACTTTCTCAGAGATCATCCCACCAAAAGTACTTATGCTTTGTCCTTGCTTTGCTCCGTGGTCAGTACAGAGTCGGTCTCTCCACTGCACCGAGTATTTACCGAGTGTCGCCCTCCGGTAGCGGCACAGACGTGTTTCTCTTCCCTACTTAGCCGATTGGCTGCCGAAGGGCCAGTCCGAAGAAGAATTAGCGACCGGCATTCAGAGCATTTGTTCTCTGTGCAGAACCACCCTTCATAAACAAGCCAAAAATCCCTTCTCCTCCCTCTCATAAGATTCCCTGCATGGCGATTGCCTGTCTCAGGAAGGGCCTTTCTACCGGACAGAAACTCTTGAAAATACCAGATTTTCGACATTCACTGACAATACAGCCAGTGCAAACGGCAAGGTTTGGCCTGAGGCTGCTGAGACTCTTGGCATCAGTGACAAGCCCCTACGCCAGGCCCGGAAGGAGGCCTCTTCAGTGCTGGGCTCTGCAGCAGTTCAGTCCCAGTGTGGACAGCCTGCCGAAGAGGATTGCAACCCCCTAGAAACCATTCACTCTCCAGCCTGGTGGCTGCAGCCACAGAATGCACTCAAGGGAGGAATATTCACCCTCTCAGCCGAAATGAATAGTAACCCTGGATGCATCCAGGACAGGCGGGGTGCACATCTTCACACCCAGGTAGCAAAGGGCCTTTGGGTTCTCCAGGCAACCCTCGAGTAAGAGGCAGCGACAGCCCCACGCTCTGCTGGTAGGATCCAGCTCTGAACTGCCCCAAAGGTCAGGGAGATCTGGCTTCTGGGGTTGGTGAGAGTGCATCTCAGTGAGGAGTGTTGGGTTCCTGGGCCTATTATGTGGACAGGCAAGGGCTGGCGGAGTTCCCAGGGGCTGGCAAAGACTGGAAGAAGTGGATGGGGTTCCCGGGGAGGGTGGGGTTCCCTGTGGCTGGCAGGGCTCCCAGGGTGGGTGGGGTTCCTAGGAACTGGCAGGGGCTGGCAGGGGTAAGCGGGGCTCCCTGGGGCTGGTAGGGTTCCCAGTGTCTGGCGGGCGCTGGCAGGATGAGTGGGGCTCCCCGGGGCTGGGAGGGCTCCCAGCACAGCCCCAGAGTGTGAGTGAGCTGGGTTAGTGCCATCTCTCTTTGTCTCCCAGCAGGAAGAGCTGCGCCATCAGGGACCTTACCGGAGTGTCTCCAAAGGGCAGATCACTCTACGTCCAGGTGCCTTCCCAAGTCCCCTACTGTTGAGGCCTGGAGTTGAGCTGACCTGGGGGTACCACGCAGCCTGGCCCTCCCGCAGTGATCTATGAGCCATCATTGATTGACTGAATAGCTGAGCAACGGCAGGCATGTGCCTGGGGAGCGGCTCAGTGAGCAGTGATGAACAGGCTCACTGGGGTTGACAGCCCCAGTGCCTGGCCCTGCTCCTGCCCCTGCAAATACGCCAGTAACGGCGGAGCTGGGTGCTCTCCTCCAAGTCCCATTCATCCCACTCTTATGGTGGTTCCCAGCCTCAGTATTCAAAGGCAGCCAGGCCCCGCCAGGTCCCGCCAGGCCCCCGCCTCTCCAGAGCACTTCTGGAAATGCACCGAGAGAAGAACAAAAGAACCCTCCTGGCTCCCATCTGAGAGTGGCCTCCCCATCCCTCATCCCCAGTCCCAGCTCCCATCACAGCCCCGCCGCGCAATAGAACCTGCTCCGGTGGGACAAGCCGGACGGGTGGGGCGTGTCCAGATGTGCAGTGTGATGCCCTGGCACAGATCCCTTCACAGAACCACAGCAGTTTGGAGGCTGAGCACATGGAATGGGAAATCCAAGGAGAGCACAGGCCGGCTGCAGAGGGACCGACTCTGCTTTAGCCAGCTGTACATCAGGAGTGACTCCAGAGTCAAGGGAGCTGCTCTGGCGTGAGAGGAGAATCAGGGCTAGAAAGGCCAAATTCTTGGGGTGACGCCAGGGAGGAGTCGGGCCTGGAAAGTTATTTCAATCTGCACCTCGGGGAATGCCTGGGGCCTGGGATGGTTGGTAAGCCCTGGGCACTGTAAAAAGTTGCTCCAGAGGTAAGCAGCAGGATTGAAGACAAGATGGAGATAATGCAGCTGTCTTTTATATTCCTTTTTGCCATGTAGCTTGTGCTTCCTTTGTCCCAAACACAAGCTTCCCAGCACATGGCATGGAAAAGCCTTCGAGTTCTGTCCATGGGCCTGCCCCTACATGCCTTGCGGTCTCATAAGGTGTAGCCCCTGGCATCTTTCAATAGGTTCAAAGAATCATAGAATATCAGGGTTGGAAGGGACCTCAGGAGGTTCTAGTCCAACTCCCTGCTCAAAGCAGGACCAATCCCCAACTAAATCATCCCAGCCAGGGCTTTGTCAAGCCTGACCTTAAAAACTTCTAAGGAAGAAAATTCCACCACCTCCCTAGGTAACGCATTCCAGTGCTTCACCACCCTCCTAGTGAAAAAGTTTTTCCTAATATCCAACCTAAACCTCACCCACTGCAACTTGAGAACATTACTCCTTGTTCTGTCATCTGCTACCACTGAGAACAGTCTAGAGCCATCCTCTTTGGAACCCCCTTTCAGGTAGTTGAAAGCAGCTGTCAAATCCCCCGTCATTCTTCTCTTCCGCAGACTAAACAATCCCAGTTCCCTCAGCCTCTCCTCATAAGTCATGTGTTCCAGTCCCCTAATCATTTTTGTTCCCCTCCGCTGGACTCTTTCCAACTTTTCCACATCCTTCTTGTAGTGTGGGGCCCAAAACTGGACACAGGACTCCAGATGAGGCTTTACCAATGTCAAATAGAAGGGAACGATCACGTCCCTCGATCTGCTGGCAATGCCCCTACGTATACATCCCAAAATGCCATTGGCCTTCTTGGCAACACGGGCATACTGTTGACTCATATCCAGCTTCTCATCCACTGTAACCCCTAGGTCCTTTTCTGCAGAACTGCTGCCGAGCCATTCGGTCCCTAGTCTGTAGCGGTGCATTGGGTTCTTCCATCCTAAGTGCAGGACTCTGCACTTGTCCTTGTTGAACCTCATCTGATTTCTTTGGCCCAATCTTCTCATTTGTCTAGGTCCCTCTGTATCCTATCCCTACCCTCCAGCGTATCTACCTCTCCTCCCAGTTTAGTGTCATCTGCAAACTTGCTGAGGGTGCAATCCACGCCATCCTCCAGATCATTAATGAAAAAAGAAAAGGAGTACTTGTGGCACCTTAGAGACTAACCAATTTATTTGAGCATGAGCTTTCGTGAGCTACAGCTCACTTCATCACGAAAGCTCATGCTCAAATAAATTGGTTAGTCTCTAAGGTGCCACAAGTACTCCTTTTCTTTTTGCGAATACAGACTAACACGGCTGTTCCTCTGAAACCTATCATTAATGAAGATATTGAACAAAACCGGCCCCAGGACCGACCCCTGGGGCACTCCACTTGATACCGGCTGCCAACTAGACATGGAGCCATTGATCACTACCCGTTGAGCCCGACTATCTAGCCAGCTTTCTATCCACCTTATCGTCCATTCATCCAGCCCATACTTCTTTAACTTGCTGGCAAGAATACTGTGGGACACCATGTCCAAAGCTTTGCTAAAGTCAAGGAACAACATGTCCACCACTTTCCCCTCATCCACAGAGCCAGTTATCTCGTCATAGAAGGCAATTAGATTAGTCAGGCATGACTTGCCCTTGGTGAATCCATGCTGACTGTTCCTGATCACTTTCCTCTCCTCGAAGTGTTTCAGAATTGATTCCTTGAGGACCTGCTCCATGATTTTTCCAGGGACTGAGGTGAGGCTGACTGGCCTGTAGTTCCCCGGATCCTCCTTCTTCCCTTTTTTAAAGATGGGCACTACATTAGCCTTTTTCCAGTCGTCCAGGACCTCCCCCGATCGCCATGAGTTTTCAAAGATAATGGCCAATGGCTCTGCAATCACATCCGCCAACTCCTTTAGCACTCTCGGATGCAGCGCATCCGGCCCCATGGACTTGTGCTCATCCAGCTTTTCTAAATAGTCCCGAACCACTTCTTTCTCCACAGAGGGCTGGTCACCTCCTCCCCATGCTGTGCTGCCCAGTGCAGCAGTCTGGGAGCTGACCTTGTTCGTGAAGACAGAGGCAAAAAAAGCATTGAGTACATTAGCTTTTTCCACATCCTCTGTCACTAGGTTGCCTCCCTCATTCAGTAAGGGGGCCCACACTTTCCTTGACTTTCTTCTTGTTGCTAACATACCTGAAGAAACCCTTCTTGTTCCTCTTAACATCTCTTGCTAGCTGCAACTCCAGGTGTGATTTGGCCTTCCGGATTTCACTCCTTCATGCCCGAGCAATATTTTTATACTCTTCCCTGGTCATTTGTCCAATCTTCCACTTCTTGTAAGCTTCTTTTTTGTGTTTAAGATCAGCAAGGATTTCACTGTTAAGCCAAGCTGGTCGCCTGCCATATTCACTATTCTTTCTACACATCGGGATGGTTTGTCCCTGTAACCTCAATAAGGATTCTTTAAAATACAGCCAGCTCTCCTGGACTCCTTTCCCCCTCATGTTAGTCTCCCAGGGGATCCTGCCCATCAGTTCCCTGAGGGAGTCAAAGTCTGCTTTTCTGAAATCCAGGGTGTGACGAAGCGGGACTGTTCTTAATGTTTCCTCGGAATAGTGTGGTGGTGCCTCAGTTTCCCCTATGCAGTTCTTAAGTATCTAAGTGGTGGGATAAGGGTGTATGATCGTTGCAGAGCCCTAGAGGGCAGGTGTGTGCAGGGGTCTGGACACAGAGAATGGCCGACACCCTGTTTCCTGGCAACTGGTGGCCTGGGCCCTTCCCCCCTGCAAGGTGAGAGCTAAAGGGTTGGAGAACAAAGGAATCAGGTGACCTCCTGGCCCCCGGAAAGGGACAAAGCCCAGGGGAGGAGGGGCTGGAGAGAGTTTCAGTTTGGGGCTGGCTGGGGACATGGAGTGAAGTGCAGACGTGGCTGTCTGGCTCACTGCCCCCCAAAATGGACCCAGCTGAGGGGTCCTGTTCTCTGCACCTGCAAGCTCTGTTTTAGACCATGTTCCTGTCGTCTAATAAACCTTCTGTTTTACTGGCTGGCTGAGAGTCACGTCTGACTGCGGAGTTGGGGTGCAGGACCCCCTGGCTTCCCCAGGACCCCACCTGCGTGGGCTTGCTGTGGGAAGCGCACGGAGGGGCGGAGGATGCTGAATGCTCCGAGGTCAGACCCAGGAAGGTGGAAGCTGTGTGAGCTGTGTGTCCTGAAGACAGGCTGCTCCCAGAAAGGAGACTTCCCCAGAGTCCTGATTGGCTTCGTAGGGAGCAGTTCCAGAGCATCACCCAGGGACTCCGTGACACAGGGTCCGTAGTCTGCTGCTCTCCTTTCTTCCTTGTGTCAGGATCCTGAACTCGACCATCTCATGGTCGCTGCCTCTGAGGTTCCCATCCACTTTTGCTTCCCCTACTAATTCTTCTATGAATATTTGCTACCTGTTTGTATCTCAGCCATGTTGTTTTCTTGGGTGATGCCCATGACAGATTTGCATCCCAGCTAGCCAGCCTGCTTGTTGGCCCAGTAAGGACAATCAGCTCATCGTGTGAGCCCCCTTGAGACATTTCATAGAGCAATGAGGCAGTGGCTGCTCTGTGACTCAGTGTGGCATGTAAGGACATGTGACCTGAGACTCCATCTTTGTGCCAGGTTTCAGAGGAACAGCCGTGTTAGTCTGTATTCACAAAAAGAAAAGGAGGACTTTTGGCACCTTAGAGACTAACCAATTTATTTGAGCATGAGCTTTCGTGAGCTACTTTCCAGGCACTTGGGCTGAAAGCATAAAAGAGGAGACAGTGACATCAGGGCTTTGTCTTCATTCCTGTTCCACACCTCTGGACAGGTTTTCTAATAACGGAAAGCTTTGAACAAAGGACTGATGACCCCCAATCTAATGGGTGAACCAGAGAGATGTATTACAAGATAGCAGACTTACCATCACTGCTATGAACCTGCCCTGCAGACTCTGAAATCCCTTGGAATCTATATGATTCCTTTAGCCATTTAAAACTTTCTTCTTCTTCTTTTATTAATAAACCTCTAGTGATAGTTCTCCTAGGGACATGGCTATTGTGTGGTATTTGGTAAGATCTAAAGTATATATCCATTGACCCAGGGCAATGGCTGATCCTTTGGGATTAGAAGAACCACATGTATGATGAGTCTGGTGATTGGGCTGGAATGCCAAGGGGACTGTGTCTTAGCTCCTTGTTAACCAGTGTGGTGAGACAGGAGCTCATTTTTGTTCCTGGCTTGGTGAAATCTAAGGTTAGAATAGCCCCCTGTTTGGGGGGGTGACTGCCCTGTTTTTTATCAGTCTGTCCTCATTTGGCATTCTCAGCTGCGACCCACGCTCGGCACAGTCACAGTGGGAACCTGCCGGAGCTCCGCAAGGATGTGGCGGGGGGGCGGTTAACCCCCAAGCACCGGGCCAGCTCTCTCCGGCCATGCTCAAGCTCAATCTGCGGAAGGAGAGCGCCATGCAGATCGCCGCACAGCGCAGTCCCCACACCGGGGTCAGGATCCAGCCTCCCCCCTCCACACACTGTCATGAGCCTCGCTCCTAGATTCTCTGTGGCACTTGTGCCCATTCACACGGCCAGCCCCAGGGCACTAGTGCCAGGATGTGCATCTGCTCCAAATGCAGCAGGGTGTCTTCCCCACCGGTGGAGTGCCACCCCCCCAGGCTCTGCCCCAGGCCCTCGCACCCTGCACTGGTGGCTTGGAATGTGCAACCTCCGCAGTCCTGAGCCTCCCGAACGAGCCCCTGAAACATGGTGCCCCCCCCGGGGCTGCGTGAGGAAGGAATCGAAGGCTCCCCATGTCTCTCCTTCTCTTTGTGGCCCATGCCCATTATTCCCCAGGCCTGGGGCAGCAGCAGGTGTAGGCCGGGTCCAGGCTCCAAAGAAGCTCAGTTAGCAGGAGGAGCTGAATCCGGGCACCCCCCGGTCACACCCCTTCCAGCCAGCACGGCCCACTGAGGTCACTGCCCTCAGTGAATCTTTTGCTTGGGGGCGGCTGGGCCCTGCACGGGCGCAGACCCAGGGCTGACGAAGTGTCCGAAGCGGGAGAGGGCACAGCGTTGGGCCGCACAGAGCGGGAGAGCGGTGTGTGCCCCGAGAGAAAAGGGGGCGCAGCCACTCCACCCCCACCCTGTCAGGGCAGGAGCAAGGGGCCTCGGCGACCCCCATTACGTCAGAAAAGGCTGCGAGTGCTGGGGTCTCGGGAGGAGCCCTCCTGTGACAAGTGCCCGTGTTGGGGCGAGCGGGACCCTCTAGTCCATCCGGCAGCGGATGCCCTCGCGTGTCCTACCGGCCGGTCGGCGAAGTGACGGGTCATGCTGATGGGGAAGGAGAGATTTTCCATCAATCACAGAGCATCCTGCTGTCACAGAGTGTGGGGGAGTCCGGGCCCTGCATCCCTCTTCCTGGGAATCATCAGGCAGCCAGTAAAACGGAAGGTTTATTGGACAACAGGAACACAGTCTCAAACAGAGCTTGTGGGTACAACCAGGACCCCTCAGTCCAGTCCTTCTGGGGGGCAGGGAGCTTAGACCCCAGCCCTGGGGTTCCCTGCGTTCGACCACCCAGCCCAAAACTGAAACCAAAACCCCTCCAGCTGGCTCCCTCCTGCAGCCTTTTTTCAGTTTCCAGGGCAGAGGTGTTACCTCCCCAATCCCCCCCTCCCACCCCCTGCTCAGGTGACAGGCTCTCAGGTCTCCCATCCCCAATGAAACTCCCCTGCCACATTCCCAGGTCAACACTCCCCCCTCCCCCGGGCTGCGTCCCAGCCCCCCGCCGCTGCGTCACACCTGCCCAGCTGCAGTGTAATTAAGTAATGGTGCTGGCAGCCCTTTGATTACAGACCATCACGAGCTGCTTCGCCCTGCCGGCCCCCAGGAATTGTTAATTACTGTGGGGTGAGTGGCTGGGAGTGGGGAGCCAGCAGAGGGATGCATCATCCAGGGGTGGCTCTAGACCAGGCGGCCCAGGTTCCATCAGACCCTGGAATTGCCTCTGGTTGGGGCTGCCCGGGAAACCAGGTTGGGAGGGGCCCTCGGGCTGCAAGGCCAAGGAGCCGCAGTCTATGCTGCTGTGCCCAGTGGTCTGTGGGGCAGCGGGGGCCTGTCTGGGAGAAGATGGCTGGGAGCCGAGCAGCATGCCGGCCCATGGGAGGAGAAGATGGGAGGACAGATGCTGCAGCAGAGCAACATCAGGCCCCGTCGGGGCATTCAGCTGGGCTATCTGGGGCTGAAGCTCTTCACCCCCATGCCCTAGTTCTGGGCTGTTGTCTTCCCAAGATGCAGCCCAGTGTGGTGGTGTCCTGCAGCCCGGTGTGGACAGGTGGGAGCCGCCTGCAGTGCTCTCACCTGCCAGCCCCGCAGGACATGGTTTCAGCAGCTGATTGCGGGTGCAGCTCGGGCTGTGCAGCCCGGAGGACAGGACAGAGCAGCCCTAGTTTGCATCTGGATTGAGCTGGGTCCGAGACGCTGCGTGAGCCTTGGGCACAGAATAACGAGAGTGCAGAGATCTGGCTACGCCCCCAGCCAGGCCCCTGGCCACATTCCTGGCATGCTCCTACTCAAGGCAAGGCCATGAAGCTGGCTGTAGCTGCTCAGAGAATCCCCCTGGGGTGGGGAATGCCCAGATGGGGGATCTGCAAGGGCACTCGCCTCTGTATGCCACTGCAGCGTGAAGGGGCCGGCGTCAGTCCCTCATTCAGACCCACACCTCTGCCCACACAGAACCCACACACCCCCTGTCACGGAGTCCCTGGGCGATGCTCTGGAACTGCTCCCCATGAAGCCAGTCAGGACTCTGGGGCAGTCGCCTTTCTGTGAGCAGCCTGTCTTCAGGACACGCAGCTCACACAGCTTCCACCTTCCTGGGTCTGACCTCGGAGCATTCAGCATCCTCTGCCCCTCCGTGCGCTTCCCACAGCGAGTCCGCTCAGGCGGGGCTCCTGGGGAAGCCAGAGGGTCCTGCACCCCAACTTCGCAGTCAGACGTGACTCTCAGCCAGCCAGTAAAACAGAAGGTTTATTAGACGACAGGAACATGGTCTAAAACAGAGCTTGCAGGTGCAGAGAACGGGACCCCTCAGCTGGGTCCATTCTGGGGGGCAGTGAGCCAGACAACCACGTCTGCACTTCACTCCATGTCCCAGCCAGCCCCAAACTGAAAACCCCCTCCAGCCCCTCCTCCTCTGGGCTTTGTTCCTTTCCCGGGCCAGGTGGTCACCTGATTCCTTTGTTCTCCAACCCTTCAGCTCTCACCTTGCAGGGGGGGAAGGGCCCAGGCCATTAGTTGCCAGGAAACAGGGTGTCGGCCATTCTCTGTGTCCAGACTCCTGCACACACATGCCCTCTAGGGCTCTGCAATGATCATACACCCTTACTCCACCCCCTAGATACTTAAGAACTGCCTAGGGGAAACTGAGGCACCCCCACACTATTCAGAGGAAACATTAAGAACAGTCCCACTTCGTCACATCTCTCCCCCCTTCGAGATCGAACTGAGCGGGGTCACTTTAGCCGGTGACCTGGGGAAGTTCGAAGCCACCAACGTTCCCATGGATGCCCCAGCATCTCTCCCATTCCTTGGTAGGAGTTACACCAGGCCCTTCCAGTTTCACGCCCTCCCTTAGGTCAGGGGTGGTCGATAGCACTCGCAGGCCGCATGTGGGAAGGTTTATGCAGCCCATGCCCTTTGGCCACCCCAAGAATGTCTCCCCATTGACCATCACCTTCTGCTCCCACTGGAGGTCCGGGGGGCCTGGCCCCAGGAAACTCCACACAGACATATAGGTTGGGGTCAGGAGTGGGAGCCCGTCCACATCCCCAACCATCTGGCTGACGGAGTCTATGGCCTTGGGACCCAGCAAGGGAGCTAGACACTGGGGCTTTTCCGCAGGGTCCCCTTGGTTCAAATCGCCAGCCTGCTCAAAGGCAGTGAGGTGGCATCCACACACACACACCCCTTAACCAGGGGCAGCAATTTAGTCTCGAGGTTCCCTGCGGAACTGGCCCCCCGGGGTCTATCCCCACTCACCCCTGGGAGGTCCCCTAGGCCTCTCCGCTCCCCCACCGCCAGTTCATGCTGCTGCTGCTTCTGCAGCTCTTTCTCGGGCTCTCGCTGTCTCTCACAGTCCTCTTGCTCTCTCAGACTCAGCTCCAATCCCGTCCGTCTTGATCCCCCAATGGGGAACCCGATCGTGAAGACCCCCGTCTGGTCGGGGACAGGAGTCTTGGGGATGCCTGGCTCCCGCTTCAGCTGCTCCCAGATCCTGCTATAGCCCCAGTTGGGGTCAGGAATCTGTTCCTTAGAGCGGTCATCCTCCTCCAGCTGCACGATTAACTCTGCTTTGGTGAACTTTCCAATGCTCAACCCTCTCTTTTTGCACAGGGTTACAATGTCCTTCTTAAGGAGACGGTGACAGGACGTCACTCCGCTCCTCCCAAGTTGTTGTGGACTCACAGGCCCGTGTGTTCTCAGCTCCCCACGGTTTCCAGGGAGAACCCCTAGTGTGTCAGCCCTTCTCGAGGTCACCACCTCTTTGCCAGGGTCGAGCTGCAGACTCCTCCGCCCCTTGGACTGCTCGCTGCAATCCCCAGGGGAACCCTGTTACTGCACAGTCCTTCTCGCTGGTCACACACTCCCAGGGGTTAACCGCCCCCCGAAACCGCTCCTCTCTGAGCCTTCAGCAGGCCTGGTCCTCGGCAATCCCCCTTCGTGTTACTGCTCCCCAGTCACTTACTGCAGGAAGCACCATCCACGGGGTGCAGTACATCCCACCGCTGCCACCAGTTGTCACGGAGTCCCTGGGCGATGCTCTGGAACTGCTCCCCATGAAGCCAGTCAGGACTCTGGGGCAGTCGCCTTTCTGTGAGCAGCCTGTCTTCAGGACACGCAGCTCACACAGCTTCCACCTTCCTGGGTCTGACCTCGGAGCATTCAGCATCCTCTGCCCCTCCGTGCGCTTCCCACAGCGAGTCCGCTCAGGCGGGGCTCCTGGGGAAGCCAGAGGGTCCTGCACCCCAACTTCGCAGTCAGACGTGACTCTCAGCCAGCCAGTAAAACAGAAGGTTTATTAGACGACAGGAACATGGTCTAAAACAGAGCTTGCAGGTGCAGAGAACGGGACCCCTCAGCTGGGTCCATTCTGGGGGGCAGTGAGCCAGACAACCACGTCTGCACTTCACTCCATGTCCCAGCCAGCCCCAAACTGAAAACCCCCTCCAGCCCCTCCTCCTCTGGGCTTTGTTCCTTTCCCGGGCCAGGTGGTCACCTGATTCCTTTGTTCTCCAACCCTTCAGCTCTCACCTTGCAGGGGGGGAAGGGCCCAGGCCATTAGTTGCCAGGAAACAGGGTGTCGGCCATTCTCTGTGTCCAGACTCCTGCACACACATGCCCTCTAGGGCTCTGCAATGATCATACACCCTTACTCCACCCCCTAGATACTTAAGAACTGCCTAGGGGAAACTGAGGCACCCCCACACTATTCAGAGGAAACATTAAGAACAGTCCCACTTCGTCACACCCCCGTGGCCTACATATGGCTCTGTGTTGGGCCCAGGGTCTAGCTGTGTCAAAGGGGGCCAGGGAAGCCAAGGGAGCCTGCACCGGTGTGCCAAACACACAGGGCCAGAAGTGCAGGAACAGTCACCTGCGGCTTTAACTGACCACTGCCTCCCGCCGCTCAGCCTGGGAGCGCCCACACTTGACTCGCTGCAGCCCGCAGGGAACGGTCCCCGCCTCCCCGCAACACCCGAACGAGACAGCTCCAAATCCCTGCCAGGCCTGACCCCCTCCCTGAGCTGGGCCCATCCCCTGCCGTGCCTCGGACAGGCGCCCGCGCTGGGCTGGACCCGTGGCTTGACCTCGTTCCGTTCGCAGAGGAGGCGAGGGCCGAGCAGGGATGTGTGCGTCGCACTTTGGCTGTTCACGGTAGACTGGGAGGAGGCAAAGAGCCCCAGCCGGACAGCCTGATACTTGACCGGCCAGTCTGCACTCCCAGCCCGGCAGAGGCAGGCTCCACACCCGCAGCAGCCTCTGCTCAGAGCCAGAGGGAGTCTCCACAGGCAGCCTCAACTGGGGCAGCCAGGGCCTAGGCCAAGGCCTGCCCGGGCACCCAACCCCACTGTCTAACACTCTGTCCCTAGAGCACCCACCTATTCTGCTCTAGCACTGGTGAAAGGAGCTGGGGGGCAGAGGGGTGACTACAGGCTCAGCAACGTGACCCCCCGATGAGCGACGGGCTCAGCAACGCGACACCCTGGTGAGCTACGGGCTCAGCAACGCGACCCCCTGGTGAGCTACGGGCTCAGCAACGTGACCCCCGGTGAGCGACGGGCTCAGCAATGGGACCCCCGATGAGCTACGGGCTCAGCAACGTGACCCCCCGATGAGCTACCGGTTCAGCAACGCGACCCCCTGATGAGCGACGGGCTCAGCAACGCGACTCCCGGTGAGCTACGGGCTCAGCAACGCGACCCCTGGTGAGCTACGGGCTCAGCAACGCGACCCCTGATGAGCTATGGCCTCAGCAACGCGACCCCCTGGTGAGGTACAGGCTCAGCAACGCGACTCCCGGTGAGCTACGGGCTCAGCAACGCGACCCCTGATGAGCTACGGCCTCAGCAACGCGACCCCCTGGTGAGCTACAGGCTCAGCAACGCGACCCCCTGGTGAGCTACAGGCTCAGCAACACGACCCCCCGATGAGCTACAGGCTCAGCAACGCAACCCCCGGTGAGCTACGGCCTCAGCAACGCGACCCCCTGGTGAGCTACGGCCTCAGCAACGCGACCCCTGATGAGCTACAGGCTCAGCAACGCGACCCCCGATGAGCTACGGCCTCAGCAACGCGACCCCCGGTGAGCTACAGGCTCAGCAACGCGACCCCTGATGAGCTACGGGCTCAGCAACGCGACCCCCCGGTGAGCTACAGGCTCAGCAACACGACCCCCCGATGAGCTACAGGCTCAGCAACGCGACCCCCGGTGAGCTATGGCCTCAGCAACGCGACCCCCTGATGAGCTACAGGCTCAGCAACGCGACCCCCGGTGAGCTACGGGCTCAGCAACGCGACCCCGGTGAGCTATGACCTCAGCAACGCGACCCCTTGTGAGCTACGGGCTCTGTGACGCGACCCCCGGTGAGCTACGGGCTCAGCAACGCGACCCCCGATGAGCTACGGGCTCAGCAACGCGACCCCCCGGTGAGCTACGGGCTCAGCAACGCGACCCCTGATGAGCTACGGGCTCAGCAACGCGACCCCCTGGTGAGCTACAGGCTCAGCAACGCGACCCCCTGGTGAGCTACGGCCTCAGCAACGCGACCCCCGATGAGCTACAGGCTCAGCAACACGACCCCCCGATGAGCTACAGGCTCAGCAACGCGACCCCCCGATGAGCTACAGGCTCAGCAACGCGACCCCCCGGTGAGCTACGGGCTCAGCAACGCAACCCCCGATGAGCTACAGGCTCAGCAACGCGACCCCCTGGTGAGCTACGGGCTCAGCAACGCGACCCCCTGGTGAGCTACGGCCTCAGCAACGCGACCCCCGGTGAGCTACGGGCTCAGCAACGCGACCCCCGGTGAGCTACAGCCTCAGCAACGCGACCCCCCGATGAGCTACCGGTTCAGCAACGCGACCCCCGATGAGCTACAGGCTCAGCAACGCGACCCCCCGGTGAGCTACGGGCTCAGCAACGCGACCCCCGATGAGCTACAGGCTCAGCAACGCGACCCCCTGGTGAGCTACGGGCTCAGCAACGCGACCCCCGGTGAGCTACGGGCTCAGCAACGCGACCCCCGATGAGCTACAGGCTCAGCAACGCGACCCCCTGGTGAGCTACGGGCTCAGCAACGCGACCCCCGGTGAGCTACGGGCTCAGGAACGCGACCCCCGGTGAGCTATGGCCTCAGCAACGCGACCCCCGGTGAGCTACGGCCTCAGCAACGCGACCCCCGATGAGCTACGGGCTCAGCAACGCGACCCCCTGGTGAGCTACGGCCTCAGCAACGCGACCCCCGATGAGCTATGGCCTCAGCAACGCGACCCCCCGGTGAGCTACGGCCTCAGCAACGCGACCCCTGATGAGCTACGGGCTCAGCAATGCGACCCCCCGGTGAGCTACGGCCTCAGCAACGCGACCCCTGATGAGCTACAGGCTCAGCAACGCGACCCCCCGGTGAGCTACGGGCTCAGAAACGCGACCCCCCGATGAGCTACGGGCTCAGCAACGCGACCCCTGATGAGCTACGGGCTCAGCAACGCGACCCCCGGTGAGCTATGGCCTCAGCAACGCGGCCCCCTGATGAGCTACAGGCTCAGCAACGCGACCCCCTGGTGAGCTACGGGCTCAGCAACGCGACCACCGGTGAGCTACGGGCTCAGCAACGCGACCCCCGGTGAGCTACGGCCTCAGCAACGCGACCCCCTCGTGAGCTACAGGCTCAGCAACGCGACCCCCGGTGAGCTACGGGCTCAGCAACGCGACCCCCTCGTGAGCTACAGGCTCAGCAACGCGACCCCCTTGTGAGCTACGGGCTCAGCAATGCGACCCCCGGTGAGCTACGGCCTCAGCAACGCGACCCCCGGTGAGCTACGGGCTCAGCAACGCGACCCCCGATGAGCTACGGGCTCAGCAATGCGACCCCCGGTGAGCTATGGCCTCAGCAACGCGACCCCTTGTGAGCTACGGGCTCTGTGACGCGACCCCCGGTGAGCTACGGGCTCAGCAACGCGACCCCCGGTGAGCTACGGGCTCAGCAACGCGACCCCCCGGTGAGCTACGGGCTCAGCAACGCGACCCCTGATGAGCTACGGCCTCAGCAACGCGACTCCCTGGTGAGCTACAGGCTCAGCAACACGACCCCCCGATGAGCTACAGGCTCAGCAACGCGACCCCCGGTGAGCTACGGCCTCAGCAACGCGACCCCCCGGTGAGCTACGGGCTCCGCAACGCGACCCCCTGGTGAGCTACGGGCTCAGCAACGCGACCCCCGATGAGCTACGGGCTCAGCAACGCGACCCCCCGGTGAGCTACGGGCTCAGCAACGCGACCCCCGGTGAGCTATGGCCTCAGCAACGCGACCCCCGGTGAGCTACGGCCTCAGCAACGCGACCCCCGATGAGCTACGGGCTCAGCAACGCGACCCCCGATGAGCTACGGGCTCAGCAACGCGACCCCCTGGTGAGCTACGGCCTCAGCAACGCGACCCCCGATGAGCTACAGGCTCAGCAACGCGACCCCTGATGAGCTACGGCCTCAGCAACGCGACCCCCGATGAGCTACAGGCTCACCAACGCGACCCCCGGTGAGCTACAGGCTCAGCAACGCGACCCCCTGGTGAGCTACGGCCTCAGCAACGCGACCCCCGATGAGCTACAGGCTCAGCAACGCGACCCCCGGTGAGCTACAGGCTCACCAACGCGACCCCCGGTGAGCTACAGGCTCAGCAACGCGACCCCCTGGTGAGCTACGGGCTCAGCAACGCGACCCCCGATGAGCTACGGGCTCAGCAACGCGACCCCCTGGTGAGCTACAGGCTCAGCAACGCGACCCCCAGATGAGCTACAGGCTCAGCAACGCGACCCCCGGTGAGCTACGGCCTCAGCAACGCGACCCCCGATGAGCTACAGGCTCAGCAACGCGACCCCCTGGTGAGCTACAGGCTCAGCAACGCGACCCCCAGTGAGCTACGGGCTCAGCAATGCGACCCCCTGGTGAGCTACGGCCTCAGCAACGCGACCCCCGGTGAGCTACAGGCTCAGCAACGCGACCCCCGGTGAGCTACGGGCTCAGCAACGCGACCCCCCGATGAGCTACGGGCTCAGCAACGCGACCCCCTGGTGAGCTACAGGCTCAGCAACGCGACCCCTGGTGAGCTATGGACTCTGTGCTGCAACCCCCGGTGAGCTACGGGCTCAGCAATGCGACCCCCTTGTGAGCTACGGGCTCAGCAATGCGACCCCCGGTGAGCTACGGCCTCAGCAACGCGACCCCCGGTGAGCTATGGCCTCAGCAACGCGACCCCTTGTGAGCTACGGGCTCTGTGACGCGACCCCCGGTGAGCTACGGGCTCAGCAACGCGACCCCCTGGTGAGCTACGGGCTCTGTGACGCGACCCCCGGTGAGCTACGGGCTCAGCAACGCGACCCCCCGATGAGCTACGGGCTCAGCAATGCGACCCCCGGTGAGCTATGGCCTCAGCAACGCGACCCCTTGTGAGCTACGGGCTCTGTGACGCGACCCCCGGTGAGCTACGGGCTCAGCAACGCGACGCCCGGTGAGCTACGGGCTCAGCAACGCGACCCCCCGGTGAGCTACGGGCTCAGCAACGCGACCCCTGATGAGCTACGGCCTCAGCAACGCGACCCCCTGGTGAGCTACGGCCTCAGCAACGCAACCCCCGATGAGCTACAGGCTCAGCAACGCGACTCCCTGGTGAGCTACAGGCTCAGCAACACGACCCCCCGATGAGCTACAGGCTCAGCAACGCGACCCCCGGTGAGCTACGGCCTCAGCAACGCGACCCCCTGGTGAGCTACGGCCTCAGCAACGCGACCCCTGATGAGCTACAGGCTCAGCAACGCGACCCCCGATGAGCTACGGCCTCAGCAACGCGACCCCCGGTGAGCTACAGGCTCAGCAACGCGACCCCTGATGAGCTACGGGCTCAGCAACGCGACCCCCTGGTGAGCTACAGGCTCAGCAACACGACCCCCCGATGAGCTACAGGCTCAGCAACGCGACCCCCGGTGAGCTATGGCCTCAGCAACGCGACCCCCTGATGAGCTACAGGCTCAGCAACGCGACCCCCGGTGAGCTACGGGCTCAGCAACGCGACCCCCGGTGAGCTATGGCCTCAGCAACGCGACCCCTTGTGAGCTACGGGCTCTGTGACGCGACCCCCGGTGAGCTACGGGCTCAGCAACGCGACCCCCTCGTGAGCTACAGGCTCAGCAACGCGACCCCCTTGTGAGCTACGGGCTCAGCAATGCGACCCCCGGTGAGCTACGGCCTCAGCAACGCGACCCCCGGTGAGCTACGGGCTCAGCAACGCGACCCCCGATGAGCTACGGGCTCAGCAATGCGACCCCCGGTGAGCTTTGGCCTCAGCAACGCGACCCCTTGTGAGCTACGGGCTCTGTGACGCGACCCCCGGTGAGCTACGGGCTCAGCAACGCGACCCCCGGTGAGCTACGGGCTCAGCAACGCGACCCCTGATGAGCTACGGCCTCAGCAACGCGACCCCCTGGTGAGCTACAGGCTCAGCAACACGACCCCCCGATGAGCTACAGGCTCAGCAACGCGACCCCCGGTGAGCTACGGCCTCAGCAACGCGACCCCCCGGTGAGCTACGGGCTCAGCAACGCGACCCCCCGGTGAGCTACGGGCTCAGCAACGCGACCCCCGATGAGCTACGGGCTCAGCAATGTGACCCCCGATGAGCTACGGGCTCAGCAACGCGACCCCCCGGTGAGCTACGGGCTCAGCAACGCGACCCCCGGTGAGCTATGGCCTCAGCAACGCGACCCCCGGTGAGCTACGGCCTCAGCAACGCGACCCCCGATGAGCTACGGGCTCAGCAACGCGACCCCCGATGAGCTACAGGCTCAGCAACGCGACCCCCTGGTGAGCTACGGCCTCAGCAACGCGACCCCCGATGAGCTACAGGCTCAGCAACGCGACCCCTGATGAGCTACGGCCTCAGCAACGCGACCCCCGATGAGCTACAGGCTCAGCAACGCGACCCCCGGTGAGCTAGAGGCTCACCAACGCGACCCCCGGTGAGCTATGGCCTCAGCAACGCGACCCCCTGGTGAGCTACGGCCTCAGCAACGCGACCCCCGATGAGCTACAGGCTCAGCAACGCGACCCCCGGTGAGCTACAGGCTCACCAACGCGACCCCCGGTGAGCTACAGGCTCAGCAACGCGACCCCCTGGTGAGCTACGGGTTCAGCAACGCGACCCCCGATGAGCTACAGGCTCAGCAACGCGACCCCCTGGTGAGCTACAGGCTCAGCAACACGACCCCCCGATGAGCTACAGGCTCAGCAACGCGACCCCCGGTGAGCTACGGGCTCAGCAACGCGACCCCCGATGAGCTACAGGCTCAGCAACGCGACCCCCTGGTGAGCTACAGGCTCAGCAACGCGACCCCCAGTGAGCTACGGGCTCAGCAACGCGACCCCCTGGTGAGCTACGGCCTCAGCAACGCGACCCCCGGTGAGCTACAGGCTCAGCAACGCGACCCCCGGTGAGCTACGGCCTCAGCAACGCGACCCCCGATGAGCTACGGGCTCAGCAACACGACCCCCTGGTGAGCTACGGCCTCAGCAACGCGACCCCCGATGAGCTATGGCCTCAGCAACGCGACCCCCCGGTGAGCTACGGCCTCAGCAACGCGACCCCTGATGAGCTACGGGCTCAGCAACGCGACCCCCCGGTGAGCTACGGCCTCAGCAACGCGACCCCTGATGAGCTACAGGCTCAGCAACGCGACCCCCCGGTGAGCTACGGGCTCAGCAACGCGACCCCCCGATGAGCTACGGGCTCAGCAACGCGACCCCTGATGAGCTACGGCCTCAGCAACGCGACCCCCGGTGAGCTACAGCCTCAGCAACGCGACCCCCCGGTGAGCTACAGGCTCAGCAACGCGACCCCCGGTGAGCTATGGCCTCAGCAACGCGACCCCCTGATGAGCTACAGGCTCAGCAACGCGACCCCCTGGTGAGCTACGGGCTCTGTGACGCGACCCCCGGTGAGCTACGGGCTCTGCGACGCGACCCCCGGTGAGCTACGGGCTCAGCAACGCGACCCCCGATGAGCTACGGGCTCAGCAACGCGACCCCCCGGTGAGCTACGGGCTCAGCAACGCGACCCCTGATGAGCTACGGGCTCAGCAACGCGACCCCCTGGTGAGCTACAGGCTCAGCAACGCGACCCCCGGTGAGCTACGGCCTCAGCAACGCGACCCCCGGTGAGCTACAGGCTCAGCAACGCGACCCCCGGTGAGCTACAGGCTCAGCAACGCGACCCCCTGGTGAGCTACGGGCTCAGCAACGCGACCCCCGATGAGCTACAGGCTCAGCAACGCGACCCCCTGGTGAGCTACGGCCTCAGCAACGCGACCCCTGGTGAGCTACAGGCTCAGCAACGCGACCCCCGGTGAGCTACAGCCTCAGCAACGCGACCCCCTGGTGAGCTACGGGCTCAGCAATGCGACCCCCGGTGAGCTATGGCCTCAGCAACGCGACCCCTTGTGAGCTACGGGCTCTGTGACGCGACCCCTGTGAGCTACGGGGTCAGCAACGCGACCCTCGGTGAGCTACAGCCTCAGCAACGCGACCCCCGATGAGCTACGGGCTCAGCAACGCGACCCCCGGTGAGCTATGGCCTCAGCAACGCGACCCCCTGATGAGCTACAGGCTCAGCAACGCGACCCCCTGGTGAGCTACGGGCTCAGCAACGCGACCCCCGGTGAGCTACGGGCTCAGCAACGCGACCCCCTCGTGAGCTACAGGCTCAGCAACGCGACCCCCGGTGAGCTACGGGCTCAGCAACGCGACCCCCTCGTGAGCTACAGGCTCAGCAACACGACCCCCTTGTGAGCTACGGGCTCAGCAATGCGACCCCCGGTGAGCTACGGCCTCAGCAACGCGACCCCCGGTGAGCTACGGGCTCAGCAACGCGACCCCCGATGAGCTACGGGCTCAGCAATGCGACCCCCGGTGAGCTATGGCCTCAGCAACGCGACCCCTTGTGAGCTACGGGCTCTGTGACGCGACCCCCGGTGAGCTACGGGCTCAGCAACGCGACCCCCGGTGAGCTACGGGCTCAGCAACGCGACCCCCCGGTGAGCTACGGGCTCAGCAACGCGACCCCTGATGAGCTACGGCCTCAGCAACGCGACCTCCTGGTGAGCTACAGGCTCAGCAACACGACCCCCCGATGAGCTACAGGCTCAGCAACGCGACCCCCGGTGAGCTACGGCCTCAGCAACGCGACCCCCCGGTGAGCTACGGGCTCAGCAACGCGACCCCCGATGAGCTACGGGCTCAGCAACGCGACCCCCGATGAGCTACGGGCTCAGCAACGCGACCCCCCGGTGAGCTACGGGCTCAGCAACGCGACCCCCGGTGAGCTACGGCCGCAGCAACGCGACCCCCGGTGAGCTACGGCCTCAGCAACGCGACCCCCGATGAGCTACGGGCTCAGCAACGCGACCCCCGATGAGCTACAGGCTCAGCAACTCGACCCCCTGGTGAGCTACGGCCTCAGCAACGCGACCCCCGATGAGCTACAGGCTCAGCAACGCGACCCCTGATGAGCTACGGCCTCAGCAACGCGACCCCCGATGAGCTACAGGCTCAGCAACGCGACCCCCGGTGAGCTACAGGCTCACCAACGCGACCCCCGGTGAGCTACAGGCTCAGCAACGCGACCCCCTGGTGAGCTACGGCCTCAGCAACGCGACCCCCGATGAGCTACAGGCTCAGCAACGCGACCCCCGGTGAGCTACAGGCTCACCAACGCGACCCCCGGTGAGCTACAGGCTCAGCAACGCGACCCCCTGGTGAGCTACGGGCTCAGCAACGCGACCCCCGATGAGCTACAGGCTCAGCAACGCGACCCCCGGTGAGCTACGGGCTCAGCAACGCGACCCCCCGATGAGCTACGGGCTCAGCAACGCGACCCCCTGGTGAGCTACGGCCTCAGCAACGCGACCCCCCGATGAGCTACAGGCTCAGCAACGCGACCCCCGGTGAGCTACGGGCTCAGCAACGCGACCCCCTGGTGAGCTACGGCCTCAGCAACGCGACCCCCGGTGAGCTACAGGCTCAGCAACGCGACCCCCGGTGAGCTACAGGCTCAGCAACGCGACCCCCGGTGAGCTACGGGCTCAGCAACGCGACCCCCTGGTGAGCTACGGGCTCAGCAACGCGACCCCCTGGTGAGCTACGGCCTCAGCAATGCGACCCCCGGTGAGCTACGGGCTCAGCAACGCGACCCCCGGTGAGCTACAGGCTCAGCAACGCGACCCCCGGTGAGCTACGGGCTCAGCAACGCGACCCCCTGGTGAGCTACGGGCTCAGCAACGCGACCCCCTGGTGAGCTACGGCCTCAGCAAGGCGACCCCCGGTGAGCTACGGGCTCAGCAACGCGACCCCCTGGTGAGCTACGGGCTCAGCAACGCGACCCCCGGTGAGCTACGGCCTCAGCAACGCAACCCCCGATGAGCTACAGGCTCAGCAACGCGACCCCCTGGTGAGCTACGGGCTCAGCAACGCGACCCCCTGGTGAGCTACGGGCTCAGCAACGCGACCCCCGGTGAGCTACGGCCTCAGCAACGCGACCCCTGGTGAGCTATGGGCTCTGTGATGCAACCCCCGGTGAGCTAGGGGCTCAGCAATGCGACCCCCGGTGAGCTATGGCCTCAGCAACGCGACCCCTTGTGAGCTATGGGCTCTGTGACGCGACCCCCGATGAGCTACGGGCTCAGCAACGCGACCCCCCGATGAGCTACGGGCTCAGCAACGCGACCCCCGGTGAGCTACGGGCTCAGCAACGTGACCCCCGGTGAGCTACGGCCTCAGCAACGCGACCCCCTGGTGAGCTACGGGCTCAGCAACGCGACCCCCTGGTGAGCTACGGGCTCAGCAACGCGACCCCCTGGTGAGCTACGGGCTCAGCGATGCGACCCCCGGTGAGCGACGGCCTCAGCAACGCGACCCCCCGGTGAGCGACGGGCTCAGCGATGCGACCCCCGGTGAGCGACGGGCTCAGCAACGCGACCCCCGGTGAGCGACGGGCTCAGCGATGCGACCCCCGGTGAGCGACGGGCTCAGCAGTGTTTCATTTGTAGAGGGAAGCTGTAGGCAGGTGCAGTGGAAGAAGCAGAACTGTCCGAAGCTCCTGCCCTGCTCTCTCCCAGGGGCTGTGTTGCTTCCAGCCCAACTCCTCACGCTTTCACCTCCCTGGTGCGAATAGTAGCCCACTGAAATCACTGACGGTCAATAAGCCTGCTCTCAGCTTTTCCCGGGGTCGGGTGGGCAGCTCCTGTGGTAACAGGTTCTCTTTCTGCTGGTGGTGATCACAGGACCAGCTGGTGTCACACCCTGTGACACAGCAGGGAGGGGGAGTGTTGACCTGGGAATGTGCCCTGGGGATGGGAGACCTGAAAGCCTGTCACCTGGGCCAGGAGGGGGAGGGGGAGGTAACACCTCTGCCCAGGAATGTGAAGACAGGCAGCAGGAGGGAGCCTACTGGGGGGGTTTAGTGTCAGTTTGGGGCTGGGGGGAGGAACATGGGGAACCCCAGGGATGGGGTCTAAGCTCCCTGCTCCCCAGAAGGACTTGACGGAGGGGTCCTGGTTGTACCCACAAGCTCTGTTTTAGACTGTGTTCCTGTGGTCCAATAAACCTTCTGTTTTACTGGCTGGCTGAGAGTCTCAGTGAATCCCAGGAAGAGGGGTGCAGGGCCTGGACTCCCCCACACTCCGTGACAACTGGTGGGAGCAGTGGGATCTACTACACCCCGTGGATGGCGCTTCCTGCAGTAAGTGACTGGGGAGCAGTAAAACGAAGGGGGATTGAAGGCGTGCTGAAGATTCAGAGAGAGACGGTTTCAGGGGGCGGTTAACCCCTGGGAGTGTGTGACCAGAGAGAAGGACTTTTGCAGTAACAGGGTCCTCCGGGGGATTGCAGCGAGTGATCCCAGGGGCGGAGGAGTCTGCAGCTCGACCCTGGCAAAGAGGTGGTGACCTCAAGAAGGACTGGCACATGAGGGGCTTTTCCTGGAAACCATGGAAAGCTGCCCGGCCTGCGAGTGGCCAGCAGGGAGATGTACGCTAAACACCTTAAGAGCAACCTGGTGGAGCTGTGCAGGCAGAGGGGGCTGCGCATTGGGAGGTCCACCAAGGAACAGCTGATTGCCCAGTTGGAGGAGTGGGATCACTTGGATGACCTGATCCCTGTCCCGGAGGGAAGCCACCCGGCGGACGCAGCGTAGGCCCTGGGGCGTGACCGGGCTGGGATGGGTCAGACTGCTGCCAAGGACATCCCGAGACCCTTGCTACGTAGGCCTGGGGAAGGGGTTGGGGGAAGCCCAGCGAATACTAAGGGCACCCTGACCCCGGCAGCCAGCAGGGGATCCTCCCGGCGGAGCTCCCCAACCCTGGAGCGGATGCGGCTGGAATGGGAGAGGGAGATGAAAATGAGGGAGGTGGAGGATCATGAAAAATAACGTAAGCATGAGCAGGAGGAGAAGGAGAGGGAATGTCAGGAGAAGGAGAAACAAAGACAGCATGAACTGGAGCTGGCCAGGCTGAGGAGCAGTGGGGCCCCGGCTGCGGTGAGTGCGGGGGGACCCAAGACTGCAAGGAACTTTGATAAGTGCTTCCTGGCCCAGCGGAAGGAGGGGGAGGACATAGATGCTTCCTGATGGCCTTTGAGAACGCCTGTGAGATGCACAGGGTTGACCCTGCAGACAGGCTCCAGTTCCTCACCCCCTTACTAGACCCCAAAGCCGTGGAGGTGTACAGCCGAATGACAGGGGCGGAGGCAGGGGACTACGAACTGTTCAAACAGGCCCTGCTCCGTGACTTTGGGCTGACCCCCGAGATGTACCGGAAAAGGTTCCAGAGTCAGCGTAAAACGCCTGAGATCACATACCTACAACTGGTCAACCGGATGCAGGAGTATGCCCGCAAGTGGACAGCTGGGGCCCAAGCTAAAGAGGACCTGCTTGACCTAATCGTACTGGAGCAACTGTATGAACAGTGCCCTTCCGACCTGAGGCTGTGGTTGGTGGACAAAAAGCTAGAGAACCCCCAGCCTGCAGGGCAGGTGGCCAACGAGTTTGTGAACAGTCGGTCAAGGGGTAGCAGGGAGGAGTCTCAAAAGAACAGGCCTGGACCTCCCATCGGGGAAATATGGAGAACCCCCTCCAAAGGGGAACGCCTGGCTTCAGAACCCTCCGAACTGCTCGAGGGGACCAGCGTGACATGAGCTGCTATCACTGTGGCCAGAGAGGCCACATACGGACCCAGTGCCCCAGGCTCAGGGACAGACTGAGCAGACCCAACCTACCCAGGGTTAACTGGGTAGGAACCCAGCTGGACAAGGGGCAGACAGCCCAGGCAAGGGGGGCTGACAGCTTGCCATCTGCTCAGGAGGGAAGAGTACCCCAGGGCAGCTCCTCTGGAGGGCTGGAGGCTCTGGACTTAGGGTTCTCAGTTTACAGAGCGGGCACGGGGCTGTCCCTCCGGAGAGAGTGCCTTGTTCCCCTGGAGGTGGATGGGAGGAAGGTCAATGGATACTGGGATACGGGCGCGGAGGTGACGCTGGCCCGGCCCGAGGTGGTGGCCCCCGATCGGGTGGTGCCCAACAGCTACCTGACCCTGACAGTGTGGGCGGGACCCCATTCAAGGTGCCCGTGGCAAGGGTACACCTGAAATGGGGGGCCAAGGAGGGCCCCAAAGATGTGGGGGTGCACCACCATTTGCCCTATGAGGTGTTGTTGCGGGGGGGACCTAGAGGACTGGCCAACCAACCCCCAGAACGCCCTGGTTGTGACCCGTAGCCAGAGCCGGCGAGGGGCACTGTGCCCCGACCTTGGGGAGGGTAGCACACTGGAGGCGCAGGACCCTTCCCTGGTGGGAAGGGAGGGCCGAGGGGCACGGCTCAGAGAGGCTGCAGCTTCTGACCCGGCCAGCAAGAGGGAACTGGTCCCCATCCCTTCCCCAGCCGCTGAGTTCCAGGCCGAGTTGAGGAAAGATCCCTCCTTGTGGAAGCTCAGGGACCTGGCTGACCTCAGTGCGGTACAGACCATGGGGAGAGGTTGCCAGAAGAGGTTCCTGTGGGAGAAGGGGTTCCTGTCCCGAGAATGGGCTCCCCCAAGGGAAATGGAGCCCGGGGGGATCAGGAGGCAGCTGGTGGTCCCCCAGAAGTATCGCCGCAAGCTCCTGTCCCTGGCCCATGACATCCCCCTCGCAGGGCACCAGGGAATCCGGCGCACCCGGCAGAGGTTGCTACAGAACTTTGACTGGCCCGGGGTCTTTACCACGGTCCAGCAGTATTGCCGATCCTGTGACCCCTGTCAGAGGGTGGGGAAGGCCCGGGACAAGGGGAAAGCGGCTTTGAGACCTTTGCCCATCATAGAGGAGCCTTTCCAGAAGGTGGCCATGGACATCGTGGGGCCTCTCAGCAAGACGACCCGGTCGGGGAAGAAATACATTCTGGTGGTGGTAGATTTCGCCACCCGCTACCCCGAGGCAGTGCCCTTAGCTTCCATTGAAGCAGACACCATGGGCGATGCGCTCCTGACCATTTTCAGCCGAGTGGGGTTCCCCAAGGAAGTCTTGACAGACCAAGGCTCCAACTTCATGTCGGCCCTGCTCCGGTGCTTGTGGGAAAAATGTGGGGTCCGGCACAACTGGGCCTCAGCTTATCACCCCCAGTCCAATGGGCTGGTGGAGAGGTTCAATGGGACGCTAAAGATGATGCTGAAAACCCGCTCCCGATGGAGAGTCAGTGGTGGAGTATGTCCTGATCTTCCGAGAGAGACTGGCTGAACTCATGGGCCTGGCCAGGGAGAATCTGGCCAGAGCCCAGAAGAAGCAGAAGGTCTGATATGACCACATGGCGCGGGCCCGTGCCTACGCCACCCGGGATCAGGTGATGGTACTCATCCCTGTGAGAAAGAATAAACTACAGGCTGCCTGGGAGGGCTCTTTCAAGGTTGTCAAGCAGCTCAATGAGGTAAACTATGTGGTGGAGCTGTCTAACCAGGCGCACCACCGCCGGGTGTACCATGTGAATATGATGAAGCCATATTATGCCAAAAGGAATGTGGTGTTGGCCATGCATGGACATTGGGAGGAGCAGGGAGACGACCCTTTGGTAAATATTTTCGCTGAGACCAGGGCTGGCTCCCCCCTGGAAACAATTCCCCTCTCGTATCAGCTAACCCCTGCCCAGCAAACCAAGATCAGGGGGGTGCTGCATCCATACCGACAGCTGTTTTCCAACCAGCCTGGACACCCTAATCTGACTGTCCACTGGGTGCAGACAGAATCACATCCTCCTGTAAGATGCTCCCCCTTCCAAGTCACAGGAAAAACTGCTCAAGACCTGGAAAAAGAGGTCCGGGACATGCTGGCTTTTGGAGTGATCCAGCCATCTGCCAGCCCTTGGGCCTCGCCAGTGGTGCTGGTCCCCAAAAAGGATGGGTCGCTCCGGTTCCGTGTGGACTATCGGAAGCTCAATGCCATCACGGTATCTGATGCCTACCCCATGCCCAGGCCTGATGAGCTCCGAGACAAACTGGGAGGAGCTCGGTACCTTATCACCATGGATCTTACAAAGGGCTACTGGCAAGTGCCGCTGGATGCAGATGAAATCGGCCTTTATCACCCCTCTGGGGCTCTATGAGTTCCTGACCCTGACTTTCGGCCCCAAGGGAGCACCGGCCACCTTCCAGCGCCTGGTGGATCAGCTACTGAGGGGGATGGAGAGTTTTGCCATGGCGTATATTGATGACATCAGTGTCTTTAGCCCGACCTGGGAGGACCATGTGTCCCAAGTTAGACAAGTGCTGGACTGACTCCAGGGGGCTGGGCTGACAGTAAAAGCAGAGAAGTGCAAGGTGGGGATGGCTGAAGTATCTTACCTGAGCCAGCGGGTGGGGAGCGGCCATGTAAAGCCGGAACCAGCCAAGGTGGAGGTGATCAGAGACTGGCCCGCTCCCCAAACCATAAAGCAGGTCCAGGCCTTTATTGGGTTGGCAGGATACCATCGAAGGTTTGTGCCCCGCTTTAGCGCCATAGCCACCCCCCATCACTATGCTATGCAAGAAGGGGAAGCCAGACAAGGTGGTCTGGACCGAGCAGTGCCAGGAGGCTCTCCAGGCTCTGAAGGAGGCTCTGGTCAGTGGCCCAGTTCTGGCAAACCCAGACTTTAACAAGCCCTTTGTGGTGTTCACCAACACCTCTGACACGGGACTGGGGGCGGTGTTAATGCAGGAGGATGAAAAGGGGGAGAGACACCCCATCGTGTACCTGAGCAAGAAGTTGCTACCCCGGGAGCAACACTACGCAGCCATCCAGAAGGAGTGCCTGGCCATGGTGTGGGCCCTCAAGAAACTAGAGCCCTATCTCTTCTAAGACACTTCACCGTCTACACTGACCACTCTCCCCTGACCTGGCTGCACCAGATGAAAGGCGCCAACGCCAAGCTCCTGAGATGGAACCTGCTCCTGCAGGATTATGACATGGACATGGTCCATGTGAATGGAAGTGCCAACATGACAGCAGATGTGTTGTCCCAGAGAGGGGGCCCCGAACTTCCCCAGGTCACTGGTCAGAGTGACCCCGCTCAGTTCAGTCTTGAAGGGGAGAGAGATGTGATGCAGTAGGGAGGGGGGAGTGTTGACCTGGGAATGTGGCTGGGGAGTTTCACTGGGGATGGGAGACCTGATAGCCTGTAACCTGAGCCAGGAGGGGGAGGGGGAGGGGGAGGGGGAGGGGGAGGTAACAACTCTGCCCGGGAAACTGGACAAAGGCTGGAGGAGAGAGCCTGCTGGAGGGGTTTTGGTTTCAGTTTGGGGCTGGGTGGAGGAACACAGGGAACCCCAGGGCTGGGGTCTAAGCTCCCTGCTCCCCCAGAAGGACTTGACTGAGGGGTCCTGGTTGTACCCACAAGCTCTGTTTTAGACTGTGTGCCTATTGTCCAATAAACCTTCTGTTTTACTGGCTGGCTGAGAGTCATGGTGAATCCCAGGAAGAGGGGTGCAGGGCCTGGACTTCCCCACACTTTGTGACACCATGAGCTGCCATCTCTCTGGAGCACTAAGAAGCTTTGCCGTGGCTGTCTCTTGGGGTTTGTGGTCAGATTGGGCAATGACGGGGTGGCTGGAGCTGTACTAATGGAATTGTTGCACCCCAAATATCACAGCCAGAAGCGCTTTCTACTTGGGGTACCCCTGGGCAGTCTGTGAGAGGCTCTGCTGGCTGAGTGACGGGCTGCACCTCCACACGACCCAATCCTTTCTGTGATACATCACACAGGAGCGGCAGTGGTTCAGGATGGGGCATTCGTTATCATTTGTTTCAGCGTGTCAAATGCTAACTGTTGGGGACCTGCCCAGTGCCACTCAACATCCCCCCTTGTGAGCTGACCTGTGGGTTCTGCTACTGCAGCCAGGTGTGAACAGAACTTGGACAGGAAAATTATCATTCCTACGAAGCTCTGATCCTCTTTCACATGCACTGGAGCTGGGCACATCTCTGCCTTAATCTCGCTGTGAGCAGATGTCCAACGCACGTCAACCCATGCTGTACGAGTCACATTTGTACTGGGTTGAGTTTTATGATCCTCTCCCTGCATCAGTGTAGAAAGGCTTCTGGTTTTCCCTCATGGTCTCATTCAGTGTCTGTGTCCTTGCTCCTTTCACCTGCAAGGAGGAAAGCGGCTGCATTTATTTTCATCCCAGACAGTCCGTCCAGAGCTTGGCTGCATCTCCTCTGGAACACCTCCGGTGCTGGGCTCATGCCTATTGACATGCGCAGCCATCTGCAGTGACCAAATGTCATCAGCATGTGGACCCTCTACCCAGCCTTATGTACCAAACCCCATTCCTCACTTCACGGACCACAGAGATTCTGGCTTTGGAGGGTTCTGACAAGATGTCATCACTTGCGGGCAGTGGAGAGTGGCATCTTCTCAAGGCCTAGTTCAGTGGCTTTGGGTTTATGCAGCTGTGTAATCTGCAGGATGGCTTCTTTACCACCAGCATGCTGCTTACCCAGCCGTACTGGCCTCCACAAGTGGTAGGATACCCGTGCTCTGCAGACTTTCAAGCTGCTTGCATAGGGGGCTACGTATTGCCACTGGAATTCTCCACTGCAGGGGTCTATGTCCAATCACAGCTTTCCTTCAAGGCACCTGCCGCCTTCGAAAACATCCCCCTGTGCTTTCCAAATGGTCTCCAGTGGCCATGGGACTCCCCCTCTTGCTTCCACTGCATGCCCCATGTCTAAGCATCTGTCTAATGTGAGATCCCCTTCCCAGAGCAGGCGCTTCGGCAGGTGGTGAGCCCACGGACGGCAGACAATCCTGTCCCGAATCAGGGACTCTGCAAGTCCCCAGAGTGCTGTAGCAGCCAGTTAGTGAAAGGCAGTAATACGGGGTCTTCCCGCCCTTTGGCCTTGAGTGAAAAACCAGTGTCACTCCACAGCTTCATTCTGCTTTGGGGAGTTCCCATCACTGCTGTGTGGCTGAGGCCGTGGTGAGTGGGAGGCGTCTGGGGGGGCTCCAGGCAATTTCCATGGCTCATGCCCTCCAGAGAACCCCGGGTGTCCTGGACTCAGCACCGTGACCCCCGGGTGTCCTGGGCTCTGCCGGGAGTGAGCTGACCTCTCTGCATGGGGCCTCCATGGAATATGCCTTGAGCCCAACCCCCACCCTGAGGACAGGCAGCCAAAGCCCCCAGCTGAAAGGACACGGAGGGAGGCGCTCAGGGAGGCTGAGTTTTGGGTGGTCATGCAGGCCCCAGGACACAACCAGTCCCTGTCTTTGCTCTTTCATCCTGTAACCTCAGCGGGAGCCGTGCCCACCCCGCAAGAGAGGCATCAGCTGTGGTTTTTGTGCATGTTTATTCTGCTGCTGGGTGCCGGGACTGAATAATGGATCATCCTGGCCAGATTATCTACATCCCTGGATCAATCCCCCCCGACCCCTACCTCTCCTCCCAGCTCCAGGGCTGATCTATCACTCCTGTCGCACTGGGGCCAGGCGCCGGGCTGCATCCTCTGCTGGCGTCAATTCCCTGGAGCACGAGTCACTAATTCATTAATGTCGTTCATTTATTGCTACTCGCGATGCTCCATCACTGTCCTTTTCTGAGGGCCGGGGAGGCCTCCCGTCAGTGATCACTTACAGAGCACAGCCCTCTGGCCCACGGGGCTCACAGGCTGGGCAGGAGCAAAGTCCTGCACAGAGTTACAGAGCCCAGAACTGCCCCAAAGTCCAGGGGAGTTTGGGATCTGCTCTGCAGCCCAGGGTCACAGCGCCAGGTCCACACGGCGCGCCATTCGGCTGCATGCTGGAACGGGGCCTGCCTCAGAGTTCCAGGAGGTCTGCAGCCAGGGTCAGTCCTGGGTCTGTCCATAACAGCTGGCTCCAAGGTCCCTGAGGCTGGGGGAATCCTGCCTCAGTGGCAGCTGCTGGGGTAACCCCGAGCATCTCAGCAGGTGGGTGTGTCCTTATGCCTTTTCCAGGAGTCTTTCTCTGCTGAGGGGGGGGTCGAGACTATAAGGTGGATAGAAAGCTGGCTAGATTGTCGGGCTCAACCGGTAGTGATCAATGGCTCCATGTCTAGTTGGCAGTCGGTATCTAGCGGAGTGCCCCAAGGATTGGTCCTGGGGCCGGTTTTGTTCAATATCTTCATAAATGATCTGGAGGATGGTGTGGATTGCACTCTCAGCAAATTTGCGGATGACACTAAACTGGGAGGAGTGGTAGATACGCTGGAGGGCAGGGATAGGATACAGAGGGACCTAGACAAATTGGAGGATTGGGCCAAAAGAAATCTGATGAGGTTCAACAAGGACAAGTGCAGAGTCCTGCATTTAGGACGGAAGAACCCAATGCACAGCTACAGACTAGGGACCGAATGGCTAGGCAGCAGTTCTGCGGAAAAGGACCTAGGGGTGACACTGGACGAGAAGCTGGATATGAGTCAGCAGTGTGCCCTTGTTGCCAAGAAGGCCAATGGCATTTTGGGATGTATAAGTAGGGGCATAGCGAGCAGATCGAGGGACGTGATTGTCCCCCTCTATTCGACACTGGTGAGGCCTCATCTGGAGTACTGTGTCCAGTTTTGGGCCCCACACTACAAGAAGGATGTGGACAAATTGGAAAGAGTCCAGCAGAGGGCAACAAAAATTATTCGGGGACTGGAACACATGAGTTATGCGGAGAGGCTTAGGGAACTGGAATTATTTAGTCTGCAGAAGAGAAGAATGAGGGGGGATTTAATATAGCTGCTTTCAATTACCTGAAAGGGAGTTCCAAAGAGGATGGATCTGGACTGTTCTCAGTGGTAGCAGATGACAGAACAAGGAGCAATGGTCTCAAGTTGCAGTGGGGGAGATTTAGGTTGGATATTAGGAAAAACTTTTTCACTAGGAGGGTGGTGAAACACTGGAATGCGTTACCTAGGGAGGTGGTGGAAACTCCTTCCTTTGAGGTTTTTAAGGTTAGGCTTGACAAAGCCCTGGCTGGGATGATTTAGTTGGGGATTGGTCCTACTTTGAGCAGGGGGTTGGACTAGATACCTCCTGAGGTCCCTTCCAACCCTGATATTCTATGATTCTATGATTCTATGAAATGCAGAAAGATCCAGCGAGTTCTCTAGGAGCCGATACACAGCGCACCGAGGCTGGCAGAGGCTGGATTCTGCTGCCACTTGTGGGCTATAAATCTGTGGTAACGCCACTGAAATGAATGGCCCGACACAGCCGTCACCCAGGCGGAAGGGTGATTTCATGGATTGGACAGGGACTCAGGGGACCTGGGCTCTTTTCTCAGCTCTGCCCCTAGGGCAAATTACTGCCCCTCGCTGTATCTCTGAGCTCTCTGGGGCTGAGCCTGTCTCTCCCTGGCTGTGCAGCCCCCTGCATGATTGCAGTTGGGGCTCAAGCACTAGGTAATACCAATCAGAAACTAACAGTAACAGCTGGAGGGAGGCTAGTCTGGGCCAGGAAAGCATGAGCGCCCAGCTCTTGGGTAAGCGCCCCCATGCCCTCAGGAGTCCCAGCCTGTAGAGTGCTAACAGGCTGTGCGCAGCCAGGAGTTCTGTCACACCAGGCTGGGAAGAGCGGGAGTGGGAAGGAGGAGTTGGCCAGATTGTGGAGAAGTCCGTGATCCATGAGTGTTGGGGAGTTTCAGGGCCGGCGGGCGGGGCTGTGATTGTCTGGAGCGCTGGGATGCTGCAGATATCGCTAAGCTCTCCTGACAACAGCAGCCTAGAAAACACAAACTTCACGTACAGCAAAACCCTGCCAGGGGGCTAGCCCAGCACTTGCTGCATCCAATTAGTGTTACAAACATGGGGAGCTCCACCACAGATGATCTGGGCAGGCAGGGACTAGAGAAACAGACACCCAAGTGTGGAGGTGTGGTGACACATGGATACACAGCCATGCATGGACGTGCAGTGACTCGTGGATACACAGCCACATGCAGATGTGCAGGGACTCAGGAGTCACCAGGCTGCGTAAGGATGAGGTGATGCACAGATGGTTGGTTGCACAGTGACTGGGGGTTCCTAGCGCCTCTTGCTGCATCATGATGCATGGCTGCACCGTGACTGCCTGACGGGCATGCACAGACCTCTGTGATTCCCAGCTGTGCATTGCCAGGTGGCCATGATCCCAAGATGCTCAGCAATGCAGTGGCTTAGAGCAACACAGGCCCCCCAGCACTACTGTGATGCTCAGCAACTCGTGCCGTGTGGTGAATCAGACACCAGGTTCTCCAGATGGCCGATCACTTTGTTTTTAAGTGGCCACTGATCTGTATATTTTAGGCTTCTGCAGCCTGAATATTAAACCAGTCCCTGAGGGTTTTGGATCCAGAGTCCTGAGCCCAGCACTTATACTTCAGTTGCATGCAGAGGCTTGAAGACATGTTTAAGCTCCAACCTGTGAAGGAAATCAATGGACCCAGCCCAATGGGGACTGGTTCTGTCAGTTTGACTGCAGCACGTGGTGCTCGTATCAGGGATGCTTTGTGGGGTGCACAAGAGTCACCGTAGGGGCCGTCTTGCTGCGCAGACAAGCTGTGATCAGGGAGATGGTCCTGCTGCAGCAAGGCAGCTGCCTTCATGGCTGGTTGTCACATTTAAACATCCAAATGTATCATCATTAGATCCTCGTTTCATGGCAGCCTCTTTCCCTTGGGCGTCTGTCACCGCGCTGGTTGGAGAGCGCGCTGCTTGTCAGTAACACTTTCCATCTGGAGATCTCAAAGCACTTGGTAAACATGAATTAACCATGGCTCAGAGCAACCCTGTCACGTAGGGAACAGATCTCCATGGGTCCCAGCACCTGCTGTGCCAGGGAGCTGCAGCCACCTTTGGCATGAAGCAAAGCAGCTGTCAGCACAGGGGCCTGCAGAATACTGGAGCCAGCGGAACGGGCAAGGGAGCCTCGGGAGGCACACTGGTATCTGGCCAGGGAGTTAAGGGTTAATGCTCCACCTCTTATGAAAATTCCCAAGAGATCGTGATGAGCTACAGCTCCCGAGGCCCTTGGCTTTGTGTCCCCTTGCAGGATGGCCGTTGTGGGCAGCACTCAGTACTGACCGCAGGGGAGGAGCTCTGCCCACCGCTGGGTGTTCTGGGGTCTCCCTGCCAAGCACACAGCACAGGTACAGGCTTAGGAAAAGCTGGTAGAAGCCCCTGCCCCCCTCTGACTGCAGCCAGACGCCTTCCAACCACTTCTCCTTGCCTGGCTGGCAGCTGGAGTCGTTGCAAAGCGATTCAGTGCTGGGGAGGTGCTCAGGGCTGGCATAGCAGAGGGGTGTGGGTCAGGACTGAGGTGCACCAGCGTTGCTGGGGAAGGGGAGACATGGGAATGGAGATCCCAGGACTGGGAAAGCAGGGGCTGAGGGTCGGGAGTGAGGGGCACCGGCACAGCTGCGTGCGGGGGGCCTGCCCAGTGCCTGCCCACACTAGACTCGACTCTGGCCAGCCCTCTCCAGCTCTCGTTTGCTGTGTTCCCCATGGCGCTCGCTGGGGGCTGCTGTGCTGCATTCCCCTGCCTGGCTGCTCAGAGGGCTTTAGCAGCTGGGAAGGGCAGCGGGATAGAGCCCCAGTATGTGCAGGGAGAGCCCAGCCCACGACCAGAGCCTCTTGGTTAGTGTTTCCTCCTGCTCCCTTGCTAGCTGCTGGAGCAAGGCCCCTTCCCTCTGCCTGGAGCTGAGCTGCGCAAGGCAGCTGGGCAGCAAGCTGGGGCTGGGGGGGGGAATGTCACATCCTGTCCAGGGCCCGTGAGCACCCAGACAGTCCTGTGGCCACACATGATGGAGGTCAGGGGTGTGACACACAGCAAGGGGGAGCCGAGCCTCTCGGAGCAGGCCCTCCACCGCCATTGACGGCGACTCCCCTGGCTGCCCTCCCCCCGCCAGGTGCCTTTCCCGTGCATAAAGACAGAGACCGAGGCTGGGACAGGGCCCAAGGTGCAGTGATTCTGGGGTTGCAGGCACATCTGGGGGGGTCGGCTCCTCCGTACCCTGCAGTCACACGGACACCTTGGTTCTAAGGGCCATGCCGTCAGCTACAGTGAAACTGGGGCTTATATGTCTTCTGCAACTGGTCACCCCCAGAGGGCAAGATTCGCTCCTCCTCATGCGCACAGTGAAGCAGGACTGATACATTCCAATCAGTAGCTACAGCAGGGCGCGGGGCCCATGCCACACATTGCCTGGTCGAGGGCACAGGGCCTGTGCCGTACAAAGCAGGCTGGTCGAGAGTGCGCGGCCCATGCCACACACAGCAGCCTGGTCGAGGGCACGTGGCCTGTCATTTTCCTCTACCAGATCTGGGCTGGTATCCCCCAGTTGTGCTCAGCACAAGATCCTTTAATGCTCTGCCAGTTCTGGCTGAGGTTTCTGTAAACGAGGCATGTTACACACAGCGCCACCTAGTGCAGGAACCGTGTCATACAGGTTAGCGTTCCATTCCGTCTCCCGTTAAGTTCTACGTCCCACCATTGACCCTATCACGCCGTCTGTGAATTTCAGTATGGATCAGTCTGTTGAGTGTCTCTAAATCGTCCTGGTTTTCTAATTACGGGACCTGGCCACGTAACAAAGCTGGCTGTCCCCTACTTGCAATGACTGGCTGTGGTCGGTTTGGGATCCTTGAGTCTTCTTCCTCTTGTTATGCATCTGCCATGTGTAGAATTTGCGCTGTTGGTTGTTCTTTCTGAGGCACAAACTGCCGACGTCGACGGTTTCTGTTGACCTCTCTACTGTTTGCCTCAATCACATGTAATCCAGAAGATTAATCTTTTTTCTTTATGAGAGCTGGAGTTGTCCATCCTTTCTCGCCATCAATTTGACATGAACGTGGTCACCAGGTTCTAGACCTGGCTGTTCGCTAACTGAATGAACAGCTGTTATAAGTGTCCATATGTTATCTTAGCCTGTTTATCTGCTTTGGCTACTATCTTCATGTTTGGCCTCTTTGGAATAGGTTCTTTTCCAAAGTTGGAATAGCAGTTTGGAGTTTTCTTCCCATTAGGAGCTGTGCTGGACTATGTCCAGTAGCTGCTATTGGTGCTGATCTGTAACTTAGGCGTAATGGGTCTTCCTGCTGTAGGATTTTCTTGATTGTCTATATAGTTCTCTCAGCCTCTCCATTCACTGGTGGGTAATGTGGGTTGCTAGTAATAGATCAAAATCACATTTCGTTTGGAATTACTTAAATTCTGCTACAATGAATTGTGGTCCATTGTCCATCACTAGTTGTTCTGGAATACCAAAGTGAGCAAAAGTGCACTTCAGTTTCTTGATAACACTGTGACATATTATGTCTCTGTGTACATTATTTCTATATACCCGGAAAAATTGTCCACAATGACCAGGTAACTTTGTCCTCTGGATCTGCATAAATCTGCAGTTAGTCTCTTCCAAAGTCTCTCTTGTAGAGATGTTTGTACACTGTATGATTCAGCATTGTTTCTTCAGTTGATTTGTACTGGATCCCCTTTCAAAAGTCTAGTACTATCAAATCCTCCTTTGAGTTCTTCCATCTTTCTCGCTAGGCCCGTCATGGCTGCCATGCTGCAGCTGAAAAGGCAGTTAGTCTTTGATCCCATGCATTCTGAATGCAAAGCTTTTGTCTTTGTAAGTTATTTCTGTGGTGAACTGGCCCATGCAGTTCAGAATCCATTCCAGGGCTAGTCACAGCTGTGTCAGGTGACTTTAGCTCTGGGCGGGGTTGGAAGTGATTGTAAGTCCCTTCAGAGATGACTGTGACATCAGCTGTTCAGTCAGTTTTAAAGTCAATTGTCTTGCCAAGAATATTCAATTTCACTCTCCAGGCAGGCTCTATGTCATCACCAGTGGTAGATCCCAGAAACAATGGCTCTTGATTGTCTTCTAACATGAGTCAACTCCCTGACTGCATTGGTGCAGCAAACAGCTGCAAAATATCCATATTTCATGCGTTTAATACATTGTGAGCCTCTGGCTGGATGTGCATCATCCCTTGGGATATGAATTTTTCCACACCTTGTGCAAGTTAGTTAGAATTTGTCCCTCTCAGCAGTGGAGTTCTCTCTCCTTGCCTCAGGGATTTTATGATAATGACTTTCAATACTCAAATGTCTGTTTACAGTTTCTAAGCTAGTTTCAGGTTTTTCAAGTTACTCCTGCCTTTTATTGTTTGACTAATTGGAGGATTGGGCCAAAAGAAATCTGATGAGGTTCAACAAGGATAAGTGCAGGGTCCTGCACTTAGGACGGAAGAATCCAATGCACCGCTACAGACTAGGGACCGAAAGGCTAGGCAGCAGTTCTGCGGAAAAGGACCTAGGGGTGACAGTGGACGAGAAGCTGGATATGAGTCAGCAGTGTGCCCTTGTTGCCAAGAAGGCCAATGGCATTTTGGGATGTATAAGTAGGGGCATAGCCAGCAGATCGAGGGACGTGATCGTCCCCCTCTATTCGACATTGGTGAGGCCTCATCTGGAGTACTGTGTCCAGTTTTGGGCCCCACACTACAAGAAGGATATGGATAAATTGGAGAGAGTCCAGCGAAGGGCAACAAAAATGATTAGGGGTCTAGAACACATGACTTATGAGGAGAGGCTGAGGGAACTGGGATTGTTTAGCCTGCAGAAGAGAAGAATGAGGGGGGATTTGATAGCTGCTTTCAACTACCTGAGAGGTGGTTCCAGAGAGGATGGTTCTAGACTATTCTCAGTGGTAGAAGAGGACAGGACAAGGAGTAATGGTCTCAAGTTGCAATGGGGGAGGTTTAGGTTGGATATTAGGAAAAACTTTTTCACTAGGAGGGTGGTGAAACACTGGAATGCGTTACCTAGGGAGGTGGTAGAATCTCCTTCCTTAGAAGTTTTTTTAAGGTCAGGCTTGACAAAGCCCTGGCTGGGATGATTTAATTGGGGATTGGTCCTGCTTTGAGCAGGGGGTTGGACTAGATGACCTCCTGAGGTCCCTTCCAACCCTGATATTCTATGATTCTAATTCTGACTGCTCTGCTATTTGTATAGCTGTGGCTGGGGTTAAATCTCTCTTCAGTTGTGGCTGCTGTGAAAGGTTTTTATCTGTTAACTCATTAACCAGCCTGTCACTGATATTTTCATGTTTCAGATTAACAGCCGTGTTAGTCTGTATTCGCAAAAAGAAAAGGAGGACTTGTGGCACCTTAGAGACTAACCAATTTATTTGAGCATAAGCTTTCATGAGCTACAGCTCACTTCATCGGATGCATACTGTGGAAAATACAGAAGAAGTTTTTATACACACAAACCATGAAAAAATGGGTGTTTATCACTACAAAAGGTTTTCTCTCCCCCCACAAACCCACTCTCCTGTTGGTAATAGCTTATCTAAAATGATCACTCTCCTTACAATGTGTATGATAATCAAGGTGGGCCATTTCCAGCACAAATTCAGGGTTTAACAAGAACGTCTGAGGAACAGTGGTGGGGGGGGGAATAATAAACGAGGGGAAATAGGTTACTTTTTATAATGACTCAACCATTCCCAGTCTCTATTCAAGCCTAAGTTAATTGTATCCAATTTGCAAATTAATTCCAATTCAGCAGTCTCTCGTTGGAGTTTGTTTTTGAAGTTTTTTTGTTGAAGGATAGTCACTTTGAGATCAGAAATCGAGTGACCAGAGAGATTGAAGTGTTCTCCGACTGGTTTATGAATGTTATAATTCTTGACATCTGATTTGTGTCCATTTATTCTTTTACGTAGAGACTGTCCAGTTTGACCAATATACATGGCAGAGGGGCATTGCTGGCACATGATGGCATATGTCACATTGGTGGATGTGCAGGTGAACGAGCCTTTGATAGTGTGGCTGATGTTATTAGGCCCTGTGATGGTGTCCCCTGAATAGATATGTGGGCACAGTTGGCAAAGGGCTTTGTTGCAAGGATAGGTTCCTGGGTTAGTGGTTCTGTTGTGTGGTATGTGGTTGCTGGTGAGTATTTGCTTTAGGCTGGGGGGCTGTCTGTAGGCAAGGACTGGCCTGTCTCCCAATATTTGTGAGAGTGTTGGGTCATCCTTCAGGATAGGTTGTAGATCCTTGATAATGCATTGGAGGGGTTTTAGTTGGGGTCTGAAGGTGACGGCTAGTGGCGTTCTGTTATTTTCTTTGTTGGGCCTGTCCTGTAGTAGGTGACTTCTGGGAACTCTTCTGGCTCTGTCAATCTGTTTCTTCACTTCCGCAGGGGCCATGCGGGTACCCATAGCAGTGCCACTGATTTGAAGGTATATATTGTCCTCAAATGTAAAACAGTTATGGGTAAGGACAAAGTCACAAAGTTCAACCACCAGGTTAGCCGTGACATTATCAGGGATAGTGTTCTTGACGACTTGTAGTCCATCTTTGTGTGGAATGCATTGGCACCCTGACAGCAGGATTGTCTGGCTATGTAGACTCCCTCCTCAGGCCCTACGCTACCAGCACTCCCAGCTACCTTCGAGACACCACTGACTTCCTGAGGAAACTACAATCCATTGGTGATCTTCCTGATAACACCATCCTGGCCACTATGGATATAGAAGCCCTCTACACCAACATTCCACACAAAGATGGACTACAAGCCGTCAAGAACACTATCCCCGATAATGTCACAGCTAACCTGGTGGCTGAACTTTGTGACTTTGTCCTTACCCATAACTGTTTCACATTTGGGGACACCTTCAAATCACCTTCAAATCAGCAGCACTGCTATGGGTACCCGCATGGCCCCACAGTATGCCAACATTTTTATGGCTGACTTAGAACAACGCTTCCTCAGCTCTCGTCCCCTAACGCCCCTACTCTACTTGCGCTATATTGATGACATCTTCATCATCTGGACCCATGGAAAAGAAGCCCTTGAGGAATTCCACCATGATTTCAACAATTTCCATCCCACCATCAACCTCAGCCTGGTCCAGGCCCCACAAGAGATCCACTTCCTGGACACTACAGTGCTAATAAACGATGGTCACATAAACACCACCCTATACCGGAAACCTACTGACCGCTATTCCTACCTACATGCCTCCAGCTTTCACCCTGACCACACCACACGATCCATCGTCTACAGCCAAGCTCTGCGATACAACTGCATTTGCTCCAACCCCTCAGACAGAGACAAACACCTACAAGATCTCTATCAAGCTTTCTTACAACTACAATACCCACCTGCGGAAGTGAAGAAACAGATTGACAGAGCCAGAAGAGTTCCCAGAAGTCACCTACTACAGGACAGGCCCAACAAAGAAAATAACAGAACGCCACTAGCCATCACCTTCAGCCCCCAACTAAAACCCCTCCAACGCATTATCAAGGATCTACAACCTATCCTGAAGGATGACCCAACACTCTCACAAATCCTGGGAGACAGGCCAGTCCTTGCCTACAGACAGCTTCCCAACCTGAAGCGAATACTCACCAGCAACCACATACCACACAACAGAACCACTAACCCAGGAACCTATCCTTGCAACAAAGCCCCTTGCCAACTGTGCCCACATATCTATTCAGAGGACACCATCATAGGGCCTAATAACATCAGCCACACTATCAAAGGCTCGTTCACCTGCACATCCACCAATGTGACATATGCCATCATGTGCCAGCAGTGCCCCTCTGCCATGTATATTGGGCAAACTGGACAGTCTCTACGTAAAAGAATAAATGGACACAAATCAGATGTCAAGAATTATAACATTCATAAACCAGTCGGAGAACACTTCAATCTCTCTGGTCACTCGATTTCTGATCTCAAAGTGACTATCCTTCAACAAAAAAACTTCAAAAACAAACTCCAACGAGAGACTGCTGAATTGGAATTAATTTGCAAATTGGATACAATTAACTTAGGCTTGAATAGAGACTGGGAATGGTTGAGTCATTATAAAAAGTAACCTATTTCCCCTCGTTTATTATTCCCCCCCACACCACTGTTCCTCAGACGTTCTTGTTAAACCCTGGATTTGTGCTGGAAATGGCCCACCTTGATTATCATACACATTGTAAGGAGGATGATCACTTTAGATAAGCTATTACCAACAGGAGAGTGGGTTTGTGTGGGGGGGGTGGGGAGAAAACTTGGATTTGTGCTGGAAATGGCCCACCTTGATTATCATACACATTGTAAGGAGAGTGATCATTTTAGATAAGCTATTACCAACAGGAGAGTGGGTTTGTGGGGGGAGAGAAAACCTTTTGTAGTGATAAACACCCATATTTTCATAGTTTGTGTGTATAAAAACTTCTTCTGTATTTTCCACAGTATGCATCCGATGAAGTGAGCTGTAGCTCATGAAAGCTTATGCTCAAATAAATTGGTTAGTCTCTAAGGTGCCACAAGTCCTCCTTTTCTTTTTGATATTTTCATGTGTTTCATGTTCCCAGAATCACAGTTTTCAGCCAATGTCTGCAGCACTCTTATAAAACATTCAACATTTTCCCCTGGTTCTTGAATTCTCTGGTGAAGACATTCTCTTTCATAAACCATATTTCTCTGCAGTATGAAGTATGCATCAAACATAGCCAGAACCCTTTCACAGTCATCTTGGTGACTGTCTTCAGTAACATTAAAGGATTTAAAGAAATTCTCCGCTTGCTTTCCCATAGCATAAATTAAAGAAGATACCTGTGTATCTCCAGTTTCTTTGTGGATTCATTTGCAATTCTAAATCTTGCAAAATACTGCTTCCAGTCTGTCCACTGGGAAAGTCTGACAAAGCTGAAGTTCTCTGGGGCACAAACAAGTGTGTTTGCAACCTTTGTTGCTGTTTGCCTTCTGTTTCTGTTCTTAGTTTGCTCCTGACACCGTGTCCCATTCCTCTCTACCAGGTCTGGACTGGCCACAGAGCTCACTTATACCCTCCAGATGTGCTCAGTGTAGGATTCTTTAACGCTCTGCCAGGTACGGCTGAGATTGATTAAATAAGGTATTTTACACACAGTGCTACCTAGTGGTTAGCGTTCCATTACAGGGCCAGTGCCCTGGCATGACAGCTTGGTAGAGGCAGCAGTGTGTCCTTGGGGGGCGTCCTGAGCTTTTCTTAAGAACAGGCCTGGAGCAGGCAGAGGCTGGGCAGCAGATTCTGACGTTTGAGCCAGATCCTCAGCCCCTTCCAGCAGCTCTGGCAGTGAAGAGCTGCCCTCATGGGGAAGCTGGGGGTTCCTGTTGGACAGGGGTGTTCCTGGGTGACAGTAAGCTGGGGCAGCCAGCCCGCAGCCCACGGCTTGGGTTCTTTGCTGAACTTAAGCCATTCTTTGGGTTTTGGTCAATGGGAGCTGTCCCTTTAAGAACAGAGTGGGCACTTGATTGTAGGGTAATACCTAGGGGAGGGACTTGGGGGCAAGTACCTGGGCAGCCAACGACACCTGTGTAAAGGGAGTGCTGAAGTGTGTAACCCCCCTGCCCTGCTGATTGGGGGCACTTTACACCCCGCTGTGCTGCTGTGACTAACGACACAGAACCAGGCCCCTGTTTGTAATTGACCAGAATGTCAGACTGGGGCTGCCCCTGGGGCGGACAGAACCCCCTTGATTGTTATCGTTTTCCCTAACACAAACTCCAGGCCCTCACTAGCCCGAGGGGAACAGCTCCACTGGCTGAACCAAGATGGGCAGGGATGGTGTCCCTAGCCTCTGTTTGCGAGGAGCTGGGAATGAGCGACAGGGGATGAATCACTTGATGATTCCCTGTTCTGTTCATTCCCTCTGGGGCACCTGGTGTTGGCTGCTGTCAGAGGACGGGATACTGGGCTAGATGAGCCTTTGGTCTGACCCAGTGTGGCTGTTCCTATGTTCTTAACCCCAACGAAGGTTAGCATGTGTCTCCATTAGCAGCTCCTCTTGGCACTTCCCCAGCAACTGACACAAAGTCGTGACCTGCTTATGTGGAGGCCAACACAAGGTCAAGTTACAGTGCCTGGGGATGGGAATAGCTTCTGCCAGTGGATTTTGTAGCCAAACATATGTGCTTCCTTCTTTAAAGTTCATCATGTGAATTCCCTCCTCGGCTAGTCTTGGAGGGAGTGGGCATAGCCAACGGGGAAGTTCCATGCTTGACCCCTCTGGATCATCCTCTCCCTGAATGTGAGCCCTCTCCCAAAAAGTCTTTGATCACTGGAGATACCCCAGATCTCCAATGACCTGTGTGCATCAGAGGTGCAAAGCCATGGTCACAGGCCAGTGACACGAGAACATCAGTGCCTGTACATGCTGGGCCTCCCTCAAGCGGAGATCAAATTCCCTGTCTCTTGGCTGTCTACCAAGATCCATCACTCCCGAGATGGTTGGCCTAAGGAGGGAGACTGCCTTATCCCGCTCGCTGTCTGGAGAAGATCTTGTCTTGTGTGCACATGTCCTCACGGAGCAAGGCTTGTTTGGAGTGACGGGAAAGGCAGGTTCACAGTGTTTGTCTCCAAATTTCATTGGTAGAAATGCAGCTGGATCTGGCCTTGTTAAGGAGCAGGTTAGCAGCATTGATGACAAGCAGGAAGGTCGTGCGTAGAGGCCCAACCGAGACCCACTCAGTATGGTAGAAAGAGCGAGACCGGCCCTGCCCCAAAGAGCAGACAGTCGAAACAGAAACAGGCTGGGAGCAGCAGGGGTTTGCCTACAGTCAGTCCAGGAACTGGGATTAGAACAGAGGGGGGCAAACTACGGCCTGCGGGCCACATCCAGCCCACAGGACCCTTCCCCTCTGGCCCCCGAGCTCCTGCCAGGGAACGGGGTCAGGACAGGCTTGCAGAGGAGCCAGCCCAACTCCCCGGCGGCAGCGTGGTGAGCGGGGCGGAGCCTAGCCCCGGCCCCTCCCCTTCTGCTCCCCTCCCTCCCTGCTGCCCTCGCGACAGTTCCCCCAGCGACGGGCAGCGGGGATGCAGCTCCGCCGGCTGGCACAGCTATGCACCGCCAGATCTGGTGCTCCAGGGCGGCACGGCCAGGGGGCGTTCGGGGGGGAGGCGAGGAGCAGGGGCGGTTGCGGGGAGGGGGCGGTCAAGGGGCCTGGGCCCTGCTGCTGGGGACAGGTGCAGAGCAAGCCAGGGCCCCCCTCCACCTCCAGCATGCTTGGCCCCCGTCCCCAGCAGCCAAGCCCAGACAGGGAGTGAGCCCTGCCCAACTGCCAGGGAGAGCAGCCAAACAAGCAGGGGAAATGCACAGGGAAAGGACTGAGCCCCACTTTCCCCCACCCCACAGGTAACGTGGGGCGGGGAGAGCAGGGAGGGTTGGATGGGGGTGGGGGAGCCCAGGGGGGCGGTCAGGGGGTGGGGAGCAGGGGAGATTGGATGGGGCGGGGGTCCCGGGGTTGGTCAGGGGGGCAGAGAGCAGGGGAGTTTGGATAGGATGCAGGAGTCCCAGGGGGCAGTCAGGGGTGGGGAGCAGGAGGGGTTGGATTGGGGTGGGAGTTCCGGGAGGCTGGAATGGGGGCGGGGGCCAGGCCACGCCTCGCTGTTTTGGGAGGCATAGCCTCCCCCAGCCTTCCCTACCTGGCCCTCCATACAATTTCTTTGCCCGATGTGGCCCTAGGGCCAAAAAGTTTGCCCACCCCTGGATTAGAACCAGGTCTCCAGTGTCCCAGCTCAGTATTGAGCCACCGCATCACACAAACAGGCAGCTTGAAGGCTTCTCTCCACTGCTGCTGTTGGAGCACCTGCTCCGGCTCCTCTCCGTGAGTTGCAGCAGAACATAGCTGGCTGTGCATCACTACCACGTGGCCCCTCTCCGTGGGTTTCAGCAGAACATAGCTGGCTGTGCATCATTACCACGTGGCCCCTCTCCGTGGGTTGCAGCGGAACATAGCTGGCTGTGCATCATTACCACGTGGCCCCTCTCCGTGGGTTGCAGCAGAACATAGCTGGCTGTGCATCATTGCCACGTGGCCCCTCTCCGTGGGTTGCAGCAGAACATAGCTGGCTGTGCATCATTACCACGTGGCCCCTCTCCGTGGGTTGCAGCAGAACATAGCTGGCTGTGCATCATTACCACGTGGCCCCTCTCCGTGGGTTGCAGCAGAACATAGCTGGCTGTGCATCATTACCACGTGGCCCCTCTCCGTGGGTTGCAGCAGAACATAGTTGGCTGTGCATCACTACCACGTGGCCCCTCTCCGTGGGTTGCAGCAGAACATAGCTGGCTGTGCATCATTACCACGTGGCCCCTCTCCGTGGGTTGCAGCAGAACATAGCTGGCTGTGCATCATTACCACGTGGCCCCTCTCCGTGGGTTGCAGCAGAACATAGTTGGCTGTGCATCACTACCACGTGGCCCCTCTCCGTGGGTTGCAGCAGAACATAGTTGGCTGTGCATCACTACCACGTGGCCCCTCTCCGTGGGTTGCAGCAGAACATAGCTGGCTGTGCATCATTACCACGTGGCCCCTCTCCATGGGTTGCAGCAGAACATAGCTGGCTGTGCATCATTACCACGTGGCCCCTCTCCGTGGGTTGCAGCAGAACATAGCTGGCTGTGCATCATTACCATGTGGCCCCTCTCCGTGGGTTGCAGCAGAACATAGCTGGCTGTGCATCATTACCACGTGGCCCCTCTCCGTGAGTTGCAGCAGAACATAGCTGGCTGTGCATCATTACCACGTGGCCCCTCTCTGTGGGTTGCAACAGAACATAGCTGGCTGTGCATCATTACCACGTGGCCCCTCTCCGTGGGTTGCAGCAGAATATAGCTGGCTGTGCATCATTACCACGTGGCCCCTCTCCGTGGGTTGCAGCAGAACATAGCTGGCTGTGCATCATTACCACGTGGCCCCTCTCCGTGGGTTGCAGCAGAACATAGCTGGCTGTGCATCACTACCACGTGGCACAGGGGGCCTGTGGGGGGTGGCTGGGAACTCCGGGGATCCTGAGCCCGTGGAATGGCCCATATGGTGTATGTTACAGCAGCCCTGAGGCTACTCTAAGTCACGCTGGGCCTGAACAGGCCCCCAGGATCTGCACAGAGCATGGACTGGCTGGACCCCGAAGAGCTGGCCCATCAGCTGTAAAAACAGAAGGGGGTAAAATAGGGGAAGGAGAAGGGGGCCCAGGAGAGGGCTGGGACTGGGGTGGGGACTAAAGGCAGATTGGAGCTGCAGCCATGTCCTCGCACCATCCACACTCCTCCTATCTGCACACACTGAGTGATTCCCTCACCACCACTCCTCATTCCTGCCTGCTCCTGGCCGCTGGCAACATCATGAATAGACCCCCAGCACAGCCTGTCCCGGCCGGCAGCAGGGGAGGGAATGCCGAGGAGAGCCGGGACAAGGAGCAGCTGCCTTGCTTTATCCTAAATATATCTGGGGTTGTGCGTGCAAAGGATTATGCAGATGGCATTCTCTGGCTCTCCGGCTTCCACTGGCCACCCTGTCCAGCGCTCGGTCTCGGCAGCTACTCCTGTCACCAGAACTCCAAATTCTTCTCTCCTTGGGCTTAAAAATCATGCCTCAGGTGACAGGCCACATTCTCCCAGGTGAATTTACCCCCGGGGTGACCCCAGCCCTGTCGCTATGCACCACCCTCTCCTGGCGCATCCGTGGCACATGCCCCCAGTCTGAGGGGTTTAGTAACGCTGCATTCTCAGCATGCTGTCTGCAAACCACAGGCAACCAGCGCAGGGGAAGAGCCCGATCTGAAGCCCATTGAAATCATTGGGAGTCTTTTCAGTGGTGTCCATGGGCTTTGGATTGGGCCTGAATGCCTAGACAGCAAGAACTCCCCGTTTTCTCTGGCAGCCAGCTCACTGGAGAGCCCCCTGCACAGGAGCTCACCATACTCTCGAGAGCCCCTGGAGGGGCTGATCCTGCACACCCCAAACCTGGGAACAATGAGTGAGGTCGATGAGCTGCCCATGTGGGAAAAGTCGCTCACATGCTTACATGTCTGCATGATCAGGGCCGACGCTTGTCATGGCTGGGCTGGATCCCCGCTGAGGGCCAGGTAGCCCAGGATCCAGCCTCCGGCAGTGGCCAGGTGCTGCAGAGGAATAAGCCCTGCAGTAGGGAGTTGGGGTGTAACTTTCCCTTGAGCCCCCCATACTCAGGGGCCAGCTCAGGCCCCAAGCAGGATGGCTTGTGTCCCTCCCAAAACGCTGGTTATTTTTAACAGTGTTGTTTGCTGTGCTGACTCTGGCTATCCTCAATGTCCATACGAATTCTGCTAAGCTGTTAGCTTCAAAAACACCTGGTGGCAAGGAGTTCCACAGGCTAACGGCGTGAGAGACGGGCCCTGCCCCTAAAGCAGATGCGACCTTAATTCTGCCGCTCCCTCCCTTGCAGTACTGGACTTCGCAACCTCAGGGGAAGGCTGGGGGTTCTGTGGGGGTTACTTGAAATGGTGCCATCGCTTCCCTATTAAGCTAAGGAAACACCTCCAGAGCCAGGCTTGCAGGAGTGAGGTGCTAGCTGCCCCTCAGACGAGTGCTGTGTTGCTGGGGGAGTAGCGAGTGCCAGAGCTGTGGCCTGGGAGGCGTTCGCCATCCCCACTGGTCCTCTCAGGGAGAGATCTGCACCTCCAAGACCTCGATCGGGTCAGGGAACAAAGTCATTGCCAAGGAATGAAAGCTGGAGTCCTTGGCCCTCTCAGGCTCATTAATTACCCGGGAGCTATTAGCTGTCAGCAGCCAGTGGCCCTCGAATTCAAATGACAGACTCTGAATTCTTAATTCCTCATGATCCATCAGCCGCTCACCTCCCTGGTTAACACTGGCGGGGCCAGGGCCCTGTATGGCAGGGAGCCAGGAAGTCCATATAGCAGGGGGATAAAATCATTGTGGGAGGCTCAGGCTCGTGTCTGCAGAGGGGGGTTAGCTGGGAAGTTCTGCCCTGCTCCCAGCGCGAGACGGGCAGGATTTCGAGCAGACAGCCTCGGACTGAAGCCGAATGAATCCCTGGACTGCACAGAAAGGTCTGTAATAAAAGAGAGCGAAATATCAATGAGAGAGCGGGAGGGATCTTAACAGGAGCTTTCCTTGGCCTCAGCAGACATGGGAGCATCGCCACGCCAGCCACCTTGGTAGAGACGCCTCCCACCTCCTGGAGATGGCCAGGGTAGCCATGACACAGGGCTCCCCAGAATAGCGCCAAGCTCGGGCCAGGAGCATGCGGGTTTGAGGGGCAGGTTCCTGGCTCAGAGTCATGAGCCAGGCTCTGCATTGCTCCTGTCCTCCTCTCAGCAGCAACGATCCAGGCATTGGCTTCGAGGCTGGGCACTGTGGGCTGGGGCAGTGAAGAGGAAAGATGGCTCAGTGGGTACAGTTCTGCTCTCACCAGACCTGGGTTCAGTTTCTGGCCTAGAGACGGATTCCCTGCATGACCTTGGGTGGGCCAGTAACCTACATGTAGATCTCTGGTGTGGATAAATGGTCCGTGGCTGTGAGGTGAACACCAGCGCAGGGCCTAGCTAGACAGCCGCACCTGGCAGATACTGGAGGTGTCCTCTCCTCTCAGAGCAGCTGGGTAACGTCCACAGGGCCTGGGCCAAAGTCTTTCCATTGCCTCTGATGGGCTTTGGGCCAGGCTCAGGGCAGGGAGGTCGTCACGCCAGGTCCGGTGGAAGCACAGCCAGCCTCTGGGTGAGAGGAGGCCCAGGGCTGATGGCTCAGTGAGGAGCTTGATTCGATGCTCGGGGGAAGGTGGGGCGGCCTCAAGGCATGGCTCTGCGGTTGGAGAATCACGAAGCTGAAGGCAGAGCGCTGCCTGGAGCAAACGGGAAGCCGACAGCCACAGCCCGGCCTGCTGCAATCGTTCATGCCCGTGAACCTCCTGGGGAGGTGCAGACTCCTCTGCAGCTAAGCGTGTCTGTGGGACCCTGCTCCGGGCAGGTGGAGGAAGAGGGCAAACCAACACAGCCTGCGCGCAGAGCGGGAGCCTGGCTGGGGAGAGTGTCTTCGCCGCACGCCGTCAAGGAGCACCCCGGGGGGGGAGAGAGGGCCCTGGTGGCCTGTCTCCATCCCAGAGGCACCAGAGTCTTTCGGACGCTGGGACTGGAGTAGCTGGGAGCTCCCCCCCCGCCGGTGCTCCTGCCGCGCTCCCTACAGCAGCACCTCTGGCTCCGGCTCTTGCGGCTCTGCTGCCTCCTGAGAGGAGCTCAGAGCGCCGGGAGCCTGGCGGTGGTGGTGATCACTGCACAGAGGGGCCTTGCCACATTTAGGTTCAATCCAGAGCAGTGAGAGGTTGTTTCACCACTTGTCCTGTAGCCCTGAGATGCTCTGTCTGGGCACCCCCGGCCAGCCGCCCAGCCTGCCCTGCTGTCCGCTAGCTCAGCCGCCCTGGTTCAGCAGCTCTGACTCCAGCAGCTGGCTGGTTCCACCCCAGCTGGGCGCTGGTCTCCACCAGCCTGCGTTGCTACCAGCCAACGCCCCCCCCCCCCCCCCCCCCCGCCCCCAAAGTCCCCAAACGATCGGCCCTGGAGTGTCCAGCCCTCTCCCGGGACCCTCAGAGGAGGAATAAGGGCCGTGGGTCCTTTAAAGAGAGAAAAGCACAGCAGCGGGTGGCTTTACCTGGAGCGAAGCATCACTTCACGTGGGACACAAAACCGGGCTGGGTTAGAACAGGGTATTAACCAAGAGGCTGTGAGGGAGAAAGTCAGAAACGGTTACAAACGAATACAAGTGACAAACGCTTTCTCGTGACGCAGGCCGTGTGGTGCAGCGGTGTCAGTCCCAGAGTGTCAGCGAGACAAGATGGGGGCGGGGGCAGCTTTTATTGGCCCCGCTTCGGCTGGTGAGAGACGAGCTTTCGAGCTGCACAGGCTGGGAAGGTCCCTCCCGAAGCAGGGCTCTGCGTGGGCTCAAAGGCTCGTCTCTCTCACCAGCAGAAGTTGGTCCAGTAAAAGAGATCCCCTCCCCCACCAGGGCTTTCCAGTGACTAAGATTTAACACAGAGGTGGGCAAACTACGCCACATCCGGCCCAGGGGACCCTCCTGCCCGGCCCCTGGGCTCCTGGCCCGGGAGGCTCGCCCCCGGCCCCTCCCCCGCTGTCTCCCCTCCCCCACAGCCTCAGCGTGCCGTGCCGCGGGCGCAATGCTCTGGGCGCGGGGCTGCGAGCTCCTGGGGCAGCCCAGCTGCAGAGTCCGGCCTGACCCGGTGCTCTGCGCTGCACAGCGCGTGGCTGGCTCCAGCCGGGCGGCCCGGCTGCCTGTCCTGGCGCACCAGAGCCGCCAGCCACCGGTGCTCCAGGCAGTGTGGTAAAGGGGCAGGGAGCGGGGGAGGGGGGTTGGATAGAGAGCAGGGGAGTTCGTGGGGTGGTCAGGGGCTGGGGGTGTGGATAGGGGTGGGGGCGGTCAGAGGGAGGGGAACAGGGTTGTTGAATGGGGGCGGAGGTTCCAGGGGCAGTCAGGGAGCAGGGGAGTGGATGGAGCAGGGATCCCAGTCAGGAATGAGAGGAGGGGTTGGATGGGGCAGCAGGGGGCAGTCGGGGTGGGGGTTCCGGGACGGTCGGGGACAGGGAGAAGGGATGGTTGGATGGGGCAGGGGTCCCAGGGGGGCAGTCAGGAAGGAGAGGGGGGGTTGGATGTGGCAGCAGGGGGCAGTCAGGGGCAGGGGTCCCAGGGGGGCTATTGGGGGCGAGACGCAGGGGCGGGGCGGATAGGGGTCGAGGGCCGGGCCATGCCTGGCTGTTTGGGGAGGTGCAGCCTCCCCTAACCGGCCCTCCATACAATTTCTGAAACTCGATGTGGCCCTCAGGCCAAAAAGTTTGCCCACCCCTGATTTAACAGAACTACAGTCTTGGTTCAAGGTAAGATTCTGACCACACCTACTGCCAGCCAGATGGGTGACCGGCGCCTTGGTCGGGATCTCCCACAAAGTCCAAAGTGCTCTGCTCCTTTGTCCTCTTAGGTGACAGAGAACTTGGGGTTCTGGACTTTGCCCCCCCTTTCTAACACCCGGTGAACTCCTGAAATGTTCCCCTCTCAAAGCGCAGTGCCCTGCAGTGAGGAGAGGTGCCGGGGAGTCTGAAGGAGAAGGTTCCAGGCTGGTTTCTTTCCCGCTGGTGCTTCCTGTGATGCAGCGCTATCTATCCCTGCAGGCTCTGAAATGCCAATGAATGGCCACTTGACTGCGAATGCCCTTTGTTGGTCATTGCGCCTGGACGGAGATTCCCTTCCCTTTGTCTGGAAAACCCTGTTTACGCATTCCCCAGACTTGTCTGGTTCCTACAAATTTAATCGCACGTTTCCTTCCTGTTTGCACAGTCCTGTGGCTGTTTACCGCGCACACACCATGCAAGTGATCAGTGTGTCGTTGGTTTTCCCATGAGACCTGACACAACGCCTGTCAGATACAGCCTATGGTAGAAGGGAGCTGGGTACACAGAACTGGCCAGCTGGCTGAGACTCACTGCGTGATCACTGTGAGCCCCTTGCCCACTGCCAAGGGGATGCTCTTAGGGTTACAGGGATGCTGAGGCACAGAAGTTCAGATTGACACACCCATGCTGGGAGCTGACTCAAGGGCCCTTGGCCTGGTTCTCAGGAGCATGGAGCACCCACAGCTCCCTGTCACCCCAGCTGGAGGTGTGGACACTCAGCCCCTCAGCCTTAGGAGTCTTAAGCTGGGCCACGTTTTAATGTTTTGTCTGAAGAGAGCAGCCCAAGATCACAGACTGCGTTGGGGGTAGGACCCATATCTGGGAATACTGTGGGCAGTTTCCCAGCCACAGGATCTGCTCCTCCTCCAGGCCCATGGTAGGCCAAGGAGACTCAGCCCTGGGCCTCTGTAAACAAGGGGCAGCTCCCTGCAAAGGGAGACGTGGGAGGCAGAGGGGAATCGCCACAGCTGGTTTCAAGTCACCTTTTCATGATACTCATTTGTGGTGACACTATTATGGCCACCACTTTTACAGAATTAAGATAAATGTTGTACAAAGTATGCCTGGTGAGGTATCATTTGAAAACTCATAATCTACTGACCATTATTATCCAATTGAAATATGTGTAGCAACACTATATGTGAAGTGATTAGATTCTACTGTATGATCGTTACTGAAATATGTTGTAAGTCTGGGTAACACCCATAAACCAGTTTTTCAGGTACAAAGACACCCTGGCACCCACCAGACAGGTATCAACAAAGTCAAGCAGATTATCACTTACTTAAGTAGCTATTCTTCAGCAACGGGAAGGTGTAAACAAGAAATTTACATTGCATCGTGGGAATGTAAATGTGGGGGGAGGGATAGCTCAGTGGTTTGAGCATTGGCCTGCTAAACCCAGGGTTGTGAGTTCAATCCTTGAGGGGGCCATTTGGGATCTGGGGCAAAAATTGGAGATTGGTCCTGCTTTGAGCAGGGGGTTGGACTAGATGACCTCCTGAGGTCCCTTCCAACCCTGATATTCTATGATTCTATGAATGTTTCAACCCTCATGTCCCCAACGGACTGCGTGTCACCATGACTCAGCAAGGATGTTTCTAGCACAACAAATTGAGTTATAGATGTGACGAAGCAGGACTGTTCTTAATGTTTCCTCTGAATAGTGTGGGGGTGCCTCACTTTCCCCTGTGCAGTTCTTAAATATCTAGGTGGTGGGATAAGGGTATATGACCGTTGCAGAGCCCTAGAGGGCAGGTGTGTGCAGGGGTCTGGACACAGAGAATGGCCGACACCCTGTTTCCTGGCAACTGATGGCCTGGGACCTTCCCCACTGCAAGGTGAGAGCTAAAGGGTTGGAGAACAAAGGAATCTGGTGACCTCCTGGCCCGGGAAAGGGACAAAGCCAGAGGAGGAGGGGCTGGTGGGAGTTTCAGTTTGGGTCTGGCTGGAGACATGGAGTGAAGGGCAGACGTGGTTGCCTGGTTCACTGCCCCCCAAAATGGACCCAGCTGAGGGGTCCTGTTCTCTGCACCTACAAGCTCTGTGTTAGACCATGTTCCTGTCGTCTAATAAACCTTCTGTTTCACTGGCTGGCTGAGAGTCACGTCTGGCTGCGGAGTTGGGGTGCAGGACCCTCTGGCTTCCCCAGGAGCCCGCCTGGGCGGACTGGCTGTGGGAAGCGCATGGAGGGGCAGAGGATGCTGAATGCTCCGAGGTCAGACCCAGGAAGGTGGAAGCTGTGTGTCCTGCAGACAGGCTGCTCACAGAGAGGAGACTTCCCCAGAGTCCTGACTGGCTTCATGGGGAGCAGTTCCAGAGCATCGCCGGGGACTCCGTGACAACAAAGAGGGAGGAAAACACTTGACTTCACCTTTCCTCCTCCCATCTCTCTGCTCATGACATCAATGAACACCTGGAAGATTCTGAACTGGGGGAGGTGCCTGGATGAAAGGAAATCCAGCCTGTGAACTATTACAACTTGTAGTGAGAGAAAGATACTTGCTTTAAAACCTATTAGCTTGATGAAGTTTAGGAATTAGCTTGCATTTTTAATCCTTTCATTTTCTTTTGTAATCAATTCTGACTTTATGCCTTATCCCTTGTAATCAAGTTAAATCTAGCTCTCTGTAGTTAAGAGACTTATCTTATTGTTTCCTCTGCTCCAGCATGTGTCTGGCTTGAAGGGTTTGGGTGATGCCATTTGAGACATCAAGGTTGCTGCATCCTCCTTTTCCTTTGCTGAAATAACGGACTCACTGTGAGCTTTCAGAGTAACAGCCGTGTTAGTCTGTATTTGCAAAAAGAAAAGGAGGACTTGTGGCACCTTAGAGACTAACCAATTTATTTGAGCATGAGCTTTCGTGAGCTTATGCTCAAAGCTGTATTTATTTGAGCATAAGCTGTAGCTCACGAAAGCTTATGCTCAAATAAATTGGTTAGTCTTTAAGGTGCCACAAGTACTCCTTTTCTTTTCACTATGAGCTGGCACTGTCTAGGACAAGACACACGTTTCTGGGGGCCAGGCTGGGACTGAGAACTTGCAGGTGTCACTCTGGATGTAATTCATGGATGTAATTGCAGGTGTCACTCCTTGCTGGGAGTGAAGGTCCGTGCGGGAGGCTGTGTGGGCAGAACCTGGAGAGGCGGTTGTTCACCAGCAGAACAGTGCCAGAGGCTTCCCAGGATAAAAGCCTAAGAGGACCTGGCTGTTCGACCATCCAGATTGCGCCCTGTGGAATGTCACGTGTTCAGACCCGACACCGCAAGAAATCAAACATCAGAAGCCGGATCCCGAAAATCATGTGACATTTTTAAAAGACCGTACGCGATTTTGGTCTCCCACCGGCCCCTGCGTCATAAGAACACGAGCGGCCCCAGGCTGGGTCAGAGCAAGGCTCCGTCCAGCCCAGTGTCTGGCCTGCCGACAGCGGCCAGGGCCCGGTGCCCTGTCGCTCGTTCCCAGACTCTGGCACAACAGAGGCTAGGGACACCCTCCCTGCCCATCCTGGCTAATAGCCATTGCTGGACCTGTCCTCCAGGAACTGATCTAGTCCTTTTTTGAACCCTGGTATAGTCTTGACCTTCACAACATCCTCTGGCAAGGAGTTCCACAGGTTGACTCTGTGATTTGTGAAGAAATACTTCCTTGTATTTGTTTTAAACCTGCTGCCTATTCATTTCATTGGGTGACCCCTAGTTCGTTCTGTCATACCCCCCCTTACTCGTCTCTTTTCCAAGCTGAAAAGTCCCAAGTTTATTAATCTCTCCTCATATGGAAGCTGTTCCATACCCCTAATCATTTCTGTTGCCCAGTTGGTGTCACCCCTGCTGCAGGAGCTCTCATCCCCACATGTGCCTGTCCCCTGCCCAGCAATGAACCCTGTCCCCCAGCCCCTCACCAGTCTGGCTCCCCATCAGCCCCACCCCTTAGTTCAGCCCCCAGAGCCTCATATCTGTTCCTCCAGGGGCTCCTCACCCTGCTCCATCACTATCCAGGCAGGTGCTGGGGGGAGGAGAAGCAGCAGAGGTACTGTCCTGTCCCCATTGCTCACATGGGGAGTGAGGCCACCCTGAGCTGCTGGGCTCTTAGATCCCCTCCCCACCCTCCCTGTGGGGCAGAGAGCAGAGGGGACAGCTCACAGCATCACCAGACAGGCTCCGGACCCCTGCTGGGACACTGGGTCCAGCCCCCTCCCCCCGGCTCCCTGACCCCTGCTGGGACACTGGGTCCAACCTCCTCCCCCCGGCTCCGGACCCCTGCTGGGACACTGGGTCCAACCTCCTCCCCCCGGCTCCCTGACCCCTGCTGGGACACTGGGTCCAACCTCCTCCCCCCGGCTCCCTGACCCCTGCTGGGACACTGGGTCCAACCTCCTCCCCCCGGCTCCCTGACCCCTGCTGGGACACTGGGTCCAACACCCTCCCCCCACCGTCTCCCTGACCCCTGCTGGGACACTGGGTCCAACACCCTCCCCCCACCGTCTCCCTGACCCCTGCTGGGACACTGGGTCCAACATCCTCCCCCCACCGTCTCCGTGACCCCTGCTGAGACACTGGGTCCAGTGGGCTGACGCGTGTGGGTTTGTCCATGACACTGCCGAGCTCTCTGTATGACCCTGTCGCTGCCCCTTGGGGGGAAGAGCTGAGCGTCTCCTTGGGACACGGGCGATCAGGCCAGGCCTCTGAGACAGAGGCCCCAAGGGCTGTCTGGGCTGCAGTCATTGCCTCTGAGCGCGGCCCCCCAGAGATAGGGAACCCGTGAGTGCAGAGCAATGCCCGGCAGCACAGCAGGGCTGTGTGCGGAGAGCACAGACGGGGGGTCAGGGGTCTGGGCTGAGGAGCAGGGGGCACAGAGAGGCAGAGGAGACAGGCCAGGTGAGGATGGGTTTGGGGCAAGCCATGCCCGGCCTTCCACCCGCAGGGCCCCGATGCCAAACCTGCTTCTCTCAGCTAACCGGGGGACCTGCAGCTCCTGGACGGTAGGGGACCAGTGAACAGGCCCTTGGCCACACTGCGCGGACCGCCCTAGAGCCCTGAGCCTCAGGAGGGCAGAACGGGGATCCCGCAGGACTCTGGCTCGGCTGGACTCGCTGCAGGGACCCGCAGAGCGAGACAGGCATCGCCGTGGCCCCAAGGGCCAGTTTCAGTTGTGGAGGCCATGGGCCTGGCCCACAGGGCACTGGGGACCCTAAAGGTCCCCAGCATACTAAAGGGTCACTCCCAAGAGACTGGTGACAGGCCAGGGCATAAACCAGCCCCTGGGAATCTGTGCCGTGGCCTCTGACACAGTAGGGAGCGGGCCGGACTGACCTGGGGAGCTTTACTGGCACTGTCTGCATTGGTGAGGGGACAGCAGGGGGTGACTTCACCGGAGGGACGATACCTGAGCCCAGGAGGCGGCTGGGGCCAGGTGACACCTTCTGCCCAGGAAACTGGACAAAGGCCGGAGGAGGAGCTGGGATGTGTGGCTGGAGGAGACGGCTGGAGGCAGTTTCAGTTTGGAGCTGGCTGGGGAAACGGAGGGAAACCCAGGGCGGGGTCCAAGCTCCCTGCCCCCCAGAGGGACCTGCCTGTGGGGGTCCTGTTGTCTGTACCTACAAGCTCAGTTTTGGACTGTGTTCCTGTCGTCTAATAAACCTTCTGTTTTACTGGCTGGCTGAGAGTCACAGGGAATGGCAGGAAGTGAGGGGTGCAGGGCCCTGATTCCCCCACACTCCGTGACATGGTGCTTCTCCCCCCTGGCCTCTGGCCCTCTGGATCCCAGAATGGGACCCTGGCCCTGTGTGGTGTCCCGCTTCCGAGGTCTCAGAGCTCATCCGTGGCTCACAGGGCCTGAGGACTGCTATCAACACAGGTGTCTCCCCCTCTGCGCCGGCTCTGGATCTGTGAATGCTGCTGAATTATTGAAGCTTTCCCAGGCCTGGGTTTCGTTTCATTCCGCCTGCCGCTCCCTTTGCTGTGGGAGGCGAGAACACGTGCCCCACAGTTCTCCGCTATCCAACCCGCAATGCAAACAAACAGATAAATAAATCACAAAGCTGGCCGCTGCCTGCCCCAGAACGAGAGAAACAATCCCACTGCGCTGGAGTGGCCCTGACAGCGGTTTGGGGCCTCTGATCCACGCAGCCCTGCCAGTGGGCGCCCCACACACAGCGCTCTGGGCTGAGATTTCCTGGGGCCAGGACAGGTGTTTTCTACAGGATCCTGTCAGTTGCACACAGAAAAGGGTCGGTGGCCAGCGTTTGTCCTGTCACCGCTCCAGGGGAGGGGTGCCGGTCGCTAATGACACTGGCTAGCTGATAGCTCCCGGCCCGATCCAAGGGGCCAGGTGCAAAGCTGGCACAAGCAGGGGCAGCTGCATTGATTCCTGTGGTGTCACCTGGATTTGGCCCAGGGAGAGGATGGATGGATTTGGCCCGGGCTGCCCCAGATGAATGGGATTCAGGCAGTGGTGCTGGAACAGGGGGCAGGGGCCCTGGCCCCTCCACTTTTAATCACAGTGGACCCCGCCCCCTTTCTCTCCTTTTCCCCCGAGGCCCCACCCCTCGGCCAGGCCAGCAGCTGATGGAGCCTGGCTGGGGAGCCCCGGCGGTTGTGGGAGCCGCACGGACCCTCCACCTGCCCGTGGTGTCAGGGGGCCCAAGCTGCCCCCAGCCCATGTCCCCACCTCCCAGGGTCCCCGCCCAGGGCAGGAGGAGGGTCCACACAACTCCCACAACTGCCCATGTGGCTCTTACCATGGCCGGGCTGCGACTCCAAGGTGCTGCCCCACAGCTTTAGCTGGGTAGGGGTAAGAGCCACGCGGGCAGCTGTGGGGAGCCTGGGTCCCTCCACCTGCCCTAGGTGGCGGGTCTGGGGGTCAGGGACACGGGCAGGGGGCTGCTTTCAGGGGGGATGGGGTCCCTGGCCCCACTCCGACTTGGCTGGGGGTGGGGCAACTGGGGGAAGAGGCAGGCCATTAAAAGTCCGGTCAGCGGTACATGGGGGCCTGGGGCTAAGGCAGGCTCCCCGCCTTCCCTGGCTCCTGGGAGCGGCTGCCAGGTCCTGCAGCCCCTAGGCACATGGGTGGCCAGGGAGGCTCCGCGTGCTGCCCCGCCCTGTATGCCAGCTCCACAGCTCCCATTGGCCGGCAGCTGCGACCAATGGGAGCTGTGGGGGTGGCACCTACTGGTGCAAGGGCAGCACACGGCATCTCCCTAGCCACCTGTGCGCCTAGGGGCTGCAGGGACCTGGTGGCTGCTTCCTGGGAGCCGCGGAAAGCGCCACCGGGACCCGGCACTCCCTCTTGCACTCCAACCTGGAGTCCTCTCCCTCCCCCAACTCCCTCCCAGAGCCTGCGCCCCTCCCGTACCCCAACCCCCTGCCCCAGGCTGGAGCCCCCTCCCGCACCCCAATCCCCTTTCCTAGCCCGGTGAAAGTGAGTGAGGGTGGGGGAGAGCAAGCGATGAAGGGAGGGGGGATGGAGCGAGCGGGGGCAGGGCCTCAGAGAAGGGTGTCACGGAGTCCCTGGGCGATGCTCTGGAACTGCTCCCCATGAAGTCAGTCAGGACTCTGGGGTAGTCGCCTTTCTGTGAGCAGCCTGTCTTCAGGACACACCGCTCACACAGCTTCCACCTTCCTGGGTCTGACCTCAGAGCATTCAGCATCCTCTGCCCCTCCGTGCGCTTCCCCCCAGCGAGTCCGCTCAGGCGGGGATCCTGGGGAAGCCAGAGGGTCCTGCCCCCCAACTCCGCAGTCAGACGTGACTCTCAGCCAGCCAGTAAAACAGAAGGTTTATTAGACGACAGGAACATGGTCTAAAACAGAGCTTGCAGGTGCAGAGAACGGGACCCCTCAGCTGGGTCCATTCTGGGGGGCAGTGAGCCAGACAACCACGTCTGCACTTCACTCCATGTCCCAGCCAGCCCCAAACTGAAAACCCCCTCCAGCCCCTCCTCCTCTGGGCTTTGTTCCTTTCCCAGGCCAGGTGGTCACCTGATTCCTTTGTTCTCCAACCCTTTAGCTCTCACCTTGCAGGGGGGAAGGGCCCAGGCCATCAGTTGCCAGGAAACAGGGTGTTGGCCATTCTCTGTGTCCAGACTCCTGCACACACCTGCCCTCTAGGGCTCTGCAATGATCATACACCCTTACCCCACCCCCTAGATACTTAAGAACTGCCTAGGGGAAACTGAGGCACCCCCACACTATTCAGAGGAAACATTAAGAACAGTCCCACTTCGTCACAAAGGGGTGGGGCCAGAGGTGGGGCAGGGTGTTCGGTGTTGTGTGATTAGAAAGTTGGCAACCCTATCACATGACATAATCTTTAATTAAAAATTCATCTTTCATTCTTGGAGACTCCTGGCCAATCCTGGAGGGTTGGCAACCCTCCCTGAGGCCTGACCAGGCCCACTTGTAGAGGCTGGCCAGTGGCTGGCAGGAATGGCCACCTGGCCCTGTGGTTCTGGCACTGGGTTGGCCCTCAGGAGCTCAGGGGCCAAGTTCCTAAGGCCCCAGCATTGAAAGCTATTTAGGCCATGCTCGGCTCAGCATTAAAACGCCAGAGTGACTTGGGAGCTTCAGTCTCGTTCTCAAAAGGGACGTAGGCACTTAGGACCCTACATCCTACTGGCTTTCAGCCAGATTTAGGCTCCTAAGTCACCTGGGCACGGCCATGCTGAGTGGAGCATTGCCTAAATACCTTTAAAATCTGGGCCTTAATCTCTCTGTGCCTCAGTGTCCCCAGGTGTGGAAGAGGGATGGCCGTGCTTCCTTCCTCCCCCCGGTTCTGCCTTATCGATGCTGCCGGGCTAGTCAGTGGGAGCTGAGTTGCTCTGAACAGCTCAGCCCTTCAGGGCAGGGCTGGTCTGTCACTGAGTAGCTGGCAGCACCCAGCCCGAGCACACTGCAAAGGGCACCCAAGAGATGAACAGGGAGGGTGCTGGCCTCTGACATGCAGAGGGCTAACATTAGGCCCCTGACTAAGTGGCCTGCTTTTCCGGGGGGCCGAGTCTCTGTGGTCCCAGATGGTTGTGGGTGTTCAGGGCCTTTGGGCTCCGGCACTGACTGCTGCGGATTTCGGGGCCTGGCTGGAGGGCCCCAGGTTTGACAAGTTTCAGAGGAACAGCCGTGTTAGTCTGTATTCGCAAAAAGAAAAGGAGTACTTGTGGCACCTTAGAGACTAACCAATTTATTTGAGCATGAGCTTTCGTGAGCTACAGCTCACTTCATCAGATGTATACCGTGGAAACTGCAGCAGACTTTATATACACACAGACAAGGTCGGCCTAAGACGTCCCGTGAGCTCTGGGCCAGCGGGGGGTGGGATGTGTGACTAGGGACAGCAAGTGCAGCCGGCCCCAAGTCTGCACACGTGCTCAGGGTCATGCCACATTGTGCCCTGTCATGGCACAAAAATACCCTCCGTGTCCTTCGCTCGCCTCCTGCTGCACGGCCCATGTCAGTTGGTTTATTTAATCTGTGCAGGGAGTTTGCTAACTGGGATAATGAGGCCGTGGAGATTAAACTGCTGCTCTCCAAAGTCAGCCCAAGGACACTGCCTGGTCATGCTCCTCGACGGTCCTTGTTGCTGTCACGCAGCCAGGCAGGCGCCATCCATGCCACCAAGAGCAGGCGCATTGGAGACAGATTCTCTGATGGCCTCTGTCACGGAGTCCCTGGGCGATGCTCTGGAACTGCTCCCCATGAAGCCAGTCAGGACTCTGGGGCAGTCGCCTTTCTGTGAGCAGCCTGTCTTCAGGACACACAGCTCACACAGCTTCCACCTTCCTGGGTCTGACCTCGGAGCATTCAGCATCCTCTGCCCCTCCGTGTGCTTCCCCCAGCGAGTCCGCCCAGGCGGGGTCCTGGGGAAGCCAGAGGGTCCTGCACCCCAACTTCGCAGTCAGACGTGACTCTCAGCCAGCCAGTAAAACAGAAGGTTTATTAGACGACAGGAACATGGTCTAAACCAGAGCTTGCAGGTGCAGAGAACGGGACCCCTCAGCTGGGTCCATTTTGGGGGGCAGTGAGCCAGACAACCACGTCTGCCCTTCACTCCATGTCCCAGCCAGCCCCAAACTGAAAACCCCCTCCAGCCCCTCCTCCTCAGGGCTTTGTTCCTTTCCCGGGCCAGGTGGTCACCTGATCTCCTTTGTTCTCCAACCCTTCAGCTCTCACCTTGCAGGGGGGAAGGGCCCAGGCACCACACTCCCATGCCCTGGGAGTCCCACACCGCACTCCCATGCCCTGGGAGCCCCACGCCGCACTCCCACGCCCCGGGGGCCCTGCACCACACTCCCATGCCCTGGGGACCCCGCACCGCACTCCCATGCCCTGGGAGCCCCACGCCGCACTCCCATGCCCTGGGGACCCCGCACCGCACTCCCATGCCCTGGGAGCCCCACGCCGCACTCCCACGCCCCGGGGGCCCTGCACCACACTCCCGTGCCCCGGGGGCCCCACACCGCACTCCCACGCCCTGGGAGCCCCACACTGCACTCCCATGCCCTGGGGACCCCGTGCCCCACTCCCACACCCCGGGGGCCCTGCACCACATTCCCGCGCCCCAGGAACCCCGCGCTGCACTCCCGCGCCCCAGGAACCCTGTGCCGCACTCCTGCGCCTCAGGAACCCTGCGCCGCACTCCCATGCCCCGGGGGCCCCGCACCGCACTCCCGTGCCCCAGGAACCCTGCGCCTCACTCCCACACCCTGAGGGCCCCGCACCGCACTCCCACACCCTGGGGACCCCGTGCCCCACTCCCACACCCCGGGGGCCCTGCACCACATTCCCGCGCCCCAGGAACCCTGCGCTGCACTCCCGCGCCCCAGGAACCCTGCGCCGCACTCCCGCGCCCCAGGAACCCTGCGCTGCACTCCCACGCCCCGGGGGCCCCGCACCACACTCCCGTGCCCCAGGAACCCTGCGCCTCACTCCCGCGTCCCAGGAACCCTGCGCCGCACTCCCACGCCCTGAGGGCCCCGCACCGCACTCCCACACCCTGGGGACCCCATGCCCACTCCCACACCCCGGGGGCCCTGCACCACACTCCCGTGCCCCAGGAACCCCGTGCCGCACTCCCACGCCCTGAGGGCCCCGCACCGCACTCCCACACCCTGGGGACCCCATGCCCACTCCCACACCCCGGGGGCCCTGCACCACACTCCCGTGCCCCAGGAACCCCGTGCCGCACTCCCACGCCCTGAGGGCCCCGCGCCGCACTCCCACCCCCCGGGGGCCCCGCACTGCGCTCCCATGTCCTAGGGACACTGTGCCGCACTCCCACATCCTGGGGACCCCAAGCAGCACTACTACGTCCACTGCTTGAAACGACTGCCGATAAACAGCTTGTCTTTTTGCAGTCGGGATCTCAGCCGACACCACTGACTCCAGCATCTGAGCAGGGAAGTGTGTGTGTGAGGCTCTGTGTGTGTGTGTGAATAGGGGTAACTCTCCAGCACTGTGGGTGAGGGACAGATAGGCGGTGCTCCCTCCAGCACTGAAATGCAGCCATCTGTGGGGAGAGGGGTGGAAGTTATTTAGTACTGCCCTGCCCTTTGGGACAGGAATCATGTTCCCACTGAGCATTGCACACCAATCGGAAATCACAGCGGGAATTCAAGCTATAGAACAGTCTGAAATTTGGCCAGGATGCCAGGGCCTGTCATGGGACTTCTAATGGCCTTAAATGGGGCAACCCAAGGGCTAAGATTTTTAAAGACGATTAGTGATTTGAGGCGAGACCATTTTGGGGACTCGACTTCAGCCTCTAGGGGGTGGGACTTGCCAAAAGTTCTGAGTATATGCCTCTGAACACCGGCTCCTGTGAGGTCTCTCCAGGTGGCCCCCAGACTCTCTAGCCATCACGGAAAATCTTGGCCGATGACCAGAAATAGGCAGAAGCTGTTTTTTGGGCATCTCCTGAGACATTTCCTCTGAGCACCGCGCTGGGACATTGTCAGAGGGAGCAGTGCCCCTTATGAAGTCACCAGCATCGCTCTGGTATTCCTGGGTGGACTCCCACCCATGTGCTGCCAGGATCCCAGCACAGCCTGGCATGGCCTGGCATGGCAATTTCCCCCATATTTCCCCAATCCCCCCAAATTCCCTCCCCTGGGTTTTATTTGCTAGGCACAGTTGCACACACACATTGGAGATGGCCCTGGCTGAACTTACCTGGTCCTGCTGAATATTCCTCAGGAAGGGCAGAGAAGCAACCAGAAAGCTGGTGCCTCTTAGTGATTAGAAACGGAGCAGAGCACTCATGTTCGGATGCTCTGTTTTCATGCACGTTGGGTCTCAGATTGATTTTACTTGGGATCGAAGAAAACAAGACAGAACTGAAGCCCAGTGGGCCAGCTTACCTCTATTCTATTCACTGCTTTGCATTACATTCTGCTTTACTATATTCAGCTGTAATGCAAGGAACCTACAGGCTTGTATCCTGGAAGACACTGGCTTCAGCAGTTAGCATGAGGCTTGAGGCCTACGAACTTTGGCAGAGATAAACTTCGGTAACTCAAAAGTTTTGGGGAACTGGAAGTAGAGTGTAGGAGGGAATTTTGTCCCTAATGATATCAGCCATCCACTGAACATGAACTGACACCAGCTTCTGGAAGGTTTTGGATGGAACATCCGACTGCAGGAGTGCCATGGCAACGAATTGACGTATACGATAATGGGGTGAAATTATAAATACACCAGGCTATAGAAGAAGGACACCTTAACGTTGGTAAGGGGAGGAAATACAAATAAGGAAGAGGGGAGAAACCCTCTTGAATAGGCATTAGACATGGTAACGTCAAGGTAACATATTATGAAAGTGGCATCCCAGGGCAGTTGGGGAGAGGTGTAGCCCTTGGGAGGGGCTAGGATGATGGCCACTGGTGAAGATGAGGAAGATAATAGCTAACATTTCAGGTGGTTCTGCAGTGGATGGTGGGAGTATGCATGTTCAGATGTACTTTCTGTATTACCTCTATCTACCTTACTGAGTTCAAGTGTGTGAGACTTTGCTAAATGTATCAATAAATTATTTATTTGTAAATCTTAAAGAGTCCTAGGGTGTGAATGTTGCACCTGTGCACATCGGCGTTCCCAACAATCTAAGAATTTGAATAATACTGGGCCTGATCTTGGGACCAGAACCGACAGCCCTCAAAGTGATAACTGGGGATTTGTATTCATAATCTATAGCTCAGGCTACCGAGCCAGAGTACAGACCCCTGCAGAGAGCGCAGTGGGCGTGCCCCCTCTGGGACAGAGCAGTAACTCTGGGGACAACATGGCTGCTCTTCTTCCAGCCAGGCAGAGCAGACATTTAAAGGCACATCCCCGTGTCCTGCCTACCCCCGACACTCACACACTGTCGTTGTCAGAGCTGGATGAACTGGACACTCGCTCTCTGTTTGGCAGCTGCTCTGTGAATGCTTTGTGAGAACACACCACAGCCGATGGGAGCCTGGCAAACTCTTTGCTGCCACTCTTTCTGGTACTCAAGCTGTGTAACGGAGCCCTCCATTTGTCCGACTGAAGTCACATGACTTCAGTGATGGGGTATATGACAAGCAGGGGTGTTCTCTGGGTACAGCTCCTTTACAACCCCTGCAGAATTGCTAGTGGCTGCAAGCAGCTGCCCTGCTGCTCAGAACCAGCTGGCCCACATTCACAGACAATGGAGACTTTACTTTTGTTCTTTCTTGCTCTGTTTTTTTCCCCCCTGCTCAATTTAGACTCACAGCTGTTCCCACTGCAGGGAGGTGGCTGCTGGTGGGGGAAGATGGGGGGCAGAGTGTGTGGCTAAGCTCCTAACTTGCAATTCAGACAGTTGGGTTCAGTTCCCTGCTCTGGCACAGACTACCTGTGTGACCCTGGGCAAGTCCCTTTGTCTCTCTGGGCCTCACCTGTACCAAGGGGATAAAAGCACCTCCTCTGTCTGTGTGCCCTGGGAGCTCGTTGGGGCAGGGCCTGCGTCTCACTCAGTGTTTGCACAGCACCCAGCACGCCGGGGCTGTGAACTCAGCTGGAGCGTCGAGACGCAGGCATGTGGCAGGGGACACACACTGAAGGGTAAATGTCACACCTGCCGTCACAAGCCCAGCTGCAGCGTGAGGGAGGTGCCCTGTGGTCACTGGTTCCATGATGAGCTCCTGGGGCAGGGAGCACCCCAGCGCCACGGAGATGTGGTCTGGGACGAGGGCTTGGAGGCTGCAATACAAATAATCCCAAGGCCAGCAGGACTATTCCCCAGGCTGTCCAGTCCCAGCATCCAGGGTAGACAGTGTGGACACTGCATGGGGAGGCAGGACACCTAGGTTCTACCCCTTGCTGTGTGACCTTGGGAAGTCGCATCCCCTCGCCAAGCCTCGGTTTCCCTCTCTGGGGGGCTGAGGGGGGGTGATGCTCACCCAGCTGGGTTAGTGTTCTGAGATTTGCTCATTACCCATCTGTAGCTTTGCAGCCCTCACAACCCAGCGGACACCACCACAAACCCAGCCCCAGGCCTTCTGGCAGCCCCCCGACACCCCCACAACCCAGCAGCCCCTGGCTCCCCACACCAGACAGCTTCCACCTACTGCCAGGCTCCTGTCAGCACCCGCCCCAGCTCCCATGGCCTGCCATGGTTCAGGGCAAGTGCACCGACCAGAAGCTGAAGTTCATGGCCATATTCAAACTATTGGCAAACATGCACCTTCGAGGAACCAATTTGCGTCTCGGGGCTAATTTGCCGAAAGCGTCTCACGTGGCCGGAGCCCTACAAAACCTGGCAGTTGTGAGCTGGCTCCTCCCTGGGCCGAATGCCCTCAGCCACATGGGCATGGGCCTGCCCCAGGAGATCCTTATTAGTGCTACTATGGAACTGGCGGGCTGAGGGCCTGGCTGTGCAAAGGCCTGAACATGCCACTCCAGAGCCTTTAGTTCATTAGTTACATTGCAAGTGCCAGACCCTCGGGTAGCAACAGAGCTGGGCCCAAGAGCGCAGCCTCCAATTGCCAAGCTGCGAGGCGGACTAGACCTTGCATCTCTCTCTCCCACACCAGTGAATTTCCCAGTGTCTTTCCCCCTCCCTCCCCTCCCTGAAATGAAAAGCATCGATCAGACAAAGAAATAACCCCAGATGCCCCCCAGCTTCCCACCTGCCCACCCGCCTCTCCGTGTAATTATGCAAAGCAAATAGCCCTGAGCCGGGCTGCTCATTGATTTTGTAGGAGATGCTGTTAGCTTAACCTTTCCAGAGCAAGTGCTGGAGTGCAGCAAGCAGGAGGCTCACAACGCAGCCTCCGCTGGCTTTTCTCCTCCTCCCGGCGCATTACAGATTTGCTGCCCAGGCAGCCGGGTGCCAGGCGCGCCTCGCTGGCAGGGCGGGGGCGGGGTGCTGGCATGCGCTTTGGAGACCAGGTGGCTGCAAGACGCTGGATTCACCTCTGCCCCAACCTGGCCCCGCAGGTGACTGCTCCAGGCGCTCCCCAAGAGCTGGCCCGATGGAGGCCTCGAGGGGAGAACGGGAGCAGGGAGCAGAGCTGGGGGGAGGGCAGCTGCTGAGCGCTGCCAAGGTCCCCGAGAGGAAGAGACGGGACTGGCAGAGGATTGTGCCTGCACCGGCCAGGAGGCACAGCAGGGTCAGGCTCCAACTGCAGGGGCCCCAGGGAGCCAGGAGATGGCAGGAGTGAGAGTGGTTGGCATCCTGGTGCCTTGTGCTCCTTTCCCCTCTGACATTCGGGCCATGCCTCAATTTCCCTCTTTACTACACTGTGACGAAGTGGGACTGTTCTTAATGTTTTCTCTGAATAATGTAGGGGTGCCTCAGTTTCCCCTATGAATTTCTTAAGTCTCTAGGGGGTGGGATAAGGGGGTGTAATTGTTGCAGGGCAAAGGGCCAGGGTACATAAATGGCCGACACTCTCTCTCCTGGCAACTGATGGCCTGGGCCCTTCCCCCCTGCAAGGCGAGAGCTAAAGGGTTGGAGAACAAAGGAATCCGGTGCCCTCCTGGCCCGGGAAAGGGACAAAGCCCAGAAGAGGAGGGGCTGGAGGGTGAGTCAGTTTGGGTCTGGCTGGGGACATGGAGTAAAGTGCAGACGTGGCTGTCTGGCTCACTGCCCCCCAAAATGGACCCAGCTGAGGGGTCCTGTTCTCTGCACCTACAAGCTCTGTGTTAGACCATGTTCCTGTCGTCTAATAAACCTCTGTTTTACTGGCTGGCTGAGAGTCACGTCGGACTGCGGAGTTGGGGGGCAGGACCCTCTGTCTTCCCCAGGATCCCCGCCTGAGTGGACTCACTGTGGGAAGCGCACGGAGGGGCAGAGGATGCTGAATGCTCCGAGGTCAGACCCAGGAAGGTAGAAGCTGTGTGAGCTGTGTGTCCTGCAGACAGGCTGCTCCCAGAGAGGAGACTTCCCTAGACTCCTGCCCGACTTCATAGGGAGCAGTTCCCAAGCATTGCCCGGGGCCTCCGTGACAACTGTCTGGAGGGCTGGTTTGTTTATTTCTGGTCCAGAAGTACCCGGGGGCCCTGGGGTAAAGAGGGGCACTGATGAAGTGAGCTGTAGCTCACGAAAGCTCATGCTCAAATAAATTGGTTAGTCTCTAAGGTGCCACAAGTACTCCTTTTCTTTTTGCCCCAGTCTAGATAGCTTGTGTCATCACCCTTTACAAAGCACAAGGGCGGAAGGGGCTGGGCCAGGAGTGCCGGGAGGAAAGCTGTCCCGGGGGCCTATTCGTGCCCCACCCGCGATTTGTCAGGTGCCGTTCCCAGCCCTGGCTCCCCAAGCAGCGTCTGAATCGTGGGTTCCCCACTGACCAGCCTGGTGTCCCACCTCACCCAGGGATCCTTGGAGTTGGGGGACGGCATTTCTAGCCAGCAAGGACTGCTAAGCAAAGGGGCTCTCTCCTCCTGTGACGAAGTGGGGGAGAGTCCTGGTTTCCTTGTTTCCTATCGGGTTACTAGTGGCCCAGCTGAGCAGCAGGGGTTCTCGGGGCTGGAGAGAGGGGGCAGGCAGAACCCCCTGGGTGCAGGGAGATTTGGATGTGCTGTGCTGAGGGAGGCCAGGCCTGAGGGTCTTGAGAGTTCCTGGGCTGTGCTCAGCAGCAGCGCTCATGGCTGGTTAGACTTTGGTCTTCCTTCAAGGAGACCAAGATGCTTCAAAAGTATTAATTGTGCATAGGGTGACCCGATATCCCGATATTATCACGACTGTCACAATATTAGGGGCTTTGTCTTATATAGGCAACTATACATCCCCCCGCCTCCTGTAAAAAGTGTCCCAATTTTTCACATTTGCTCTCTTGTCCCCCTAATTGTGCTTCCCAGCTGCCCTGTAAGTTAGGGCAGCATCAGCATCCCCAGTTGACGGGGGAAACTGAGGCATGGGGCAAGGAAGTGACTCGTCCAGCCTCACACAATGTCAGTGGAATAGCCGCGACTAGGCCCCAGCACTTCTGAAACCCAGTCCTGTTGTGCTGACTACTAGACCACACTTCCTCTGTCGTGCATCGTGAGTGCACTCCTTGCTAAAAGCATCCGTTCCAGTTCTCAGGCCTGGCTCATCCCCACGGGCGTGTGGATGAACGGACAGCTCTGTGTGGCAAGTAAGAGCCCGGCAAACAGCACTACAGGATGTCCCAGACCTCCATCTCCTCTTTACAGCAGCACTCGGCTGGGTCCCAGCTAAAGCCTCCCAGCCCCTGCCAGCCCTGGCACAGCTGCAGCACTGTGGTGTTGAGGGCTGGAGCTCTAGCCCTGCCCGACAAAGCACTGAGCTGGTCACGGCCAGGCTCCAGGTGGCCACGGATTTGTTTCAAGGTGTGTACGAGCCCTGGCGCTCTCTGCTGAATGAGTCACCTCTGGGGCAGAGCATGGCAGTTGTGTCACCACCCCCAGCAACACTGGGGAGAGGAATGGCAACTTACCAGTGAGAAACACAGAGATGGCTGAATGGGATTGGCCAGGAGATCCCACCTAACCACCCTGTTAGTTAGTCTCTAAGGTGCCACAAGTCCTCCTTTTCTTTTT